>NC_083593.1:7065770-7779520 GCF_027579695.1 Neoarius graeffei | reverse complement strand
GCCTACATTTGGCTTAAGCTGGATGAGACAGAGACATAATTTTATAGCCATTTGTTAAACAGCTGACAGGGAACGTAATTAACCGTTCCGGGAACGAAATTTTTTTTGTTCTAACCGGTTCGGGAACGTCTATTTAATGGTGGAACCCAAAACCGGAAACGTTAAAATTCCGTTTCTGTTCGGAACGAACCAATAGGAAAAAAATTCTGGTTCAAAGCCTTGCTGAATACACACACTGGATAGCGAGTCCATCACTCAGCATGTTTTTTGGGAATTCGAGGAACCTGGAGAACTCCGAACCTGACGTGGACATGCGGTATGAGGACGACATGTGAAACTCCGGATGCTGAGAGATACAGCTACGTCGACGTGTTGCAGTGACGAGCAAAAGATTAGGGATTTCGAGTCTCTTTCGAGACGCGAGAAGTTTGGGACAGAGGCGACTCTGGATGTGCAATTAGAGCTTTCGGGCTGAAGTTTTACCGTAGTAGCTTTCGCATCGCGTTTGCACCACGTCGATTCTTTCGGCTAAATTCAGAGAAGCTCTTTCCGAAATGAAGGCTAATCAGCGTCCTGTGTCTGCAGCTGACATCTGCGTGCAACAGAGTGGAGTGATGAAGGTGCGGCTGGGTTCCTGCACATCACTCTGAAGCGAATTACACACTGTTTTATTGCTCTCGCCATCACAGCGTATCCCGTGATGACAAGCCATCTGATTTCTCCCTCTCCGCTCCCGAGAGGACCTCCATGAGTGACTGGGCACTCGGCTAATTGTCATTAAGTCCTGAGAGCTGGGAGATTGCACATTTTCAAGTGGTGTTGACTTTCACTGCCTGGTTCCCACAGGACCTCCTGCAGGCTGCTGCTGCTGCCGAAAACAGCTGCTCAGCCTCAATATTCAACATGCCATGCTGCAACGATGACTTAAACAATTGAATCTTCCGGGATAAATGATTAATTCATAACGTCATCGCTTCTGTGAATGGGTTATGCCGAGAAAAACGAGATTTCTGCTCTGGAAATATATCTGAAAATACAAGCCTCTGTTCTGATGAAGATCAGGAGTGATGTTTTACTTGTCTGTTCGTTAGAGATGCTTTCTTTTTCCTCTTTAAGTTAGCCGAATGGAACTCTTTCTCATGAAGTATTCAGGCATCATTTTTAAATAAATATACATAAACAAGAACAGATTGTGAAGGCATGGTGTGGTGTGATGCAATTCTGCGGTACTGTTAACACTCTGAAAGTGATTGTTTTCCATTAAATGCACATCCTGAAATGTTTTATTCCTCATACAACAGCAGTGACCTTTTTACCAATTAGCCAATTTTTTTAGCAGATGACATGTTCCTGCTCTCTCTCTCTCTCTCTCTCTCTCTCTCTCGAAGCATTTTTCCAACACTGCCAAGCATCCTCATCTCCATCAGAGTGTTGTTAAACACTTCATCTGTTACTAATCTCAAACCTCCCCTACTTATTTGATCGACAGCCTCCAAAGGAGTTTTTGTGGTTTTCACAAGTTCATTTCAGGCACTTTTTCAGAACACCCGAAGTTGAAATCTGTGTACGTACCGTATGAATCAGACTGGAGCGGACCGGACCCCTAGAGGGAAACCAAAACGAGACACATCGCTTCATCGTGCTACAGAAAACTCATCTCTCCACATATAACGGTTGAATTTGAAGGATAGAGGCCATACTTGTGTCTCGTGCTGTTATTAGTAGTATTATAGCTATGGTCACACGTTGTGTTTAAGACAGAGTTTAATCCTTGTGCTGTGCTCCATATACAGAATGATCAAATGGAAATATTTGGTATCATTGTGGAAAATATACTATTTATGGGAGCAAAATAGCATCTTCAGTCTTGCAGAATGATCTGGAGGCAAAAGCAGGATGCCTGTGGGGTCTCAAGAAAATCTTAGGATGAAATTGCCAGTTATGAAGTAAAGATCTTAATAAAGTAAAAATCGTCTTAAACTCAAAATGAGATTTTTCTGGATTTCCTTTATTTAATTTCTTTTTTTCTTTCTTTACTTTCAGTTGCCCTACTTTTTCTCTCTTTTGCTCTACTTTTTCTTTCTTTCCATTGCTGTATGTTTTCTATTTCTTTCTTTACTTTCCATTTCTCTACTTTTTCTTTCTTTACATTGCTGCATGTTTTCTCTTTCTTTCTTTTTATTTCCATTGCTCTACGTTTTCTCTTTTTCTCTTTCCATTGCGCTACATTTTCTCTTTCTCTGTCTTTCCATTACTCTACGTTTTCTCTTTCTTTCTTTACTCTCCATTGCTCTGTTTTCTCTTTACTTTCCATTGCTCTACATTTTCTCTTTCTTTACTTTCCATTGCTCTACGTTCTTTCTTTCTTTACGTTCCATTGCTCTACATTTTTTCTCTTTCTTTACTTTCCATTACTCTGTTTTCTCTTTTTTTTCTTTACTTTCCATTGCTCTACGTTCTTTTTTTCTTTACTTTCCACTGCTTTACGTTCTCTTTCTTTCTTTCCACTACTCTACATTTTTTCTTTCTTTACTTTCCATTGCTCTACGTTTTTTCTTTCTTTACTTTCCATTGCTGTACGTTTTTTCTTTCTTTACTTTCCATTGCTCTACGTTTTCTTTACTTTCCATTGCTCTGTTTTCTTCCTTTACTTTCCACTGCTCTGCGTTTTCTCTCTTTCTTTACTTTCCATTGCTCTACGTTTTTTCTTTCTTTCTTTCCTTTCCATTGCTCTACGTTTTCTCTTTCCATTGCTCTACATTTTTTCTTTCTTTCCTTTCCATTGCTCTACGTTTTGTCTTTCTTTCTTTACTTTCCATTGCTCTACATTTTGTCCTTTCTTTCCTTTCCACTGCTCTACGTTTTTTCTTTTTCTTTCCTTTCCATTGCTCTACGTTTTCTCTTTCCTTTCCATTGCTCTGTTTTGTCCTTCTTTCTTTCCTTTCCATTGCTCTACGTTTTGTCCTTCTTTCTTTCCTTTCCATTGCTCTACGTTTTCTCTCTTTACTTTCCATTGCTCTGTTTTTTCTTTCTTTCTTTACTTTCTATTGCTCTACGTTTTTTCTTTCTTTACTTTCCATTGCTCTACGTTTTCTTTCTTTACTTTCCATTGCTCTACATTTTTTCTTTCTTTACTTTCCATTGCTCTATGTTTTCTTCCTTTACTTTCCATTGCTCTACGTTTTCTCTTTCTTTCTTTACTTTCCATTGCTCTACGTTTTTCTTTCTTTCTTTCCTTTCCATTGCTCTACATTTTCTTTCTTTTCTTTCCATTGCTCTACGTTTTGTCTTTCTTTCTTTACTTTCCATTGCTCTACATTTTGTCCTTTCTTTCCTTTCCATTGCTCTACGTTTTCTCTCTTTCCTTTCCATTGCTCTACGTTTTCTCTCTTTACTTTCCATTGCTCTACGTTTTTTCTTTCTTTCCTTTCCATTGCTGTACATTTTCTCTTTCCTTTCCATTGCTCTACATTTTGTCCTTTCTTTCCTTTCCATTGCTCTGTTTTGTCCTTCTTTCTTTCCTTTCCATTGCTCTACGTTTTCTCTCTTTACTTTCCATTGCTCTACATTTTTTCTTTCTTTCTTTCCTTTCCATTGCTCTACGTTTTCTCTCTTTACTTTCCATTGCTCTACGTTTTTTCTTTCTTTCCTTTCCATTGCTCTACGTTTTCTCTTTCCTTTCCATTGCTCTACATTTTGTCCTTTCTTTCCTTTCCATTGCTCTACGTTTTGTCCTTCTTTCTTTCCTTTCCATTGCTCTACGTTTTGTCCTTCTTTCTTTCCTTTCCATTGCTCTACGTTTTCTCTCTTTACTTTCCATTGCTCTGTTTTTTCTTTCTTTCTTTACTTTCCATTGCTCTACGTTTTTTCTTTTTTTCTTCCTTCCCATTGCTCTATTTTCTTTCTTTCCCTGCTGTGGAGATCATCCACGGCATTGCAATTCAACCAAAAGTAGCTACAGAATTACAAACACGCTCACTAATTAAAACCTGTGGCTGCTAATGATTAAAAATAAATACATTCAACATCGTCTTCCTTGGATGCAGGGTATTTTGAAGCATTTTATATTAGGCCTTAAATCACATTTAAAGTGGTGTTAAAACATTTCGTTTGAGGACATATGCACACACACACTAAGTAGTTCTGTTCAAATTAATTAAAAATTAAAGCAGATGTGTTTCAGCTGCTGACGAGCACCGTGCCTCTGTCGCCCCCTGCAGGACTCACAGTGTATTGATACGTCTCTGCTGGACCCAGCTAGTAACATCACCACACTGGTGGGCCCCAACGCCTTCCGTATCCCTCCATCCATCCGGCAGAAGCTGTGCAGTAGCCTGGATGCCCCTCAAACCCGCGGCAACGACTGGAGGATGCTAGCACACAAACTCAACCTGGACAGGTCAGCAGCAGTGTGTTCACTGTGTGTGTGTTTGCTGTGAGAAAAGCGCATACAAAAAAGTGTGACTAAATTTCTCTGTACACACAAAACCTTCCTTCCCTCCCTCTCTCTCTCTCTCCCCCTGTTTGACAGCTTGTGTAAGAAGCGCAAACTCTGTTTTCAGTTATTGAGTTCACATCTCAGCAGGAGACGTCTTATCTTCAGCAGCAGGCAGGAGCCCAGGCCAGCGGTGTGTGTGTGAGAGAGAGAGAGAGAGCACACTTTGTGTGTGTCCATAAGGCGTGGATGGCCCTCCCCCTCTCCTCCTTTTCTTGATTTTTCTCTATCCGCTTCCTGTCTCTCTGTTCCTCTTGCTGCTGTTGGATAATCCGCCTCCCTTCTTCATGGAAAAAACAGGATTCTGTCAAAATGGGGTCACATTTTTCATTTATAATTAATTGACTTAATGCTAGCAGCAAGTGCCGTATAGACTATGAGCTCAGCTTGTGATATCACTAAACACTCACCCCAGCTTTGGACCAATCGAGTCCAATATGCTAATTAGACAACAACAGTGTCAAAACTGGTTTGGTTATTGAAAATGAAATCACCGAGGATTAATACGCAAGCAATAAAATACAACAGATTCAATTATTTGGCCAGAACAGCACATCTCTCTCTCTCTCTGTGTGTTTCATTCTTCTTGACAACAATTGATTTTTAATTCATTAAATGAGCAACAGGTCATGATTTTTAATCCCAAAAGGCACTCCTCTGTCCTTGGAAAACTGTCCAAAAAAAAAAAAAAATGCTGATGCTGGAGACCCTGACCGTAAATGTCGAAGACTGAAAGCATCACCACATCACTGATGAAAAATTCTCTTTGTTAAATAATTGCCCGTTTTTAATTAGTTTATAATTATCTGTAGATGATGTAGATCGTCCACCGTATAAGTTCCTGTGAATGAGCTGCTACTGTAGAAATGAGAACATACAGAACGAGCGCTTTAATTTAAACCTGTGATTTTATTTTAATGCATGCACTATTTTTAACACATTATAATGACACATTTAGGGTACTTTTAAGGCTCCTTAAGGACAATTTCATCCTCTGTGCATAATTACATTGGTGCCATTTAGCAGATGTTTGAAAGACTAGAGATTAATCTCTCTCTCTCTCTCCCCCTACAGGTACCTGAACTACTTTGCCACCAAGTCCAGTCCAACCGGTGTGATTTTGGATTTGTGGGAAGCTCAGCACTTCCCCGACGGCAACCTGAACCGATTGGCTGCCGTGCTGGAGGAGATGGGTCGCCATGAGAACATTGTACCCATGGCAACAGAGCACTGATACCCGTCAGCCACAGAGGATGACGGAAGGAGTGATGGGTGAAGAACTGGGGAAGGAGAGCAGAGGACTGGAACACTGCAGCAGGACACACAAACGGTGTCTTTTCCCTTGCACCTCTACGTAGGGGGGAGTCAAGCAGCGACTTTCGTTACCACGGCGTCGTGTACAACGACAAAAAAAATCTCGAGGACCAGAATGGAGAAAATTCAGGACGTATTGTACTCTAAGCCCTGTCTGTACACTTCCTGATGCAGTCTATTTTCTTTTTGGTTCCCGGTTTGTTTCTTTTTTTCTCTCTTTTTTTTTTTTAAACTACTTGTCAAATCAGTTTCTTAGGAAACGCGTGACTTCTGCTGTCCAGATATTGGACCTCGTCCACTTTTTTCTCTGACGTATAGGATAATCAGTAATAGACAGGGATTGCTGTGTGTTTAGGCAGAGCCCCAGGTAAGAGGACTCAAAAGCATCAAAACCTCTCGAGTGCCATCAACCCGTGTCCGTCCTTAACGCTTTCCCATTAAAACTGATAAATAAAGTTGTTAAAAACGTTCCCTTTATGATGATATTTAATATTGCCTTTATTTATACTCATTTATTACCATTTTCCCCCCTTATCAATTTTCTACCTTTTTTTAAGAAAACAAATCCTGTATTGTCTGCCGTGTTTGAGTTGGGTTTTTTTATTTTTTTTACAGTGCCACCCAGTGGGCATTCTCTGCAACTACACTTTTTCAAAAATATGCAGCTTGTAAATAAGCATTCAAAACCATTGTACATGTAAAGTTTAACAGTGTTATTGTTCTCTGGTTATTATTTTCGGATTAATTGCATTCGGTTGCATTTGCGCTCTGTATTTAATCGCAACTTTAACCGAGACATGAAAAAAAGAAAAATAGCAGCCAAATGCTTTTTTTTTTCCCCCCCTTTACTTTTTTTTTTAAATAACCAAGGTCACACTTTTGAAGGTTTTGTAAACATTTCTCCACTGTTACTGGGCCTGTGCTTTCTCTTTTATTCTGCTGGGAGAAATCTGACCTTGATGAAGGAAAATCAGGAAAACAGGCACAGAGAGGAAAAAAGCCACAGACCGGTTACGGATTTTGTCACAGGTTTTATCCAAAACCACATACTAATGCACTAAACCATATCAGAAAGTATTGTAATAATAATAATAATAATAATAATTAATAAACCGTTGGCTGCATCCAAAACTACAGATTTTTATAATAAATAGTATTGTAGACAGAATCAGTACACATTGGCAACGTCCATAATACCAGTTGTGGGCAATATGTCAAATATATCTCTCTCACACACACACACACACACACACACACACACACACACACATACATACTATATATATAAATACTTGAAGCCATTTATATGATACACAATAATGTATCATAATATTTGCCAAGAAAACTACAGCGAAAACAATTTAAAAAAAAAAAAGTCCTTCATGCCCTGAAAATGAAATTATTTAACGCTGAAAGGGGGAACGGTAGTAGATTCTGTTTTAAATAAATAAGTAAAATTTCTCAATTAAAAAAAAATAAGTACAGAATTTTCACATCAAATCAGCTGCTACCAACCTGTTTTTAATTATTCAAAAATATATATTTTTATTGCCATGTGATATCTCAGTATTATATCATAATATTGTCCAATATCTATTAAAAATATATATATAAATATATAGTACTTGTAACTATAGCAACTTTTCAACTGGTTCATTTCAATAGTGAATCCTGTCTGCCATTTTATTGTTCTTTAATTTAGTATGTGGTTTTTTTACCTTTTTTCCCCCACTTAGTAGTTGGAAAATTCGGACGTAGCCAGGAGGTGAACTGAAATGCTGTTTGATTTTTCAGTTTGCGGTTCAGGAGTCTTCATCTTCATGCTGACTCTGTTGGTGTGATTTAAGCCGAGGCAGAGCTGCTGTACATTAGAGAGCGGATTGATGAGAGTGCATGTCTCCCTCTACGCAGTGTGTTTTGCAGTCACCGCTGTCTCTTTCTCTATCTTTTTTTTTTTCCATTTTCAATTTTGTTGTCTAAATTTCTAAAGCTGTCTATGCAACTTCTGCATCCTTTCTAAAAAAAAAATAAAATAAAAAATAAACAAAACAAACAAACAAAAAAAAACCCTGAATTGTACATGCATACAAAGCTCTAGCAGTTGCATTCCATAGTTCCCATAGCTCTGGATTGTTATATTTATAGTGAGGATGTTACCTATTCTTTTATGGCACGTTCATGATGTAATTTGCAAAAACAAAAAACAAAAAAAAAACAAAAAGCTTGCATCTCCTCTGTGAAATTTCTGTACAAAATGTAAGAAAGAATTTTTAAACAAGTAATAAATTATATTTATATGCAACACTGAACTCAGGTCTCACCTTCTCGGATTTGTTATGGAGAAGTGTGTGGTGGGTTTTTTTGGTTTTTTTTGACGCCGTGCACATTACACCTGAGCGTCCTGATGTGGTCACATGATGTACAGTACAGTGCCCTCCAGTTGGATTCCTGCAACACAGTGGACCATCTGACAGTTGTGAACATGACAGAAAAGCGGTTCTCACTTTCTCCCTCTCTCTCTTTTACACACACACCAAACCACTCACCATTAGTACCCTTTGATATTCACCACTCAATTCAAAATGCAGCGTTGCTTTCAAATATGTGCCTTGCTAAAGTAAACATTTCATTAGTCTTCATAGCTCTAGATAAAGTTTCCTCCTCAGTGATAAAGCAACTGTTCACACATTCTGTGAATATTGGCACTTTTCATTTTCTGAGCTCTGGGCTTTGTGCTGCTGGTTTAATATCCGTGGACGACATTTGTCTTGCTCACTGCTTGGCCCAAAATAGCACTTTTAATCTTTCTTGTTATTGCATGTTTTGCAGCACATTTCACAAACTCTGGCTGCAGCTATTTACTCTGATTATAATTGGCTGTCCTGCTGAGGGAAAAATAAGCAGCCTAGAGTAGGGTTGTTTTTTTTTCCCCCCCCTTTAAGCAATATGAGACAGTATTTTTGATCATCGGGAGTTGTAGTACTTTGATCTGGAAGCTTGTTCATCTTTTGAAGTTACAGGAAAGGACACGGCGTGTAGGACTTTTAAGCCTTTTATTAAAGGGGAACGGGAATGTTAACCTGATACATAGCTGTTAAATCACTCCATTTACATACATACATACATACATACATACTGACGGAAGAGGAGAAACACACAGATGTGTACTTTTACAGCAAACCTATGACCTACAGTGAGGTATTTGCCAATCACAGTGTGCACTTTTACCTAATGAGATCCACGTGGAAGAAAACCTCATCAGTCATGGTTAAAAAAACAACAAAAAAAAACAGCCCAGCTCAAAGACCTCTGCTATGTATAAAGGCCACACAGTTTCCTGCACATCACACAGTGGCAACAAGAGGCTGTTGGGAGGCTGTTCTGCCAGATGAACATCCCCAGATCTGAGATTCCTTTTGAAACTGGAATGCTCTGACGGCGGCATGATCATCCCTGCCTGTAAACATCCGGCAGGTTCATCAGACCTTCCTACAGGAACAGGAGAAAATCCTCGAACAGGACAATTAAAGAGTGAAACAATGCCGTCACAACCGTTGCTGTCTCTGCTTTCCGACAGTATGCCATTCTAACTTCACATAATAAATGTACATATTAAATATGGCACAAACCAAAACGGGGTTCTTAAAAGAAAACGCAATAAAACAAACATTTTACTTATTCAAGCCATAATTAACAATACATTTCAATATCACTATTTACATTCATATTTTGGGTTACAGTTATGTACAGGGCAAACACAAACGGCCTGAAAGGTAACAAAAATGCCTACAGTAGGTCTCGTCTGCATCTTTACTTTAATTGATCACAATCATAGCACAGGGCTGGGCAATATAATAATCAATATTAAAATAAACGGCATCACAATACACATTTACATTGAACTAGCGTATGGTCATATGATCCGTACCTTCATAATACTGACCAACTCTACTGTTACTCACAGAAGCTGAGTGTACAGTCTCAGAGTTGTGGGTTGTTGTTTTTTTTTGCAAACATGTATATATATCCTTGCGTTTCAGTTAAGTCCATATTTGGGACTGAACTTCTGGTTTGGCTGTAGAAACAGAATGTAACTTCAGGCGAGTCTAAAATTTCTCACCATGCTTTGGAACAGTACTCGGACAAAACCAATAAAACAGACTAGCGGATAAAATGACCAAATTTGTGTTTTCCTGATACACGGGGTGCCCAGAAAGTCAGGACCCAATGAGAGTAAAATTACATATACTTAATTTTATATTTATTATTTACAACAACATATGCCTCATATGTTCACCCTTATGCCCTGTATTAAGTTTTTGCGCATTTTGCTCAACATATTTGGATCAACATACAGTAATTGCTCAACGCATTCCCATTGGTTCCTGACTTTTCTCACACACTATATCATTCCTGCTATTCCGGAGAGTCTCGAATAGCACGGGCATCCGGGTGGGTAAAGGATCACCAGGTGGTGTCATTTTAGGGAAGGTAAGTCGATATCAGATATCCTCAATATGCCAGCAAGTATACAGCATGACTTCACATGAAATGCAAAGAGATGTTTTAATATACAGTGCTGTGCAAAAGTCTTAGGCACATATGTGACGCCTCACCGAATCCAGGGACACATGTCGGCCGAAACGAATCTGAGATAATCGCAAAAGAAGCATTTTTTTTTCGAAATTTGTGATTTTTGTTTTTTTCCATCATGTGCAAGTTGAGATCTTGAAGAATGCAATCAGTATTTCAGATAATAGATTGTTTTGTTGGAAAAGCATACATTTTTTGTTGCAAATTGTCTCGTTTTTGTCAGGACTGTAGCCTGCTGGGGGGTGTGGGTAAATTACCATATGGGCCATTCACATGATGATTTAAGTCTTTTTTTTTCGTGAATCAGCTGTATGATACGAGCTGAGCTCGTGGCTACTTAAGCTGCATACAGGCGTGTGATTTCACTATGGAATGAGCAAGCTAAACAGAGCGCAGAGGAGCTGAAACACCGTGAAGCAAACAGACACATGGTATTTACATCGGAGATAATCATTTCTAGCAAAAAAAAACCCAACCAAAAGGAAGCTAGGATTACATTCCATCGGAGGCATTGGTGTGTGCAAGGCGCCGTTTCTCTTTCTGATGGGGTGAGTTTATTAATCTAAGGCTGTGTGGTTATTTTTGCATGTAACGGAGAGTGTTGTGGTTTGGTTAAGCCTAGGTCACAACCGGACGTACGATTTTTTTGGCCGTGTGATTTTTGGCGTTTCCCAAATCGCTGCGTTTTTTTTTTTTTGTTCATGGAGAAAGACGCGCGTTGGCTGTAAGTTTGTCTTGCAACCTGAAAAAAACCTAAGCGCCCGTAGAGTTTGTTTGACATGACAACAAACCTCTGCGGCCGGTCTGCGTCTCGAAAATCAGCACATCACACGCGCGCTCTCGTGCGTTTCACACGCGCCCTCCGTGCATTTCTTGCGTTTTCTGCATGTAGACCGGCCGTAGGAGCACGTACTGTACGGCCGGTTGTGACCGAGGCTTTACATGACACAACTAACACAACGCTAGTTTCATCATCGTGCTACCTTTCTTACGGTGTGAGTAATTTTTCAACCACAAAACGTTAAAGTATACTTTAGGACTTATTTTTGTACTTCATAATTGTGTTGGGCATACTTTGCATGGAAGGAAAATTGACGTGGTGATCTTTGTTTACATGAAAGTAGTATCGTGCTAGCTCGTAGGGGGTAGGGCTTTCCTTAATATCATGCAGATGAGCACCATTATGTGCCCGCCCTGCACCCAGAGTAGCTGAGATGGAAAACTTTGAGGGCGATTTTCTCCCTTTTCTGTTTTAAGAAGTATGCACTTTCAAAAGGCCACACATTCTTCAAATATTGTCAGATCTCCACATGGAAGGCATCATTGGAAAGCTTAGAAACTCTACTTTCTGAATCTGTCAATAACTCAAAATGCCCCCGGGCGGACATGTGTCCCTGGATTCTGGATTTGGGCACATATAGAGAAATGCTGTAGACCAAAAATGGCTTAAAAATAATGACATTAAAATGTTTCAACATTTTTAAAAAATACTATAAACAGTAATCAGTAAGCTATAATAAACGAAAGAAAGTCAATATTTGGTGAGACGACCCTTTGTTTAAAAAAAAAAATAGTAGTCTCAGGTCCAATGAGTGCAGTTTTATGCGGAAATGATCTGTAGGTTTTACTGAGCATCTTAAAGAACCAGCCACAGTTCTTCTGGACACTTTGACTGTCGCACTCGCTTCTTAATTCTGCACCAAACCCTTCATTATGTTTTATTTTTTAATCTGAAAAGTGGTCTCTTATGCGATATGCTGCTCAGATACAAATGGGTTTTTTCCCCCCCCGTAACATTTAATTTTGTGCTGGGGGGAAAAAAACAACCCAAAACGAATATTTGGAACTATAAAATGTTTTTGTACTGACTCGATAATGTTGGTCATAAAATAGAAATCTATAACAAAGTTTGTATGGAGAAAAAAAAAAAAACAGGGGGCCTAAGACTTTTGCACAGTAATACACACATATATATAAAACATTTTCAAGTACTGTGATATGCTATCTGCCGTACCCCTTTTGTTAACATTAAAAGAATAGAGGAAATTATTTTATGCACTTTTTTCAACCTTTTTCCATTGAAGCATATCTTACCTTTCATTGAAAATGATAAAACAGCATTAAATAAAATTAAAAAAAAAAAAAAAAAAGGCGGCCAACAGAACCATAGCAGAATGGTGTGACATTAAATAAAAGGCTGTAGGTGATGGCGCGATGGCCGGTGCTCCCTGCCCCCTCTGTCCTGTGAGGAGGCTCTCTCTGGTGTGCACCAGCAGGGGGCCCAACCTGTCCTGTGCTCTGCTGGCTAGGAGCTTTCACAGAAAGCAGAATGGTGCCGCTGAGGGCCTGTCGCTCGGCTTGGAGCGGAGAGGTGTGGGATGGCTGTCTACCTCCGCCGCCTCTCTCGGAGTCTGTTGGCGCAGTCTGAGCGTCCCTCACAGTTTAATGTCCTGTGACTCTGACATTTTGGCCAGAGTTTTCTTTACCCTGAGGGCGGTGAGGCGGGAGCCTGGGTTGTGCGCCCAGCATTCACTCATCAGCTTGCCCATCTGCCTCAGGCACTACACACACACACACACACACACACACACACACACACACACCAAATAAACATTTCAATGCCTCATTTTGACTGTTTAATAATTAATCTCTCTTGCACACCTGCTGTTTCATGCACATCTGTGTAGTAGAGGTATGCCGGAGTAGGTTCGAGACAAACATAGATATTAATATAATGTACACATCAATCTTTGACACATATCAAATTAATTGATTTTAAGATCCTATGCGACTGCACAAATGATACAAATACAAACACTAATGACCCAGAGCTTAAAAAAAAACAAACAAACAAACAATAAAAAACCCGTAAGCCTGCTTGTGGGCTTCATTTAATCCCCACACATAATGTAAGGCTATAATTCACTTCATTATAATAAAGGATAATTAAGGAGAGGAGAGGAGAGGAGAGGAGAGGGATGTTGCTTGTATAACACGTACCTCATCGCTGGTCCAGCGGTTGGCAAAAGAGGGCCGCTGTCTCTTTATACACACCACTTCTCTCATATCCTCATAGGACGGGTCTGTGGGTACCTGGTCATGGTAAGGCAACTGATATTCCTCAACAATTCCTATACAAAACACACAATTATGTCAAATTAACACTGGGGCAGATGAACAAAATATAGGTTGTGTACAGTATGTTTCTTATATATACACCACGTTCACCTGGGTCTAGACGCTACAGCCTAAAAGTTTCTACATAATAATATTTTAGATTATTATTATGACATTAGTGAAGAAATCATCATTGGAATATTTGCAATGTTCATTCTATGCAATTACATATTACATACCTCCTGACACACATCTCCTGGCGATTTCCCACAGGATCAGGCCAAAGCTGTACATGTCGGCCATGATGTAGGACTGAAAGTGGTTGCGGTTCAGGGTTTCGTCCAGTACCTCTGGCGGCATGTAGCGCTTGGTGCCCACTCGTGTGTTTGGAGGAATATCCACCTCATTGGTGTCACTGTGAAAACAGAGGAAACGAGTATTAGACTGAAGGAACAGGATAAATGTTTTGCCAAACAATATATCTCATCTCATCTCATTATCTCTAGCCGCTTTATCCTGTTCTACAGGGTCGCAGGCGAGCTGAGCCTATCCCAGCTGACTACGGGTGAAAGGCGGGGTACACCCTGGACAAGTCGCCAGGTCATCACAGGGCTGACACATAGACACAGACAACCATTCACACTCACATTCAAACCTACGGTCAATTTAGAGTCACCAGTTAACCTAACCTGCATGTCTTTGGACTGTGGAGGAAACCGGAGCACCCGGAGGGAGGAAACCCATGCGGACACGGGGAGAACATGCAAACTCCGCACAGAAAGGCCCTCGCCGGAAACGGGGCTCGAACCCGGACCTTCTTGCTGTGAGGCGACAGCGCTAACCACTAGTACACCACCGTGCCGCCTTAAATGATCTCATTTTTAAACAAATAGTTTTTGTAAAATAGCAGAGATAGCCTGTTTATAGATTAAGTTTAAAGTGGAACATTTTCATCTGCAGAACAGAACAGAGACTAGAAAGTAAAATCATTCCAAACTGTAGTAAGGAGGGGAAGAGAAAAAAAAAAGTCATTCCTGTTTTACAACATGCCTTCCGCGATTATGTCGAGGCTTTCAGACACTTTGTAAACTTTTTTTTTTTCTTAGAAAGTCATACTGTGTCTCATCAACACGGCTGAAGAACTGGATGTACTTTTGAGCTAAAATGATTTTGGTATCTTGCATCTTTGGTTTAAAAAAAAAATAATTTACTTTGAGTAATATTTGCATACCTGTACTATAGTTGGGGTGGGGGTGGGGGGGCAGCTCGAAGGACATTTAGATCATTTAGACATTTAGAGTTATGAAAATGACTGAAAAATGACTCATGGAAATTATAGCTGCGCTCTACTGCCACTGCCCTTGGCGTTTTTTTTCCCCTTTCACAAATTTCCTCATGGTGAAGTAATGTGTTTCTTCACTGTCCCGTCGACTCTAACTCTGATTTTCCTTGAAGTCGTGTACCTGATGAACTTGACGGCTAGGCCGAGGTCAGCGATGCAGCACGTGCCGTTCTTCTTCACCAGAATGTTCTTACTCTTGAGGTCACGGTGGGCGATGGCTGGCTTGCCCTGTGTGCCAAAGATCTCAGTGTGCAGGTGGCAGAGCCCTGAGACGGCCGAGTACGCCAGGCGCAGCAGTGCCCGTGTATCCAGCGTGGTGGATTTGAGGTAGTCGTAAAGAGAGCCACTCTCATGGTAGTCCGTGATCAGGTAGAGCTGCGTCCATGAACCTGTTCCCTTGATGTCTGCTGCGATGAAGCCTAAGGAACAGAGATACAGGATTTAATATGCTATCTCCGTATGATCTCTATCAAACAAGCTCAACAAACACATCTCTGTGTGATATACTCTACCTAGTATATTCTCGTGCCTCATGAGGACAGTCTGGTAAATCTCGGTTTCTCTGAACCAGCTGGCCTCCTCAGTGGTGAAGAACACCTTGACAGCCACCCTCTCGCCTCTCCAGCGGCCCATCCACACCTCCCCGTAGCGCCCCTTTCCGATCTGCTTCACCATCTGGATCTGCTTAGCTATGGTGCGCTGCACCTGCAAAGCCGAGAACAGGCCGAGTCTTACAGTTGATCAGTGGATTAAACTCAATTAGCAGCTCAGATCTTCGGTAACATGGCACAGGTTTTTATCGTGCTCAAAATTGCAGTGGAATGGTATGACAGCCTTATAGTGCAGTCTTCCAAATATATAATGGTGAAACACTACAAGAATGCATTTATCTGGCCTTGCATAGCTCCAAATTAGCACATACATTCTTCTTTTACAGATTTTCAGCTGGCAGGTTGTGTGATATCGTGTAGATTTGTACAATAGAAGCGTAACTTTTTCAGGCTTCTGTAGAAGATATATGGACTACTGGCGTATTGTTCAAGGCGTGTGAGTGGACAGAGAAGCCTGACTACACAATGGGTCGCTGCATTCATTTGCAGTTTGTGTCTCTTACCAGCAGAGGGAGTCCTGAGCCACTGCCAGAACTCTGGGACTGCTCGATCAGGTCCTTCAGGGACTCTCCTGGAGGGATGTACGTCTCGTCCTGCTCCAGACCAATAGTATACCGTGGCCTCAACTCCTGACGCTTGTACCTAGATTACAGAGCGCGCACATACACACACACACACTGTCCTTGAGATTTCATGTCTGTTTTACTTTTATTACCAGTATTTAATGAGTATTAATGACGGTTTAAATGTACACTACCGTTCAAAAGTTTGGGGTCACTTTGAAATGTCCTTATTTTTGAAAGAAAAGCACTGTTCTTTTCAATGAAGATCACTTTAAACTCATCAGAAATCCACTCTATACATTGCTAATGTGCTAAATGACTATTCTAGCTGCAAATGTCTGGTTTTTGGTGCAATATCTCCATAGGTGTATAGAGGCCCATTTCCAGCAACTCTCACTCCAGTGTTCTAATGGTACAATGTGTTTGCTCATTGCCTCAGAAGGCTAATGGATGATTAGAAAACCCTTGTACAATCATGTTAGCACAGCTGAAAACAGTTGAGCTCTTTAGAGAAGCTATAAAACTGACCTTCCTTTGAGCAGATTGAGTTTCTGGAGCATCACATTTGTGGGGTCGATTAAATGCTCAAAATGGCCAGAAAAATGGCTCGACTATATTTTCTATTCATTTTACAACTTATGGTGGGAAATAAAAGTGTGACTTTTCATGGAAAAAAGAAAATTGTCTGGGTGACCCCAAACTTTTGAACAGTAGTGTGTGTGTGTGTTATGGCTTGTGATTTGATCATCTTCATAAATGTTTCAAATGCGCTGTTATTTTAGGGCCTGTTTACACGAGGACGCTGTCGGGTAAAAACGACTAAATATTTTATCGGAAGTGCCTTTCGTCTACACGGGGACGGCGTTTCCGAGGTTGAAAAATGGAAAAAATTGAAAACGCCGTACAGAGTGGATAAGTTAAAAACAGCCCCCGTTGCATATCCATCTAAACTACCCAATACGCGAAACTCTGCTCGGATCTGCTCACGTCGGGTACGCGTTTACGTCATACATGTCATATACTGTACATGCCAGCCCGGGAAGTAAGAAAGTAAGTAAAAAAGTAAGAGCATGTCTGATTACATCGATCCAACGGACCTTTAATAAACGTCCAGGAGTCCTTCGAACATCTATACCGAATCTGCACATATACCTATGTAGTGAAAATTCATTATGTCTGATAATTATAACTATTCTTTTAAGTTCGTTTCTTAAGACACGTATTTTTAAGTATGTTACCTCGCTTGTTGACAGTTTCGGCGAACACTTCCGCCTTCTTCAAAACAGTCCAGGACTGTTTTGAAGAAGGCGGAAGTGTTCGCCGAAACTGTCAACAAGCGAGGTAACATACTTAAAAATATGTGTCTTAAGAAACGAACTTAAAAGAACTGCACATATACCGTTAATGAACAGAGGCGGGTATAGTATGCTCTTACTTTTTTTACTTACTTTCTTACTTACCATAGCCAGAGTAGTCAAAGTTTTCGCGGCGCAGATGTGCAGATCAGACAAGACGGAAGACGTTGCGCATGCGTGCAGACATAGCGGAGGTCTTTCACAGCACCACCTAGCCGCCTGGCATGCACATCCAATTGGATTCCACACATTTATGCGTCACCGTATAGACGCAGATTTCCTCCTTGAAAACGGTCGTGTAGACGCGGAAAAAAGTGAGAACGGAAACGGACTTTTGCGTTTTTGTTTCAGACCGTCCCCGTGTAAAGTGGGCCTTAAAATATTTGCATGTGCCAGTCCAAAAAAATATACGTTTACACTCGCTACTTTATTGGTTGAATGTGTCATGGACTCATTTTATATACTCTCAAATGGGTCATAAATAAGCTGGAAATGCTTGATCGATCACTAATTATACACATGTAGCAGATAACATCTTGGCACTTTTTAATCAGTATTTATCTAACTTCCAAGCCTTTAATAAAGCACTCATTTAGAGCTCAATTAGGACTGGTAAGTGGGCATAATTTAATAAATATTTTTTTCCATATTTAAACGGAAGCCCAGGCATTAAAGCCATTTGACTGGCAGTGTATTGTACAAGAGTTTGTGATGCATTCAATGGCTGTAAGCACAATGTCTTTCTCCTTTTAACTTTTGATGGGACTTTACCTGAAGTAACAGAAGACAATGATAAAGATGAGGATAATGCTGCACACTGCTACAGAGATGAACAGAGCCATCTGGTGGATGCTGTTGTCCACATAGTCTGCGGAGGAGTCAGGGGGGTAAAAAAGCTTTTTAGTCACTCTAGACATTCATGCCGACTTCATTATTGTATTCTATTCTTACACAAGAGCTCAGTTTCGTGCGTGCATGCGCGTGTGTGTGTGCGTGCATGCACGCTTGTGCAGAACGTGTGGATTGGAAACTGAGTCGTGATCGATCACATCCCCTTCCTGCAGCAGTGTGATCAGGTTTCTACCTGACGACACCACTGAAGCCCCAAGGTTCTGCTCTCTGGGATTCTAGCCTTACCGCCAAGCTCCTGACCGTCAGGGGTGCAAGTGGACCTCATCCACACACACACACACACACACAAATACACGCACTCTCAACTCATACACAAACACATTGACGCATATCTCTGCACCAGTCATCTGCGTACATGGTGGAGAAGCTCCTTCTCCTTTATCTCAGTAAGGAAATGGTCCTTCTAACGCTGATTAATTTGTCCCCATGTCTCCAGTGTCATCATTACAGAAATAGTGCACCCTTGTTCTCTTGTACACACAGCTAGCCAGCCAGCCAGCCACCCACCCACCCACCCGCTCATCCACCCCTCCTGTACACACACAGTCAGAATGTGAGAGCCGGGATGTCTCGCAGTGTGATAGATGGACAGATAGCTGTTTGGTGCTGAGGTTGGAAACCCAAGCGCTCCCTGGAGCCTAGCTGTCCTTTTCATTACGGAGTGAAAGAACAAGCAAAGACGAACGACTCTGGTTCATCTGCCACCCCTCCCACCACGCACTCCACTCATCACGGCCTAAAATGTGTGGTTTGTAACAGTTTAACCTGTCACAAACCATCAGGCAGGAACAGGACATCAGCGTTCAGAGTCACTGACGGACGGGAACAGGTTTCAGTGTCTCGGTTGGTGTGTGTGTGTGTGTAGGAACATAATAGTGTAGATATGTCTGTTACTCTGAAATTGTTGTATTCCTCAATACAATTTCAAATCGCATATGTAACAAGAGAAGTACAGCTTTTGATGAGCTTGGCAAGATGTTATCTTAATTGTTGTGTTTCTCTCTCTATCCCAAATGGTGCACTTGCGGTCTTGTGGTCCATATTTGCATGTGCTTCTGAGATCCACAAAGCTACAGGTGTCCTATTTCTTATTGTGGGGCTCAAAGGGTGCTTAAGACGTCCTCTATAACAGCGTTTCTCAACCTTTTTTTTTCCAGTCACGGCACCCTTCAGAAGTATGCAAATTCTCAAGGCACCCCCATATAAAATATACGCAGTCACGCTGACCCCGGCAGTGACGTTGTGACATGGGAAAGGGGGCCATGAGACAAATTTTGATGATGCATGAGGCGGCGATGATCTGCATTAGTGTAACTATCATTTTTTTGAATTTTAATTCATTTTATTTATTTCAATGTTAGAATATATAATTTTTTGACGGCACCCCTAATGAAGCCAGACGGTTGAGAAAGGCTGCTCTATAATATGCCCTTAATAAGCTTATCACGTTCCCGATATTGCGGTCTGATAATAATAATAATAATAATAATAATAATCTCATCTCATTATCTGTAGCCGCTTTATCCTGTTCTACAGGGTCGCAGGCAAGCTGGAGCCTATCCCAGCTGACTACGGGCGAAAGGCGGGGTACACCCTGGACAAGTCGCCAGGTCATCACAGGGCTGACACATAGACACAGACAACCATTCACACTCACATTCACACCTACGCTCAATTTAGAGTCACCAGTTAACCTAACCTGCATGTCTTTGGACTGTGGGGGAAACCGGAGCACCCGGAGGAAACCCACGCGGACACGGGGAGAACATGCAAACTCCGCACAGAAAGGCCCTCGCCGGTCACAGGGCTCGAACCCAGACCTTCTTGCTGTGAGGCGACAGCGCTAACCACTACACCACCGTGCCACCCTTATAATAATAATAAAGTTCAACTTGTATAGCGCCTTTGTCACACCTAAGGTCACTTTACAATTACAAAAAAAAAAAAATTATAGCTAATAATTATTAGCTAGGGTGGTGTAGTGGTTAGCGCTGTCGCCTCACAGCAAGAATGTCCGGGTTCGAGCCCCGTGGCCGGCGAGGGCCTTTCTGTGCGGAGTTTGCATGTTCTCCCCGTGTCTGCGTGGGTTTCCTCCGGGTGCTCCGGTTTCCCCCACAGTCCAAAGACATGCAGGTTAGGTTAACTGGTGACTCTAAATTGAGCGTAGGTGTGAATGTGAGTGTGAATGGTTGTCTGTGTCTATGTGTCAGCCCTGTGATGACCTGGCGACTTGTCCAGGGTGTACCCCGCCTTTCGCCCGTAGTCAGCTGGGATAGGCTCCAGCTTGCCTGCGACCCTGTAGAACAGGATAAAGCGGCTACAGATAATGAGATGAGATTATTAGCTCGAACCAACATGGCAACTACAACAATATTAAAGCCAGCTACTGTATAAGGAAGAGAATATTGTTAAAATATTCTTAAAATGTTTTCTCTTTTATTTAACTTATTCTCAAGAAAGACTGCTTCTCTGAGTGGAAAATTACAACCGTGTCATCAACTACAGTTGATCACAATACAATCCACAGTGTGAGTTTATGACTTTGCCGCTGGTGGTGTTAACTGACAATCCTTTGTGAATGATGTGGAATGATGTACCGTCCCAAATGCTCAGTTTTACAGCCTTGTGCCCTCGAGCGTTCACCTGCATCTCAACAACACCACCAAAGTGCACTGAATAGAACTGCAGGACTCGGGGTGCCATTTGAACTTAGGTGGTCTGATTACGGCTGTGACTGTGTTACAGTATTTTATGGAACCTTACTAGGGGTGTTAATTGGAGGCAGGGTTGGGTGGAGGTCTCTGTTGCAGTAGTCCTGGTCAGTACAGCACTCCAGCGCCCTTCTCAAACGAGAGTTCCCTGTATCCTGCAGAACAAAATTGATTCATTTTATAAAGGAACGCAACGCAAAAATCAATTCTGGACTAAGCGCTAGAATAAAAATTCCTAAAGCGCTTCCTCACCCTGCACTGAAATTCAGAGCCCACCAATCCCAAACAGCCCGAGGTGAGTGTCGGGGGGCCGCCCTCTTCCTCCTCCACCATGGTGAAGCAGTAGCCATCAGTTCTGTAAACGTTAGCGCAGTTAACACCATTGACAGCGTCATCACCAGTTTCAAAACACCAGAACTGATCTGAGTTATTGAAATGTGTGCGCGGCCCAGAAACCCTGATGATCATGGATGAAATGTAATAGCCAGCCCGCAGGGTTCTAACTAGACCAAAGCATCAGCGTAGTGGCACCAGTCATAACGGCCAGGGGTTCAGGGGCCGCCCTAGGCCCCCAAAAGCTCACATGGCCGGAGATGCATTCTAGTGCATTTCCTGGCACTTGCAGGCCTCCGTGAAAGTCACTCTTTTTTGGTAATATTAATGAGATTTTTTTTTTTTTTTTTGCCAAAAGTTGTTGTGATTGTCTTTGATAATTAATATTCAACTACATTCATGACAGATTTATGGAATAAGAATAAAACAACCAGTTGATGTTCACCAAGTGTCAGCTTTATTTTCAGCTTGGATTGGATTAGATCAGGGGTGGGCAATTATTTTTTTCCATAGGGCCACATGAGAAACAGAAAATTTTGTGGAGGGCCGGACCATAAGGCTGAACTAAATTCTGCATAATATTAATTGTATTTCTTTATATAAAGCAATAAATAGCATTGTTTTTACAAGCTGCTAAGACTGGTAAGAGTATGGAAAAAACGAGGTTGCCTTACAAAAAATGTCATTTATTCAATCAAATTTCCCAAAACAATGGTTAACAAAATGTGAACGTTTGTACCATTTTTTTTTCAGTCACATTCACCCCAAAACACAATAAAGACATCACAATATTGTCTTTCTACTCCAAATATCAAACAAGATACATCATATTATAATAATGATGCCCACATTTCTAGTCTAATCACCTCATTTGGTGTTTTTTATTTGTTCAGTGAGAGAAATCTAGTCTCTGTTGGTCTTTAACGAGTGCATCAGAGTCAGGTTGAATGTCTGAGGTGGAGATGCGAAGCACAGCTGACAGATGATCATCAGTCAATTCGGTGTAGGGATCAGATCTACAGATCGGCTCGGGCTCCGGCGCCTGCTGGTGACATCACACTATGTGATTGGCTGGACCGTTTGAAGGATGACGTACAAGTTTGTGGTTGGTCTGGACAAATTACAGAAGTAGTTATAGCGGTATTAGGTTTTGTGGGATTTCATGTCATGTTCATGTCGCGCGCATTGCGTTTTTGTTGAACACAACTTCAAAATAAAAGCAATGCACATTCAGTCCATGCATGAGGTAAAATTAGAAAATACGTTTATTTTGTAATTTCTAATTAACCTTACGATGCGGCCCGCGGGCCGGAAAATGCCCAGGTCTGGATTAGATAGAACCTTATTGATCCCTTTGGGAGGGTTCCCTCAGGGAAATTAAAATTCCAGTAGCATTTAGAAAACTTCTAGATAAATAAATTAAAGTATTTACATTTTCAAATATATTAAAAATATATGAAAAAAGTCCAGCAGGAGAGGTATTGCACATTGTCCAGTATTGCTCTTTGTCAGGCTAGGCTACTGCTCGTTCCCGTCCTCTGTCCTCCTGTTCCCCCTCCTCCCCCCCAGAGAGGAGTTGTACAGTCTGATGGCGTGAGGGACAAAAGAGCTTTTAAGTCTGTTCGTCCTGCACTTGCAAAGGAGCATTCTGTCACTGAACAGGCTCCTCTGGTTGCTGATGACGGTGTGCAGAGGGTGACTGGCATCGTCCATGATGTTCACCATCACCAGAGAGTCCAGCTTCATGCCGACCACAGAGCCGCCCCACCTGATCAGTTTGTCCAGCCTGGATGTGTCCTTCTTGGATGTGCTGCCCCCCCCAGCACACCACGGTGTAAAACAGGACACTGGCGAGCACGGACTGATAGAACATCCACAGGAGTTTCCTGCAGACGTTAAAGGACCGCAGCCTCCTCAGGAAGTACAGCCTGCTCTGTCCCTTCCTGTACAATTGGTTGGTGCTGCAAGTCCAGTCCAGCTTGCTGTCCAGCCACAGCCCGAGGTACTTGTAGAAATCCACAGCCTCCACCTCGACTCCCTCGATCAGAACTGGTCGTGACCTTGGTCTGGACCTCCCAAAGTCAATGACCAGCTCCTTGGTCTTTGAGGTGTTGAGCTGCAGATGGTTCCTGTTGCACCAAACGGCAAAGTCCCTCACCAGGCTCCTATACTCCTCCTCTCTGTCGTCACTGATACACCCCACGATGGCTGCGTCATCGGCGAATGGCTTCAGCCATTCAGTTACAATAAATGACTATCCAGATTTAACTCAGGGACCGGCACGTACAGTATTATGTGCATGGCGCTTAACATGGATGGCACTTTACCGCGAACATACCGTAGCATAAGGAAGGAGGTAAATCGGACTAGCACGATCAGTGATGATCTCCACACAGAGCTACTCAGGCAGCTATGTGGACGGGGAGTGGAGTATGTCCGAATGTAGAACATTCGCATGGCAGCACGCCGTTGCCACCATGTTGGGATAACAAGAGAAAATTAAACAAAAGATCACATTTTTAAGCTTGACAAGTCTTTTTATTAGCGTAGTAGCAACTTTTACAGCCATGTCGGCAATATTGTAGGCGGAGCGCTGAGGAAACATTGCGTATCAGCCTGAAACGCTGAAAAGGCCTAGTTAGAACCCCAAGACTGAACAGCCAGGTTAAAAATGATGCATGCAGATGTTCCAGGTGGGGTTTTAATAGGAAACACATATAAAAGGTCAAAGATGAAAAGGGTATTTCCGATACAATAATGATATACTGATAGAAGTGGAAAACGAGCTTGAATTTAAATAAAGTGCACAATCCTTCTCGAAAAACGTATAAACGTGCAGCTGAAGGTGCGAGTTAACTCCTTCATTTGATCACTTTTATAGAAAATCACAACTAACTTGGCTGATTTTCTCCTAATCACTTTTAAAACATATTTTTGACATAATTTTTGCTGTTTTGAAAACCCTAGTCATAACTGACCCATGTATCTGAAGTTACTTAAAATTTTTGGGCACCTTAAAGTGCATATTCTGGACCAATTTCAGGTTTTTTTTTTTTTTAAATATGAAAGTATGTCCCTTTACACACTCATCCAGAAGGGTAATTTTGCACAAGGCCATCTGTCTACAGCAGAAAAAAATAAAATAACAAAACGCATCTGGAAAAATCCCAAGGGAGTCTGGAGCCAGATTCGTGACGTTACCTGCGGAAGCGCCAGCAGGCTGCGAGAGCTTTGTACGGTTTCAGTGCACAGCCTGTGTAGACCAAGCACTCCCGTTTCTCTCTCATTGTCCGGTCTTTTGGAAAACAATGAGTACTAATCCCATCAAGATTGGTGTTGCTACACCCTCCTACGATACATCTGTTAACCATTTTAATAATTACGCGATAACGTTGAAGAAATTTGCAAAAAACCACCAGGTCGTTTTCTCATAAACAAACCAGCGCTGACGTAGGATTCAGAGGGAGGCGTCCCGCACGCGACGTCACAAAAATCAGTGTTTGCCGGGAAATCCAAACACCAAATTTTTTCAGAGTCGGACCAATTCGCCTCAGATGGTTTGATTTCAACTGAATTTTTCTGGTATTGCGCAAGGTAAAAAAATTGCAGAGAATGCAGAATGTGAGAGAGATATTTGACCAAAGTTTAATATAAAATAGGAGAATTACATTGATCTTCATACATGTCAACCTATACGGAATGGCCGTATTTTATACGGATTTGATTCAATAAACGTAGTATACGGGCGTATAAATAAAGTTATACGGATTCTTTAAAAAAACTTCAATATTTATCTAGAGCTATAATCAATTCCCACGACAGCCAGTAAAGAGTCTTATGAAATCGCGCGTTATCTTGTGGTAGCGAGACTTCGTTCCACTTTTGATCATGCGCACACCGCATTGCGAGAATCCCGCCAACCCGGAAGTCATACACATAAACATAGATGCCGCCTTCTGCATAGAATCATACGTCATCCTCGCCGCCAAATTGGATGTGGCAAAGTGGCGATTCTGAGAATAAAGATGCCTCATTCATGTGCTGCGTTTAACTGTACCAACAGGTTTACCGTCCAAACGAGATCACATGGGATTACCTTTCACAGGTGAGACTGGAAAAATACTTTTCATTGTATTTGGTCATTATAACGTAATTTTACGAACAGATTTTCCTGACTTTGTGGCTAATATGAAGTCTCGTGCATAACAGCCGCTTGGTGAAACCTGTCTCCAAACAACGAAGTATTTCCTTCGTAACTACGCTGATAACACTTGGTGTTTTTGTCAAACATTGGAGCTTTGTATTCATTCTGAAGGTTTATTGTTATTAATATTGAATAAAAAGTAACTGGGATACATCATTGTTAATTATCATTCAAATTTTAGGTAAATTATTTTAATTTGCATCTTATACGGATTTTATAAGGGAAATACGGATTTTGGAGGTTGGTTATACAGGTTTGATTGACCAAAGGTTGACATGTATGGATCTTGCTCCTGAATTTACCCATGATATGCACTTTAATTTATTAAATACAGATGATGTCTTCTATGATTCATTTGTATCTTCTGTATTTCTGCACCAAAAAGAAAGAGAAAATTTAAGTTTCCAGGCTTTCATTTGCCTTTCAGACAAAACATCACTGAGGCTCTCTGGTATTACATGAGCACTGCAAAAAAAAAAAAATGCAGGCAAAATGTCTCGAGTCTAAATCAAATTTATCTAGTATTTCCTATTACTGAAGGATCGCAATAAACTGAATTATATGCTAACTTCACCAATTTCTTCTCCACATCTTGAGATATGCCTAATAGTTTTGCTGGATATGAAAGAGAAAGGATGCTTGATAATTTTGTAGTAATTATATTTAAAAAAAAAAAAAACAGCGAGTGTTGTGGGATCGAACCTGACACCTGCAGGTTGGTACAGTAACTCTACTGTATTGAGAAATGGACAGGTGTGCTTCGAACCTGCAGGTGTTGTTGACCGAGTCCTCTGGACAGTGGTGGTAACAGTGGCACCACAGCGTCCTTTCGGGAACCACAGGCACCAAGCTCCTACTGTCCTCCTTTCGGTTATCCAGCGTCGCCTTCCCAGAATTCCTCAGCAACATCGTGTCCAGCACGTTCGCTGCAGAGAGGAAAAGAAAGGCAGACGTTTGCGTTAACTCTAACGAGATCGATAAATCACATCAGGGTAATTAGTGTGTTGGGTTCACGCTGTAAATTAGGATTTCATGTGTGTTTGTCGTGGCAGAAAACTCAGACAGTGCTACGGTTTATAAAAGTCAGACCTGTGCTCTGTGTACCTGCTCCAAATCAGAGCGCACAATCACGAAGAAAGGCCTTTTTGTGCTCCACATGAACTCTGTGTGTGCGCGTCTCTGTAGACTGCTTCTTTTCTAAAGTGCTACTTTATATAGCACCTCTACATTCCACAATTCCAGACAATTTATTCAATAGACAGATTCGATGGTTAGTCATTTTTATAACTGCAGCTTCAGGGAATACAAATGATCGCGTCCATACAGTGGGGCATTTTAAATGGGGTTGCCTGAGTGCTACCTAGAGTCTAATGGAGTTTGGCTGCGCTAGAATAACAGACGGCTGAAGTGACCACAGAGGAAAGCAGAAGCTGTGCTCGTATACATTACACTCGGAATTCTACGGCTGTCTGTATTGGATGGCTCTGGAGAGCTCCAGTATACCCTGACCAAAAAAAAAAAAAAAAAAAAAGGGATGATCACCTTTGTGACGAGCTGTACTAGGATGTCGTGTGCGTGAACTTCTAACCACAGACTTTGTTTGCAAAGACGTGACCTGTCAACGTTTCAGTGCAAATCCATCACCCCCCAAAAAAAAGCTGTTGTTTTCAAAGATAAATATTTAACTGAATCAGGGTGTTAAACAGCATGAAAAATAATCTGAGCGGCAATAATTATGTCTAGTCGTCTGAGCAGACATAACATTGCGAAATAGATTTTCTAATCCTGTATATATTAGCTCAAATGTGCAGCTCTTTAGGTGAGTTTGTTGACAGATCTTGCATATAAATAGACTCAAAGTGGTCCGACACCTCTCAGAGGACCCTAGTTCGATGACCGTGTAGTAGACGATTGATCAAAAGATCGACCTCACGTGTCTGTGTGTGAGGAGTCACTGCAGGCCACAGGCTTACACCCAGACTGCTATTCACACTCACTTATTGTAGGACATAAATCAGACAGCATGACTGAAACTAAGCCAACATTGATCCACTGCCTCTCAGTAGCTCTCAGACACAGTCGTTTATTTCACCATTATACCGTGCACAAACAGAACTGCCACTACTTTATCCTGGGAGACATACACGACAAAATACTGTCGTCTGAATGAATAACAGAAAAGAAAGGGGAGGGAAAAAAAAAAAAAAAAAAGTAAGAACCTTGGTTTCCCAAAAGCAATGCTCAACCTTGGGACTCTCTAAACAAAAGGGCAAAAATTAATGCAGGAAACAAAAATTACACAATTACAGAAATAATCTAATTAAAGCTTTCCAGCCAAACAACTTGTAAAACTATTTCCATTTCCCATGGCAAAATTATTCACAACTCTTTGGAGTATTAAAAATGAATGCAAAAAAAAAATGCTTGAAATTTTTTTTTTTTAATTATATTTTGTATTGCTTTCTGCATCCAGGAACTCTGACCATTTCCTTTTTAATTGTATAGATACGGTATACAGTTTTGAACCTTTCATTACCATGTGGAAAACCAAGCGCTTTCATGACGAGATGGTTTTCATAATTAACATAAAATACAAAGGCAGTATAAAAATACTGCTAAACAGCACAAGAGTAATAATAACATTTCCGAAGTTTCACAAGTGTGAAGACACGTAAGCAAAAGACGGCACGTTTTAGCCCAAAACCCGGTTGCCTCTGCAAGGTGGTTATAAATTGGCCAGAGGAAAATCAACACAAATTTCTCTAACAATAATAAGCATTACTGTTTTGCAAAAACCTGTGGTCTGAAGAGAAGAGCACAAATTTAGAAAGCTTGAAATGTGATTTCATATCTTCATGCATCTCCGTGTCTGTCGATAAACCTTCACTCAATTATGGTAGCACCAATATTTTTGAAACCACTACATGCAGAAAATGCTTGACTTTAAATCTCATCTCATTATCTCTAGCCGCTTTATCCTGTTCTACAGGGTCGCAGGCAAGCTGGAGCCTATCCCAGCTGACTACGGGCGAAAGGCGGGGTACACCCTGGACAAGTCGCCAGGTCATCACAGGGCCGACACATAGACACAGACAACCATTCACACTCACATTCACACCTACGCTCAATTTAGAGTCACCAGTTAACCTAACCTGCATGTCTTTGGACTGTGGAGGAAACCGGAGCACCCGGAGGGAGGAAACCCACGCGGACACGGGGAGAACATGCAAACTCCGCACAGAAAGGCCCTCGCCGGCCACGGGGCTCGAACCCGGACCTTCTTGCTGTGAGGCGACAGCGCTAACCACTACACCACCGTGCCGCCTTGACTTTAAATAATAAATAAATAAATAGTACCAATACATTTTGGTTAAAAATATCACGCATTATGCTTGCTATTCCTTTTATAAATCCATAATTCACCAGTGATTTGGTTTTGCTATGACTGTACTGCATATCTCCAAACTACAAACAAACAGCACGCGAGGCTTTTTGGGAACGCAACCCTGATCATCCAGGTAAATCAGCTTTCATGGCCCATCTCAAAGACCTTCATCACACAGTTATAAAAAAAAAAAAAAAACCTCCCCACTG
Organism: Neoarius graeffei; assembly: GCF_027579695.1. NCBI lineage: Eukaryota > Metazoa > Chordata > Actinopteri > Siluriformes > Ariidae > Neoarius > Neoarius graeffei. Next base: position 7,750,376 of record NC_083593.1, on the reverse strand, counting down.
TAATATCAACAGTTGCAGTGCACAGAGCGTGCATTAGGCAGAACAGCTTGTTAGTGTTGAGAGTGGGCGAGTAATTTGTAAATGAGTCAGGCGCTGGCACCACATGGCTGGTGTGTATCTTTAAAGAGAACACTCCGTGTCGTGCTGACATGGGAGGCGGCGTGGTGATACACGGCCAGATGGCGCCGATCTTGACTGTTGCGATGAAAGTCCGTGCATCTTCTAGGCGAGCGAACGCTTCCACAAAGACCGTACAAAACTTTCTCTGCGTACAATCAGTGGCAAGTAAGGTTAGTTGGGCTGAAAGTTCTGAGAGAAAAGGTCAAGAGGAAAAGGAATCCTGTGCAAGTACTGGTAGGTAAATAAATTAAAAAAAAAAAAAAAAAAATGTGCCCCTGGTGTGATGCCATTAAAAGCAACAGAAATCTCCATCCTTAACATGATGTTTATTCTCTCCTTTTCCTCCATGAAGAACCCACGCAGCCCCTTCACACGTCATGTAAACTCACCTCTCTACTTTTACTTAGCTTGTGATAGATCGTTGCTGGTGTTTGGGATGGGAGATGAGGTTAGGTGCTGATCTCTGGCCTGGTTCCCTGTTCAGAGGCCGGGGAAAGGGAAAAGGGAAAAGGGAAGGGCCATAGAGAGGGTGTGGTTAAACTTCGAGCCCTACAGGCAGGCCTGCCCGGAACTGAGCTGAGTGTGTAGCCATTAATAACACCCGCACTGTCAGGAAGGCCTTTTAAAGACCTCAGAAGATGTAAACACAGCAGGGGCCTCACAAAGGCTTCGGCTCCACTGTTTTACTCCAGCACCCTTCAACAGAGGGCCCCTCTTTTTCGCTCTCTTTCTCTCCATCACTCACTCGGTCTCATGTGTCATAAATGCTTCAATTTTGGAATTAAATTAGATTGCTTAAAACCTTACCGAAATAATTGATAACACATTCTGATGTAGGTGTTGGACCTGCAGATTCTTTCAAAATAAGATAAAAATATGACCTCATTGTCTCTGCTCTTATTGAATTAGTTCATAATCCTTGGAAATTAACTGAATCATACTTCATGCTCTTTGACTTTCTCTTACTGCGAGACAGAGAGAGAGAGAGAGAGAGAGAGAGAGAGCGCAAAAAGGAGAGAGAGAAAAGGAGAGAGGTCACGTTCTGCGCGCACACACACACAGTCCCTCAGGGCTGGAGGATGATCTGTACCATTAGTCTTGTGGTTAATCAGCGTACCAAGGCAACGCCACTTCCACCACAAAACAACTTTGCGCACACTGATGAGCTTTTCAAGTTGCTCAGTGGGTAAAGCACTTCACTCTGTCTTTGAATGGGTCTTCATGGGGACTTAAAGGGTCCTGAGTGTAGGGCTGCACGATTATGGAAAAAATGATAATCACGATTATCTTGATCAAAACTGTAATCACGATTATTAATCACGATTATTCTTGATGTTAGGGAAATCACTTAAATTTTATTTCACTATATTCAAACAAACAATATGAACAGCTTTCAGTGCAGAATGAAATTTAAAAGAGAAATTCTGATTTCCAAATGACAAATAAATGAAATTTATCCAAGAAATTACCAAAGGATGAAGGAACTGAAAACTCAATTGCAACAATTACATAGAATTATACTGAGGCCTACAAGTTTTTAGCTAGAAAGAGCAGCCTATCAACATGCTCTGGCTTTAAACATGAGCGAAGGCAGGTCACAACATTGCCTCCAGTGCTAAATACGCTCAATCTGTTACCTACTCTCACGCTATCACCCCTTGAAGAAGATACCGCCAGTGTTGCCAGACACTGCTGACGTTTTCCAGCCCAAAATATGTTCAAATCCGCCAAAATGCACTTAAAACCGCCCAATCTGGCAACACTGGATACCGCTGCACTGAAGCTCTGCGCACTTGGCTTGCTTGCTTATTTATTTAGGCGGAGTAATGAAACCTTACATGCGTCGGTTCGCCCCCTAATGGTTTGGCGGAGTACTGGTCAAAAAGTGCTTCATCAGATATGCAGCAGTTGTGGCAGCCAAAATCGCGATTTTCGATTAAATTCGATTAATTGTGCAGCCTTACCTGAGTGTATCGCTAGACTCCACCAAAAGAGAAAGTATGATTATCCAATAATCATTGTTTAAAATGAAACTTTTGCCTCCGAGCATGACAAATTATGTCTGAAACATAAAAGACTTCATATTACCGAGATCACATTAAGGCTCGCTTTCACCTGAAGTGAAATAAAAGCGTTAAAAGTCTTTGTCTTTGTCAGCTGTGAAATAAAATGAGGTTAAAATGGTGCGTCACATTCCCACCGTCTCTTACACTCACCTGTCCTCAAGAGGATTCCTAAGCATGTGTTATTGCCATAAATGCTGCTTAGATTGCTAATAATGGCGATGCGTATAAAACAGACTACAAGTTTGAAAATAAATGTAAAGTCGAACAGGAAGGTTAATCCACCATATAGCTCGAAAGAAAACCAAACAAAAAGGCAGAAACCTGAGGAAAAACAAGCCAGGAAGCCAGGATCAGAGAAAAGACACTGATGAGCAGCAGAACACAACGAATAGTGGACAGATTGCGCCCAAGGCCAAGGTTTCATATTCAGAGCACCAAAGCACTTTCGATCTGTCCATCAGCTCATTGCGCTCTCGTACACACAACTAAAAAAAACCTGCTGAGATCAGCGATGACATCCAGGCAAGGTTGGACAGAAACCTGACGCACAGCCGGGACACGCAAACTCACAAAAGAAAAACACACAGACTGATGTGGTACACGCACACAACTCAGCAGTACATCAATGAAACATGGGCATGAATCTTTCTGACAACATGTGGCAGATCATATCACTGAGAACCTGCGAAAGGCTTTGGTTTAATAAGTCCACGTTCGTGTCTCAAATAAAAACAAAAAGCACACACAGACACTGCATATATTTGAGATAAAAATAGATTTTAAAAGCCGTGATTCTTGCCAAATTGAATAGCATGTGTGAATTGTATCATCTGGAAAAAGTGAGTATGGATGACAGATTTTCCAGGTGCTGAGAGTAAATCTCATTCTTCTGAAGAGTTCTGACCTGAACGGCTTCACCCCGGATCACGCATCTATCCATCACCCATCCGTCATCCAACCCCCACTTACTCCCCTTAACCCCCCCCATTCACTTCAAAGCATTCGCCGTGCCGCCAACAAACAGGGGCTAAATCCCGAGATGGCGTGACCAACCCGGAGAGCTCTTATCCATCTTCCTTGTCTGCTCCAACCTCAGGCCACTGTCGTCCTCTCACTACTCACAGCTATGACTTTTCATGGGTGTGGGCATCTGGGATAATGAAGAGAGCCACTAATCTGTTCCGCATTTGCTTACATTTGTCTGACTCGAATGTATTCATGGCGAGACTGGATCCCCTAGTGGCCATGACCAATGGCTGAAGGATTTGTGGGAGTTCACAACAAGGGAGAGTTTCAGATGCATGCATGCAAAAAAAAAAAAAAAAAAACCACCCCCAAGCATCAATCTTTTAATAGTCTCTTAGTCCATCCAGTCTTGTGGGACACCAAGACTTTCCTCACTGTAGCACATCTGATCCAACTCAAGAAAAACATAATAATTCTGTGGAGAGTGAAGAAAATGGCCACACACGTACCCAGGCGCATATAATGTTAGCTAATTGATTTTAAATAACGTTAATTGGCTAGCTACAGTACATGAGGAACTTCGGCATAGCTAACAGTAACACCGATCCGAGTTCTCATCTCATTATCTGTAGCCGCTTTATCCTTCTACAGGGTCGCAGGCGAGCTGGAGCCTATCCCAGCTGACTACGGGCGAAAGGCGGGGTACACCCTGGACAAGTCGCCAGGTCATCACAGGGCTGACACATAGACACAGACAACCATTCACACCTACGGTCAATTTAGAGTCACCAGTTAACCTAACCTGCATGTCTTTGGACTGTGGGGGAAACCGGAGCACCCGGAGGAAACCCACGCGGACACGGGGAGAACATGCAAACTCCACACAGAAAGGCCCTCGCCGGCCACGGGGCTCAAACCCAGGACCTTCTTGCTGTGAGGCGACAGCGCTAACCACTACACCACCGTGCCGCCCCCGATCCGAGTTATATTTTATATTTTTAACGAATATTCCCAGGTTACTTCCATGTATGGGTGGCACGGTGGTGCAGTGGTTACCACTGTCGCCTCGCAGCAAGAAGGTTCTGGGTTCGAGCCCAGTGGCCGATGGGGGCTTTCTGTGTGGTGTTTGTCTGTTCTCCCCGTGTCTGTGCGGGTTTCCTACGGGTGCTCCGGTGTCCCCCCACAATCCAAAAACCTGCAATTATGCCTCGGTCACAACCGGCCGTACGTGCTCCTACGGCCGGTCTATGTGCAAAAAACGCAAGAAACGCATGGAGGGCGCGCGCATGTGACGTGCTGATTTTCGAGCCGTAGACTGGCCGCAGAGGTTCTTTGTCATGTCAGACAAGCTCTACGGGCGCTTACGTTTTTTTCAGGTTGCAAGACAAACTTACGGCGAACAAAAAAAATGCAGTGATTTGGGAAACGCCAAAAAATCGTACGGCCAAAAAATCGTACGTCCGGTTGTGACCTAGGCTTTAGGTTAACTGGCTGCTTTAAATGGCCCATAGATGTGTGCGCGCGCGAGCGAGTGCGCAGAAAGGAACTGGCCACCATACTGCTGCAATTCTGGCCAAGCCAACCAAACATGGCTCACCTCAAGCCCAGATCAGGTTTGGTAGTGACGACAATGACGGCTTCTGTATATATGGTGCTGTAATTCATCCTCTTGAGATTTACCATCGGCACACTTTGGTTTGATTGCTGACATTAATCGTGAAACACGTCCACTGTTCATTAGTGTGACATCACATAGTATCACGTGATATCGGATTGTGGTATCAGAGCATTTTTTTTTGTACTATATTAAGTGAACATGGTATTAGATGATCTGACCGAAATAGCTATTAAAAAAAAGTTGTTTTTTTTAAATCCCAACCTATATATGTTAGTTTAACACAGGCTGAAACAGTAAGCTAGCTAACTGGTGAACCACTTGTACAAGGTTTCTAAGCCATCATGAGGTAATGGAGTAGAGCTTTTAAAGTGCATATCACGGGTAAATTCAGGAGCAAGATCAATGTAATTCTCCTATTTTATATTAAACTTTGGTCAAATATCTGTAACATTTTGCGCAATTTTTTTTTTACCTTGCGCAATACCAGAAAAATTCAGTTGAAATCAAGTCATTTGAGGCGAATTGGTCCGACTCTGAAAAAACTTGGCGTTTAGATTTCCCGGCAAACACTGATTTTCGTGAGGTCGCGTGCGGGACGCCTCCTTCTGAATCCTACGTCAGCACTGGTTTGTTTACGAGAAAACGACCTGGTGGTTTTCTGCAAATTTCTTCAACGTTATCGCGTAATTATTAAAATGGTTAACAGATGTATCGTAGGAGGGTGTAGCAACACCAATCTTGATGGGATTAGTACTCATCGTTTTCAAAAGACCGGACAATGAGAGAGAAATGGGAGCGCTTCGTGCGAGGCACCCGGAAGCAGCCGAGGACCAAAGCAGAGCTGAGAAAAAGACCAAGAAAATCGGCGATTCACAAGTTGACTGTTGCCAGGGTAAGAAATAAGAGAGACTATACTCTAAATTAGGTGTTCCTGTATTTGTGTGGTACACGGATAATGTTATTTATTGACACACACAAAAGTAAAACAACACGAAAGCGCTGGGTGATAATACACTTACTTCACATGTATCAAGGGATCTGCGTGTCAGGGCTTGAGATCTTGGGACCTGTCAAACACATTAAACGTATATACAACCCTGCTTAGCCGATTCCATGCGTGTAGCTTATGAAATCTTTCTCCTACAGTAGCCAGTACTCTTCTAAATCAAGAAATATATAAATACATAATAGTAATTAGAAAAAATATAATTTATGTAGCAATAGATAGATGAGCACCGATACATGAATCCATGGGTTTAGAAGCTCAGGCGACAATTCCATATTTCAATGCAAAATCGCTAGCTTGGTCTACACAGGCTGCGCACTGAACCCGTGCAAGCTCTCGCAGCCTGCTGGCGGATCCGCACGTGACGTCACGAATCTGGCTCCAGACTCCCTTGGGATTTTTCCAGACGTGTTTTATTTTTTTCTGCTGTAGACAGATGGCCTTGTGCAAAATTACCCTTCTGGATGAGTGTGTAAAGGGACAGACTTTCATATAAAAAAAACACACGAAATTGGTCCAGGACATGAACTTTAAAGCCTCATGACATACAAGCCCAGAGATAATGTCGGGATGAACTATGAAAACGTTTCATAATCTCTAATATGTCTGTTTAATAAAAGCATTCCAACTGTTAAGTTACTTTTCGTTATCAGCAGCAGCCAACCTTCAACCCTAAGGTTTCTTGGAGGAAAGCCTGCAGTTCACAACTTTCACCATATGATCAGATACCGTTGTCATGTCTCAACAAAATCATCCTACTGTAGTTTTAACCAGGTGGCTTTATCTTGTGACCTATTAAACCTAAACCTACACATGTACACATCCAACTACTTTATCTTCTCAAATACAGCCCTCAAAGTCTACAGACTCTGCCTAAAATCATTTACATTGCTAACTTGTTTGACACTGTACCACCTACATAAGTAAAATATGAGTCATGGAATGGAAACACCTAGCATATGGTTTCGCTTTATTTCTGGCAGTCAAAATAAAATTAATCACACTATTTCCATCAGAAGTAGCCAGCTCATTCATCTCTGACACCTGTACTCGTTTAGACATGTGGTGACTGTGGTGAGACAGAATCCCGGCACACTTTGCATCTCAGTAAAATAATCCACGGGACACACTTCCATTTCCCATTCAGAGTGAAACCGGACGAGCAGGAGCGTGTTATCGAGGGGAGCAGCTGGAGCCGGAGGGGAGGACTTGGCCAGGGTCATCACACCCCCGCCGGTTGTAAGCTCATTTACCTGAAAAAAACACCTGTGCCATCTGATTGCACTTCAAAGGCATTTGCAAAAGTCCATCTGATAAAGTGCGGTCTTTCTAATTTAGAGCAGAGCTGGATAAAGCAGCAGCCCGTGTTCCCTCCTCAAAAGGTCAGAAAGGGAGCAGGTGGTTTTTTCGGCGATGCGGACTGATAACTCTTGATCCTTGGATTCCATAGCATGCTGGATCATTTCCTGCTCTTTATTCGCCTCCCAAAACAAAACAGACCTTGTATCGGAAAACATATCATCGCACATTTTGAACATCTACCAACTGCCAAGGGGTCAAGCTAGTAAGAAAAGGGTGGGGGTGCAACCACGCTCAATGGGTACGCAGACAGCCAGATGAGACAAATATTTTCATGGGAAATAAACCTTTAATATAGCTAGTAAGTTCTAGCTGTAACTCACACAAGCAGATATATTAATGTCCTCATTATACACTGTGTGCACAATTATTAGGCAAGTTGTATTCCTGATGATTAATTTTATCGTTGAACAAATACAGTGCTCTCAGTCAATCCAAACTGTTAATAAACCTAAAACCAGAATGATTAACAAAGGAAAGGGGAGTTTAGGCCTTCTCAGGGGAATATACAAGTGTGCAGAATTATTAGGCAACATTTAGTGTGCAGAATTATTATGCAACTAAATGAAAAGCTTAAAGTTTCCCATCTCACTTGTTTATTTTAATTTTCAGTGTAACAAATAAACACTTCTAGCATTTCAAAAATATTCAGTGACCAATATAGCCACCCTTCTTTTCAATAACTGCCATGAGCCTTCCATCCAGTCTGTTAGTTTTTTGATTTGTTGACGATCAACTTTTTGTGCAGGAGCAACCACGGCCTCCCAAATGCTATTCAGAGTGGTGTATTGTCTTCCCTCGCTGTAAATCTCATGCTTAAGAAGGGGCCACAAGTACTCAATAGGGTTTAAGTCAGGTGAGGAAGGGGGCTATGTCATTACTTTGTCATCTTTAAGGCCTTTGTGGGCTCGCCAAGCAGTGGAGTACTAGGGTGCATGTGATGGTGCATTGTTCTGCATAACAATCATGGCCTTCTTGAATGATGCAGACTTCTTCCCATAGCACTGCTTGAAGAATGTATCTTTTAGAAACTGGCAGTAGGTTTGGGAGTTGATGTTAAGTCCATCTTCAACCTGAAATGGTCAAACTAGCTCATCCTTAATAATAGCAGCCCATGCCATTACCCCTCCACCACCTTGCTGGTGTCTGAGTCAAAGTGCCCCGTGTCCATTAGTTATCCAGCTATGGGCCCATCCATCTGGTCTATCCAGAGTCACTCTCATTTCATCCGTCCATAAAACCTTTGGAAAATCTGTCTTCAGATATTTCTTGGCCCAATCTTGACATTTCAACTTGTGAGTCTTGTTTAGTGGTGGTCGTGTTTCAGCCTTCCTTACCTTGGCCATGTCTCTGAGCACCGAACACCTTGTCCTTCTGGACACTCCAGGTCGGTTGCAGTTCTAGAATATTGTGGCACTGGAGGATAATGGGTTCCTGGTAGCTTCATGTTTAATCCTTCTCAAGTCTTTTGCGGTTAATTTGTGCCTTTTCTTCTCCACACGTTTTTTGCGACCCTGTTGACTATTTGCAACAAAACGTTTGATTGTTCTGTGCTCACATTTCTATAGCTTAGCTATTTCAAGAGTGCTGCATCCCTCTGATAGGCATTTTACAATTTTTGTCTTTTCAGTGTCTGTTAAATCTCTTTTTTGGCCCATTTTGCCTGAGATAAAGAAGCTGCCTAATAATTATGCACACCTTAATATAGGGTATTAATGACTTTAGGTCACACCCTCCCTCATTACACAAATAAATACCACCTGAGAATGCTTAAATCCAATTAGCATTCAAGTGTATCTAGCTTGCGGTTGGAAAACATGCATAGAAATAATGGTAGGGTCAGAGTACTCACTTGCCTAATAATTGTGCACACAGTGTAATGTCAATTATATTCCTCATTCAGGGACTTGTGTTGCTTGAACAGTCCAGGCAAATAATGTTGACATCTCAGTGACCTGGTAGAACGTTCTATAAGGAGATGTTTGTTTATTTAATACTCATGGAAGGAGTCTCCAGTGTCAGAGCTTTGTAACAGTAATGCCGCTTTTCCACTACAAACGCGGCTGAGCCGTGCCGTGCTGAGTTGAGCTGAGTCGAGCTGAGCGGGGCTGTTGGAGTTGTATTTCGACTACAACCGCGCTGAACCGTGCTGGCTGGAAGTGGGTGGACACATTGGGTGGAGTTAGCGAAAGTGGGTGGACGTCACGTGATGTCGTTAAGCAGCGCAAACAGTGACATCAGTGACAGTGGCGGAACAAGTCAGAGCCGGGCCGGGGGCGGGGCAAATGACCGGGCCCTTTATTAAAGCTTATCATAACATCATTTTAGGCTACAAAATGTCCGCAACTGCGGTGTTTACCAATTTCAACACTACCGGGTGCAACTATGTTATTTAGTACATCAAGTCCTTCAAACGAACATGTAACTCAGAAACAAAAAACATTAGGATACTGTACATGGCTCATAATAAAACATCAATAGCCTATACTGCGCACATTATTTGAAGGGCATACGAATGAGCGCTCAGAGGTTGCAACGGTGACAGGAAGAGTCAGAAATAAAAGGAGGGCGGTGCAAACCTCACTGAATGCACTGTGTTTACCAATTTCAACACTACGGGGTGCAACTATGTTATTTTGTACATTAAGTCCTTCAAACGAACATGTAACTCAGAAACAAAAAAACATTAGGCGACATACTCTACATGGCTCATAATAAAACATCAATAGCCTACTGCGCGCATTATTTGAAGGGCATACGACGAGCCTTGCGCTCCGCGAACTCGTCCACGATGCTCTGTATGGCACTGATTCAGTGATCTTTTAAGTGGTAGTCTCACGACCCGGATAGTAAACAATAAACATGGAGGACATGGAGTCGTTAGTGTTGCTGGTCTTGGTGCTGTGGCTTGTTGTCACCGACAACGCCAACAGATACTGGCAAGAGCGTATAGATGAGGCGAGGCGCATAAGGCTTCAGAAATTCTCGTAATTCGTAATTATTCTTCTTCCGGGTTTACGGTGTTTACAGATCCCAGCGCGCTCGCGGGGCGTGTGTGGGCATGTGAGGACACTCCTCCTCACCAATCAGTGCACAGGGGAGTGTCTGCTCACGCCCCCAGCCTCACTCGGCACGGCTTGGCTCGCTTCAGCCCCACTCCAAAACGGTGCGAGTTTTAGGGGCTAAGCAGGGCTGAAGCGAGCTGAGTCGTGCTGGTTTTTGGTAGTCAAAACGCGAGCCGTGTCGGGCTGAAGCGAGCTGAAGTGAGCTGAAAAAGGGTAGTGGAAAAGGGCCATAAGCTTTCTGACAAAGGATAATCTTCAGCGCAGGTTCTTAGTAACACAACAAACAGTGTTTGAATCGAGCGAGAAAAAGAGCCGCTGTTACATAATTGATGTTACATCTCGTCTCGCAGACGTTCCATAACGTTCAACTCAACTAAAATGGATTTTTTTTTTAAAAACCATGCAGTTCATTAACAAAAGGAATAAAACACTTTGAGGCGTGGTGTTCCAGGACAATAATCCTCTTTGGGATGGAAACAGTCGTTCTGCTTTACGTCAGCTCTGTCGTATCACGCCATATTGGATTGCTTCCCGCAGTTTAATGGATTGTTTAATGCAGTGGTTCCAATCTTGTACATTTTTGTGCTTTCAACACACCTGATTCAACTCATTAAGCTAACCAAGAAGCATGAACCAGGCTTAATTGGGTGAGTTACAGGCGAGAACATGACAAAATATCCAGGATAGTAGTTTTCCACAGGTTAAATGTATCGTGTAATGAGAAATTAGCCATCAGACGTAAAATTAAGATCCAATGCAAGTCAGACAATGTTACGCCATTTCCTGAAATTACCCTTACAACTACCAGAACCTTTCAGAGAGTTCCTGCTCTCAGTGGGCCTTCCCTACTCGTTTCACTGTTGTTACTGAATAATACAATTTACAGTAGGAACTCATCTGCGATATCTGAGCTAGTGACATTTTACATGCATATTCAGCTCGCATGACAAATATAATTGTCCTCCCATTATAGCTTACTGGGACTGGAGCATGTGATGGCGAGTGATCAGTGACTCCTCCCTGTCCTCGCTTTGTCTTCCACACCATGTTTAGACACAGAAAGAGCCATGATGGATGCTTCTCCCTCGCTCACTCACTCTTTCCGTCGATATTTTTCTCTCACACACAAACACACTGAGGCACACAATACCAGAGGGATCCCAGATAAAGCCTCTCGTTTCATAAAGTGCCAGAGTCGGCGTCCACCTGTTCCTCGTCCGTCATGTGAGCGAGTATGAGAGGGAGTATTGTACGGAAAAGCCTGCATCGCTCTCGCTTGGGCCATGTGAGCACACTGAGCATGACGAGATTTTCAGACGCTTTAGAAGCAAATGTTATTTCCTTCATGGCAGGTTCACATATACTCCTGTATAAACGTTTATATACTTCAAGGTTTCGCAGTATACACAGTTTTGCCATTTGTTACCGGGTAGTAATTGGGCCCACTTGCTTTTTCTCACCAGGTTCAACAAACCAGTCAAACTGAACAAAATGTGGCCTGACCACCTACTTTGCGCTCCTTCATTCATACACTACAGGCCACTTGTTGCCCTCATCAGGACTTAATTATCTGACTGCTGTGTTAATGAGGAAGGGTTCACCCTCGTTCCTTTTGTCCCTTCCTGAGCCTCCTGGCTTTCCACGTTCTCGTCTAGGCACAGGTGCAGGAGACCCACCGCTGGACCAAAAAAAAAAAAAACATCTGAGCAGCGGATCGGGTTCTGTCTGGGGAAACCCGATCCACATCCTGTCAGGAAGTTGTCCGGCATAGCTGGACCACGGCTGCTGCTTCGCTTCTGTTCACTTCTTCTATCTCTCTCCCCTGTCCCTTTAGCCCATCATTTAGTAGTAATCATTAAGTAGCACCTTATACACCCTCTTCCACATTATCAAAACGAAGCCTGACAAAATGAGAAGTGGGTTAACACTTCTGCTACAGCTCAAAAGAACAGAAAAGGAAAAGCTTTCGGGCTTTCCTCACACGTTTCTCTCTCACACACACCAAAAAAAAAGAAGTTTAGTTTGTTGGCAGAGCTGCTTTAGCCTTGAAAACATCTGCAAAGTTAAGAACGAAGGGTGACGTGTTTCTCAATAATACCTCTGAAGATAACCGTTCAAGCTAGCACATTGTATAAAAGAAGTAACTTATTAAAGGAAGACAGACTTGTTTCCATGGTGTTGCCACTTTGCACATCAGAGTGCTGTACAAATGAATAAATATCTCAATCCTGCCTCAAAGCTGAAACAATTAAACAAAGACATGACACACACTTCACAGGAGAGGAGCTGTCAACCATTTCATACAAGATTTACATCTTATTTATTCCTTCCCTATACCCACGTCAATTTGAGTGAATTACAGAAAAGTCTTTTAAATTATACTCAAACTCGAACGCACAACGATTTCTACAACAGAAGCTTTAATGGTGTAGCTACTGTCAGCAGTGGTGAGGCAACAGAATAATAAAGAAAGTGTCTGAAAAAAAATGATCCGTATTTATTTATTTTAAAGGGACTTTACTGCTGGAGGGACAGTCTCTCATGGATCATCTGGTTCCAGTTTTCTTGTAGTCCTAAGATGTATTTATTTTTTTTCTCTGTGTGTGGCTAAAGGCTTCAGAATCGACCTTCCACAGAACATCCATGAAATCACATCAATTGGCTCCTGAAATTCGTAGCTAAAATGTACTGTATGGATGGGTGATGTGATTAAAAAAAAAAAAAAATTAATTCAGTGCGGTTAAAATTTTGTCGAGGACAAATCACCAGCCCAAGCTCCCAGGATAAACAATTTACATATCGGTGTACTTGTATATTTACATTTCTTTCAGTTCTACAACAGAATTTTTTACTTCACTAACTCAAGAGTTTGTAAGTATTTCCGATTCCAAATATTTCCTCTTGAGAGGCTTAGACAGTATTTCCAGAATCAGGGAAATTTGGCAAAACTGACCTGGCAGTCACGTCACCTTTTCGCTTCATTGAGTTCACGGAGCGAAAACGAAGACGCGAGCTTCGTGCAAGACAAAGCCACAGCTGAAACGTTAACCAGAGTTTTTAAACTTCTTGTTGAAGATGCAAAAACACAATGCTTCAGGAAAGGATCGAGATTATGGCTATGTAAAGTAGGGGTGGCACGGTTCACAAAAGTCGCGGTTCGGTACGTATTGCGGTTTGAGGTCTGCGGTTCGGTATGTATTGCGTTTTTTTTTTTTAATCTTAAGTACTCTGTATTTGGGCATATAGCCTACTATTTACCTTAAGTAAACATAGTTTAGGATACAGCATTTAAGAGAGGTTAAAATTATAGTTACAATGAAATAATCATGCACAAACTGAGTTTGAGTTGACATAAGCACATTTTATGAACAATCTCTGATGAAAAGCCAGGCAGTATTTTGAAACAGCAAGAGGGAAGACATGGATGATTTCAACAGCTTTTTTATTTACTACAGTATTTATACAAAGTGTCAGGAGTGTTTGCTGCCATGTTGTGGCATCTAGAGGAACCAGGTGTCTTTTGTCACATACAGAGTTTTCATAATTGGAAGAAATAAAAACGAATTCTTAAAGCTTACTTTTGAACAGATGTGTGTGTTAAAGTATTCCCACAAGTGTACGGCATTCGTACTTTACAAAGCTTGCATATTGTGACGTTTTTGTCAATTGATTTTTTGCCGGCGTCATCGCATGTAATGGGAAAACCAAAATGTTCCCACACACCTGATTTGAATGCCGCGGGGGCATCCTCTATGTACGACGACCTGCCTTCTCCACTCCCACTTGCCATTTTTGCACTTGCCATCCACACTCCACTGTCACTTCAATTCTGAATCGCGCGAAAGAGAACCACGTGGTTTCATACGGGCATTCGGCTTTTTTTTTTTGGCGAACGTCTTAAATAGGGGTACCGCGGTTTATACGCGTATTGCACCGCAACAGGCGTATCGTACGGTTCGGTTTTTTTTCCCATAACCGTGCCAAGCCTAATGTAAAGTCGTTCATATAGATATTCAAGTTGTTGTTTGTTTTTTTTTACTACTACTTTTATATAAATCAAATTTTAAGCAAACATATACTCTACAGTACCAGTGAAACTTTTGGACACACCTTCAAATTCAATGGTTTTTTTTCTCGATTTTTATTAATTAAAAGTCACTTCATGTCTTAAAAGTAATGACGGGTGTTTCTCTTTACTTAGTTGAGCGGTTCTTGGTATAATATGGATTACTGCCGTTGTGGTCTGGACTAGGGCTATTTACTGTATTTTTATTATTATTTACTGTTTGATCTGACATAAAGAAGGCAAGAAACTCGCCCACTAATTAACTTTTGACGAGGCACACCTGTTAACTGAAAAGCATTCCAGGTGACTACCTCATGAAGCTGGTTAAGATAATGCCAATAGTGGTACGGTGGTGTAGTGGGTAGCACTGTCGCCTCACAGAAAGAAGGTTCTGGGTTCGAGCCCAGCGGCCGATGGGGGCCTTTCTGTGTGGAGTTTAAGCAAAGGCATGCAGGTTAGGTTAACATGGGGCGGCCTTGGGTTGAAGTGCCCTTGAGCAAGGCACCTAACCCCCAACTCCTCCCCAGGTGCTGTAGTATAGCTGCCCACTGCTCTGAGTGTGTGTGTGCGCTCACTGCTCGCATGTGTGTGTGTGTGTTCTCAATGCTTCAGATGGGTTAAATGCAGAGGACAAATTTCACTGTACTTGAGTGTGCACGTGACAAAGGTTTCTTCTACAAAGCATCATACAGTACTTGAACAATCTAACAAACATTTTTCACACATAATTCCAGACATGTTCCATATGTTATTTAACAGTTTTGATGTCTTCAGTATTGTTCTACAATATAGAAAAATGGTCAAAAGACAGAAAAACCTACTAATAATGAGTAGAGGTGCCCAAACATTTGACTGATATGGTGTATTCTTTTTTATGCTCTGGACTTCAACATAAGCATTAATTGCGACTGAGAAACACACTGGAACACACTTTAACTCCTGGTGGCATACACTACCGTTCAAAAGTTTGGGGTCACCCAGATAATTTTGTGTTTTCCATGAAAAGTCGCACTTTTATTTCCCACCATAAGTTGTAAAATGAATAGAAAATATAGTCAAGACATTTTTCTGGCCATTTTGAGCATTTAATCGACCCCACAAATGTGATGCTCCAGAAACTCAATCTGCTCAAAGGAAGGTCAGTTTTATAGCTTCTCTAAAGAGCTCAACTGTTTTCAGCTGTGCTAACATGATTGTACAAGGGTTTTCTAATCATCCATTAGCCTTCTGAGGCAATGAGTGCGTTTACATGCACATAGAGAGAATCGAATTTCTGCCGTTGCTCGAATGAAATCGAAGTTCAAAATGCCATGTATACACCTTAATTCGGCTGAAATTGAACCGAACTTGATTTCTCGGAATCGAGCTACACGACCTAGATTATGCGATTTCTGCCGAGCTACTTAGTGCATGTAAACCCTATCGAGCTACGTATTCGAGCTACTTACTTCAGCACTGCCCCTTCCGGAAGTGACGAGTGACGAGACCACAAGCGGGAAACACAACAGCCTTGGTCGGCATGACAACGAATTCTGACAACGGCATGAATCTTTTCTTTTTGTGGCATTGTTTGCACTGTTAAAATTTAGCTCACTTACTGTATCACCAAATACATCTGTACAGCTGTTGCATAGCTGTGAATTGTGTACATAAACAAGTCATTGTATTTGTGTGTGTGTGTGTGTGTGTGTGTGTGTGTGTGTGTATATATATATGTCCAACATCTGAAGAATGTCAATAAAAACAAAGCAATTGAACTTTTTGTGTGTTTATTAAGATGTAAGTTAAATTGTAAGCAAATAAAATTTTTTTGTAAGCAAAAAATGGACTTTAGAAAAATATACAATTGTGCAAAATAAGTTGTCTTACAAAACAGTGGTCTGCGCAGGACAGTTTGTAGCCATACAGTCTGTTAGAGCAAGCCTAACAGCTTGAGCACGGAACTTGTGAACACGGAACTGCCAGTGTTGCCAGATTGGGCGGTTTTAAGTGCATTTTGGCGGATTTGAACATGTTTTGGGCTGGAAAACGTCAGCAGTATCTGGCAACACTGCTGATAACTTTGTTTATACTCTTGAATAGCTCTTCTTCATGACGACAACCGGAAGTGTACCAACACGATGGGGCGTGTAGCGCCACCTGTGGCTCAGCTATCACAATGTACCTCACACAATAGCTCGATTTCCTTGTCTGCATGTAGGATTGGATTTCTCTGGCACCCCTGCTGGGACCCTTTGCTCGATTACCGACAGCAGCTCGATTTGGATGTGCATGTAAACGTACTGACTTAGCAAACCCATTGTACCATTAGAACACAGGAGTGAGAGTTGCTGGAAATGGGCCTCTATACACCTATGGAGATATTGCACCAAAAACCAGACATTTGCAGCTAGAATAGTCATTTACCACATTAGCAATGTATAGAGTGGATTTCTGATTAGTTTAAAGTGATCTTCATTGAAAAGAACAGTGCTTTTCTTTCAAAAATAAGGACATTTCAAAGTGACCCCAAACTTTTGAACGGTAGTGTAACTCACAGCAACAATATCACGTCACATCACTACATCGTTCAGTTCTATCATTTCTGTCATCAAGCAATTCGTCCTCTCACTATTTGTCTCACCTCTCAGGTTGTTTTCAGAACACAACACATTATAATACTGTTGCGTGCAATCTTTTCTCCCTGATGACTGCGTGTGATAAATGCCATTTGTTTTTTCTTCTGATTTTGCCACATGGCCTTCAGTTTAAGAACGCAACTGTATAAAGAAGATATTATTCCTATTATCATCTTTACTCACCTTTTCACAGATATTCTCTCTCTCTCTCTCTCTCATGCCCACACACAAACTTGTACTTAACTCCTTAGACTTCCTTAATCTGTCAGCAGGTCCAGACTGACATTCCTGACACTAGTAACTGCATACCTTTCCTATTAGTTTCGCTGGATTTACGAAAGAATTCATTGTACTTACTTACTTAAAATGAATAACTGAAAATGCCGGGACTGCACGGGCTTAAACAGCCACACAACAGTCAAAAACAAGTGTGTGACCTCCTCAAGGAGTTCTCAGTAAAGGACATGGTGAGATAAGAGCAGGCTGAGTTGACCTTGCTCAGACTGCTGAGTCTATGGTGTGATAAAAGAAGCTTCTCGTGCTCGATACGTTCCCAATGCCTCTGTGACAAGATGCACATAAGCATGTCCAAACATTTACACACAGACACACAAAGATTAAAACTCGACACACAGATGCAGAGACTCCTAGCGCTCCCGGACATTATTTCCTGCAATTTCATTGTCTTTGGGAGTGACGGCAAACCTTCACCAGACCTTCACTAATATACCAGGAATGGCATTAATGCCTGATTACAATTAGCTGGTTCAAAGTACAACACCTCAACTCAAAATATTTATAAGAAACATTGGTGGCGAACTGAATTAAAACCTAAAAGGTGTTGTATGTAGTCCTTAAATGCGATGTCATCGGTTTGAAAATCATAAACCTCTCTGTGAGCCACTAACAAGAAATTTAAAAATGCACACACTACACTCGCACACATATATATCTCATCTCATTATCTCTAGCCGCTTTATCCTGTTCTACAGGGTCGCAGGCAAGCTGGAGCCTATCCCAGCTGACTACGGGCGAAAATTATATATATATATAAAATTCTAAGAATTATAGCCTTCTAATTCAAGTTAAAACTAGCCTGTAATTTTTTTCATATACTTTTTATTTTGTGATGTTTATGTTTAATAAACATAACTCTAAATAATAGAATGCAGTGTTATGTGGACCCCAGAGGAAGAGAAAGGAGCTGATGCTTTCCCAAAAATATTTTTACAATATTAAAATAAATTATAATCAGTTCCTTGAATGCCAGAACATTTTATACAACAACAACGACAGTAGTATGTTTATGACCTAGTGTATTCTTGCGCCTATGGAAAATAGCTGTGAATTAAATAAAATAAAATAAAATAAAATAAAATAAAAACCCAGACGAGTGTATGATTGCGCGTGTGTGTGTGTGAGGGTAGGTGCATGCATGCAGGAGAGGCGAGTCAGTACCCTGTCTCTATACCTGAGCCCAATGTTGACTCAGCAATCCAAATAAGACCGAGATCTAGAGTGAGTGGTTAATCAAACAGGTCAAGAACAGGTCTCGAGTATTAAAGAGCTGTCATTCCATTTGCTAAAGTCATTACCTCAATTTCTTCACCACAGATGTGTAGCACAAATGTTGGCTGTTTGCTCTTCTACTTATCTTGGCTGTTTATTAAAATACAGCAGGCACTGAATTAACTGTCCTATCAGCCTGCCAAGCATAAAAATCACTGACACACATCAGCGTGGAGGCTAGACGGTAGCCAATGTGACGTAACGAACTAAAAAAAAAACGTCTGCAGGATTTAGCATGTGTCAAAAACAAAATCTCATTTGCTCGCTGTTTTACAAACGTGTTAAATACTTTACAGGTCAGAACGATGATGATGCAGAGTTTGAATCGGGTATTGATATGAAATGAAATAACATGGAATATTAATTCATTCGAGTGCAAATGTGATCACAGTAAACATCACAGTGGACATCATAACAGGTGAAATTTCTCTTAAAACTGTTACACTTAATATTTCACACAATTTCGTGACGCAACACTAACGGAGTCCAGCGCAGGTCAACATCAATAGCAGGAGCAGCTGAAAAGTTCAAGCCTGTATAAAAACTCCACCAGCTGCAGGATATTTCTGATGCTCTAAAAGACCAAACACTGAGCGCCAATTATTTTAGGTGTGTAAAGAGTGCATGTGTTGGTGTGTGTTCAACTGTGTTTGCAGGACGGAGGAGACAGACAGCTTTTACAGCTTGACGCCCAACTGCGTGCTTAACAAGTGTCTGACAGCTGCTCAATTTTCAAAGAGTTCACCAAATGCCACACGGGCACGCCAAAAGATGGAACCGAAAACGCGGGGCTAGTGAATCCGTGCAGTTATTCATTCAAACACATCGTCATGAGCGCGGATTTAACAAATGCTAAGATTTTACGGCTTGACGATCTGCACTGCAAACTTTGCAGTTCCAGCAATACAAGATTCTGCATGAACGAAATTAGAAATATTGCGGTGACAGTCGCAAAACCTTGGACATCATCTGAGAGAGGAACCTCATCCCAAAGTTACTTCTGTGAGATTTAGCATCAGGCGCCAAAGTGTGTACACTTTGGTACGACTCACCATGAGTGAAGTTCGAGCTGAATCCCAGCAGCAGAAGAAGAAGAAGCAGCAGCAGCAGCAGCAGTCGGGCCATCAAAGAGCCTTCAGCAACTGGCTCCAACAAGCGGGGCATGAGTGTGTGCGTCTCCAGCCGAAACTCTGCCCGCCACACACGCCCGCTGCACTGTCTCCTCTGCTACTCCACACTGATGGCCTGGCTGGAGAGAAACGAGAGAGAAATGAGAGACACAGAGCAAGCGAGTGAGAAAAAAAGAGAGCGAGAGAGAGAGGAAGGAGGAAGAGGAGGAGGGAGTTACTGTTACTGAGCTGCTCTCTCTCTCTCTCTCTCTCTCACACACAAACATTGCACCACACACAAGCAGTGTTGCTCCTGTAGGTTTGGGCCATCCCACTCTGCCTGCACACCTCTCGCTGGGGTGCAGACCGAAGGAGGGCTGTGTTCTAAAAAAGGAGGCCAGGGGAGGAGGCCAAAATTCTGACCCTTAAAGACAGAAAGAAAGAAAGAAAGCTTGCTCTCATGTATGTGAATGCGACTCCCACTGACCGCTGCTTTTCAGCTTTGAGAAGGATGAGGAGCTAGAAACGAGCTCTGTTAATCGCAAATGTCTAAATGTTGTGAACAACATGCTTTGATATCAAAGTTCGAGAACATCACAAGCCAGGTGACGTTCTGCACGACACGGTTCAAGGTTCCTTTTTATAGAATTGGTTAGGTATTTCCTCCTCGGCTATTCACTGCGCTGTTATTTGAGTGACACGTTATTATGGCGCACAAAGCAGCCAGTGAACACACACAACGTGCGTAACAAAAGGTATTCACACGTCAGGTGATTATAAGCTTCACCTCCAGGCCATGTCACGCCCCCATCTGCTCCCCCACTGATGTTAATTCCCCCGCTGGAAACTCCCCCCGGACACTGCGGCAAAAGACTTTCTGGGAGTTACAAGTTAAGCCGATTAAGTGCACTATTACCGAGATTACATCAAGTCAGCCATCGCAGTTATATCGCATAAAGCATAATTGGGCTGACACTTTCCAGTGTGGTCAGAGTGACAACAGGAAATGTCACACCTGTGCAGCATGGAGCGTAAGCGCTATAAACATCCCCGTTTCCTTTTGTCACGTTGATAACGTGTGGACCCACGCACATTCCATGAGGAAAATGTTATGACATGTACAAGTCAATTCAGCCTGTGATTGATGAGCATCCAATTTATCACTACGCTCTATCGCTGGTTTCTCTCTGCAGCTCACGCATCTCCCACTCGAGAGAATCAAGAGCCATTGATCATCTCCATTCAAAGACCTCCACACGGAGATGAATCGCTTGGCTTTATCCCCCTTTCCGGCCTGCTGGGTACCCTACGGCCCCCTCTTCGGCTGCCATTCTCTCTCTTCTCTGGCCATGGCACTCTGTGGAGCCTCTGGAGGCGGATGACTAAGAGATGTGTATGTGCGAGAGAGAAATGGAGAGAAAGAAAAAGTCTGATCTGGGCCATGGGGGGGGGGGTCAGTGGTGCGGAAGTGATGTGAACAGTGCTCTGTGGTCTTATTCAGGTACTGCAGCTGTTGCTACGGATTTTCCCACCACACCACATTCATATGTGGTCAAATTTCAAGGTGTTTTTTTTTTTTTTTAAACCTCTGTGACTTTTGACACCATGTAAAGTTCACGTTTGCATCACACACACACATGAAACCTGCTAGTTTGGTGGTGCATGAAATAAAGAGAAGCAGGCAAGCGTCCTCCGTCTTGGACACTGTTCCGTTTATCATTTTTATAAACCTGCACTGCGGCACCACGTCGCCACGTGGTAAACAAGCAAGCCAAAGACATTACACTCCATTTTTTGTTTTGTTTTCGTCAAGTACTTCTACTTTCAGGTGCAATGTCATTATTACTTCTGGGGCCAATGCCATTACTATAGCAACCAACATGACTAAAGCTGCTGCTTTTACACAGACACTTGCACCAGAACAAGTTGCCCTGGCATAACTGCCCGTCAAAACACGATTTGCCCCGGAACAATTTGACACCAGTAGGCACAACTTACTCCATTTAAAGCCTAGGTCACAACCGGACGTACGATTTTTTGGCGTTTCCCAAATCGCTGCGTTTTCTTTGTTCGTGGAGAAAGACGCACATTGGCCGCAAGTTTGTCTTGCAACCTGAAAAAAACGTAAGCGCCCGTAGAGTTTGTTTGACATGACAAAGAACCTCTGCGGCCGGTCTGCGGCCAGCCTACGGCTCGAAAATCAGCACGTCACACGCGCGCCCTCCGTGCGTTTCACGCACGCCCTCCATGCATTTATTGCGTTTTTTGCACGTAGACCGGCCGTAGGAGCACGTACGGCCGATTGTGACCTAGGGTTTACATCTTGTTCCCGCTTACCGTTTAAACACAACCGGTGGCAAGTACTGTACAAGGGCTTATGCGTGCATGGCAGCGTTCATCCGGGTCATTTATCATCTGAACAAGACCGCTTCACGGCAAATTCAATGGTCAGTTCTTCTCAAGTGCTTTTCCTCATCAAACTTCTCCACCTTTAAACAATGGAGTCAAGTGATTCCCAAGCCAATCGCCACCCACGTGCAATGAACCGGTGCTACAGGTGCTCTAGCCCCTGCCCCTTTTCTGTTTGCTGTCCAAAGTGCCCTTTTCATAGGGACTGGTTTTTTTTTTTTAATATTTGTAAAAGATAAGTTAGCTCCAACATCAATATTCTCTACAATTTGACAATAATATATGAAATTATAGATTTATAAAATAACGTTTTTCTATGTAAATGCGGGCATCAATCCGTGACGTCATGCATTCAGTGACCCTCCGTGCAGAAAGCGCATGCAGGCGGTTGGCAGTGGGAGACAGTGCGAGGAACGGCATGGTAAGGTCACACTGAAAGTCTCCTTTCATTTCTTATCTGAACATGCAATATTGTGCAGCTTAGAACACAACAGTAAATGCGTAGGGTTGTTTATCATTTAATGAAGCCGCCTAGGCTATATTTAAACCGTTTGCTCCATCCGTTTCATTAACGTGGCAGATTCGGAAACTTTAGTTTGAACGACGGCGTTAATAACATATTCTAGCAGCTTCGAAAACTTAAGGCTGAATGACGACGTCCACAACATATTCTATCAAGACACACAGAATGTTCAGTTGCAATTGAAATTTAGTTTTGAATAAAGTTAACTTGTGTGAAAAATTTGTTCCAATTCCCCTTTTTTGAATGTTGAGCCCCTGCCCCTCCAAAGGTCTTTGCACGGCCCTGCCAATCGCAGTAATAACTGGACTAAAGACGTTCTTATCCTCATCCAGTTGTGTGCAGATTGTTTGCTTTTTCAATAAACATCTAAAACAGCAGACTCAAAGAGTCGATTTGTTCCCTGAACGACATCACTCAGAGCAAATCAGTTTTCCAGAAGTTTGATTTACCGCCAAATCCCAGAGCATTTAAACAGAAACAAGCAGACAATAAAGCAAGTTAAAAAACAAGTTCCGGATCACTGATTTGCACGTGCACACTTGTGTTTACCGGTCTAACCTCCGGTTTGCTACCAACAGAGAGTGAGCATGTAAACACGAAGGAAAGGCGGCGCAACTTGTTCCCGCTGCACATCAGACTGAAAATGAGGACTGCCAAACGGATACATAGATTGGATCTGATCATTTGCAATATATAATGTGGACAGTCAATCAGGAAGATCGGATTCAGAGCAAATATGCAAAAAAAAAAAAAAAAAGAGAAGGGGTATGGCCTGACAGTCTGAACACAGCCAGAGTGACCTCTCTAGAACATAGCTCACATGGTAAGTTGCGAGCAGGTCAGCATAACATTCACACCGTCAGAGAGACACGCGCGCACACACCCGGTGGGAGGTCAGCTTGTTCTGCTGAATCTTCCAAACCAATCACTTAGACTTGGGCTTGAGGAACTTCCATAAACACTCCTCTCTCTGCTTATACTCCCTTCATGTTCTTCCCTTACTCCAAACAGCAAATGGTCCAGTCCCTAAATGGCCATTTTTACAGCCTTCACACTGCTCCATTTGGCTGGACGTATCTTAATCAGAAGCAAAACTTACAGCAAAAACAATAAGCAAAGTAGAGCAGGGCAATGAAAAGAGAACCATTTCTCCAGGATCTGTTTAGCGCATCAATGTCACATCAGTAGTTTTATTACTGACGGAAATAACCAAACAAACCTGGGCCAAAGAAACTTCTCAGGCCTGTTAAAGGAATATCTTTATCTACTGTCTCTGTAGTGTACAGTCAGGTGGAAAAAAAAAAAAAAAAGTACATCCCATGCAGGGGCGCCGCCAGAAATTTTGGGCCCCATGAAAGATTAGAATTTTGGGCCCCCCAACTTTGCCCACCCTCGTCACAACTGCACTATTGTCATTATTTGACTTTTGATAGCCCATGGACCTCGAGTTTGTGACTTTATTACATTTTATGTATTAACCTACCAGGAACTAGATGAAAACTGGTCAGTGACTAATTCTGGTGCATTTACAATCTCATCTCATCTCATTATCTCTAGCCGCTTTATCCTTCTACAGGGTCGCAGGCAAGCTGGAGCCTATCCCAGCTGACTACGGGCGAAAGGCGGGGTACACCCTGGACAAGTCGCCAGGTCATCACAGGGCTGACACAGACACAGACAACCATTCACATTCACACCTACGCTCAATTTAGAGTCACCAGTTAACCTAACCTGCATGTCTTTGGACTGTGGGGGAAACCGGAGCACCCGGAGGAAACCCACGCGGACACGGGGAGAACATGCAAACTCCACACAGAAAGGCCCTCGCCGGCCCCGGGGCTCGAACCCAGGACCTTCTTGCTGTGAGGCGACAGCGCTAACCACTACACCACCGTGCCGCCGCATTTACAATCACAAATGAAAATTCAAGATTTTGCCACATGCCTTCTTGTGCTAGGACAATTGGTAGTGAAATGTGTGACGTGACTGCTAATAAATCATTTATGGGTTGTATTGCTGCTTACCTCCTTCTCCAAAGGGCGGTTCAGTGGTTTGGTAGGGCGGAGGCCCCCCTGAGGCTGAATCTGTGCATATTTAGGGCACCCCATTAGTTATGAAACTGGTTATTAGCACTAGTTATTAGCACCAGCATAACGTAATATTTCATCTTGTTTATCACACAAGTCAGTTCAGTTATTAAAATGGAAAAAATGTCACTGTACAAACTGTAAAAGTGTTCTCTTGATAGGCTAATCCAACCACGTTCATACTGTTCATTTACCATTCGCTAATATTTTGAACACACATGTGAGCGATAGCTACCTTTCTTTGGGAAAAACTGAGTGACCAGTTGCCTGCCTCTCCGGTCCCTCTCAGCTTTCAGCTGCCTTTCTTTACGTTTTTGACAGCCACTCTTCATATTTAGCGATCATAGACTATACGCACTCCACTGCTGGCTGGCTGGCTGCTGCACCGCGACACAGCAGCAAGTAGCGTTGCACTGATCAGCACACAGATTTAACGCATCGCGCTTCTACCAGAACTGGACCGTACCATTTCGCAAAAGGGGGAGGGTTAAATGACAATATGTTGAAGAACTCAAGAAATAGACAACCTTGTTCAATTAGCTCATTTTGCCAGATGGAATATTGCATTGTTGTTATTTCAAAAGTCTTATTAAAATCATTAAAAGCATATTATCAGCCCCTTAAAGGGCCCCATGGCAGTGCTGGGCCCCTAGAATTGTTCTAACCTTTCCCCCCCTGGCGGCGCCCATGATCCCATGGAAATTGCAGCCTTTTCTGAACATACTTAAACAAGCAAACATTTCACCTTTTTGATACAGTGCCTACAGATCAAGCTGATGAACAACAAGGAAAAGGAGTTCTTTCAATCATTTATTCAACAAAAATGTCAATAGATGTAATATTCTTCTATGCAGATAGTAAGTACACCCTTGGCTTCAGAAGATAGTATTGCCCCCTTTAACAGAAATAACTTCTTGTTGGCGTTTTACATAAGATCTCTGAAATCGGCTTGCTGAAATTTTTGACCGCTCTTCCATGCAATATTCCTTCAGGTGCAAGATGTTTGAGGGTTTTCTTGCATGTACTGCCCTTTCCAAATCTCCCCACAACATTTCAATGGGGTTCAAATCTGGGCTTCAACTACGGTAGGCCATTCCATAACCCTCCATTTCTTCTTTTTGAGTCATTATTCATAGATGAATCAATGAATGCAAGCTTCCCAGTTCTTGAGGCAGCGAAGCAACCCTAAACCAGAACGTTTCCATCGCCATGCTTCACAGTTGGCGTGAGGTTCTTCTCCTGAGAAGCCGTATTTGGTCTGCGCCACACGTGTGCTCTTACTGTGGCCAAACAACTCTACTTTTGATTCATCTATCCAGAGCACGTTATTCCAAAAGGCCTGGTCTTTGCCTATATGTTCATTGGCAAACTCTAGTCTTGCTTTAATGTTCCTTTAGGACAGCAAAGGCTTTTTCCTGGCACGCCTCCCATGCAAGTCAAATTTGTCCAATCTCTTTCTGATTGTAGATGTGTGCACTCTCACACCAACAGTTACAAGAGTTACCTACAGATCCAGTGATGAAAGTTTGGGGTTCTTGGAGATTTATTTTGGCATCAAACAGTCTGTTCTTGGGCTGAATCTGCTGGGATGGCCAGTCCTGGACAAACTTAGTCTGGCTAAGGCAACTTCGAAGCTCTACGAGCATTTGGTCTGGCAAAGATATTAAGCCCAACCGTTTCCCAAAGTGCGTGGTTGACCCGCCTCCCTGAAATGCCTCAGTTTGCTACTGGTCGAAGCCAGAAAAGGCTGTGATGAAGCTTAAACCAATCACATCACTCTTTCCTCTGACGTATGTGACGCGACGGGGCTAAGTGGTAGATTAAACTCTTACCGAAGCCGGTCAGGAGCAAGGCGAAAACGTCCTTCCTTTCAGTAAATACCTCCAGGGCTGCTCTTTGCTCCGTTTTCAATGAGAACTTGCTCCATGTTCGTAATGTTTCTAGTGAATGAAGCGCTTCCGGCATAGATTCTGTAAACAACCTATGGCTTCCGGTCGCAGTTCTACTACGTCAGTGCATTGAACACGCCTCTACCCAGGGCCGTTGGAGATGCTCAAAGTTGATTGGCTCTTGATTTTTCGGGAGCTTGGAAGAGCTGTAGATAGCTTGCCTGGCCAGACTAAGCTCGCAACAGGCCCTCGTGTTGCATCACACTTAGGATGGGCGGGCCCAGGCTAGGACAAACTGGCAGTTGTTTGAAATCTACACCACTTGTAGATGATTTTTCTTACAGTGGAACGATTTACTTCTAATAATTTAGAGATCTTTTTAAATCCCTTGTCAGATTCATAGGCATCCAACAACCTTTTTACTGAGGTCCTTAGCGAGCTCTTTAGATCTTGACATGACGACACGACACTCTTCAACAGCAAAGAGAACACCAGGCCCTAGATGTCAGGTTTAAAAAAAAAAAAAAAAAGACGGGTTCCACCTGCACAGGGTTCTAATCAATGGCACCTAATCCGAAACAACAGGTTCTAATTTTATGGACTTGAATGTGTGCTAAATGTAAGGGTGTACTTTTTTGACTATTTTTTTTAAGTCTAAATTATGAAAGTGACTACAAAATGTCAGTTTTATGTGCCATTTGATGGAGTATATTACCTTTATCTGTTGGCATTGTATCAGAGAGTGAAAAGTTTGCTTATTTAAATATATTGGGAAAAGTCTACAGTTTCTATTGGATGTACTTACTTTTTTCACAAGACTATACGGTACGTGGCGGTTTTTTTTAGTCTGTCCAATCCATAAAACTATGGGTTAACAAAAAATAACCACAAATTCCTCTCTCTGAAAAACTAATCCTGTCAATGAAAGAACAAAATCTGTTCTACAAAAATGCGCTTTGCATAAATGTTTATTGAAATGACAACTGCCCTTAGACCTCTACTACAACGGAGTTGGGAGTAAAACAGGTTTCTGTTCTTTTCACGTTAAGTATTAAGATTATACAGTAGATAGAAATTATGCAGACCAAGTATAGATGTACTGCCAGGCTATTAAGACAGCCAGGAGCATATGCTTTCTCAACTCCGATCGTGCTCACACTAGGAGAAAATCAGCTCGACAAGCACAAAATTCACCACTCAAACGAAGAGCAAAGAGCAACCCCAAAAAAGCCATGACGGCACAGATTCTTAAGTTACAATGGCTGTCGAAGGAATGCACGCTAGCAGTGGTGTTCTGCTTCATGCCAGAATTAACCCCTAGGACTGCGAATTTTTCAGTGGGGGACATTTTGGGTGGGGACTGGAGAATGATGTGTCAAACCATGCACTTCCTTGAGTCCAACAGCTGCACGAAGCTGGGAAACACAATCAGGATCCCGCCACCCAGAGGCCTGACATCATCGGCGGCTTTCCTCTGGCTCTGTCCCCTGCACTCATCACCTCTGGCTCTGCTGAAAGACCCCTCATACACACCCTTTTACACACATGCCCTCTCCAGCGCTCAGGCCCCAGACACCAACTCATGATCACATCATCAACCAAGTGGATGGAGAGACTTTAAGGAGGGAAAGGGCTCTATAAAACTAGGCTAGATAAATAAATGTGGTGAGGTAATCACGCATCTGCTAATGCTCCACACACACAGCCTGACTGTGTTTTCAAAAATAAATCCAACTTTGAATAAAAGTTTGGAAAATACTCTTACCTGCAAAAACGCACTGATCTATGGGTACAATATGCACTGAACATGCATGAAAAATTAGGATATGAAAATTTCACAGTATGCTAACCGTGTCCAAATATGTGACAATTTTGCAGCGTCATACTATTAATCATTAATTCATTATTAATTGAAAGTAAAATTGGGTGTTAGGGTAATGAAAACTTGATGCTCTAACCATGTCCCTTTCCAAAATAAGTACTTCAGAACTAGGAAGAAGCAAATACTTAGTAAAACCACAATTTGGAAAATTTGGTGTGGTGTTTTTTTTTTTTTTAGCAGCAATAAACTGCAGCAATCAGGCCTTTCAATTCCATGAAACCTGCAACATATAACATCATAAGCGCCCAAATTAAAAAGGCGCCCAAAATATGCTACCAAAAGTTTAAAAAAATGTTGATTAAATAAACTTGGCTGCATAAAACCCAATATCTTGACTTTCTTCTTTAAACACACTGAAATTAGCGAGAATTAGCGTGTATTTCTCATAATTGACGCGAAACCCGCACCATTCTCATGTTGTTCCGGGTTCATCGAACTAGCCGTAAGCCTCGCGCAGAGCACGAATTCTCCATCAACGGCGATCGGCACGCCATGATTTCGTGGAGGCGCGAGACTCGCGTACCAATGACCAGAGCGGAATTTCCACATTAGGTAAATCTTCTTTTATATTGTTTTATGGCGGTTGGCAAACAGCTTTTCGGTGCATTACCACCACCTTCTGGACTGGAGTGTGAACCAGAACGTTTACTGCCCTATTATGCTAAATTCTCCTAATAATTCCTGCATCATTTAAAAACCTAAAAATAGCCCTATAGCCCACATTATCTGACCTCAACTGCAACATCTCTCTGATACCGAGTGTCATATGATTTAAATCAGGTAAAAGACTGAATAAAAGAGAGCTATTCAGGACACAACTGTGTGTATTTAAAGTGCATATCACGGGTAAATTCAGGAGCAAGATCAATGTAATTCTCCTATTTTATATTAAACTTTGCTCAAATATCTGTCACATTTTGCATTTTGTGCAATTTTTTTTTACCAGAAAAATTCAGTTGAAATCAAGCCATTTGAGGCGAATTAGTCCGCCTCTGAAAAAACTTGGCATTTGGATTTCCCGGCAAACACTGATTTTCGTGACGTCATCTGCGGGACGCCTCCTTCTGAATCCTACGTCAGCGCTGGTTTGTTTATGAGAAAACGACCTGGTGGTTTTCTGCAAATTTCTTCAACATTATCGCGTAATTATTAAAATGGTTAACAGATGTATCGTAGGAGGGTGTAGCAACACCAATCTTGATGGGATTAGTACTCATCGTTTCCCAAAAGACCGGACAATGAGAGAGAAATGGGAGCGCTTGGTCTACACAGGCTGTGCACTGAAACCGTACAAAGCTCACACAGCCTGCTGGCGCTTCCGCAGGTAACGTTACGAATCTGGCTCCAGACTCCCTTAGGATTTTTTCAGACGCGTTTTGTTATTTTATTTTTTTTCTGTTGTAGACAGATGGCCTTGTGCAAAATTACCCTTCCGGATGAGTGTGTAAAGGGACATACTTTCATATAAAAAAAAAAAAAACGAAATTGGTCCAGAATATGCCCTTTAAGATGCAGCTTGCATCTTAAATACACCCAGTTGTGTAAGTGTGGGTGGAATCAGTGACTTGGAGCTTGGTCCTCTTGTTGATGATGGTCTGAGACACTGGCCTTTCATCTAAACTAAGATCTTTTACCCAATTCTTGTGATGTGACTGAAAAACCTTTTGTGTCGCAGGTCTGCTACAGGTTTGTCTCTTTGATGGCAACAGTGCAGAACTTGCTTTTTCATTCACAGTCTCCTTTCCTCCAGGCTCTTCTCAGGCCCCAACACATCTTTTAAACACTAACTAACTGTATTCTAATTATTTTTGTCATGTACATCAAGAGGGATTAATGCTGTAGACACACTGCAATAAAGGTAAAAAAAATAACAATCATAGAGTTCGTTATTTATTCCTAACTTTGTAGCTAAAAAAGCAGCAGCAGGTTTAAACACAGAGCCCTGGGAAAACAGCACTTTGCATGTGCAGAAAAGCCCAAATTACCCTGTATTACGACAGAAAAAGCCCAAATTCAGAAATACAGGGTGTAGCCCAAATTATGTAATTGAAAGACCTGGCAATATTAACAGTATAAACAGTAAGAATCATAATAATTAGAAATCATTAACCCTTTTTTAAAGGGGAACAGAGGGCAATATATAGAGTAAATATAACAATAAAACACACATTAACGAACCCTATTCAAGACTTACAAAAGTTTTTTGTTCTAAGGTTGGAAAGTTATAGTGTTTTGAAAGTAGCTCGAGCAAACTATTTCCGCAGTTTGAACAGCCCGCCATGATATTAATTTTATCCAATCAGAATGCTCGTTCATTTTCTCTGCGTAACACTCATGACGTATGTATGTGCCCAGTTGTGTCGGCTCATTGAGGTTGGGAATAGCACGTGTGAATCGGAAAGTAGGATGAATTGTACTGTAAGTGATCGGCTACACAATGCCACAGTGTGTTGCTTTCGGGTGTAATAACAGGACCGATGGAAAGCGTAACGATCCTCCAGACGTGTCTTTTCACTCGTTTCCGCTGAAAAACACCAAGCGAGTTCGAGCATGGCTACGTACGATCGGCAGAAGCGATTTCAAGCCATCACGCGCTTCAAGGCTATGTTCAAAACATTTCCTGCCCTCGGCATATGAGGAGGACTTATTTGCTAAATACGTTGGACTACAACCAGGGAAGAAGCCCGGGCGAATTCTGAAGGATGATGCCGTACCAACGGAATTTTGTCATAGGCCAAGTGCAAGTGAGACAGCGGCGAGCGAGTTCTCTGCACGTTCTGTGAGGTTGAAAAAGCGTCGAAAGCAAGCGAAAATGAAAGAGGTAGGACTCGTCTCGCACTGAAAAGTTGTAATATGCAAGAATAGGAATAGTATTGTAAGTGTTGTGTATTTGATTGATTTTGCAGATGAAAGAGATGCTTGTATCTGCTACTTCTACTTCACCTGGCTGTGCTCTGAAGAAGGTAAATATATGGTATTCTATGATTAATTCATCAGTTAGCAAATAAAGCTAACCAAAATAGAAACTTTACTTTCGCTTGTGTTTTGAGTTACAAAACATGATTACACGCTTCTCTCCTAGTGCAGTGGGTAGCGCTGACGTCACGGTCTTTTAAAAATGGCGACTCTTGTGCCGTTTAGCGTACCGACTATTATATTTACAATTACCAAGATATTTCGTTGTTTTCTAGTATATAAATTTGATAGAATACGTTACTTTGTCACATCAAGCAACTGTATATATTATATTTGGTACCCCTTTAATGCAACTGGAATGAAACCATTTAACATCTAAAAAGAGCATTTCACAGATTATTCATTTCCTCGTGACCCCCCATGTACACATGCCCAGCAGCACACAGGTTCTCGCAACAGCTTAGCTCTACTGTTCCGCTTTCAATCTCTCTCAGTGAGCCATCAGTGAGAGAGAGAGAGAGAAAGAGTGTCTTCATGAATATGCAAAGCCAGCACAATGGGAAGCCGAATCGCATTCTCCAAGCCATTGAGGCTTTGAAGTAAGAAAAAATAAAAAGAATGCCAGGCTCAGGAAAAAGAGACAGATACTCCAAATGAGGAATAAGAAATTGTCATAGTGAAGATCGCCGTGAAAAGAAGGGAAAGACAAGAAAGAAGAGAATGCAAAAAAGCATTTCTGTCTCTCTCTGGAGAAAGAGGTGTTGTCTTGAGTGTGTGGTTTAATGAGGGAAAAGTGTCAGCTTGCCTCGCCTTGGGAAATGCAGCATAATAAAACAGACTCTGAAAACCCACACTGAGAATTGCATCATCATTAAAACCCCAAAAGCAGAACTTTCTATCCCTGCATTTTATTTTATTCACTGAAATTGCTGTAAAGCGACTTTGATCTGATTTTTAACAGGTGAAAATCGCAAATTTAGTAAAAGTTTCTGACAAAGTATGAACCACAACGTAACACACTTTCCTGCTTACAAATCAAAAACCTCTGAGCTTGAGCGCACGCCAACAAAGCAAAAAAAAAAAAAAAAAGTCTTCATATTTCACTTCATGACATGATGTTTCAGTTGCATAAAGATTCACAACTAATAATTATGTGTGAGGGATCGCTACAGGCCTACACAGTTCCTGTGCAGCCATGTGAACTGAGGCAGGCATAAATGCCATCACATTTGTGACGCTTGTAAACATCTCACCTGCAGGCTGCTCAGATCATTAGCATGCTCCTTCACAGACAGTAAACATAGCCGTTACCAAAGCAAACACGGCTCGAGGCGAACTCCCTGATTAGTGGTATACAAAATAGAACTGATTGTTATTTGGCATGTGTGTTGGTGCTTCCCAAGATCCCCAACATTTAAGCAGAAAAGGAAGCATCAAACTGTCAATCTTGCTCTGTAGAAGTGAAGTGGTCACGCAGAGGCCTGAGCTGCTGCCAGCTTTTAGAAAGAACGCAGACGGAAGTCAAGGCTGGCCCAAGAAAACAAGCGCAGTCAGAGTGAATCACATACACACTACATCTGAGTGAAAGCCATGGGGTGATACCTGCGGTTGTAAAAATGTGAAAATCGCCTCTCAGGCTGAGGCATGAGAAAAGTTATGACTTGTCTGGCGTGGTGGGCATTTTTACTACATGAAATCTTTATTTTTTCAAAACTTATTTCATTAAACTCTGCTTAAAGGCAGACCACAGCCTGTTTACGTTTATGTGAGAAGGATATGGATAGGTTTGAAGGCTAAATGGATGAAACTCCATAAAACTGCTTCCTGTTTAAAAGAACGCATAAAGTTTTGTATTTTTTTTTTTAATCAAAAGATGGGGAATGGCAGCAAAAGTAGGATTAAAAAAAAAAAAAATCCAGAAGTTGAGGATTCTGAAGAAGCCTTTAATGAGGTTTCCGGATGTCTGATAAAAGGTCTGGAACAGTGCTGAATGGAGAAGCAGCTGTCAGACGTTGGGTGTCTGGGGTTGGTTCTCGGCTCTGGGGAGCTGTAGAGACTCCAGCATTCCCACTGAAACCTGACGCGGACTCGACTCTGCATCTCTGGATCTTGTCATTTTTCAGCTCACCCCACAAATCCAGTCGTACATTCAACCTCCATCATCCATAGTGGAATAAAGTGAGGCCTTTTCAGTGCTTAAAGATTCTGTAGGATAGTTTCAGCAATATAAATAGACATGCAGGGAAACGGTTAATGGATCAGTGAAGAACTAAATTGAACGGTGATCAAGTTCAACTAAGCATCAACGTTATCTAACTAAACATAGCGTTTTAAGCCCCATGCAGTCTGGTTTTAGGCAAGGGCACAGTACTATAACCGCAGTAGCATCAGTGATGAATTATATCATTACTGCTTTAGACAACAAAAAATCATGTGCTGCTCTATTCATTGATTTGTCTAAGGCATTTGACACTGTTTGTCATGACCTTCTTTTACAAAGATTAAAAGATATAGGTTTCAGCCCCTCTGTTATTAACTGGTTCTCTAACTATGAGTGGTAGAACGCACCGTGTGATCATTGATAACTGCACCTCATCCTCTCTAGAGCTAAAAATGGGTGTGCCTCAAGGATCAATTCTGGGGTCCATTTTGTTTTCTATATATATAAATAACCTGGGTATGGGTCTAAGTCCCACAAAGGTACATCTCTATGCAGATGACACAGTAGTGTACACTTCCGCATCATCAGTACAGGAAGCTGTGAACTACTTACAGTCTGCTTTTAACCAGATACAAAATTCTCTTGTGGGTCTTAGGTTGGTTCTAAATGCTAAAAAAACTAAATTCATGGTTTTCACACGCGCTCACACACCCTGTAATAGCTCTATTATTACCACAAATGGAACGCAGTTAGAAAAAGTCTCTTCCTATAAATACTTAGGAATATGGCTAGATGATAAATTGTCTTTTAGTACACATATTGAAAACCTCTTAAAGAAACTCAGGCCTAAATTAGGATTTTATTTTAGACAAAGAAAGTGTTTTCCTTACAAAGCAAGAAAAAGGTTGGTAGAGAGTACTTTCTTATCCGTGTTAGATTATGGTGATATCATTTATATGCATTCCTCATTAGTACTGCTAAAAAAACTGGATGTTGTATATAATTCTGCCTTGCGTTTTATCACAGGGACTGGAAATAGAGTTCATCATTGCTTGTTGCATGAAATGGTACAATGGTCTTCTCCTTCTCTTAGAAGGAAATTTCACTTTCTTATTTTTATTTTAAAAGCGTTACTGGGTAACTTACCTCAATACATTTCGACTCTGCTTTCTTTTCACACAAGTGTATACAGTACAAGGTCAACAAATAAGTTACTATTGACTGTACCCTCAATAAGAACTGAACTTGGCAAGACATCATTTTCATACTATGCATCATATATGTGGAATGAACTACAGAGTACACTTCACCTAGAGACACTTCCCTCCGTCAGTGTTTTTAAAAATCTTTTACAATCAACTTTTATAGAGCACTGTCATTGCTTTTAAATAGGGTGCCCATGTTTTCACTTCTTATCATTTTATTGCTGTTCAGTTTTTGTTTTTACCTTCTATGTGCGTCTTGTTTTCTCTTGTCTTTTGTTTTTAATTATTCCTGGCTGCATTGTCAGTTGTGTATTTGGTGTACGTCCCATGGTTTTTTATTATTTTTTTTTTATTTCTGGTTTTTTTAGTTTTATTTAGTGTCTTGTTTTTGTCTTTGTCTTTGTATTAATATCTGCCTGCTATTCTTGGCCAGGTCTCCCTGGCAGAAGAGCCATTGTTGCTCAATGGGACCTTTCCTGGTTAAACAAGGGTTAAATAAAAATAAAAAAAAAAAGTAAAAAAGGCAAAAATAGTTCCTGGTTACAGTTCAGAACCTTAAGACCATTCAGAATGCAAGACATCGTTCTGGTAAGCTAGGAAGTGAGCGATACAGAAAATCAGCCATTCCAATAGGCTTGGGAGATCGTGTGCAACATGTCTTCATTGTACCATCACTGAGTGACAACAGTATCGCCTATGCAGCAACATCGAGGAAGGAAAACAAGGAGGCATGGCTAGACATGGGTAAGACACCATGTAAAAGTCCCATGGCAAATCCAAATTCCTAAGCTGCCACAGAGTCTCTACGTAAGGTCCTTGCTTACCAAGATGCTACACTGTAATATGCCCAGATTGCATTCCCTTACTTTGTATAAAGATATCTAATACATCTTAGGAATTTGTACACAACAGAATTGCTAAACTGCATAATACGATGACAAAAAAGTAGATTCAATGAAGACTCCATTTAACCCCATTTACTCTACAGCATTGGGGGGCAATTTGGGGCCCGCGAAGCTTTTTTTTTTTTTGGCCCGTGCCCTTTGTGCCACTGCCAAAGTGGCGCTATTGAGTTTCTGTTAGAAGAGGTTTGGCATTGGGGGGTGACGATGAAGAGCAGATATGGAGCGAATGGTGAGGGCTAGACAGTGGCATACTGACAAAAGAAAGTTTAAAAGTTCGTGGGAAACTCAGTATTTTTTTCGGAAATCAATTCTGAGGCTGTGTGCCTAATTTGTAGGCAGAAGGTATCAGTACTGAAAGAATACAACATTCGCCGACATTATGAAACAAAACACCAAGAGTTCGCCAAATTCCAAGGCGTTGAGAGGACAGGAAAAGCTAACCAGTTACTAGCGCAGCTTAAAACACAACAACGCATCGGCTCAGGAAAATGCTACAAGAGCGAGCTACCTCATCACTGAAGAACTGGTAAAAGAGGGACGTTCGTTTTCTTGTGGCGAATTCATGAAAAGGTGCCTTACTGTGGCTGAACAGTGTGTTTGCCCCAGTCAGACACGGGCATTCTCACAGATAAGCTTGTCAAGAAACACTGTTACCCGGCGACTTGAGGGCATGGCGAATGACATCCGTGAGCAAATTACTGCCAAGGCAAGTGGATTCACTGCTTTTTCCATTGCGTGTGATGAGAGTACCGACATATCCGACTCTTGTTCCGTGAAAAGACATAATTAAATGTCTTCAGAAATGTGAAGGGTGTACTCACATCTGTGAGATACTGTATACATACATGTACATTTGCTTTTTCACATCTTGTACACAATATGAGACATTTTAATTAGATTTAAGGTGGTAGTACATGTTACACGTTTGTGTTTGGCCCGCGGCCCACCAACAATAATCACTTTCGGCCCACCGTGGGGAAGAAATTGGGCACCCCTGCTCTACAGGGTCAAACGTGACCTAGAGCTGTTTGTTTGTTGCTCCATTAACTGTGGAAAAAATTATACATGTGGTGAGCCCCAGAGGATGGGCGACAGAGAGGAAGCGCTTTCAAATGTGCCGTGGTGAAAAACACCCGATTCCATCCATTTTACAAGTGCAGACTTGGGGCATCGCAGCAGAACTTTCAGAGAACCTTCATTTCTCACATAAACCAGACTGCCTGTGGCAGGGCTCCAGGCTGTCAGACCTTTCATGTGAAGCAGTATACAACTCTAGCACACAGAATGGCCTTTGAGCTGAAGTCGGCACTGTCAGTGAAAGCAACCCGGAGGGCAAAATGCCACATTAGTGTGATCATTTTTGACATTTTGTACAGTTAAAACAAAATCAACCAGTTATAGGGATCTCCAGTACACGAGTTATTTTTGAAAAGCTTAGGAAAAAAGTCACGGATACTGAACTTGTGTTATAATCTTGAAGGTGTTTCACCATTTATACCATGTCTATTAAGTTTCTTGCATCATTAATTCTAATATCATTCTTCTTCAGTCATTGTTGCAGTATTTCTGGCACCTATCTTGGGAACACTGTGTGAAGTGGAAAGTGGGAACAGTACACTCTTAAATGGAACAGAATCAATCCACCTACCGGCATGTTTTTGGGAAGTGGGAGGAAACCAAAGAACCCATACAGACATGGGAAGAACACGCAAAACTCAAGATCACGATCCACTTGGAGCCATGAGGTGGCAACACTATGCTGACCCCAGGATCGTTCAAAATATATTGAACAACTTTTAGTAGATTATATCTTATCTTATACATTAGAAATATTCTATGCACAGCTTGCGCTTTGTGGGTAATAGTCCCATGTTCAAAGCTAACCCTAAATCCACCTGTTGCTCCTGATGACGCGGTGGGCAACTGCAATGTTTAATGGTGATGATACACGGGGCAACTTTTTGGGCAATGTTGCCGAGCAATGTTGCTGGCAACGGGCAACTAGGTGAGACACAGGGCAACTTTTCAGGGCAACTAACAATGGGCAACAACAGTTAGCAACGGCAGTTTACAGTTAGCTAAAAAAAAAAATCGATGTCTTAATTTTTGCTGTGACCATTTAATCAAGCTGTCTGTTGTTTTTTAGAGCTTTGGTGAGGTAAATTCCTCCATATAGAATATTAAAATAACTTACCGGCGTAAAAACAGATGAGGAGTCTCTCCACTCCACTGACACTGAGCGGCCGCCATATTTGTTTGAAATTTCTGATCCGAACCTCACCGGAGGTCACATGACTCGATACTCGCGTTCTGATTGGCTTATCTCAAAAAGTTGCCAGAGATTATCAAAACCATTCATGGTGATGATACACGGGGCAACTTTTTGGGCAATGTTGCCGAGCAATGTTGCTGGGCAATTGCGTTTTGACTCTTTTCTATTGAGATTGGGCAACATTGTTTCTTTCTGAATGGTTTTGATAATCTCTGGCAACTTTTTGAGATAAGCCAATCAGAACGCGAGTATCGAGTCATGTGACCTCCGGTGAGGTTCGGATCAGAAATTTCAAACAAATATGGCGGCCGCTCAGTGTCAGTGGAGTGAAGAGATGGAGCGACTCCTCATCTGTTTTTACGCCGGTAAGTTGTTATTTTAATATTCTATATGGAGGAATTTACCTCGCCAAAGCTCTAAAAAACAACAGACAGCTTGATTAAATGGTCACAGCAAAAATTAAGACATCGATTTTTTTTAGCTAACTGTAAACTGCCGTTGCTAACTGTTGTTGCCCATTGTTAGTTGCCCTGAAAAGTTGCCCTGTGTCTCACCTAGTTGCCCGTTGCCAGCAACATTGCTCGGCAACATTGCCCAAAAAGTTGCCCCGTGTATCATCACCATAACTCACTTATTGCTGTCCGGCCCCGACCTGGAACAGAAGCGCCTCATCTAGAGAGAAAGCTGTACTTTTCCATAGCTTTAGCAACATGAGCTAGTAGCCAAGAACAGCACTAGTGTTTCTCCAAGCCCTTCCAGCACCACACTAAGCTTCTCTTGCTTGCTAGACACTAATGAGAGGAGCACCTTGTTTGTCTCAAGTTGCCTGCCAAATAGCCACAGCTCGCTTTCCTCACACTGGAACATGGTTTTGGATTAACTCGAAGGAAAAAGGTGGTCCAAATCCATGGTACCACCAAGGCTGAATGCAGTCTGAGGAGTCATGATGATACACACCGTTTGCACTCTTGCTAACTGGTGCTTCATTTGGACATTTTCACTGGGTTGTTGTGTTTACTCCAAGGAAACTCTACTGAATTCACTTGTGGCGATACCAACTTTTCCTTTACTGCCCTTTCTGTTGAAGCTTGGAAAGTTGGAGAAGAGGTATTTCCTTGAAGGAAATAGTGCCCAGAATCCACAAACCCCGTGTTACAGTATCTGAGGAGTCATGGTGGTTAAATTAATTAATCTGGCAGAAGGTATTATAAAACTGCTTGCAAGAAAGGCAGATTACAATCCAAGCGCAAAGCTGAGCAGCTGATTGTCAAGATCAGTAGTGGTTCTTGACCGGAGATATTGGCAGGGCAGGAGGTCATTAATAATGAGATAGCCTCAAAAGTTATTTTAAGAGGTTCTCATAATTGTTTTATGTTACAGACTAGTATCTAATTAATTTTTAGAGTAAACCCCTTAGACAGACAGACAGACAGACACCATACAGTCCTGTGTACACAGTCTACAGCTCATTTTCAGAGAAGGTTTTAGACATACCTTTGTTAAACTGAGTTTGACGTAATATCATTAACCAGGATTGACAGGCTCAAGTTCAAGCCTAACTACATCCCAAAAACCACAGGAAAGACCTGGAACTAGCACAAGAAATTAGGCATTGGAAAAGGGAGACTGCTTCTTTTTGCTTTTTCTCAGCCTTTGTGTGGAGAAACAAGTATTTCACGCATGGAAGATCAGAGATTGGAACAATCTTCTGGTCACCAATGGACAAGCTAAGCTTATTGCAAACACACACACGAAGATCTGTCTTCAGTTTCTGCTGGTTTGAGGGTTGAAGAAACATGTACACCCACAATAACATCACATTGGAGAACTTTGAAACTTTGTGGCTCAATGCAAGCAGAAAACCTGACTGTGAAAGAAATACATGCAGGGCAAATATGCATTTTGCGTGGTGTAGAAACTGAATCACAAGACCACCCGGCAATTTATGAAGAAAATAACAAGTCTGGCACCTCCACTATGGCAGAGAATTAGTAAGCAGTCACAGAGCATTAATACTTCTGCTCTTTTACACCCACAGAGTGCAAAAGAGAGAGAGAAAGATGAATAATTATCTCCTGTGAATATGAACTATCCAAAGTTACTAGGGGGTTTGGGTAAGTGCCCCTGGTGCTAATAGTGGAGCGCAAGCCAGTGCTTCGCTTTCGGATCACACTAGGCTTTTCACACGGTGGAGCTGAGAAACAGACGGGCTCCTGTTTCAGATGCTTGTAAAACAATATTGCAAAAAGAATCATTACAGTACTTGAGAAATCAACACCCCACCCCCCTTTTCTCTCTCACACACACAAAACCTGCCCATGAGGGCATGGATGGTGTGCCAAGTGAACACAAGATAAGCAGAGCAAGAAAAGAGGGAGGATTTGCACACTTTAGACAAAGCCCCATTTTTGATCCTGTGTAATTAACCAAATGGTTCATAGCCCATAGAAAGGATAAATATTTACACTACTCTGGCAGGGCCAGGTGTGTTCGATTTAAAAAAAAAAAAAAAGGAGAGGGGGTCAGGGGTATCTCTCTATGCCTTAATACTTATTTAAAAAAATAATAATAATAAAAACCCCACTCAACTTTCTTGCCAAATCCACAGGAGCTTTTTAATGAATTGATTTGGAAGTGTCTACATTGTACTCAAAATGACAGTACTAGTCAAATTTCCCAATTAAAGGTGACCAAAAAAAAAAAAAAAAAGCATAGACACCAGGGGTCACTGCTTTGGCCTAGCAACCCTTGCTGACCCCCACAGTTGTCCGATTGCATTAGGCAGGATGTGTGTCCATGTGACTCGGACACCTGTACTCCCAATGCCTGGTTTGTTCCCATATGTTCACACACGCAGTTGACATATAAATATTTCTGATCTACAGAAGACCCAAGAATTCATTCTGTTAAATGATAGCGTCACAGACTTTGGTCCGTCCTTCACGAATCCATACACAAACAAAAGGGTGTTCTACGCTGTTTTGGGGCTTTATAAACTGCCCTCATCTTCCAAATGAACCCAACAACATGGGGGAGGACAAGGAGGGGCTTAGTGTTTAGAGTTTGTTGTGGTCTCGACCCCTTGACACATCTTATAATAACAGGGGCAGGAGGGAGAGAGATCAGCATGGGTGAGTGGCGCTACACTGCAGGCCTGGCGTCACAAGTTCATGCCCTGGCTTCTATGTTCACACTGCAAAAACAAAAGGATTACACAGAAACTGCACTAACGAGGTCCCTGCACAACCGGGGGCGCCACCTGTCTCCCCTCGCCAATTAGAAAAAGCACAGGCAAAATGACCTGAGCTGCAAGCTGCACTCACAAAGGTGAAACAGTCCAAATACAGAAACCAGGTCAAATAAGAACATGAGCTTAAAAAGAGATCTTTGAGAGGTGTGAAGTTCTGACTGCAGCAATGTGAGGAAAATACAGCACTCGGCTTGATTTTTTTTTTTTGTTTTCCCCCCTGCTCAGAATTTACCATAGGGAAAAAAAAAATAAAATCACAAAAACTGATTGATTCGTACAAAGCCTCAGACAGGAAATCTCTTCATATCAGGTTTGGAAGAGTATGGAATGGTATAATAACATGACCAGCTGTGTCGTTGGGATGCTTGCTGGCAGTGGAAACTGCAAAAACTCAGCTGAATGGCGGATTTTCAAGTGATTCACAAACAGTAAAAACCTTAACATGGTGCATTTTTTGGTGGGGAAAGGAAAGAAAGCAGAATTTTAAAAATCACTTTTTACCGTTGCTACTTTAACAGTAAAATTATTTGTTCGATTTCACACTTCGGTGTTAGCAAGTAAAATCCTTTTTTTTTCTCATCTCATCTCATTATCTCTAGCCGCTTTATCCTGTTCTACAGGGTCGCAGGCAAGCTGGAGCCTATCCCAGCTGACTACGGGCAAAAGGCGGGGTACACCCTGGACAAGTCGCCAGGTCATCACAGGGCCGACACATAGACACAGACAACCATTCACACTCACATTCACACCTACGCTCAATTTAGAGTCACCAGTTAACCTAACCTGCATGTCTTTGGACTGTGGGGGAAACCGGAGCACCCGGAGGAAACCCACGCGGACACGGGGAGAACATGCAAACTCCACACAGAAAGGCCCTCGCCGGCCACGGGGCTCGAACCCAGACCTTCTTGCTGTGAGGCGGCAGCGCTAACCACTACACCACCGTGCCGCCCCAGTCAGTGGCATCACTAATAAATATACTTTTCAAAAAGTTAGCTAAGCTGAGCATGAAATTATTTCATATTTCTAAACTCAAAATACTCTCCATTTACCCTGACAGAAAGCAAGAGAGTCAAGAGCTTCCAGGCACCGTCGGTTAATATCCGAGTGGTCAAATAATGCTAGATTCATGTGTCGATTGTTTCATCTCCTGTTTTACTGGAGAGAAAAAGACAGCTCTTTTGGTGAATTTCTGACTGATATCTTATATCAGCATACTCCGAATTCCCATGCAAAATGCATAAAGGTTGGCTAGTCTGATAAAATAATATAATCAGAGTAAATGTCACAGGACAAGATCATGTAGAGGCGATTAAATTGTTATAACCGTATAAGTCTACAGGCCAGTACAGAGACGAGCAATCAACAGGAAAGGCTGCTTGGGGGAACAGTGGCGTGCCTGGAAAGAACGGGTCCTCCAGGGTTCACAGAAGCTGTAATTATAGGGGGGAAAACTGGGGCGGGTTGGTGTGTTTACAATATCACACTTTTTCTAACAAGCAGTAATTGTGTGTATGCAGAGTGCGCGTGCAGGAATGTCTGAATGTGGCCAGGCTACAGGAGGAGAGTTCATACAAGACAAAAGTTTATTCAACTGACAATATGCTTTATGTCATATTAGCATGGGAAAAACATGCACGGCTTTTTTTCTTCCCCTAAGCCTTGGTCTTGGTGTTCTAACGAATGCTAAATCTCACC
The DNA here is from genome assembly GCF_027579695.1 of Neoarius graeffei. Lineage (NCBI taxonomy): Eukaryota > Metazoa > Chordata > Actinopteri > Siluriformes > Ariidae > Neoarius > Neoarius graeffei. The sequence goes on along the minus strand of NC_083593.1, from coordinate 7,707,617 downwards.
AATACACATTAAAAGTGCCAAAAGAAGGATTATAACTGTAAAGTCTTTGCAACGACCACAACTAGTAAAGTGAATCTCCAGGCAAACAATAGACGAGAGGATAAGCCATCCTGTGGCTGAACACTGAAAGCCTGCTGTGGAGACATGACAAGACAACAGGGACATTGTCTGCATTTTTTCCACCTAATCCTCGGTCGTTTTGATTCTAATTTTAATTAATTTTGTCTGTGTGTGAGCGCAAGCATGTCTGTGTGTGCTTCTGTCAGAACACAAACATAGTGAGGCTACACAATTCCTGTCCCACAGCAGGTGTAGGGATCATCAACCACGCTTGGCTTCCCAAATATAGTCAGAGCCCTGTTTGCCTTCCTCTCTCGCTCTCTCGTGCACGCTCGCTCTCTTTCGCCAGACACACTACACACACTTAGTTGTAAAAAAAAAAAGGCAAATATACATTTCTTTACTTATGTCTCTTACATTATTATACCTGTAAGATGTACTGATGATTTGCTTGTTATATAAACAGATCCCACTCGGTCCATTTAGCCCTTGTACATAATTGAATTGAATTGGAAGATCGGTCCAACAGTCTACAATACAGCCACACATCGATTTACAAGTCGAGATCTAGTTTGAATTGAAAAGGAAAAGGGTTAAAGTGATACTGCATGGAATATCAATACACAGGACAGCCAATGTACTGACAGACAGAGAGAGAGAGAGAGAGAGAGCGCTTTTATTTATTGCCATTCAAGGGCTCAGAGAAATCGAGTTTGACATACCTTGTCTGAGTGATGTGTATTTTTATCACTAATTAAAATACACCATATGTTTATGGTTTTATAGTGTTAACAGTAAATAGTATTGTCTATGCATGTTGTATCTATCGGATGAAGAACTTTACCCTGAAATCCATCTGCCTTTAGAGTCACATTAGGAATTACATTTCTTTCCACAAAAAAAATGTAATCCTTATTTAATTGCTGTTCTTTATCACTTTCTTTGCCAACGTTGTACGCCAAAGCATACTTTTTGTGTAAATATTTTTATTTCTCACGTTATGCTCTGTCTGTAAATCTCATATCGAGGATCAGCAGCTCTGCAGGAAACCAGAAAGAAGCAAAGCCAAAAAAATAAAAAAAAATAAAAAAAAGACCGTTTGCTGCATAGTCTGAGACTTTAGGAGTACAGAGAGTGCAGTGTGTGTGTTTGTTTCAATGAGTGAAGGAGATGAGGATGTGGGACCCTGAGGTACTCGGAGAGGCCTCAATGCATTCTGCAGGTCAAAGGATTCCATCACCTACACACACACACTGAGTTAAGAAAGCTTTGTGGAGAGCTCTCTCGGGTTTCTCGCAACCAGACGAGCCCTTGATGGATAGTTCCGAAGCGGAGGGAAACACGAAGCAGGGAGACCCCCGGCTGGATCGGCTTAAGTTAAAGAGAGAGAGAGAGAGAGAGAGAGAGAGAGAGAGCGCGCTCAGGACAGCAGCGGAAGAAAGGATCAAGAGCATGAATTACAGCTAACCTTTCTTTGACTGACTAAGTGCAAAGCTCACTGCCTGGAGGAATGCTAAGCATCTCCGCTACTCACTCACCTGTGTATGTGTGTGTGTGTGTGTGTGTGTGTGTGTGTGTGTGTGTGTCTCAGTGTCACCCCAGGCTCTAACCTTCTGCCCTAAACCTGACTCTTAGATTCTTCCTGGAAAGGAGGTCTGTCTCCATCTCTCTCTCTCTCTCTCTCTCTTTCAGAAACGATTTGCATCTCGACTTGCGATTAAAGATTCAGTTTATTAAAGATCCATTTAAAGCAGCCAAATGATTCAATAATATACAATTCAATACACTGCAATACATTTTAATTTAGTACTGTGTAAATCACAGGTTCGCAAACATTTTGTAGACAAGGACCACTTTAACTGTAAAATAAATTCCACAGACCCATCAGTATGGATTTATTTCATGAACATTATTAAAAATTTTTAAATAATTTTTTTTTTTTTTGGAGTGACCCAGCTTTCCACCGATAGAGCGCATTAGATCTAACTTGACATATATAACTGATTAAGTGGGTTGTGATTTCCACCACTGTAACAAACTAAAAATGGCGACGCTTCACAGACCCCTGGACTTTGAGAACCACTAGTGTGAACAGTTTTAATTGAAAGTGCTCCCTTTGAGAAGAAGGTGGTCATGCATCCTTTAGTGACACTGACAGATGCAGAGGCCACGCCCATTTCTCTGGGACAGACAGAAGCAGTCGACATATAGATGGAGTGTGAAAAAATTAATCGTGACAAATTTGAAAATGTCTCCAAATAAAAGCCTCCTAGTAATAAATTTAAAAAAAAGGCACTTCAGACCTTACTGATATTGCAGCATCCAGATGGTTGGAATGTGTTTCTCACAGACTCCATACACTCTGAACTCACACCTGTCTCCTGGCCTTTCTTTTATCACCAAGTCTGAGAATCTTCCTTCCGCAACAATAATAAATAATGCATTGGCGATAAGCCTCACTCTTCTAAATGAACCTGGCAGCTCTTGAGAAAGCAGATGTGTCCAGTACAGAGGCACTATCTTTTTAAATTCAGTGTGCGCGTGTGTGTGTGTGTGTGAGAGAGAGAGAGATCACCTCTCCCACAAACCTCAGCCAGACTGTATTAGCAGAGCAGAACGTTCCGGAGATGTGTGCGCTACTCTACAGCCCCTGCAGCACATCTGATACTGCTAACAAGCTCTCATCTGGCCACTTTGTTCTTCAGAAGGCCATGAGAAACGCTCCTTAGGGCTTTTATTTACAAAAATGGACATCTCACTTCTAATGAAATTGTACCTCCGATATCCACTTTTAATCACTGTTTATAGTTTACAGTTATAGTTTATTTACAGCTATAGTTTATAGTCTATTTACAGCTATTTAACCTCCTAGGGCTTAGCGGTCACATGCGTGGACAGCACTTTTTAGAAATTCAGAACAAGAATCCACATATGTGGACATACTTTTTCTCTAAAAGTACATCTTATCAAAAGATGATGCTTAGTTTTTATTCTAATCAGGTTCTAATAAGCCCAAATAGCAAAGAGAAATAAAAAATGCATGTAAAAAAACAGCTTGGGCCTTAGGAGGTTAAGTTAGACAAATATTTATTGAGGGAAAGTTCTGCGTATTCAGAGTCTGCTTATGTGCTTAAGCTGATTTTCAGGGTGGTCTGTTCAGATGATTAAATTACCTGCGTGGAATTCATGCCTCTGAAAATCATTGCCAGATTTTTCCAAGATTAAAGGGGAACAGAGGGCAATATGTAGAGTAAATATAACAATAAAACACACATTAACGAACCTTATTCAAGACTTACAAAAGTTTTTTGTTCTAAGGTTGGAAAGTTATAGTGTTTTGAAAGTAGCTCGAGCAAACTATTTCCGCAGTTTGAACAGCCCGCCATGATATTAATTTTATCCAATCAGAATGCACGTTCATTTTCTCTGCGTAACACTCATGACGTATGTATGTGCCCAGTTGTGTTGGCTCATTGAGGTTGGGACTAGCACGTGTGAATCGGAAAGTAGGATGAATTGTAAGTGATCGGCTACACAATGCCACAGTGTGTTGCTTTCGGGTGTAATAACAGGACCGATGGAAAGCATAACGATCCTCCAGATGTGTCTTTTCACTCGTTTCCGCTGAAAAACACCAAGCGAGTTCGAGCTTTCTTCTCTTCTTTCGTCATCACCGGAGTCGAGAGTACCTCTCCTAGGTTCAAACTGGTTCCCTTCTAAGCCATAGCCTGCTTGCAGTGTGTCTTGCGGGATCTCTTCGTATGATTCGACAGAGCTGTCGCTTTCACTTGATGCGCCCGACGCCATGATTACACGCTTCTCTCCTAGTGCAGTGGGTAGGGCTGACGTCACGGTCTTTTAAAAATGGCGACTCTTGTGCCGTTTAGCGTACCGACTATTATATTTACAATTACCAAGATATTTTGTTGTTTTCTAGTATATAAATTTGATAGAATACTTAAGAATACATTACTTTGTCACATCAGCAACTGTATACATTATATTTGGTACCCCTTTAAGTTTTTTAACCATGTCTAAGAGATGCTTTTAAGCCTGAAAAATACTTGGGATAGAAAATGCAGACTGAAGAAAGTTTTTTTTTTTTTTCTTCCCCTCTCTCTTTTGTTGTCAACCACATTGATGCAACATGAAGAAATTAAAAATGTAAAAAAAAAAACTAAAGGAGTATAAAATGATATAAAGGAGGGGGCGGCACGGAGGTGTAGTGGTTAGCACGATCACCTCACAGCAAGAAGGTCCTGGGTTCGAGCCCCGTGGCCGACTGGGGCCTTTCTGTGTGGAGTTTGCATGTTCTCCCCGTGTCCGCGTGGGTTTCCTCCGGGTGCTCCGGTTTCCCCCACAGTCCAAAGACATGCAGGTTAGGTTAACTGGTGACTCTAAATTGACCGTAGGTGTGAATGTGAGTGTGAATGGTTGTCTGTGTCTATGTGTCAGCCCTGTGATGACCTGGCGACTTGTCCAGGGTGTACCCCGCCTTTCACCCGTAGTCAGCTGGGATAGGCTCCAGCTTGCCTGCGACTCTGCACAGGATAAGCAGCTACAGATAATGGATGGATGGATGGATGGATGGATGTAATAGGAGTCTATGGAGCAGATTGCCAATATGCTGCTTCATGAATTTTCTGAGTGCTGATTATCCCACATCATGCAAGAAAACAGTCAGAATTGTACGTAATCAAGGCACGTCTGTTTCATCACTAAATAAAATTAAAAAAAAAAAAAAAGGTCATACATCTGAGGTCTGAATACTGATTTCAGTATTACCTCCTTATTACCTGCACACACATCAACACTGAATGAACAATAAATGAACCAAATAAACAAACATTCCAATACTTGTCATCACGAAACAGCACGATATTGTGAATTTACATGTAGCTATAAGGAATGGACAGTATGTATGTGAGGTGTGACAGCATGGTGCTGAAAAATACAGTCATGTGTCTAACTCAAAACTGTTTTCTTGCCTGGAGGGAAAGTTCTGTAATTAAAAGAAAATTTGATTGGGGGGTAAAAAAAATCTTTAATTTTAATGTAAACTTTACAGACAACAAACTGTCACAGCACTCAGTGTTTATCGATAACTGATCTGCTGATCAGAACTAGGGGCGGCACGGTGGTGTAGTGGTTAGCGCTGTCGCCTCACAGCAAGAAGGTTCTGGGTTCGAGCCCCGGGGCCGGCGAGGGCCTTTCTGTGCGGAGTTTGCATGTTCTCCCCGTGTCCGCGTGGGTTTCCTCCGGGTGCTCCGGTTTCCCCCACAGTCCAAAGACATGCAGGTTAGGTTAACTGGTGACTCTAAATTGAGCGTAGGTGTGAATGTGAGTGTGAATGGTTGTCTGTGTCTATGTGTCAGCCCTGTGATGACCTGGCGACTTGTCCAGGGTGTACCCCGCCTTTCGCCCGTAGTCAGCTGGGATAGGCTCCAGCTTGCCTGCGACCCTGTAGAAGGATAAAGCGGCTAGAGATAATGAGATGAGATGAGATGATCAGAACTACTTTAAAAATCTGCTGAATGTCAGGCAATAATGGCAGTTGATTAACGGTATTAACGGCAACATCTGGGCAAAAATCAATAAAGGATGCAGTGCATAAGACAGAACATGTGTACGCTGCTGACAGAGCATTTAAGACATGTAATACTAGCAAATGTGTATCAGCATAACCAGACTCCCCGATCTAACACACTGTCTACAGATATACACAGTCCAGCACTGATGCGCGTTCATAAGCTTTCCTATTCTTGCTTTTCTAGTAATATTGATTTTTATACATTTACATCTTTCTTGTTTGTTTTTTAATGATTTCCATCAATGAAAGTCTGATCGAAATTCACAAAGTCCAGCAACCATTTATATTATAGTGTTTGTGAATTCAATGGTAATTAACTGGGAAGGATTTAACTGCAAACTTGGTTGAAATTTTGAGAAGACTCGTGCAGCAGTCAACCTCGTACAATTCCCAGGAAATTACTGGGAAGCAGAACCCAAAACCTACACATTACTAGAAAAGACAAAATGCCATCAGTCGCGCTCATCATCGTACGCTACGTTAACCCTGCATTCTTACTAAGCGAGAGGCGACCGTTCGTTTTCTACACACATGCACGACACTGATCCGTGATTTCACCAGCAGCGACAAAATTTGCCAGAATGAGAATTTTTCATGTTACCTCAGTGAGGGGTTGTGACTGTCATGTTGGGTTCAAGGGGAAAAGGGAAAAGCTCGGCTTTCTCACTTCCTTACATCTGCCTCAAATCACTGAGCCCTTTCTACATCATTGAAGTGCAATGGGGTGGAAATAACGGGACCGTGATCATTACAGATGTCACATGGACTTGCTCCATTCTTGAAATTTGCTTCAAGGTATTTCTCGTGTCTGATTTACTTTTAACTGAAGAATGTGATTCACTGAGCTGTTAAACTGAATGAACAATTAAGAACGACATACAAGCTTTAGACTGAGCTGTGGTGGAAAAAATAAATAAATAAATTGTGAAACAATTAAAGTCAGTTGCAAGCCTAAGAATATCACAATATAACACTGATATAATCATCAGGGATATCACATGTCACACATACTATGGATACTGATCATGTTTTAAAATTTGAGGGTTTTTTTCTTTAATAATTACAAACTTGGACTGACAGCAGTTGATTTGAAATGAATATGATATGACTTTCTTTTCCTGATATTGATACTGAAATACTTAGCATCATCTGATATCGCTCCTCATCCAGTGTTTTCTTTTTAAACTACTAAGCTTTAAAAAAAAAAAATTGTTTGTTTTTAACTGAAGCACTTCACAGTTAAACTCTTTCACACACTGAATACATGTAAATATTTTCAGTTTCAAACTTGCATTTCTTCTCCAAATCAAGTTCCAAACTTCGCCATTTGTTACAGGATCTGACACTCAATCCATGATTTTTTTTTTTTTTGGTTATTGGCCTAACACTGATACTAGATACGTGGAGTCTAGAAATTAACATTTTGTTCTTTATGTACTTTTTAAACTAGCAGCTACTTCTAATTAATTGTTACATTTTATTCATTATCTCATTATCTGTAGCTGCTTTATCCTGTTCTACAGGGTCGCAGCAAGCTGGAGCCTATCCCAGCTGACTACGGGCGAAAGGCGGGGTAAATAATAAGTTGAATTTATATAGCGCCTTTCAAAAAACCCAAGGACGCTTTACAATTATAGACAAAGAAAAAAATAAATGAATAAATAATAAAAAATAAAAAGTCCACCAAGTAGGGGTCAGGATGTAATTCCCGTGGTGTAGCAGCCACAGTCCCACCAAAAAGTGCATGAAAACGAGTCCCACATCTCCAGCACAGCCGCCGTGACGCCGTCAGCCACATCGCTCAAACACCACGCCGTGGATCCACAAAGCGAGCAGAGAAGCACCGCCACGCAGAGGGCTGGTGTGTCCCAAACCGCCTGCACAGCCGCCACGACGCCACCGAGCAACATCACTCGGAACATCACGCCAAGCGTTAAAGTGCAGAGCGCTGGACAACCATGATGTTAAATGAGCAACGAGCTCACTGCAGTCCACAGCTGGGAGCGCAGGCATCACCCACAGCGAACCAAGGCCTGGAGGGAACCGACGCCCCAAACTGGGTCCGGAGCTACACCACAACCGGCGTACAAAACACTCAAACATCAAACTACACAAACACAGGGAAAAAAAATGAAAATTGAAAAAGAAAATAAAATTAAAATTAAAAAAGATCTGGTGAGAAGCGGCAGCCAGAATGCGCACGACGTACTCTCAACCGGAAACGGAAACGAAAAAAAAAAAAAAAGGGTTACACCCTGGACAAGTCGCCAGGTCATCATAGGGCTGACACAGACACAAACAACCATTCACACCTACGGTCAATTTAGAGTCACCGGTTAACCTAACCTGCATGTCTTTGGACTGTAGGGGAAACCAGAGCACCCGGAGGAAACCCACGCGGACACGGGGAGAACATGCAAACTCCGCACAGAAAGGCCCTCGCCGGCCACGAACCCGGACCTTCTTGCTGTGAGGCGACAGCGCTAACCACTACACCACCGTGCCGCCCTAATTGTTACATTTTAAATTAAATATATATATCATGGTTTTCCCCCAAAGCGTTTTAGCATATCAGACCCGATATACTTGCTCTGCCTGCCGATATGCTTAGTCGCTTTAGTTAAAATCCGATACGCTTAGATTTAAACCGATATGTTAAATTTCCTACCCACAAGTAACTAGATACATAGGAGAGCAAATAACAGATCCATTTACATATTGATTGATGTGTTAAACAAGCGGTCTTTTTTCCAATGCTTGTGTTGATTCTGTCAAAAGTAATATATCCACGTGGTATGATGTAAACAAAATCTGTTGGCTATGTCAAGATCACGTGTTCAAACCGTCCAATAAAAATATCGAAAGAAAATGTCAGACATCCCAGAAGTTTCCGATTCATTATAAGCGATCTCATTGGCTGCCGATGTTGTCCCCGACCAGACGGACAAAGCCGACTGATTTTAATCACAAAAGTTTGACCTAGTCTGTTATCATTCATGAACGTGTTTATAAGTACATAATCTTTCTGCAAACTTAAATCTATGAATTAAGTTTTCTTTTCCTTTAAATATGTTTTAATCTTAATCAAGTCCATTTAATAAAGTGCCAAAATTTACACTTTATAATACGCAGTCGCCTTACTTTTCTTTTCAGTGTATCTTAGTTCTACATATATTATGGTAACTGAATCAGAATCATTACAGTTATAGTAATACAGCAACTTATTTTAAGGTGGCAGTTCTTAGGTTCGGATCCCTTTGTGATCAACAGGAGGTCATGATGATCGATTCTCTTCATTGGATTGCATAAGACGGAGCAAACCACTGGTCATACTTTCATGCACATTTTTGTTACAACACTACTTGATCATAGATAATTAAAGGATCCCCGTAGATTTTCAATCTATAATAGACCTCAGTAATCTATAAGAAAACAGTTTAACTTGCATGCTGAACTTTAAGGTGAAATTTCAAATGTGTATACATTAATACTACAGTGCCTTGCGAAAGTATTCATACCCCTTGAACTTTTTCACATTTTTCCACCTTACAACCACGAACTTAAAAGTTTTTATTGAGATTTTATGTGATAGATCAACACAGAGTAACACAATTGTGAAGTGAAACGAAAATGATAAATGGTCTTCAAAATTTTAAACAAATAAAAATCTGAAAAATGTGATGTGCATTAGTATTCAGCTCCCCTGCGTCAATACTTTGTAGAGCCACCTTTTGCTGCAATTACAGCTGCAAGTCTTTTGTGGTATGTCTCTACCAGCTTTGCACATCTAGACACTGAAATTTTTGCCCATTCTTCTTTGCAAAATAGCTCAAGCTCAGCCAGATTGGATGGAGAGCGTCTGTGAACGGCAATTTTCAAGTCTTGCCACAGATGCTCAATGGGATTTAGGTCTGGACTTTGACTGGGCCATTCTAACACATGAATATTCTTTGATCCAAACCATTCCATTGTAGCTCTGGCTGTATGTTTAGGGTCATTGTCTTGCTGGAAGGTGAATCTCCTTCCCAGTCTCAAGTCTTTTGCAGCCTCCAACAGGTTTTCTTCCAGGATTGCCCTGTATTTAGCTCCATCCCTCTTCCCATCAACTCTGACCAGCTTCCCTGTCCCTGCTGAAGAAAAGCATCCCCATAGCATGATGCTGCCACCACCATGTTTCACAGTGGGGATGGTGTGTGCAGGGTGATGAGCAGTGTTAGTTTTCCACCACACATAGCGCTTTGCATTTAGGCCAAAAAGTTCAACTTTGGTCTCATCTGACCAAAGCACCTTCTTCCACATGTTTGCTGTGTCCCCTACATGGCTTCTTATGCCTGTCTTTCAACAATGGCTTTCTTCTTGCCACTCTTCCAAAAAGGCCAGATTTGTGGAGTGTACGACTTATAGTTGTCCTGTGCACTGATTCTCCCACCTGAGCTGTGGATTTCTGCAGCTCCTCCAGAGTGATCATGGACCTCTTGGCTGCTTCTCTGACCAGTGCTGTCCTTGCTCGCTCTGTCAGTTAAATGGACAGCCATGTCTTGGTAGGTTTGCAGTTGTGCCGTACTTTTTCCATTTTTGAATGATGGACAGTGCTTCTTGAGATGTTCAGAGCTTGGGATTTTTTTTATAACCTAACCCTGCTTTAAACTTCTCCAGAACTTTATCCCTGACCTGCCTGGTGAGTTCTTTGGTCTTCATGATGCTGTTTGGTCTTCAGTGTTCTCTAACAAACCACTGAGGCCTTCACAGAACAAGTGTATTTATGCTGAGAGTAAATTACACACAGTAGGACTCTATTAACTAATTAGACGACTTCTGAAGGCAATTGATTGCACTGGATTGTATTTAGAGGTATCAGAAGACAGGGGGCTGAATACTAATGCACACCACATTTTTCAGATTTTTGTTTAAAATTTTGAAGACCATTTATCATTTTCGTTTCACTTCACAATTGTGTGCTACTCTGTGTTGGTCTATCACATAAAATCTCAATAAAAAACTTTTAAGTTCGTGGTTGTAAGGTGGAAAAATGTGAAAAAGTTCAAGGGGTATGAATACTTTTGCAAGGCACTGTATTTAGGTCAGAAATAATTGAAACACTGGTAAAATCTATCCTATAATCATGGATCTAAAACCTCTCAGAGACCCTGAAAATGTACCCGAGAGCATCTATTTTCAAAAAATGTTCTGGGGGGGCATGCCCCCGGACCCCCCTAGTTTCGCTTCGTGCCATTGGTGCTCAATTGTCTGCGCATTATCATGCCAGAATTTAGGGCTTTAAATTTTTTTCTGGGGAAAACACGCAGCACTACTGTACTGCTGACAAATTGTTCGTCAACCTGTATATCATGATACATATTATGATCGAAACTGAATAGTGATGATATTATCTGATCGCTCTCCTGTAAGTGCAACAGCGTTCAGATTCAAGCCGAGCACTGAGAGACATTCACAGAAAGACAACTAGATGAAGAATTACAAACGTGTCTCAGGCTGCATTGAGATTAAAACACCACCGGCAGAAAGCGTGATGAAGAGGCTTCTTTGTGTCTAACGATGAGCGCCTGTGCAAGTAATTATCTAAATCGAGAACATCCTGAGTTTGCAACGTGACATCTGCCATCCTGGTCGTTTAGACAGATCAGCTTCCATTTCCCTTTCAAACCTTCACAAGTCTGAGCACTGATGAGCTTGTCTTACAAAGGGGAAAAATGTCAATAAATTAGCAAAGTGCTTCGACTTGCACATCATGTTGACATTAGGTGTCGGAAAACAGCGCATCAGCAAACCTCGTGTACGTTCTCTCCAGCTCGGTCTGTCTGCAGCACTTTAATATGATAGGCATCAGGCTGCGATGTGCAGTCTAACACGTAGAATGATTAGACTATAAAACCCAGCTGTGTGTGTTTTGCCCTGCTGCTGTGCTCGGTTCTGAAAACACAGGAAGTGGGTTCGAGAGAGTGGCAGGTCGGGTGAGATCGATAAGTCTGGCTGTCTGTGGGGCGTGACGCTTTCCTCTCCTCTTCCTCTCGTCAAGACCGTGCTTTTTTTTTTGGTTTGCTAATGTATCTCTATATCCCTGCCGTCTGAAGCTTTCTCTCAGCAGTCAATAAGCACTGGAAATGCTATCCATCTCTGAAAGATCTCCCCCTCACTTACTGTAAAGCCGGGGGCTCAGCTTCCCACGACATGACGGGAGATAATGAGATGAACGCAAAACACTTAAAAAAAGAACTTTTGATATTACTTAGAAATTATTTTTAGCCTGCTTGCTGTCTGCAGAGTACATAATCGGCTTGACAAATGATTTCTACCCACACATTAATCACAGGAGTGTGACACGCTCGACGACGGGGTGTTAGCAACCGAATGCACGGCAATGAATTGATGCACGCTTAATCCTTTTGGATTGATGAATGGCTCTGGAAAATACGAGAGGTTCTGGTAAACGTGCACATACTGAAAAACACACACACACACACACACACACACACACTTCTTGACCCCTCTGACCCGTTCTCTAAGACCAGGCTGGTTAAATTAGCAGCACCTGATGCGTGACAGCGTCAGTCAGAGGCCCTCTCTTTCACCTATCACATGGCTGTCATTAAGGAACTACGTGCTCCAAACTGCTCATTTCCTCCAAAAAAAACAACAGATGACTGAATTAACATGATCTGATTTTTTTTTTTACTCTTCTGAGCGCGCCAGACGTTAGCTGTTTACTCTGAAATAATAAACTCCGCTAGAAGAAAGCTCTCTTGAATAATACCCTGAAAACAAATCCAAGTGTCCACGAATGTTATAACCTTTTCTCATCACTGGGCTCACTTTAGTATGTGTCTGTTTTGTACTTAGAAACGTGACTATTACTCTAAAAGTTCATTAAAAGTAGTCCATTATGTTCCAGAAATCATTTTAACGGTTTACAATACCATGTAAAAAGATACACAGAAAATAAACTCATCCAAAACAACACAGTGATAAAATCATCACGTTTGTAGAATAATATTATAATCTCATCATGAAGAAGGCATTAAGAGTCAGTCTATAATGCTGCTCCAGCAGCCTCGTGCCTCATAAAAAGGGGGGAAAAAAAAAATAAATCCAGACAGTAAGGTTGTAAATCGCCTGGGCTTCTTATCAGATTACTGGAGAATATCGGCTAGCTCGGCAGACACAATACTCAGCCTGTTGTGTCCAATGGTGCGTCTAATGCCGTGAAGTTATCTTTTCTCTGCTGATCTCCACATGGCCTGGTGCCATGCCGTGCCCTTGAGCTTGTTCTAACAGAAAGGTGATACATCATATTTTCTTTATACGGCAAAGAGTGTGGCAGTGTATGCTTTCCCAGGAAGCCACATTAATCAGAAGATGAATGTTCCTTAAAGAGGTGACAAAGCAAACAAAAAGCCAATGACGCACTGGGGGGAAAAAAAAGATCCCTGATTATACAAGCTTGATAACTAAAACACACTGGTGTTAAAATCTCCTCAATGTAACACTTCAACAGTCAGGCTTAAAAGCTTTAAAAAAAAATTAATTAAAAAAATAAATACAGGGTTGCAGGCAAGCTGGAGCCTATCCCAGCTGACTACGGGCGAAAGGCGGGGTACACCCTGGACAAGTCGCCAGGTCATCGCAGGGCTGACACATAGACACAGACAACCATTCACACTCACATTCACACCTACGCTCAATTTAGAGTCACCAGTTAACCTAACCTGCATGTCTTTGGACTGTGGGGGAAACCAGAGCACCCGGAGGAAACCCACGCAGACACGGGGAGAACATGCAAACTCCGCACAGAAAGGCCCTCGCCGGCCACGGGGCTCGAACCCGGACCTTCTTGCTGTGAGGCGACAGCGCTAACCACTTAGCCCAAGAGCATTAGCGCAAAATTGAGTCCAACCCGGAACAAATTAGTAACAAGCTGAATTTTTCAGAATATGTTCAGAATACCCTTAGGAATAACATACTAAAAGTCCCCGGGAATCCACCTTGTGCTCTCTGAGAAATTCAAGATGGCGTCCAAAATGGCCACCGATTGGAGATTTTTCAATATCTCAGGGATAAAACATAATATAAATGCAATTAAAATGTTAAATTATATGTTCTCTCATACAAGCAATGCAAATTCACCATTGTCACACTGTTAAAATTAAAATTAACCAAGATTACAAGGTCATTAATGTGGAAATTACATGGAATTTGATGGTTGACATGATTGACAGATTAGCTTAGTAGGCTACCTACATACATGAACATAATGTAAGACAACAATTAGACATCAATTTCCTTAATATTTAGTGCATCTTTAAGCTTTGATAAAATATTAAAGGGAAATTAAATTTGAGAACTATCTTCTAAAATTACAATGGCAAGCTGTTTCAGTACACTTCTTCAACATTCCGGCGACTTTCATGACAAAAAGGTCTGCCTCAATAAAAGCTCTTGCTTATAAACAATGAGTCGACTTAAACACTTCTCAGTGCCTCAGTTGTAATGCTTGGACCTTTGTTGTACCATCAATCTCATCTCATCTCATTATCTCTAGCCGCTTTATCCTTCTACAGGGTCGCAGGCAAGCTGGAGCCTATCCCAACTGACTACGGGCGAAAGGCGGGGTACACCCTGGACAAGTCGCCAGGTCATCACAGGGCTGACACATAGACACAGACAACCATTCACACTCACACCTACGCTCAATTTAGAGTCACCAGTTAACCTAACCTGCATGTCTTTGGACTGTGGGGGAAACCGGAGCACCCGGAGGGAGGAAACCCACGCGGACACGGGGAGAACATGCAAACTCCGCACAGAAAGGTCCTCGCCGGCCCCGGGGCTCGAACCCAGGACCTTCTTGCTGTGAGGCGACAGCGCTAACCACTACACCACCGTGCCGCCTGTACCATCAATGACGTAGGGAATTTATTCAAGCTTGTTTAAGGGTGGAAAAAAATTAATCTTTGAGTTTCTAGCGCCAGTCTTTACTACTAGCAATGCCAGTGTGTTCGGACAAAAAATGACTAAACTCAGCATGACCTTTTAACATGCCATTTTTCATTTTATACCACCAATTTACTTTAATTAATATTAATGAAAATAAGTGCTCCAACCCCTAGTAATTGTGTTTGTTGTTTTGTGAACAGAATAGGACGATGCGGAGTGAACGAGTAACCAATGGATCCACACTATACACAAATATACTGTTATAATAATGTGTACATTGTTATTATATAATGTTAATACACAATGTAATTAATACACACATGTTGGAATTTACTCTCCTACCCTACAAAACATATATTCTGACCTTTTAATTGCATTAATATTTTGTTTTGGGCCTGAGATATGGGCAGATCTCCATTTGGTGGCCATTTTGGATGCCATCTTGAATTTCTCAGAGAGCACAAGGGGGATTTCCGGGGACTTTTTGTATGTTATTCCTAAAGGTATTCTGAACATATTCTGAAATTTTCAGCTTGTTACTAATTTGTTCCGGGTATAACCCTATTACTCCTGGGCTAACTACACCACACTGTAAGAAGTGATTTTGGAGAGTGGTAAATATAATCTATGCAAACCAGATAAAATTTACTCGATTA
The DNA here is from genome assembly GCF_027579695.1 of Neoarius graeffei. Taxonomy (NCBI): domain Eukaryota; kingdom Metazoa; phylum Chordata; class Actinopteri; order Siluriformes; family Ariidae; genus Neoarius; species Neoarius graeffei. The sequence goes on along the minus strand of NC_083593.1, from coordinate 7,692,359 downwards.
TTGCAGTCAGCCAAGGAATTATAAAGTAATGGGTAAATTATACATATGCTACCTATTTGTTAACAGTAACAACCGTTACATGGAAAAATACGGTAAAATATACCCCAAAGCCGTGAGTCCTGTGCTCCAAATTGCGCATGAGTCCGACCGTGCGTTTGAGTGAGCGGGACAGGGAACTCTCGGACTGCCATCTTCCTCTCTCCGGCTGTTAGTGAGTTATAAAACAGGCTCATTACTTGAAATGTTGTGTGAAGCTGTTGTACTGCACTTTATTCTGTGTTTTTTGATCATTTGGTGCATCATTGCTGCATATAAACAAGGCGGTTCAGTTATTTGTTGTATAAATGCACCTGGACTGCAGATTTGGTCAGTCCAGAAACATTTGAAGCTGTTAGTTAGTGAGTTATAAAACAGGTTCATTACTTGAAATGTTGTGTGAAGCTGTTGTACTGCACTTTATTCTGGTTTTTTTTTTTTGATGATTTTATGGATTAAAAACATTGAGATGATGAACCATCTGAAAGTCTTTTTGGGGGGTACATCTTACCTTCTCCGAATAAGTAATGGTTACTAAGTGATATTAATTACCTTTGATTAGTAATTATCAGGTATTACCTACTAGCAAACAAGAGATAATTTTACCCAATTTCAATGAGAAAGTAGCTGTTGAATAGATACAGAAATGTGAGGTCAATTTTACCCAATTTATTTAAGTATTTCATAGCTTTTTATTTCAGTTATTTTATACTCAATATATGGAATTAAATCTACCCCAAACAAGTCAATGCAAATTGTTACCTCAGATTTATTGGGTAAATTCTATAGGTTACTTTTTTCACTGCACCGTGCCACCTACAAAGTACCATGTCAAATCAAATTAAAGTCAGAGGTTGACGTGTCACTGCAGCTTATCCTATGGATAATTAATTTCTCGTCATTTCTGGTAGACAGGGTTGGACGAATCATAAATTCATTAGTTAGCCCACTGGGACAGTTAAATCTCCAGTGTGATGCCCAGAAAACTAATTGACTAGGCTTATCATAACACTAGTTAATATAGTCTAAAGAAAATGGACAAGAATGTGTTTATATACACTGTAATTATCCCATGTTTAACTGCAAAGTGGCTGTATGTAGTATGTAGATGAGTTATAAAACATCTTTGCATTTCAAAGCTGATGTGTGCGGTGCAGCCAACGGTGGGATTCGGAGCGAGTAGTATGAGCTATCGTGACTGCTTCGAGGTTTGTCGCACCACCATGAAGCACTTTACACTTAAAGGAGAACTGAAGTCAAATTTATCATCATCATCATCATCATCATCATCAAAATTCTATTTCTCATTTTATTAAATATCAGAATGCATTTTTGATCAGGGCTTTGAACCGGTTCAAGGAACGAAAACGAAAACCGGGAACTTTTTCTATTTCACATGGAACAGAAACGAAACCAGAAACTTTATTATTTTTTATGTTCCGGAACAGAAACGCTTATTAAAAATAATGGTAACCGGTTAATACCGGTTTTTATTTCGTTCCTCAAAGTTTCCGTAGCCTACAAATAAAATAGCCATTCTCCTCCTGCGCAAGTTTCTATGACCCGCTGGGGTTCACTTCCTGTGTGACGTTCGCTGACTGAATGGAGAGAGCGGGAGGGTGGACTGCTATCACTTCTCCATGTGATAAGTGAATTAGTGAGCGTCTAAGCAAAGAAGAGCCTGAACGATGCAACCTCCCTATTGGCTGTTTATTGGCTGTTTGTAAAAATGTATCAGTTGTTGCCCTTCCCACGGGAATCATCGCGGGCTCGAGAGACGAGACCTGACGAGTTAGTTCGTTGGTAGCAGAACAAAATGTCTGGACACAAATCGGGTTTTCAGAAAAGGAAAGAAAATAAACGGAGGGTTGAAAATACAAAAAAGGAGGCAGAAAATGCAAAACGAGTTTTAAGGTAGGACAAATGGTTACTTTTCTGAGGCAGCCCGCCGTGGCTGCAGGCTTTCAGTTGCGTCATTGAATGGTTACTTTTCTGAGGCAGCCCGCCGTGGCTGCCTGCAGGCTTATTGATTATAGCCCATTTAGTTAAAATAGTTGATATAAAATGTTTATAGTTATAGTTATGTGATGGTTGTCCTGATTTAGACTGGGTTTTTTTTTTTTGTGGGGGGGTTGCGCGATGTTGCACCCGGGTCCAGATTAGGGCAGAACCGGCCCTGGCTACATTTCAGGTGTAGTTTGTTTTATGTATGTATGTATTTGCATAGATGTGTACTTGGTCTTCCAATATGGCGCCTAACAAAATCTCGCGGCGCGGTGACGTCATGCGGTAGCCCTCTATAGGGCCTGACTAGCCTTTGGTAACACACTAAACGAATTATCTTTCATTTTTGGCACTTTTTCTGTTTGTGTAGATGGGAAGACATACTGAGAATCCAAATCGCCAACATTTGAAATAATAATTGTTTTGAATTATTTCTTGTCTTATTTAATGAAGGTTGTAATAGAATTAGCCTACATTTGGCTTAAGCTGGATGAGACAGAGACATAATTTTATAGCCATTTGTTAAACAGCTGACAGGGAACGTAATTAACCGTTCCGGGAACGAAATTTTTTTGTTCTAACCGGTTCGGGAACGTCTATTTAATGGTGGAACCCAAAACCGGAAACGTTAAAATTCCGTTTCTGTTCGGAACGAACCAATAGGAAAAAAATTCTGGTTCAAAGCCCTGTTTTTGATCGCTATTTTATCGCTGCTAAAGCAAGTTATGAGTGTTTGAAATATGCTCTGTAATATATCAGTCCATATGTCAAAGCAATGGGCGTAAACAAGATTCGTTGAGACCTGTGCGAGACATCGTAGGACGGAAGTAAAACGTACAGCGGAAATCAAAGCGACCGACATCCGCCAACATTGTCAAAAGACGCGCGCCTTCTTTCGAATGCTGACGTGATCAAGCCGGAAGTTTTGTTTGTTTTGATAGCAATCAGGAAAGTTTGAAAAAAGTAGTCAGTAATCGTCATTTAAACTCGTTTTTGTGCAATATTTCGTTTGGAAAAGAGTTTTCAAAATGGCGGCACTGACACCTGGCTGACACTTCACGTTTCGAAGTCTCGCACAAGTCTCGCGAAGATCGCGCGGATAAGTGACGTTGACCAAACGAACTAAATTCAACATGGCTAAAAACTGAATAGGCCGATAAGTATAATATTTAATTGCAGTTAGTTGCCAAAACAAGTCATGATATAAGGTTACTAAAACTGAAAACGTAACTGAATAACACGTTAATGAAGAAATAAAACAAGTTTAAAAATGACTTCAGTTCTCCTTTAAAGACACACACACATCAAATGGGGAAAACTTGTCTTATGAAGTCTACAAGGAGTTAGGTTGTTGCAATTATGAATTAAAATTAAAAAAAATAAAAAGCTAACAGCATGGATGCGAAATCTGCTTGTCCACTTGTGGGTGTAGTTTTTGTGTTTTCTTTCCAAGATATTACAAACAGTTTGCGGGTGAAGGAAAGTTGTCACAGCTATGATGCAGTTGACACGATTGCTCTGGGCTGGTGAAATGGATATGCAGATTCAAAGCTCCACTTACCATGACTGTATGCGGGCCCAACAGCCTGTAATTATGCAATCTGGCAGGATTAGACAGACACAAGAGTGATGTGTCTTTGGAGGCTTTGGTTACTGACAGCAGCACACGGGGAGAAGATACCACCATTATCACGCAAATCTCTGCTCTCTCTAAAGCCCTAGAGCTCTAAATCCTCAAGAACACACCGATGCTTCTGGCTGCCTTCATTATGATACTGTACCCGGCTTAAAGGAACAGTCCACCGTACTTCCATAATGAAATGTGCTCTTATCTGAATTGAGACGAGCTGCTCCGTACCTGTCCGAGCTTTGCGCGACCTCCCAGTCAGTCAGACGCGCTGTCACTCCTGTTAGCAATGTAGCTAGGCTCAGCATGGCCAATGGTATTTTTTGGGGCTGTAGTTAGATGCGACCAAACTCTTCCGCGTTTTTCCTGTTTACATAGGTTTATATGACCAGTGATATGAAACAAGTTCAGTTACACAAATTGATACGGAGCTCAGATATCAATGCGCTGCTGAAGCGCGCAGAAGGTGTTAGTACACCTGTCATTATAGTGCGGACTTTCCATAGCATAGAAAATCGCTACGTTTCAATTTGTGTAACTGAACTTGTTTCATATCACTGGTCATATAAACCTATGTAAACAGGAAAAACGCGGAAGAGTTTGGTCGCATCTAACTACAGCCCCAAAAAATACCATTGGCCATGCTGAGCCTAGCTACATTGCTAACAGGAGTGACAGCGCGTCTGACTGCGTCTGACTGACTGGGAGGTCGCGCAAAGCTCGGACAGGTACGGAGCAGCTCGTCTCAATTCAGATAAGAGCATATTTCATTATGGAAGTACGGTGGACTGTTCCTTTAAAATCAGAAGCCTAAAACATGAACAAAATATATTATTCATTTTGCTAGTCATTAATATTTTGGTTTATTTTTTTTGCGGTCCAAATCCTGCGCTCTGATTGGCTGGAGAGCGGGTCCATATCCTATGGTACGGACCCCAGTTACAGACCTCTGGTGACGCGCTCGTTCACAACAACGACATAGTAGCATTTTTTGTCAACATTTATTTTCGCATTTCTCAGGAGAATAACATTAATTTTACAGCATGGACAGCGATAACGACAGCCTTCACAGCGAAAGCGAGTTTTACTACCCTGAGGAAGAAGAAATAAAAGAAAGCATTTCAGGAGAAAGCTAAAAACCTAACTTGCTAATGCTGAGCAAAACATGGCTGAATCCTGAATGACTCCTATTTGTATAAATAGGGAACTACATAGGCAGCAAAATGTAGTTTTTTTCCTGCCATGGAAGTGCACTTGTATACTGAGGAGGAAGCAATTTGCATTACAGCCGTGAATGAGGATTCAAAATGGCAGCTCGGCTCGGCTCGGTTTTCCCTTTCGGGCGCTCTCGTTTTCTGTTAGAATTTGATAAAGAAAAAAAATAAATATATTGGTTGGTTGGCATCCATTCGTCTATGAAAGACGATGGTGTAGCGTTGTCTTATTTGCACCTTCGCATATGGCTAAACAAGCCAATGCGTGAAAGACAGTCTCTACCACAATTGCTGCAAGAGTACCGAGATGCCTGGGAAGGCTGGTTTTGTGTCTTCTTCCTTCTGGCACGTTTTTCAATCAGGTTTGAGCTCCTGTCGTGCTCAGCCCTCTGAGCACCTGCTCAGACAGCAAGGCGCCAAGCAGCACGGTCCTCTGAACACTGCTCCCACGTATTCACGTTGATACCACATGACTTCATGTCCCTCTTACAGACATCCTTGAAGCGCAGGCGAGGTCGGCCGACCAAACGGCTCCCCTCCATCAGCTCGCCGTACAGTAGGTCTTTGGGGATGCGGCCTGAGTCCATTCTCCTTACGTGACCAAGCCAGCGGAGGCACCTCTCGCCAAGAATGGTGAACACGCTGCTTAAGTTGGCACGTTCCAGGACCTCTGTGTTGGGTACCTTGTCTTGCCAGCTAACATGCAGAATCCATCTGAGGCACCTCAGATGGAAGCTGTTGAGCTTTTTCTCGTGTCTGGCGTAGGTGGTCCATGCCTCACTACTATAAAGGAGAACGCTGAGCACGCAGGCTTGGTAGACGTGCAGTTTCGTTTTCACAGTGAGGCTGGAGTTGTTCCAGACTCGTTGGGTTAGCCTTGCCATCACTGCAGCTGCCTTAGCAATCCTGCTGTTCACCTCTGCGTCGACAGAGAGCTAGTTGGAAATCGTGGACCCAAGGTAAGTGAAATGCTCCACAACTTCTAGGCTGTGCCCATCGATGGTGATGTTAGGTGGGGCTAGTGCACTTTGAGCCAAGACTTTCGTCTTCAAGCTGATGGTCAGACCAAACGCCTTACAAGCGTGAGAGAGGCGACTGACAAGCTGCTGCAAACCGTCTCCGGTGTGTGATACCAAAGCTGCATCATCGGCATAGAGCATCTCTCGGATGAGTTCCTTCATGACCTTGGTCTTGGCGCAAAGTCGGGCGATGTTGAAGAGCTTTCCGTCGGCCCTGGTGTAAATATACACTTCCTCGCTGCAATCTTGGAAGGCATGTTAGAGAAGCATAGAGAAGAAGATTCCAAAAAGTGTTAAAAATAAATAAATAAAATACCTCAGCCTTGAATACTGACCTCAGCCCAGAGGGCTTCGCTCAGTACTTTCAAAACCTCAGTTATGGTATTTCACGATACAGACCAACCTTAAGCTGGTAAACAAGACACACACACACACTTGAAATTTCATGCCAAATATTGGCTCATTTGAAATTTCATGACAGCAACACCTCAAAAAAGGGGGCAATAAGAGGCTGGAAAAGTTAAAGGTACAAAAAAGGAACAGCTGGAGGACCAAATTGCAACTCATTAGGTCAATTGGCAATAGGTCATTAACATGACTGGGTATAAAAAGAGCATCTTGGAGTGGCAGCGGCTCTCAGAAGTAAAGATGGGAAGAGGATCACCAATCCCCCTAATTCTGCGCCGACAAATAGTGGAGCAATATCAGAAAGGAGTTCGACAGTGTAAAATTGCAAAGAGTTTGAACATATCATCATCTACAGTGCATAATATCATCAAAAGATTCAGAGAATCTGGAAGAATCTCTGTGCGTAAGGGTCAAGGCCAGAAAACCATACTGGGTGCCCGTGATCTTCGGGCCCTTAGACGGCACTGCATCACATACAGGCATGCTTCTGTATTGGAAATCACAAAATGGGCTCAGGAATATTTCCAGAGAACATTATCTGTGAACACAATTCACCGTGCCATCCGCCGTTGCCAGCTAAAACTCTATAGTTCAAAGAAGAAGCCGTATCTAAACACGATCCAGAAGCGCAGACGTCTTCTCTGGGCCAAGGCTCATTTAAAATGGACTGCGGCAAAGTGGAAAACTGTTCTGTGGTCAGACGAATCAAAATTTGAAGTTCTTTATGGAAATCAGGGACGCCGTGTCATTCGGACTAAAGAGGAGAAGGACGACCCAAGTTGTTATCAGCGCTCAGTTCAGAAGCCTGCATCTCTGATGGTATGGGGTTGCATTAGTGCGTGTGGCATGGGCAGCTTACACATCTGGAAAGACACCATCAATGCTGAAAGGTAGATCCAGGTTCTAGAGCAACATATGCTCCCATCCAGACGACGTCTCTTTCAGGGAAGACCTTGCATTTTCCAACATGACAATGCCAAGCCACATACTGCATCAATTACAGCATCATGGCTGCGTAGAAGAAGGGTCCGGGTACTGAACTGGCCAGTCTGCAGTCCAGATCTTTCACCCACAGAAAACATTTGGCGCATCATAAAACGGAAGATACGACAAAAAAGACCTGAGACAGTTGAGCAACTAGAATCCTACATTAGACAAGAATGGGTTAACATTCCTATCCCTAAACTTGAGCAACTTGTCTCCTCAGTCCCCAGACGTTTACAGACTGTTGTAAAGAGAAAAGGGGATGTCTCACAGTGGTAAACATGGCCTTGTCCCAACTTTTTTGAGATGTGTTGTTGTCATGAAATTTTAAATCACCTAATTTTTCTCTTTAAATGATACATTTTCTCAGTTTAAACATTTGATATGTCATCTATGTTCTATTCTGAATAAAATATGGAATTTTGAAACTTCCACATCATTGCATTCCGTTTTTATGTACAATTTGTACTTTGTCCCAACTTTTTTAGAATCGGGGTTATATATATATTTTACGATGAGGGATGACTCTGTACTGCTATCAGTGGCTCAGGTGGATAAGGCGCCATACCATAAATCCGGGGACCCGGGTTCGAGTCCGACCCGAGGTCATTTCCCGATCCCTCCCCGTCTCTCTCTCCCGCTCATTTCCTGTCTCTACGCTGTCCTATCCAATAAAGGTGAAAAAAGCCCAAAAAAAATCTTTAAAAAAAGTCCGAGTCAAGTCCAAGCCATTAAAGAAAATTTTGAGTCGAGTCCACTACTGATCCGAGTCGAGTCAGAGAACAAGACTCCAACAGGACCATTTGATGGTGGCTGTTGCTGCCTTTATGTGAAACTGTTTATGGCACACACGTGAGAGTCCGCTTGGCACGTGCGCTGTCCGGAGCATGTCCGAGGGTCTATCTGATGCACGCACCAAGGCGTGCAGGTGCGAGACACTTGCACAAAATTCGTACAAAAATGAATGCAGATTTAAATATCTTATACCAAATTATTATTGCATGTTACAAAAAAAAGGAAAAAATCAGAGTCATCAGTGCTCAAGGCCAAGTCAATTCACAAGTCCTTAAAATTAGGGCACGAATTGGACTCGAGTCCGAGTCCTGCACTGTGTCTGAAATCATTCCCTACTCACTATATAGTGGACTATACAGCAAGTTCGCCATTTTGTCGTACTGTCCAACTGTATAGTGAGAATCATTACACCTGATATAGTACACGCAAAGTATCCCACAATGCATCACGAAAAGTACTGTACGGTACAACCAATGGTCACTAACCAAGCAATATATCCCATCATGCATTGCAGTCGCACTGAAAGAAACAAAAGCCTCAAATCTGATTTAATAAAAGGCAGCGGCAAAGAAGAAAAGTATTCAGCCCTGATTTAAAAGAACTGAAAGATGCAGCCGACACAAAGCACTCTGTATTGATTAACGTGGGAAACACAATCAGTATCTCATGGATTTATCACAAAAATACATGCATTTATTATTCTGAAAACCCACCAGCTGACTGATATGGCACATTTTAATTGTGCGACAGTAATGACGTAAATACCAGCGCGACGGACTAATGTCTGAAAGCGTTTTTTTTTCTTTTCATCAATGAGCTCGCTATATAGTCCTCTATATAGTAATTCCCTATATAGTGAGTAGGAAGTAGTGAACGAGTGAGTGATTTCAGACACAGGGCTGGACTCAAGTACTACAAGCCTGCTTTACTTCTGTACATATAACCGCTCTTCTCCACTGGGACCCCGCTCTATTCAAGGTAGCCAAGCTAAAAACTGAACTTGCTAACGTTATAAAGAAAGAGCCGAGTAGCCCAAGTTCCTGAACATGGACGTGTGCGCGTTTCTTTGCTACAATGTAAACTGGGTCATTTTGAAAAAATTTTTCTTACTACACAGAAGTGGTACTAGCCAAATCACAGGCTTCTATGATTCTCAGGTATGCAGAAGAGGGCAGACAGTGCTTTCCTGCGAGTGTGTTACCCTGTCCTGTGATCCAGCTTGTGTGAAAAGATGCAGTAGTTGGCTTCCTGTTGTCTTGGAGGAACTACGTGTTTGCCCCACTCTCCCTGGCTGTCAGGAGAGTTAGCTAGTATGTGGGAATCAACAACTAATACCCTGAAACACTGGCTGAGTGCATTGGTGAGCTCCGGTCAAAATTCTGCTTTGCTTAAAATTCTGTCTAACTTGCATCACTGTCTAGAAAGAGCTAAGAAATCAGTAGCCTGAGTGTGTAAGCTTGTTGGCTAAACGTTGTCCCCTAGGGGCCACTAAAACTCTGCAGAAACACTGTGAAAAACCACAGATACACTGCAAGCAATTTAATTATAACGTGTGACCGAACTCCGAGTTGACGTCAGAATAAATTAAATAATGCTGCGTTGTCGTAAGCCTAGGAAGTTTTCCACACAATGTGCCGTTCTTCCACACACAGAGTTCCAAGAAAACTGCTAATTAATAGTCTGATACGCGCACGGATAAAAAACCCATACAGCATTTTTGCTTATGCTATTTATACACACACACACACACACACACACACACCATTATGCTTTTGCATGAGGAGATGATAGCTAATAGCATGGAATGCTATATAAAGTAGCATTTAAAGATCACAGGGGCCTATTAAAGGCTACTGGCTAACAATTGAATTTGTGCAATGCACCGAGATAAAAGCAAGGGTCACTTTTCACACGTAGAGAGCTGTCTGAGCAGCTGTCTGTTCTGTGTGGGGAGCTCTATTCTTGGCGGTGTGCGTGTACAGAAGTCAGGCTGTGTAAGAGGAGAATGGGGAGAATGGAGAGGAACTCCACAGCTGTTCAGTTTGTCTTGCATCTGCAGCAACTGCCATGCCACCCAAAAAAAAAAGACAAATGTAATCAAAGTGTCAGCCCCTGAACATGCTCCTGTCTCCACCTTTTTTTTTTTTTTCCCTCAGCGCTCATTTGTATCTCTATTTGTCTTATCTCGCTGCACACTAATGCATTTACAAATTACAGCAGCGCACTCCTACAGGCAGGGGCTGTGACTAAACTGCTCTCCTCACAAATCATGCAACGCTATCAGGCATTGCTCTAAGTGGATACTCGAGAGAGATAACATACTCTGCAAAACAGCTCAGGACACGAACACGATGACTAATCCCGTCCTGTAGATCACTAAGGAAAAGTGGCCAGGGAAGTGCTGAAAGCTTCTTTTGACAGCGCACCTGACCAAGGCTCGGCCCTGCTCTGCTTCACAAAGAAGGTGTGACGTGCCACGGTTTTGTATGTAACAGGACACCGCCAGATTTCAAACAGAACGCTGCGACGAGGACATTGCTAACTGACGAGCTACTCTGACATCGACCTAAGCTGTGTTCGGTTCGATTACAGAAGATACACATTCAAACAGATACGGTATATAAACGTGAAATTTTCAGAATAAAGCTCAGCGTTACAGATGCCTTCATGTCCTGGGTGTGGTTTGTTTTCACACTGCACATAATTAAACAAATGTGCAGGACTGAATACATACTAATAAGACTTTTCATTCATTGGTTAGAAATGCAGCGTAAACAAATCGTTACCAAGTGTGCGGAGAAATCATAAAAATCCTCTGAACTCAAAGAACATTGAGCCGGCGCTGAATAAGGTAAACAATTAATTATTATAGAAATATAAACTATGTAATGTTTTCAACATTTTACATATCCCATCTAGCGTTTTTCTCTTTTTGTCCAAATATCCAGAGCACGAAGCATTCCACACCTCTGTCATTTGGCTCAACATGATTCACTTCCTGAATTCAAGCTGATTCAGAGTCAAATCCCTTTCTCGCTGTAATCAAATCGTTCTGGCGTTTACTTGGAAGACCGACTCACTAACGTTCTCAGGTTGAAGATTTTGCTTCACACATGAATCCGCCTGCTGTGTTCACACAAAATGAAAACGCATCAGGATTCGATTCAAAACAACTGTACAAGAGCAATTCCAGCGTTATGGACGTGACACTTGAACTTAAAATGGCAACAAATGACCCAGTGCATGTTTTATTGTCTCCCAGTATTTAAACAGGTGTTGCATATTTTAAGGCTGTACCATACTGGAGAAGTGATAGAACAAGAACAATTCCCATAGTACATCTAGGGCATGCCAGAAAATGCCAATAAAAGATGCGTTATGGATGTGACAGAAAAAGTATCACTTTTCTTGGGTGACTGTACATTTTTATCAAACTCTGTGAAATCGTAAACCTAATGTCGAAATGGAGATATCCATTTGATAGAGGGGTCCAAGGTGAATATTAAAAAATCTTTGTTTAAAATATTTTGTATTTCATGCAGAGTTTCAGAAGGAAAAGTCAGCGTTATGGATGTGACGAAATTCCGTTATGGATGTGACGCGTCTGAAATAGACATGGCATATGTTTAGAAAATCAGCAATTTAACCACCATAACCCTTTGAAAAACTCTCTAAATATCAGCTAAAACTATCAAAGTTCTTAAATAATATTTAGGATGGCTATTGTTTTGCTGTTTTGTGGATTTTAGCATACATTTCTGTGGCTTGTGGCAATAATATAGAATTGTACATGATCAAAGTTGATTTTAGCTTGGGTTTTACATTATAAGAAAGAAAGACTGACAGTGACACATTAGGTTGGTTACAAATTGGTTCAGCTTGTTCACATCTGTAAAATACAGGCCTAGGTGAGATCTCTGGGAGTGGTTTTGATGTATTACATGTTGCTTTATTTTTGCATGGTGAGGTTGACATTTACATGGAATTGCCCATAAGTGAATTCTAACATGTTTCTGGATGTAACTAGTCAAAAAAAGGTAATAAAAAGAGCACAGATGAGTTTTTCTCCTTTCCTCTCTCTCTATTGTAAATGATAGCAACAGCTAGCCATGATAACAGAGACGTCATTAAGGTTAAATCTATTGATGTTAAACCGTCACTGGCGATTAGAGACAAAAATACTTTTAGACAAAGTTCAACAAACTGAAAAAAAAAATCCAATCTTCTCTTGATTCTCTTCTTTTCTCCCGGAATGCCATTCTTACTGGAGATTGGTTGTCATTGGCAACAAAACTGATTCTTCAAGGCGTAGTTCTGAAAGTGAAAAATATTATTGCTCCAAGCCTAACTGACAGGTTACTCGACTCAAATCAGTTTAATTCAAATCTTACACAATTAAAGAGTGTATAAATAAATAATGTTAATCTGAATCCAAGTGCAATTTTAATTAAAAGAAAAAAAAAAAAAGGTGCTGTTCGTGTTGTATAAAAAGTATAAAATCTACATCTTAACCAGAGTGTACCTGGTACAAGTTCAGTGAGTGAAATATTCAGCAATAAAAAAAAAGCTCTAATGGTTCCAATAAATAAATAAACATGATGGTACACATAACTATTCATTGAGTCATTTATCTCAAGCCAAAAGAGGTCTGTGGATTTTTTTTTAACACTAAAGTCGATCCTTGGCTGTAGAAAGTACAATAGAACAGAATAGAATGCCTTTACTGTTTACTGTCATTGCACAAATGTACAACAAAATTTAGTTCATCATACGAGAGCAAAGCCTCCTCTTGGAAAATCACGCGCCACTCTTGGACACTTCAGCCCAAGGCCGTCCCATGATAACCTACTGTAACTGCATGTCTTTGGACTGTGGGGGAAACCGGAGCACCTAGAGGAAACCCACGCAGACACGGGGAAAACATGCGAACTCCACACAGAAAGGCCCCTGTCGGCCACTGGGCTCGAACCCAGAACCTTCTTGCTGTGAGGCAACAGTGCTAACCACTACACCTCCGTGCCGCCCCAAGAACTCCTGCTTCAAAGCATGTGCTGTTCGTGGTTATGTTAATAAATTTCCTGAACAGTTGTATGCAGCAGCACCGTAATTATTATTTGACAGATCATTTACTTCCCTCCTACCAAACAACGCATTTAATGTTTTTGTGCCGTCTGTAGGAAATGAGCATTGGTAATTCATGCACATTAGCAGAGGGAAGTGATTTTTGGATTATTCTCAAAGATTTTAAAGCTTTTATGTGAAATTTCATCCACTGTTTGACGGTTTTGTTTTTTCCTCCATTTGGGTGACATGTCAGAAGCAATCATTTTTTTCTCTACCTATATTTATTAGGGGGCGGCACGGTGGTGTAGTGGTTAGCGCTGTCGCCTCACAGCGAGAAGGTCCGGGTTCGAGCCCCGTGGCCGGCGAGGGCCTTTCTGTGTGGAGTTTGCATGTTCTCCCCGTGTCCGCGTGGGTTTCCTCCGGGTGCTCCGGTTTCCCCCACAGTCCAAAGACATGCAGGTTAGGTTAACTGGTGACTCTAAATTGACCGTAGGTGTGAATGTGAGTGTGAATGGTTGTCCGTGTCTATGTGTCAGCCCTGTGATGACCTGGCGACTTGTCCAGGGCGTACCCCGCCTCTCGCCCGTAGTCAGCTGGGATAGGCTCCAGCTTGCCTGCGACCCTGTAGAACAGGATAAAGCGGCTACAGATAATGAGACGAGATATTTATTAGGCCTGTCAGAAAAAAAAAAATCATAATATTTACCAAGAAAAATCCAATTTTTGCTACTTAACATCAAGGGAAACAGGCATTTCCTAACTTTTTTTTTTTTTTAGCTAAATGACTCATTGCCACGTAGATAAAAGAAATACTTGGCATACTTTGCTACACTTATTTCAAAACTATACATCTCATCTCATTCTCATCTCATTATCTCTAGCCGCTTTATCCTTCTACAGGGTCGCAGGCAAGCTGGAGCCTATCCCAGCTGACTACGGGTGAAAGGCGGGGTACACCCTGGACAAGTCGCCAGGTCATCACAGGGCTGACACATAGACACAGACAACCATTCACACTCCCATTCACACCTACGCTCAATTTAGAGTCACCAGTTAACCTAACCTGCATGTCTTTGGACTGTGGGGGAAACCGGAGCACCCGGAGGAAACCCACGCGGACACGGGGAGAACATGCAAACTCCGCACAGAAAGGCCCTCGCCGGCCACGGGGCTCGAACCCAGGACCTTCTTGCTGTGAGGCGACAGCGCTAACCACTACACCACCGTGCCGCCCTAAACTATACATCAGTTTTCTAATTTAATATCAAATGGAAAATTGTGAACAGTATGAAAATTTTATTCGATATACACAAATTATTTACTCTAAACAACTATTGGAGACAATGTCCTTTAGGGTTTAAATGGCCTTTTATTGGACATGCAAGGCACTGCTTTGTAGTGTTATACCCTACGAAGTGAGGATATGTAGTGAATACACTGTCAGAAACAAAGGGACTAAACTGTACTTTTTCTTGCAGCTGTACCAATCAAGGGTATGTTGTGTACCTGATAATCTCGCCCTACTACTCGCTATTCTTTATTCAGGAAAGCAATCCTACATCCGTCCGCCACTTGAGCAGAACGGTATTAGTCTGTCAGCGAGTGTAATGACGTCGTGGGCTGTGAACCTGCAGGGGTGGGTGTGAACGCAGAGAGCTCCATGCACTCTCCCACAGAGAGTCTGTCTGAAAGTGTGCGTGTATGTGCATATAACTCACTCTTCACCCACTGTATGTTCCTTTTCTCTCTCTCACATTCCGATTGCACGAACACACGACCCATCTCATAAACACATTTAGCAGGCGCTACTCACCAGCTCACATTACCACCTGACGGCGGGATTAAGCACGCCGCTCTGCTCTCCCTCGGTGCCCTTTTAAGGCTAGTTTCTGCAGTGATCACTGCAATACCAATTTAACATCACGCCATTCCAAGCTTCCTTAGTTATCTCTAAATCTAAATACCAACACACCATGTATACTGCTCAGATTTATAAAATACCGTCGTGCGTAATAGCTAAAGCCCTGTGGTGAAAGGGCGTGTGTTTCTCCTCGCACTAGCTGTCGATTGCCACATCGCAACCCAATCCTGCTCGGCTAACACACAGGGATTAGCCATACTATTGTGTGTCATGTAGTATGAGGAAAGGCCATGTAATTGTTTTAATACTGTGACATAACAGCTTATTGTGCGGACTCTTGTCTCAGGTGGACAGGCAGAAACATTAGCTGCCTGCAGCAGAAGACAGACAGAGTCTCGACCAGGCAGACATGTCAGCTCATAGGAGAATTACAGGTAAATCCTTCCTTTCAACACGCTGCTGATTTAACAAGAGAGGAGGTGTCGCTGCTGGCAGGTAGCTGGAGTGCAGCTGGTGCTTCACGCCGCACTGACAACCAAAGCAAACAGGAATCATGCCAGAAAGGCTCAGTTTGTACCCACCCCAGCGAGAGTCTCGTAAGCAGTCACAAAGTACTGCGCATCATATTTTGACTATCTGACCACGACCCTCCCACAAGCATGCTAGCTGCAGCATCACAACGTGGGCGAGTTTAATTCGTGAGCTCTAGTAACTCCATGTTAATACACATTAACACAGAGACAATGGCCCTGGAGGGTCCTCTTTCCGCTGTGCCAAACATTAACAACTCTCACATTAAGACAATATCTATTTGGAGTACAGCAAAGTGGACTGTAAGTGCTTTTTAATGTTTGGTAAATGTTTGATAAATCAGATGTGTACAGCAGGCAAGTGTTTGTGTCACACAGCGTGACTGTCTCTGCTAATGAGATCTGGTTACCAGCGCAAGAGATTAAAGCACGCGAATTAAAAACGACTGAACTTTAACACAGCTGTAATAAGAATCAAAGGTGCTGTGTTCAAAGCTATGTCACATTTCCAACAAACTGCCTGTCTCCATGCTTCTCTTTTGCCAGATGGCATCTGTCAACAGGGAAGGACAAAGGGGAGTTTGGACAAAGCTGAGGTGCACAGACAGCTTAAAATTGAGGATGAGTGATGGTGTCTGGCCACCTGGTGTAACCCTAAAAAGGGCGTTGTTTGGTGAGGGGGGGAAAAAAAAAAAAAAAATTCACCAGAGTGACTGATTCACTCTCTCTGCTGAGAGAGGAGCTGACCTTCCCAGAGGTGTGCGCGCACACTTTCTTTGGATAGAGTTGGAATTTGTGGACATGGCATCCCACTAGGTTGGTGTAAAAATAATTAGGGGGGCATGACTCCCTCTCAGACTCTCTCCCTGGGTGAAGCCCAGGTCACAGACGGTTCCACTACACCAATTAAAGACCTTCTCACCTAACACAACTTTGAGATGGAGAACAACTAGACCCACTGTCCTTTGCGTCGCTGTCTGACATTTAAAGGTTCATATGCATTCAAAATTTGTAGGTTTTTTTTTTTCTGGGCGTCAAAGATGAAAAGCATAGCATATTCTGACCAAGTCCCACCCTGCCAAAAAAAAAAAAGACTGATTGAAATAAACCAGAGCACAGCTAGAGGTGCGCATAATGACGATCACACCAAGTCAAAAATGGCCTTTGACTGCTAACTTTCTCCAGTTAACCACCACAATGACTGAGTCTCTACTGAGCTGCCAGAACCTTCCAGATTTTTAGGCACAGTTTCACCAATTGCCAACTGTCTGCGCTTCTCTTGAAAAGAAAGTGGGCGGGGGGGCAAAATGATGACGTCATCATGTTCCCACCCTGGGAGCTGAGGCCTCATGTGACTAAGTGAGAACAGAATAACAGCCAGACACAATATGCATTCTGACAACAATCCAATAGGCAAGGAGCACAAACCCCGCAAACGCACAATGTGTATATGGATGCGCACAAAGCCCATGCAGGTAGACAACTGAAACCGGATAATCCGAGCGAAATGTGTTTCGCTGAGATCCAAGACAAACATAATGGAAAGTGCTGATGTTTGCAAACTGTGGACATCTGAAAGAACGTTGCCACTGGACGTGGTGACGGAGTACGAGCCATGCTGTAGTGCGGGTGTGTTCCTTTTTTGCATTCTCCGCATGGCTTGCTCTCTTCCTGCCTTCACGCTCTAGGGAAATTACGCAACATAAAACCGCTGATGTCATGGAAGGAGAGTTCAGGCTACCGGTGCGCAGCGAACCCAAAATCAACACTGCCCGATTAAGGTGGGGTAAGTTGTATTTACAGAAAGAAGGTTTATTTGGAATAGGCTTGGTCTGCTTTGATAAAGCTGCTGGAGCTCTAGAGCGACTCGGTGCTGTGCTAGAGCACGCTTCTTTCATCACTTCTTTATTTCGGAACTGTAGAAAACATTTGCAGCAATGCCTCATCCGTTAAAGTTCGCTTCTTACCTGTCCACTTCGTGTTTAAATCAAATCCATTCTATTCCCTTTCCATATCTGTCTTTAAATGTGTTCCTAGCACGAAGGTCACTGCCTTCAGGTATTGGCTTACTACAAACACAGATAAGGTACTTGACTAACTTCAGTGCAAGATTGACTTCTGTAACAGAGAATGTTCTACACAATAATAGCAGACTAGCCTTCAGAGAAAAGTGCAAGGGACCGCATGCTAATCCCGAATCTCTTGGGTCCTATCCAGAGCGTGAGAAAGTGTGTGAGAGAGAGTTGAAGCTCTGGAGAGAATCCCTGATGGATCCTCATGCTCATTGGCCCACTGTGTCCAGAAAAGCAGCTGAGGATCTCCATGCTGAAGCAGTATCTGTAAAACTGTCACGAACAGATGCTCAGCAACGACCTGGTCGCATATAGCTGGGTCGGGTTATATGATGTGGATTTACATTCCACTGAAATGGATGACAGCTTTCCTAATAAGTTAAATGACTACATCTATCTAATCTGTGATGAATTAGAAATACAGCCCCGATTCCAAAAAAGTTGGGACGCTGTATGAAACCTAACGTAATGCAATGATTTGCAAATCCATTTCCACTTGTACTCAATTCAGTACAATACAAACGCAAGATATTTAATGTTCAAACTGATAAACGGTTTTGCAAATATGCACTCATTCTGAATTTGTTACCTGCAACATGTTCCAAAAAATAATTGGAAATTGCAAAAGGCTCAGTCGTTCCCAAGCAAGGATGAGGTCAGGTTCACCACATTGTGTAAAACCAAATGGGCAAATAGTCCAACAGTTTAAGAACGTTTCTCAATTTATAATTTCAAAGAATTTAAGGATTTCACCAACAACAATCCATATCATCATCAAACGAGTCAGAGATTCCAGAGAAAGCTCTGCATGTAAGAGACAAGGCTGAAAACCAACACTGAATGCCTGTGACCTTCAATTTCGCAAGTGGCACTGCATTAAAAACAGACATGATTGTATAAAGGACAATACTACACAGGCTCGAGAAGACTTCAGAAAACCACTGTCGGTAAACATGGTTCAGTGCTGCATCATCAAAGCTCAAAAGTAAGCATCTGTGATGGTATGGGGGGGGGGGGGGGGGGTGTTAGTGCCCATGGCTTGGCTAACTTGCACATCGGTGAGGGTACCATTAATGCTGAAAGGTACATACAGGTTTTAGAGCAACTTATGCTGACATCCAGACGTCTGCGATTTCAGGTATGTCCTGCTTTTCCCAGCAAGACAATGCCAAACCACATTTTGAACGTTACAACAGCATGGCTTTGTAGTAAAAGAATGCAGGTGCTAAACTGGCCTGCCTGCTTCCCATTCAAAATGTGTGGCGCATTATGAAGCGCAAAATACGACAGCGGAGACCCTGGACTGTTAGGCAACTGAAGTCGTGTATCAAGCAAGAATGGGAAAGAATTTCACGTTCAAAACTTCAACAATTAGTGTCCTCAGTTAACAAATGCTTGCTGACTGTTATTAAAAGAAAAGGTGATATAAAACAGTGGTAAAACATGCCCTTTTACCAACTTTTTTGCAATATGTTGCAGGCATCAAATTCAGAATGAGTGTATATTTACAAAAAGCAATAAAGTTCGTTTGAACTTTAAATATCTTGTCTTTGCATTGTATTCAGTTGAATATACATTAAAAATGATTTACAAATCACTGCATTCTGTTTTACACAGCATCCCAACCCTTTTTTTTTTTTTTTTTTAAATTGGAGTTGTACTTCAGGTTTGGCTACCATACCTGTTCAGCTGCTCACTTTATCATCATGACCTTTTATTTCTTTATTTTTATTTCATTTTCCACTGCTAATTAGCAGCACTGAAAATAAAGGGTAAGATATAAGACACGTGCAGGAGGAAACCTCAGTTTATGACCACTCTGGCACATAAAGCCGCTGCCTCTCGCCCATACTTTCCTACTCAGGCGCCCCCACCATTTTGTTTTTCCCCCGAGCTCTCTTCGTGGACCATTTTTCATTTATACACCATGACACAATGTTCAGGCTCCAAGGAGAATTTGAATCTGATTCGATGGCCTTTCCTTGAACATTTGGAAACAAAACTTAATCGGTGTGCAGGACAGGGGGAGAGACTGACTGTGTTTCAGACCTGGGAAAAATCTTCCATTTAACACCAAGTGCAGGGGCAGAAAGGAACAAACTACATACAGTATACTCTTGTTACTATTGAGTACATGGCTCATGTATAGGTCACTTTTTTTTTTAATATAGTACTTGAGGGTTTTTTTAATAAAATATTTAACTTTATTACATTTATTTTTTTACTTTAGGACTCAGCATCCATCCTGTGAAAAGAAGTGTGCTCATTCAAATCGGGGTTGATAATCGGGGTGGAGTTCACTTAGCACAGCTCAACTGATTAGTCAAGGTACTTGATTAAAAATGAACAATTAGAGATTAGTTCAATTATAAAATAATAATAATAATGTTTAATAAATATAACTCCTTTCACAAACCCAAGGATGCTTTATAGACTAGGGAAGGGGGAAAAAGCAACAAATAAACAAATCATGTAGAGTCCTACTTGAGCAATTTTCTTGATCACTACTTTTATTAAAGTGAATTATTACTGATTTAAAGCTGACACGTTTTGAACTCCAACCACCACTCATGGTACGTTCAGAGCAAAGGCAGCGAGAGCAGCTTGGAGAGTGGCAAGCACTGGCATGACCACTGGTGACACGTCTTTGGCAATGGGAGCATCAGAATAAAGTTTAAGTGCATTAACTTTATGGTAATGAGCTATGATACTGTTTGGTAGCAGCCATTCAGGATGTAGAAGTGCTCTACTGGAAAGAATACCAGACAACACAAATGTGTAAATTTTGTTCCCACTCAAACTGTTCCCAAGTACAATGGAGGAGAAATTCATAATTGCGGTGGCAGGTTTTCCCATTATTTATGATGTGTCCCTGTTTGCAAAACTATTTATAGGCAACATTTTGACCCGAGAAGGCTTGTTTTTCAGCACGAATGCAATTCATTGGCTCAAAACACCAACGATTTGACCAATTACAGTCATTAGTTACTAAACCTAATTAGTTCGTCATTCATTTACTTTCTTACCAAACATGTAATCATAATTGTTCATTACGTTACTTCATAGATTGATCGACAGTGTCGTTTCGAATTTTGACGCTCCCGCCACTTTGCGTCTGAATGTACCATAAGTGTTCCCAATCTAAAGCTTGAACATAAAGTTAGTGCAACCCTCTTCATGTTCTGGCTCGTGGAATGACTCATTGTACAGACAGAGGTTCAAAGACCACCCCAAAATGCTCTCCGATTACCTCTTGGGTCGAATGGCAACATTTAAGATGGACGAAGGTCAACAGTACGGTCTGTAAAACAAAACACATGACAGCTTCTCCATGCCAACACAGGAGCACAGGCAGACTATTCAGGACAGTCAGGCACAGCTGTTCTGCCATTTTAACTCTGAGAGGTTAGGAATGCATCTCGCAATAATCTGTCGTTCTGTCCATAGTCCAAGAGATGAGGGAGCACGTGAATGAGCTGGTCCTAATGAAAGCCCCCATAAATGACCATTATGAGTGGTTTGGAGAGAATACCAAGAGTATAGATGAGATAATGCAATACAGTAGCCTCAACCACTACTGATGGTTGCATGCTGCAGGGAGGAATGTTAATCTTGCTTGCACACACACACAGGTATCCATTCCAGCTCTGTTTGCACAGAGAGGCTTTGCTTTCTGCAAAGGATTAGAGGAGGGTTTTGAGTAGATCTCAATATGTCAGATGAGAAATGTCCACCCCATGGACCCACAGAGAGCTCCTTCACCAAACTGCGAGCTGCCTCACAAGCTGCCGTGCCCAATAACTCATGAAGAGGTCGAACAGCTAAAGTAGAGGCCATTCAGAGGTGGTTCCTGGTGGCAGGCGAACAGCCCGACTCTGACCTACAGCAGTGGCCCCAGCTAAGAGCCAGCCTTCATGTCGTGGAAAAAAGCCTCTCTGTTCTCATGTCCACTCCCTTCCAAAACCACCCAAGTAACCAACATGGCACTAAAACACCGGTACCATTAATTTTTACCCCAAACCTCAGTCCAGAATAACACTGGTGCTAAAATGAGGTTGCTTCATCCCCAGACCCTACACGGCTGACTACCATGACTGATGAATTACTGCCTTTTTTACCAAGCGCAGCAAATTTCTGTAGCCAACACACATCAGGCACTAAGGCAAGTAAAGAGTGCAGAGTTCCTCAATGTGGCTAATATTATTGTTGTTATTGCTCCCAAAAGGCTGCAGTCAGAGCAGCACAGCTGCGCTTGGACCTTGAGGTGAGGTGCACTTGGGGCACGGGGGATTTTCCATGCTCTAAGTTGTCCAGGTATGTGTAATTAAATCTTGGGTCTTGTTTTGAAAGCGCTGGGATTTCCACTCATTCTCACTTTTGTTCAGACTTCTGTACATGGTTTCAGCCTTCAATAATGAACACAGCAACCATACCGCAAACGCATAAAACACACGTATAGGATTTTACCCTTGATTTTCACTGTACGAGTCAGAAAACTAATAATGCTGGTTAAGCACTGGTACGCTGGAACAAAAGCCACAGCCAGAGTCAGTTCATCCTCCAATTTCCTGACAAACTCCAATGCTTAGCAGCAAGGCTCTTGTTAATTATGGGCAATCTTTAAAAAAAAATATATATATATATATACAAAGAGGACCACTGTACTAAGCCTGTAGAGTGCAGGTGGAAGGCAGGAAAAACAGCTGTTCACACAATAGCTCCAAACCCAATTCAAAATAAATGCAAAAGGAGAAAGGAAATTTCCTCTTGCTCGTAGCAACAGCATGTTATACACTCAAACATGATTCAAAGCTTTTTGCCCAGAACTTGGAGCTTTGTGACTGCCGAGTGATCTGTTTTACTTGTGAAAGCAGAACTCTGGCTGTCAGGAGAAGCTGGGGACAATTTTGCTTGGAGAACACAGTCGTCTGTGAGGATGTGGTAGCATGAGGTGTACCGAATCTCAAATTTTTCAGCCTCTCAGCTCATACACTTGCACAGCTCACTTACATCCATCCCTATACTTACTCTGCCAACCCATACACAAGGCTAGAAGCATGCATTAGCCTAAACAGGACTGATGGCACATGCACAAAACCAACAATAAGAATTCACGTGAGGTTCTAGGAATAAATAGCATATAGATGATGATACGTTATGGCTGTACTGTCCAGATGTTGGTGAAAAAAAAAAAAAAAAAAACTTTCTATTGGTTGCGTCGGCATGGAGTTCAATTTAATTACTGCTTCAAACCCTGACTACACGGTGCCGCAGATCCCAAGAGGAAAGGGCTAATTAATAACCGGTCACACAGAATGGACAGTATCGCATGTTCCACCTGCTCAGAAGACCCTCAGATCTTGACATAGGGGGCCATTCTTTATTCACAGCTATGTAATCCACTCCAGGACGATTCAGCCAACTCACTTAATATTCTGGTCTTGTAAACAGATATGTCGATGAAACATTATCATAATAAATACCCAAACAAAACGTGATATTGTGACAAAATTGGCCAATTATGCAGCAGAGAGAGAAAAATAGACAGAAGGTAAGAAATGAACCATGTGTCCGTGTTTGTGCCTGGGACTGAACTTGTCTTCCAGGAAAGCGATTTGGAATTATAGCACCGTTATCCTGTTATTGTTATAAATATCTCTGCAGCTTAAAGCGCCCCTCTCTCCTACTGAGAGAAGTAAGAAACTAAAAAACAAAGGCCTTAAATAGACATGCTGAGAAGACAAAATAACAAAGCCAAAAAAAGAGCGCGTTTCTCACTTTGGGCGAGTGTGAGAAACTGAAAGACAACAGGCAGCAGTAATCACAGGCCATAAAATCTGGAGCTGATTGATAAGAGGGATACACAGACTGTGTCCGGTATTGCAGCTGCCTTTGAATAGGTCACTTTCTAAGAAGCAATCTATTTCCAGCTGAGGCACCAGGGGAAAAAAAAAAAAAAAAACCTGTAAAATATCCTAATATATACTCTGTGATGCTTCTGCTGCAGCAGTAAGCCATAACTTGTGGTCTGGCAATCCGATCTTGCACAAAATTCATAGGAATTCCAATGAGCAAGAGCGACGTCACAAGAAGTTAACCCTGCTCGTCACGCTAACCTTAACCATATGTGTTGGCTTGTGCGAATTCTTACAACTTTGTGATCTTGAGATCGTGTTGAATTTGGATGCTAGTGATGTGAATCCAGCTGGAGCCCAGCGAGCCTCAGGGTGAAAAAGTCTTCTGGATCTTTGGATGTCGTATACCTGCATGAGGCGCGAAAGAAAAAAAAAAAAAAACTATCATCACACACCTGTCAACCACTGCAAGGTGCAAACCTAGAAACTTAACACAAAAGAAGCCACTCCACCAGCACCACTTGCCATGAAGATTGGTGAGGGATGACCCCATTTTATTTGGCTTTAAAGCTTGAAACTGAGGAGCTCATTTTTGTAGCCTAGTCTTCATGAGCAGTGCAGCTGCACCAGGACACAGTGCTGCCAAGATCTACAAACTAAACAGTAAAGGACGCCTCGTACAAGCGATACTGTGCATCGGCCGATGCCAAATGAAACCTCTAATCAATGAAATGAAAAGAAAAATCAACTTGTCAATCCAGGATGCTGTGCTCACAAGGTTTCATTTATTTTGGCTGGCTCTCTAATCCAGACGATGTACTAAAACCTGCCAGGCACTGCAGTGGTGCTCAGCCTGTGCACAAACTCCCAAGTATCTGTCTGCTATTAATACTGAGGTTGATTGAAGGAGAACCTGCCCAGCTGCCCATTTTCCATCAGCACCGCCCAAAATAGCATTCAGCTGGAGCTGAACAGGACCCATTGTTGGAGAAGTCCAAAAAAATGCTGCCAACCCTTATACCAAAACAATACACGAGCACATCACCGGAGAGTTTCAATTCATACAATCATATTTTATCTAGGGGCGGCACGGTGGTGTAGTGGTTAGCGCTGTCGCCTCACAGCAAGAAGGTCCGGGTTCGAGCCCCGTGGCCGGCGAGGGCCTTTCTGTGTGGAGTTTGCATGTTCTCCCCGTGTCCGCGTGGGTTTCCTCCGGGTGCTCCGGTTTCCCCCACAGTCCAAAGACATGCAGGTTAGGTTAACTGGTGACTCTAAATTGACTGTAGGTGTGAATGTGAGTGTGAATGGTTGTCTGTGTCTATGTGTCAGCCCTGTGATGACCTGGCGACTTGTCCAGGGTGTACCCCGCCTTTCGCCCGTAGTCAGCTGGGATAGGCTCCAGCTTGCCTGCGACCCTGTAGAAGGATAAAGCGGCTAGAGATAATGAGATGAGATATTTTATCTATTGATGTTCCATATCCTGTACCTCATCAAATGTGTAATACATACTGTCAGATACTAATATTCAATTGGTTCAGAAAGAATTCAGACCCCAATCTTTTTATTGCTGGTCTGAGATTTGAAACTGAACCTTTTTTTGCTGAACTCCAAGTACGATCTGGTGAAAACCAGGTACTGATGGTGGCAGGATCATAACATAGGGATGCTTCGCAGCAGCAGGGACGAGGTGACTGATTAAAACTTAGCTAAGGATGAAAGCAGCCAAGATACTTTCTTGAGGAAAACCTGCTCCAGACTTCACGCAGTCCCAGACTAGGGGGAAGGTTCACCTTTCTGCACAACAATGACCCAAAGCATACAGCCAAGACGATGCTGGGGTAGCTTCAGGTGGTTACACGTATCTGAATATCTTTGACTGCACCAGCCAAAACCCAGTCTGTGGAGAGTCCTGAGGATGACGATTAACAGACACTCCCCATTACGATGTGATTGAACTTGAGTGGATGTGGCAGGGAGAATGGGAGTAACTGACCAAATCCAGGTATATAAATCTCGTAGAGAGTTACCCAAGAAGACTCAAAGCTCCAATTGCTACCAAAGGTTATTCGACAAAATACATGCATGTTATTTACCAGCTGGGAGGTCTGTATCATGAAATACCGTGACCGAGGTCTTGAAAGTACTGACCGAGGCCCTCTGGGCCAAGGTCACGGTATTTCACCATACGAACTGACCTTAAGCTGGTAAATAATATTTATTTTTTTCTTTACCAAATTCTAACAGAAAACGAGAGCGCCCGAGAGGGAAAACCAAGCCGAGCCGAGCCGCCATTTTGAATCCTCAATCACGGCTGTAATGCAAATTGCTTCCTCCTCGGTATACAAGTGCACTTCCATGGCAGGAAAAAAAAAAACAAACTACATTTTGCCGCCTATGTAGTCCCCTATTTATACAAAATCGAGTCATTCAGGATTCAGCCATGTTTCTGCTCGGCGTTAGCAACAGTTACAGGTTTTTAGCTTTCTCCTGAAATGTTTTCTTTTATTTCTTCTTCCTCAGGGTAGTAAAACTCGCTTTCACTGTGAACACTGTCGTTATCGCTATCCATGCTGTAAAATTAATGCTATTCTCCTGAGAAATGTTGGCAAAAATGTACAAGATTTGTGATAAAAATCTTATAATTAAATCTTATAAAAAAAGATAAACATTGACAAAAATTGCTACGATGTTTGTTGTTGTTGTGAATGAGCGAGTCGCCAGAGGTCCGTAACCGGGGTCCGTACCGTAGGATACGGACCCGCTCGCCAGCCAATCAGAGCACAGGATTTGATGAAAACCGCACCGTGAAAAAAATGAATCTTATCTAAATGAAAGATTTTGGTTTTTAATCAATTTTGGAACAATTTGCTTTGCCATGAGTAGACTCGTGTGTAGACTCATGGTCAAAAAAGTCAATTTAATCCATTTTACATTAAATCTATAATACAATAGTGTCCAAAAACTGAAGGCTTCTGAATACGGTCCAAATCCACTGTATCTGACTTATAAACATCTACAGTTCTGATGAGTATTCATTTTAAATTACACAAGTGGTGCTTTTAGAATGCAACATGTATGATAAATATGGTATGACCGATTCATTAGCAGATATTTTTTTTTAAATCCTGCAGGCCATTTGTGCTCAGAATCCATTTAACAGTTCTTCATGAACACCTGCATGATCTAATTTACATTATGCAAATAAAAAGAAGGTAATAATCAGCAGAGCACAAGCTTAAGGTCATGAAAGGACACACAACTCGGAGTCCATGCAAAGTTCCCATGTCAATGTGGAGATGGCATACGTACAGTGAAGAATGCCTCTTCACGCGTGTTGAAAACACTCTGCACATGTGAAACACATTCGAAATCCATCAACAAAACCAGGACTGGACCAGATGGATGGAGCGAGTGCGAAAGACCTGGGACTCATCCGTTTTTCCTTTTTTACCCTGCTTCCTGCACAGAATGGCACTCACTGTCAGAAGCGTTTAAAGGAAGTGTGCAGGCTTGTGTTACAAACGCATCGAGAATGGGAACTTTGGAACAGAGAACAAAGGCAGCCGAAAAAGTCTTGTCTGATCCTCAGAAGATCCGCGAGAGAGGGAAGAAAAAAAAAGTTACACCATACTCGTGTGACTGAGAGGTGTTTTTAAACGGAGTGCAAACTAATCCGGCTCATGTTGAAACAGACTTTTGAGTCTAGAGTTTGGTCAGATCTGCTCTTCTGACAGCTTCTGTAAATACACACTGCATCTGGGTCTCTCGAAGGTTCCCCCCATCATCACCCATCGTTCTTTACAAACAGAAGGATTCGTTTAAATCTCTTCACACTCTGCCACGCTCTAGTCCTGTCGCTACACACCTGCAGTAGCCTTGCAGCCAGAATAGACAGAAAATACATGGATTGGTACTTGTCCAGATTGGATGCAGAGAATAAAGTGTCCTGCACTGGACTCAGGAAACTCTGAAATATTCGTTGAAATAGACTTACAGTGGATATAAAAAAAGTGTACACAACCTGATAAAAATTTTTTTTTACATCAGAAAAACCTATGAAGACCACGATAAATAATTGCAAAACTTTTCCTGCCTTTAATGTGACATATAACCTGTATAATTCAGTTGAAAAACAAACAAATCTCATCTTATCTCGTTATCTCTAGCCGCTTTATCCTGTCCTACAGGGTCGCAGGCAAGCTGGAGCCTATCCCAGCTGACTACGGGCGAAAGGCGGGGTACACCCTGGACAAGTCGCCAGGTCATCACAGGGCTGACACATAGACACAGACAACCATTCACACACCTTCACATTCACACCTACGGTCAATTTAGAGTCACCAGTTAACCTAACCTGCATGTCTTTGGACTGTGGGGGAAACCGGAGCACCCGGAGGAAACCCACGCGGACACGGGGAGAACATGCAAACTCCGCAAAGAAAGGCCCTCGCCGGCCACGGGGCTCGAACCCGGACCTTCTTGCTGTGAGGCGACAGCGCTAACCACTACATCACCGTGCCGCCACAAACAAATCTGTTAGGGAGAAAACGTACAATAAGCTGGTTGCACAAGTGTGCACATCCTTAAACTAATACTTTGTTGAAGCACCTTTTGATTTAATTACAGCGTTCAGTCTTTTTGGGTCGGAGTCTATCAGCCTGCCACATCTAGACTTGGCAATATTTGCCCACTCTTCCTTGCAAAAGCGCTCCAAATCTGTCAGATTGCGAGGGCGTCTCTTGTGCACTCTTCAGGTCACCCCACAGATTTTCAATTGGATTTAGGTCCGGGCTCTGGCTGGGCCGTTCCAAAACTTTTTGGGGGTCACCGTCATGCTGAAAGATGAAATTCCTCTTCATCTTTCTAGCAGACACCTGAAGGTTTTGGGCCAAAATTGACTGGTATTTAGAACTGTTCATAATTCCCTCCACCTTGACTAAAGCCCCTGATCCAGCTGAAGAAAAACAACCCCAAAACATGATGCTGCCACCACCATGCTTCACCGTGGGTATGGGGTTCTTTTGGTGATGCGCAGTGTTGTTTTTGCGCCAAACATATGTTTTGGAATTGTGGCCAAAAAGTTCAACCTTGGTTTCATCAGACCATAACACATTTTCCCACATGCTTTTGGGAGAGTTGATGTATTTTTTTTTTTTTGCAAAATTTAGCCGGGCCTGGATGTTTTTCTTTGACCCTACCTCATAGTCCAGATATATGGAGAATACGGGAGGTTGTAGTCACATGTAGTACACAACCAGTACTTGCCAGAAATTCCTGCAGCTCCTTCAGTGTCGCTGTAGGCCTCTCGGCAGCCTCCCTGACCAGTTTTCATCTTGTCTTTTCATCAATTTTGGAGGGACGTCCAGTTCTCCGTAATGTCACCGTTGTCCCATATTTTCTCCACTTCTTGATGACTGTCTTCACTGTGCTCCATGGTATATGTATCTAATGCTGTGTAAATGTTTTTGTACCCTTCTCTTGACTGATACCTTTCAACAATGAGATCCCTTCGATGCTTTGTAAGCTCTCTATGAACCCTGGCTTTTTGCTGGAGGATGTAACGGAGTAAATGTCTGAACTTTGTTTGGGGTTCATCAGTGTCATTTTAATTGATGGCAGGTGTAAACCCAAAAAGACTGAACGCTGTAATTAAATCAAAAGGTGCGTCAACAAAGTATTAGTTTATGGGTGTGCACACTTGCGCAACCAGCTTATTGTACGTTTTTTATTTATGTTTTTTCCCCCCAAACAGATTTGTTTTTCAATTGAACTGTACAGGTTATAGGTCACATTAATGGTGGGGAAAGTTTTTAAATTATTTATCGTTGTCTCACTTTTTTTTTTTTTACATCATTTTAACGGGGTATCAATTTATTCCATGAGAATGAATGCACAAACCCAAAAATTAATTTGCAGATGGAGTTGTGGCGAGTTTCCACAGTACCCTTAAGAAAAACACTCAGTTGTGTTTCATACACAAGTTTCCCACAATAACTAATTCCTAACACATCCTATTCATGCGTTTAAGATGGATCATACAGTGGCAAGCTTGTTGCTCAACAGCTCAGGAATGCTAATTAAATCTGCAACGTCGTCAGGAGTTACATATTCAAATCGGATAAAGCCCTGTAGTGTTTTTCTCTCACTTTGCGCACCGTATTCCCTCTCTTTGCTTTACTAAAACCCACTGAGCTTTCAAGGAGCTATCTAAATTGGAACAACTGAAAGGATTTCCCCTCCATTATAGCACTCTTTCCGAGATATCCTGAGTGATCCCCAGCCCGCTCTGGCACAGAATCCTTGTTTAACTTTGCTTGTCTTTCTATGAAAGGTCTGATATAACCCAGGCCAACAGTTTGTCTTTGTGTGGAGACATATCTGAGATGCTGACGGCAAGAGAACAGAGCGTCATCCAACCCCCATTCAGTCGCCAAGAGAAGAAATATTACAGAAAATGTGGCAGAAATATGACGCAACCAAAGAAAATAAATTGCCTTGATTAGTCCAGATTTTTATTCTCTGCCCTGTTGATCAAGAGGCTGACTCTTACATTTAGGAGTTCTTGGGTCTAATCTGGGCAGTATAATTAATAATAAAAGCCTTCTGGGGTGAAAGAGAAAAAAAAACATGCATTTATATACCTTTTTAGAAACCACATCACAAATAGAATTTGCTCACTGTCGAGAATTTGTGTCTACTTTTATTAGCTTTAAAGGAACAGTCCACCGTACTTCCATAATGAAATATGCTCTTATCTGAATTGAGACGAGCTGCTCCGTACCTGTCCGAGCTTTGTGCGACCTCCCAGTCAGTCAGACGCGCTGTCACTCCTGTTAGCAATGTAGCTAGGCTCAGCATGGCCAATGGTATTTTTTGGGGCTGTAGTTAGATGCGACCAAACTCTTCCGCGTTTTTCCTGTTTACATAGGTTTATATGACCAGTGATATGAAACAAGTTCAGTTACACAAATTGAAACGTGGCGATTTTCTATGCTATGGAAAGTCCGCACTATAATGACAGCCGTACTAACACCTTCTGCGCGCTTCGGCAGCGCATCGATATCTGAGCTCCGTATCAATGTGCTGCCGAAGCGCGCAGAAGGCGTTAGTACGCCTGTCATTATAGTGCGGACTTTCCATAGCATAGAAAATCGCTACCTTTCAATTTGTGTAACTGAACTTGTTTCATATCACTGGTCATATAAACCTATGTAAACAGGAAAAACGCGGAAGAGTTTGGTCGCATCTAACTACAGCCCCAAAAAATACCATTGGCCATGCTGAGCCTAGCTACATTGCTAACAGGAGTGACAGCACGTCTGACTGCGTCTGACTGACTGGGAGGTCGCGCAAAGCTCGGACAGGTACGGAGCAGCTCGTCTCAATTCAGATAAGAGCATATTTCATTATGGAAGTACGGTGGACTGTTCCTTTAAAATTAATAACTTGAGGCTTTAGCCTTATCATCACTAACATGATGGTTTATTATAAAGCTCGAGCAGTGGCCAGATTAGTGCATATGAAACACACATTAAATGATATCATAAAGCAAATCAGACATAAGCCAAATATTATAGCTTTGAAATTTAGGCTTGATAAAGACACATCATAAATTTCCTTCCTTCCAGTGGACGCTCTGAAATAAGTACCCTTTTTTTTCCCCCTGATCAATTTGAGGAATCTGACCAGCAGAGGAAAAATGAAAATATATCAATAATGTAGCGGGAACTGTTCTGTAAATGGATCGAAGTATGGATCAATAGGTTTTGGTCTCTGGACACAGCTCTGTTTTATCTGCCCTCTATCTGCTCTCATTACTCTCTGTATACAAGCAAATTGCATTTCTCTGGCAACGTAACAAACTGTAATGTAACAGCATAAAAACATATTTACGCCATCAGCAGCATGCCCTGAGGCTAACAAGTTGACAGATCAGAATTATTTACCTAGACTTTTTCTGTACTAAATGGAAATTTTCACACAGATATGTTCCCGATTATTGTCCTTACAGTAACTGATAAGCACATTAGCCACATCTAGAAAGTCAACATGATTTTTAACATTTCTTTCGACCTATATGTATTTCTAGTCTGCATGTGAAATATGGAACACCAGCATCAGGCCAATCTGATTACTCATCCCAGAGCTCACAAAAATTAGATTCCAGACCATCTCTGCTCTCCGCTCTTCCTCCATTATTCTACTCACCACTCCCTCGCGCCCTTCCTTCGTACCCCTAATAGCAGGAAGCAAGTGCTCCCCGGCTCTCTGCGAGTGAGAGACCTTCCAGGCAAACGTCACATCAGCCAGCAGCTTGAAGTAATTCATCCTCCCTTGCTTTCTCTCCCTAGCCTGCTCTCATCAGCCTAAAGAGAGTAGATATCCTGTCCCCCGACTGCAGGCAGATTAATTGCAATTATCAAAGAGAAGGGAGAGCCTGAAGGAGAGGCTAAACGAAAGTGGAACAAGATGACCGACCCCCTTCCCCCTTTTTGCTTTGAGTACAGCCCTGCATGAATCCTTTTACCTTTTGTGCAGTATCTTGCAAGAATGTAGGTCTATTCTGGATCGAGCATTTTTTTTTTGTCTTAAACTGATGTAACATCATTCATTCAGCTTCAGTAAGCTTCTACTGGAAGAACCTCCAAGAAACCCACACGGACAAAGTGAGAACATGCGAAACTCCATTCAGACAGTAATCCGAGACTGAACCACAGATCCTGAAGCCATCAATGTTGCATCTCAAGTCAATTTTACTGAACCCAACCACTTTGGTTCAAGAACAAGACAGACAAAAATAGGATTCTTTATAAACAGGCTATGAACAAACTAAAAATAATGCTAAAGTACAGTATGATTCAGACTGGATAACACTTCCAGTCATATACCGGTTAAGTAACATTGCCAGAGGATGTCTAGTAATTATGATAAGTTTACAAGAGATTAGTGATCTCTATGTAAACTGCAGAGATTGGAAATGCTTCACTGTGTACAAATCACACTAAAAGTTAAATTCAGACTTATTGTTTGGCACAATCCTGGGTTCGAGCCCCGTGGCCGGCGAGGGCCTTTCTGTGTGGAGTTTGCATGTTCTCCCCGTGTCCACGTGGGTTTCCTCTGGGTGCTCCGGTTTCCCCCACAGTCCAAAGACATGCAGGTTAGGTTAACTGGTGACTCTAAATTGACCGTAGGTGTGAATGTGAGTGTGAATGGTTGTCTGTGTCTATGTGTCAGCCCTGTGATGACCTGGCGACTTGTCCAGGGTGTACCCCGCCTTTCGCCCGTAGTCAGCTGGGATAGGCTCCAGCTTGCCTGCGACCCTGTAGGACAGGATAAGCGGCTACAGATAATGGATGGATGGATGGATGGATGGATGTTTGGCACAAGTTGTGCTTCCTCATCAGCAGGTCAAAGTCATGATCATAACGTACACTATGTAGCCTATACATTTACTCAAAAACTTACCTGAAACCGCAGAAGCACTGATTCTCGACCAGTCGTTTTAAAACACTGTCTAAATTTTGTCCTTCTGCATTTTAAACTCCGCCAATACATGGTCTGGTTTCGTTTTTGGCTGATAAAGAGCGTGCACTTCCTGTAGTGACTTATTAAGGGGTTTTAAAAAAATAATAATAAATAAATAAAATCACAAAACTTGTTTTCTCACAGGATATAATGGAATCTTTTCCACCATACTACACTGAAAAAGAAGGAACATGAGGTCAGATCATGACGTTTCTCATGAAAACATGATTTCATTGCTAAATTTAATTTGAACAGGTTTCTACTGATTAGTTTAAATCAATTCACATCGTATTAATGTAATCCAATGATAGCGAAGCGGCAGTGTCGCTGCATCAGAACTCCAGCGGACCGAGTTCATTCCTGAGTTTTGTTAAGAGCGCAGGGCTTGATTTTATTCAGAGCTTTGAAAATACATAATCATCAAATCATGCTGGATTTATGCACAAAATGTTTTCAATTCTGTTAACGGAGCTCAATTCATTTACATGGACGCAATGTAAGGATTTAAATTAAGTAAGAGCTTTTTTTTCCCCCCTCCTCCAGCAGGCCTGAAAAAAAAAAAAAACCATACATTTGTAGGAAGGTAAAGTACTGACCTTCGGATTCAGATGAGACTAAAATCCCAGAGATATTCTGGTAATAATTACCTCACCTCACCTTCTCATATAAAACTAATCCAGTCTGAACAGGGCTTATGACAAGAGCAAGCACAGCACAGCACAAGGGAATAAAGATATACAGCAGTATGGAGGTAAGCAAAGCATCTGGAAATGCAGTCCTAAGCAGTAAACAGAGACTCCATGCATAACTCTTTAGTGCAGCATCTTTCCTACACGTCTATCAAATTCTCTTCAAAGAGTCCTGTGACACCATTAATCAGTCTGTGGTAAATTCAGTGAAACTATTATCCACTAAAACTTCCAAAACGCACATTTTCCACCTGAACTTATTTTAAGCGTATTTACAATCAACAATTTGCAAATGACCAACAGTTGTCAGTGAGAGGGAGAGTGCTGATCTTTTCTAAGCCAACACCTTTTTCTCGTCTAGGAGCCTGGAATAAAAGCTAAACTATTTTAAACTCCGGCCTCACAATCTCTCCTTTTCAAATGGTTCCAGATGACAAAGTCCTCTGTCTGTCATTAAGGAAACAATGAAGCAGTTTGCACAGTCCTACATGGGGGGAATGGTGAGCTATCAGAAGGTTTTCTGGTAAAATATTGCAGCTGTGGTGCCTGATGCTGACGTTGTCCACTTGCGTTTCTATGACGAGTGCACAACACAACACACACACAAAAAAAAAAACATGAGTGTAGTTCCTAAGATATTAAGGTATTCACATCAGTCTTTTTGTTTAGGCTTCACTTCTTAAAAAAAAATCAGCACTAGTTAATTATCTTAGCCTCCATTATTAACAATCCATGAGTTCATTTAAAAAAAAAAAAAAAAAAAAAACACCCCTTGGGCCAGAACTGTAAATCTCCACTTAATGAGTATATGTATTACTGCTAATTACACTGGAGATGCCCTTCACATGCCCCCCCGCTACGGTAAATTTCAAGGAACAAGTGGCAAAACCACCCAAGCGTTACAAAATGACATTTCTGACATAAGCGAATTAATATGAATTAATTGCAGTGTCTCTGCAAGGCAGAAAAATAAATAAACCCTTGTTCACAAAAACATTCTGCAAAACCAAATGCTTGAGGAACTGGCCAAGTCATTCGACTGTGTATATTTGAAAAATGAGAGGGCCTCGGGGCAGCTTATCTAAATAAATACATTTCAGCATCACGAACTGACAGGATTCATAATTTCCAAGCCCGCGAGAAAGTACTCTCGTCCAAAAAAAAAAAAAAAAGAGGATGCAGATTTTTTTTTGTTTTGTTTAAACCCCAAGCTGAGGTCTGGGTGACAACATTCATGAGAAGACGACTGCATACGAGCTGCCGTGAGCCTCTGGGTGTGTGATGGACTATGCAAGTGCACGTGTAGGTGTGTGGGAGCATTGCTTATTGGGAGCAGCTTTGGGGAGGGGTGATGGATTAAGAGAATGTGGAGTGTGGCCTCACACACTAGTCACAAGTGAAACAGAAGGAGAGAGAGGGGAAGAAGAAAAAAAAAAAAAGACAGAGACATCAGCTCAGTGTAGCTGCACAGTACTTCCTGATTCACATTTACAAATGAGATGTTAACCCTAAATTACATCTACATTATATTTTATTAATGCATTGTTCCTGTGTGTGCCGTTATGGTGATTAAATTTTAATTACAGTCCTACTACTACACTGACAAACACTTGCTATAATTACTGATGATTTTAATATGTAAAGCAGGTATGTGTACACACTTCACCCAGATGAGAGTTTGATCCAACAGATATGCCAAATACGAAACTGATGAGTAAGGAAAGTGTCAGTGGAATGTGTGTACGCTTCTCCTGCAATGAGATTTACCCATAAGCAACACTGATGAATAAGGGCTATTGTGTGTTAGATGAACATTCTCAAGAAAAGCAACAAGATAATATCAAAGAGCTCCAGGCAAAAACACCCAGTCATTAAGAGACTTGAACACACATTCACATGATGCATTCGGAAAATCTGTTTCCCTCGGTTTTCATCACATTGCACTCAACGTTCCATCTCAGCCAACCAGCCAGTTATTAGGCTTCAGCTAACGTTCATGATTAAAGAATGACGTTTAAAGCAGAACGTAAACTGTGCTCTGAAAAATCAAGTAACCTGATATTATAGTATTTAAACTGTATCTTTAATACAGAGCATGAAGCATAGGCGGTTTTAAACGGGGGCCGGGGGGGGGCCAGTGCCCCTGTAAAATTGCTCCTGGCCCCTGTTGTGGCCCCTGTGCTGAACAGATAATAAGATTTATTAATTTCGACATGCGCTGGCTCGAAGATCGGAACTGACATGACGGAGTGTTCTACACGGACTCCTTAAAGCGCTACACGCACACTGTTACCTGCAGCAGAAAGACCCGCAGCAGCGCGAATTGTAAACTTCGGATGTGAGAGATAACAGCTGCAGCCCTGCAAGGACTAGGCTACTGCAAAGAGGCGAAGGTAAGGAATTGATAGTGATAGTGATTGTACATTCAAGTCTCATGCTGTGAAAAAGAAAATTTATTCATGCTGTGAATTTAAAAAGTGTCATTGTATAGATAAAAGGTTCATTGTACAGATAAAAGGTTCATTGTATGCAAAAATAGAAATCTTATTTTACAAAAAAGAGAAACATGGTTTTAAGATTTATTGAGCACAATTTATTTTAATGTTTAGGCTATTGAGACAGAATGTTTATCTCATTGTATTTATGCTCAAATGTATTTTGTTTTGGTTTTAAATAAACTAAACAAAACATTTTGAATGCTTAAATATTGCCATGTTTTGTCCTTATATGTGCCCCCCTGAAAAAACACTGGCCCCACCTCGGCCCCCCTCGTAATTTTGGTCTAGAACCGCCACTGGCATGAAGGCTGCCGACCTGAGTGCAGAGCAGAATCAGTGAGTGAAGACTGTGCACAGAACCTGTTGCAGTTCACTTCTGCAAGCACTGAGACACACGCTTCCTTGTGGCCAGGCTTGTAGTACTCAAATCCAGGGCTCTGACTCGAGTCCGACTCGTGCCTTGACTTGGACTTGAGTACATTGATGACTCCGACTTGGACTCGTACATTAATGGCATAAAGGAGGTACGCAGAACCATGGCCTCACTTTTTGTTTATAAACACCTTGAGACCTCAAGAATGGCATAGGAATAGTTTTAAGCGTCAACAATAACTAATACAGTAATTTTTATGATTAAAATGATTCATATAGGTAGCGGTCTGAGCGAATGACCTTGACAGCTGTGACATCACAGCGGGAAGGCTATCGGTCTCATCATCATTTCCACTATACTAAAACACAGAGCTGACTGCAACTTCGATCCTCCATTTTGAGCTAATTTATCACCATGCCACGTAGATGTGTTGCTGGTCGGTGCAGCAACACGACAGAAGGTGGATTTATGTTGCATTCATGGCCCAAGAATGTTCAAACTACAAAGATTTGGACGCATTTTGCGAGAAATTCACGGGCACATTTTACTGAGGACTCATATGAAACCTCTGATCTGTTGGAGCGTTGGCTATAAGCTCATATTGAAAAGAGGGTGCAGTACCAACAATTAAAGGAAAAGAAAACTATAAGAAAGGAAAGTAAGTTCGGTTGCACCAGTTCTCCCAGAGTGTGAACAGAGCAGTAATGGCGGAGTACTCAGTATGGAGAAAACGGAGAATGAGTGGACAAGTCGTCAGATTTCTCCACTGGATATGCTTCCCCCTGCCGCTGGATATGCTTGCCTCATGCTTACGTGGAAGAAGCGAATGAACGAAGAACTGAAAGTCAGATTGTTTCAAAACAATCGGCCTTCAAGAAGCAAGAACACAGACGGGTAAGATGCAACTCATTTGGTGACATAACACTCGTTGTTTACCTGTATTTAGATTAATACATGTAACTTGTATTGTGTGTTTAAGTTACCGGTATAAGATTATTTAATTTGCTTCAGAATTTGATCGTCTCAGTTCATCTGATTATTTAATTAGCCTTTTATGTTTTATCAGAGAAAATGCATGCATGTACATGTATGTTGAATAAGTTATAACACCCATCCTGTTTTAATGAGAGTCACATGAGACTGTCAGTTCAATTCCATCCAGTTCTCTAGACGGCTTTGTTCTCTGGCTTTATTTTGTAAGGTGGGGGCCTCCGTGGCCGACATGTTACAATCGGATTCACTTTCCGATGGTTCGAACTGATACGGTTCTACGTGTATACACGCTCCAATTTCAGGACTATCACAGTCAGATGTATTACTATCTGAGGAATCCGAAGAAATCGCCAATAAATCCAAATGAAGAGGCCAGTGCAACCACTCTCGCCTGCTGAGTCCGGCTTTGGTCTATAGCTGTCAAAGGCCTCGGCCTTAAAACCGGTTCCCGCTGTGACATCACGCACTCGGGGATGGCTGGCTCAGCAGGACAGCTCGAATGCCAACTTTGCGGTCGATTTTAACTCTCAAAAATATTTTTTTTTTATTCCCATTTATGCAGCATACAAGAGTCAAGGATGGAGACACTATCCACTCAGAAATGTATTTAAAAATAAAGGTTCTGCGTATCTCCTTTAAGGTCAAGGAGCAATTCACTTCACGGCACGTTGCGCACGCTTGATATGCCATAACATCTTGTACATAAAAGTCAAAATAACAAGCACCTTGTACTCATGAAAAAATGTTATCGTTATATTCCTAAGTGATCATGATAACACAGGAATCTCAAACTAGGGGTCACAACCTCACATACTTTCATTACTTTCAAATGGCAAAAGTCGCAAAAGAAACTCCCATTTTGTTTCATTCATTCATCTCATCTCATTATCTCTAGCTGCTTTATCCTGTTCTACAGGGTCGCAGGCAAGCTGGAGCCTATCCCAGCTGACTACGGGCGAAAGGTGGGGTACACCCTGGACAAGTCGCCAGGTCATCACAGGGCTGACACATAGACACACACAACCATTCACACTCACATTCACACCTACGGTCAATTTAGAGTCACCAGTTAACCTAACCTGCATGTCTTTGGACTGTGGGGGAAACCGGAGCACCCGGAGGAAACCCACGCGGACACGGGGAGAACATGCAAACTCCGCACAGAAAGGCACTCGCCGGCCGCGGGGCTCGAACCCAGGACCTTCTTGCTGTGAGGCGACAGCGCTAACCACTACA
Source organism: Neoarius graeffei (assembly GCF_027579695.1). Classification (NCBI taxonomy): domain Eukaryota; kingdom Metazoa; phylum Chordata; class Actinopteri; order Siluriformes; family Ariidae; genus Neoarius; species Neoarius graeffei. Next base: position 7,653,576 of record NC_083593.1, on the reverse strand, counting down.
CCACCGTGCCGCCTGTTTCATTCATTTATGTCACGAATATCAATCACACATTATGTGCTCCCATATTCTGAAATATGTCTGGGAGTCACATTTAAACTAACAGTTATTTTAGTCTCTTTCACCATCCTGACACACTGCACTAGTGTAGTTCAATAACAAATAGACAAATTACCCAGTCCATATACCTCCACTAAATAAACTAGCATTGTGTCTCAAATCATATACTTGCGTATATACAGTGGGGCAAAAAAGTATTTAGTCAGTCACCAATTGTGCAAGTTCTCTCACTTAAAAAGATGAGAGAGGCCTGTAATTTTCATCATAGGTACACTTCAACTATGAGAGACAGAATGAGAAAAAAAAAATCCAAAAAAATCACATTGTCTGATTTTTAAAGACTTTATTTGCAAATTATGGTGGAAAATAAGTATTTGGTCAATAACAAAAGTTCATCTCAATACTTTGTTATATCCCCTTTGTTGGCAATGACAGAGGTCAAACGTTTTCTGTAAGTCTTCACAAGGTTTTCACACACTGTTGCTGGTATTTTGGCCCATTCCTCCATGCAGATCTCCTCTAGAGCAGTGATGTTTTGGGGCTGTCGCTGGGCAACACGGACTTTCAACTCCCTCCAAAGATTTTCTATGGGGTTGAGATCTGGAGACTGGCTAGGCCACTCCAGGACCTTGAAATGCTTCTTACGAAGCCACTCCTTCGTTGCCCGGGCGGTGTGTTTGGGATCATCGTCATGCTGAAAGACCCAGTCACGTTTCATCTTCAATGCCCTTGCTGATGGAAGGAGGTTTTCACTCAAAATCTCACGATACATGGCCCCATTCATTCTTTCCTTTACACGGATCAGTCGTCCTGGTCCCTTTGCAGAAAAACAGCCCCAAAGCATGATGTTTCCACCCCCATGCTTCACAGTAGGTATGGTGTTCTTTGGATGCAACTCAGCATTCTCTCTCCTCCAAACACGACAAGTTGAGTTTTTACCAAAAAGTTCTAATTTGGTTTCATCTGACCACATGACATTCTCCCAATCCTCTTCTGGATCATCCAAATGCTCTCTAGCAAACTTCAGACAGGCCTGGACATGTACTGGCTTAAGCAGGGGGACACGTCTGGCACTGCAGGATTTGAGTCCCTGGCGGCGTAGTGTGTTACTGATGGTAGCCTTTGTTACTTTGGTCCCAGCTCTCTGCAGGTCATTCACTAGGTCCCCCTGTGTGGTTCTGGGATTTTTGCTCACCGTTCTTGTGATCATTTTGACCCCACGAGGTGAGATCTTGCGTGGAGCCCCAGATCGAGGGAGATTATCAGTGGTCTTGTATGTCTTCCATTTTCTAATAATTGCTCCCACAGTTGAGTTCTTCACACCAAGCTGCTTACCTATTGCAGATTCAGTCTTCCCAGCCTGGTGCAGGTCTACAATTTTGTTTCTGGTGTCCTTTGACAGCTCTTTGGTCTTGGCCATAGTGGAGTTTAGAGTGTGACTGTTTGAGGTTGTGGACAGGTGTCTTTTATACCGATGACGAGTTCAAACAGGTGCCATTAATACAGGTAACGAGTGGAGGACAGAGGAGCCTCTTAAAGAAGTTGTTACAGGTCTGTGAGAGCCAGAAATCTTGCTTGTTTGTAGGTGACCAAATACTTATTTTACCAAGGAATTTACCAATTAATTCATTAAAAATCCTACAATGTGATTTCCTGGATTTCTTTCCCCCCATTCTGTCTCTCATAGTTGAAGTGTACCTATGATGAAAATTACAGGCCTCTCTCATCTTTTTAAGTGGGAGAACTTGCACAATTGGTGGCTGACTAAATACTTTTTTGCCCCACTGTACTACTCGAGACCAATACAGAGTTTCATATTACATTTAGTGTTTAAATTGTAAAAATCTCTAACTTGCTCTTCAAACCTACAAGAATGTCTGTTTTGTGTAGCAGTGTTCTGAATATTCTAGATTAATATAAACACGGAGGTGATGACAGGAAATAGCGAGCTCCAATTGGTCGAGAGACTCGGATTATTTCTGGATATCACCTCCAGCGACTCAGCAAATTGGCTGCCAATCGCTTCGTCAACGTAAGTGAGGAAGAATTACAAATGATGAAAGAAAATGCTGTTCGTAAAAGCACTAAAGGTGCTATGAAGTTTGGTCTAAAACTGTTCAAAGGTAAGGTGGAATTGAGATTTATTTTATCGGTTTCAAAACTAAGTATTTCATGTGAAACGGCATAGATAAGTGACAAGTCTGAGTGCGTTACATTTGCATGCCAGTTTTGAAGATTGAAATAAATTATTTTTTAAAATAAAATCACCGATGTATTTATACCAAAACAATTATCCGCGTCAGGCTCAATATCGGTGAATGATAACCTCGATTTCATCTCAGTTATTATTCACTTCACTTTCGGCGAATAACTGTTAATTAATAAATACTTTTGAAGGTAAGGTTTTCTGATTTGAGACGTACCCCAAAACAACAATCACAACGGCAGTGGAAATAGTTTTAGAGAAACAGAGCTCGCTAGTGTGTTTAATGTCGCTGTGTATGAAACAGCTGAACATTTTAGCGTTCAAGTTTTAGCTGCGATGTGCCATCTAGTGAATGTAATTTTTTTCCCATCTTCCAGACGTACTTGAGACACACAGTGAGCGAGTGAACAATGCTGCTTCTGTATGTGCCACTAATAAACCAGACCTCTCTACGTCTGGATGCATCACAGTGGTAAACCAGATGCAAGGGATATTCCTTTGTTTTTTAGTCCCTTATATTACACATACGCACGTTAGTGACATAATAAAATGCTCACGTCACAGTCCTGTATTATAAACCAGGAATTTAAAAAAGTATGGTAGTCAAGGTTTGGGGCCGCAGAAAATTTATGTCCGTTTGTGTCATCTGCCTCAAAATTTTGGTACCCGCTCAAAAAGATGCACTAAAAACAATTTTTTTCTTTTTGTCTTCATGCTCATTGGGTTCTTACTGTTTCAAACCAGATGGAAAAACTTTCTTAAACAGCAAGACCGTCTAAGGCTTATGTTGGTAAAGCCGTCTTAAGTAAAGCACTCCCTCATTCCTTCTGGGTGCTGCATCCTTCTCTGACAGTAAAAAGTCGTGTGTGGGTGGTTGAGAGCGTGCGTCTCATTTCGCTCCAGTCTCCCATCCCAAAAACCATCACCATACCGTCTCCAAACAAACTAATCCGCTCATATATCATGGTGCAAAAATGAAGCATTTATATTGCATGCCTCATCTGATATTCCTCTAATGGAGACTTCAACCGCTATGACTTCCAGCAGCTAAAGTGCTCTGCCTGTTACTGGCACTGAGGGTAAGAGACATCAAGTTAATTCTTCATGCAGCACCCTCAGAAATTAGTTCATAAAAAGCACAAGATGGACGGACACAGAACGGATACGTCACGTGCCGCCCCCTCCACACACAAAAACATACACAGCCTGATGGAGATGAAACGGTGCTGAACGGGTTCACAAACTGCACTTATACTTCATGCTCAATTGTTTCCCTATGCGAGGTCAGCCATGCCAGATATCAAAGGCCGAGGTGCCATAAATCTCTTATGTCTCGGCGTCCGCATGCCAGGAGGCAGACACGTTTAGTCTGCGGCGTGCGACACATTCTGGAGATAAGTCATCTGGGGAAGGGTGAGAGAAAAACGGCGCAGGCTTACTCTCCCTTTCATTTTTGCAGACATGCTGCTCACACATTTTCACTTAAGGGGACTTTTCTTAAAATGGCACCGCCGTTGGCATAAAACACACAACGCTTGGTGCCATATGACCCATAAACAGTTTCACAGCGCTGTTACTGACTCTGCCACTCTTGTGATGACTTTGGCTGGGATCTGACACTTTTAAACATGTCTCTCTCACTTAGTACATCGTTTACCACAAACTGCAATATTCTTTTATTGCCCAAGCTATTTAAAGAAATGTTTGGCTTTTTTGGTTTAAAAAAAATAATAATAAACACACTCCCTAATACATTGTTTGTCTTCCATTCGTCAAACATATGGCTTTAACGAGCTGTCGTAATGGGCCCATTTTTCGAACAGGTATAACCTTTCAGGGTGTTTTTTCCCCACACATTGAGGTCCAGACAACATGGCCACCGATGTGCTTTAACAACACTGGCACCTCTGTGCTCATTAATGCAAAGCCGGCATCTTCTCTCATTGGATCGCCTCACTTCCTGCAATTACAAGAGCGGAAGCCGAAGGTGAAGGGTCAGCTAATACGGCCAAGCTTAGACCTCCCCCCAATACACATATATACATAAACACACACACACACACACACACCCCGGACAGGCTCCAAATGTGTGGAGGAGGAACACGGCTGCAGCTGCTGACCTCGGAGCAAGAACACAATCTTTCCACAGGCTGTTTGGGTTTGAAGGGTTCCTCACAAACAGCCAGCGAGAGAGAGAGAGAGAGAGAGAGAGAGAGAGAGAGAGAGAGAGAGAGAGAGACCTAGAACAATACCACTGTTAGGAAAGTTAAAAAGCCACTGGGAGATGCAAGTGTTTTTTAATCCATCAGTGCTTGGAATTCCATCAAACGAGAGAAACTCTAAGAGTATAAAACCCTGCATCAAAATTAGAGCTTCATCAGCAAAACGTGTCCCTGAGGATACTGAGCTCTTTATGTCTGCTACGGGTGCAGCTGGAGCTAAGACGGCGTTGCGAAGCGGGCCTCTGCCTCCTTGTTATTCCTGCTTTACACTCTGACCTCTGCGGCTCTCTGGCAGGATGCTCTGGGCTCGGCTTCTACCTCGACAAAGGAATTTCAAACGGCTCCCCCTGCTCCGGCGACATCAGAAGCTTGTTAAACTCTCCCAGCAGCCCTTGGGGTATGCAGATTTCAAGAGTCGAGGGACGGGGCAATGGCAGATCCTTTTACTTTCAAGCACAAACAAAAGGAACACTGTTAGGGGCCTACAATACCTACATTAATCTCTAAACTGTTGTGTTGAAACAAGCGTGAATAATGCTAGATTGCTTCCAGGACTGCTAAGATAAGAAACTCTCAAATAACAACATCGAAATCGATTTTAAGCCTCAGTTAGGACGCAGACTGGCACAGCAACGTTAATGCTTATCCAATCCACAGAGAAATGCTCAATCTTTATATTTTTATAAAACGGTAGTCTTGACTCGCATGACTGCTTGTGGTCCGTGTGTTCACATTGGCCTCGAAACCTGCTGTAAGAAGATCTCGTATGGTCCAGCAAAGCTCTCCGATAGAGTGAAGAACACAGCATGGCATTGTGTCATTCTCCTTCGCTGTGTTTTTGCTACAACGAAATAGAAGCGGTAAAACAGTGCTTTAATAAGCCGGCTGACTCCGTCGAAATCAAACAAGACTCGGAGCCAGACCACACAGATCTGCTGGAGACGCATTTCTCACACGAGAGCTGCAAGAAGGCTGCCCAAGACACACACACTCGGCCCTGTAATGCCACTCTCTCGTTAGCGAGCGCTATAATGATGTCAGCTGCTATAGTTGATGTGGTGTGCATCAGCAACAACAACCTGCACTAAAACTCTGTACTGGAACTGCTGAATAGTGACAAAACTAAGTAACAGCAGCTTTAATGAACTGTGCTGGTGTATCAGTGTATCGGATTTGCCAATATTAAACATTCATGTACATCAGTGCAATTACTGCCTAGACTTTTAGCACTGTATTCATAAATAAGAGCGTCTGCTATAGGAGTACATTTAAATATCGAGTCAAGCACTAGCTGTCATTTTGTTCAAACTTTTTTAAAAATCATAGAATAGCTTATATTACAGAGATATTCAACTAAAATTACATTTAAATATTAGTTTTACATGGCTATAAATAAAACCATTGCTTTGTTTCACAGTGGCTCTTCGCGGTACTTCTGACTAGCACCGTGGACTCTGAACAGATGCATTAGTTTTGCACTTGAAGCAGAGAATATATGCACATGTCTCTTTCCAGACATCTTTAAGCACCGTTTTCATTTCTTAAACAAGCCACATTATCAGTTTGCTAGTTAGCCCAGAGTAAATAAAATGAAAAATCCATGAAAACCTGTAAGAACCTTCCCCTTTACAATCTTTCTGATCCGTCTCTGGTCCGATGAGCTGCCTTCAGCTAAATATTTTACATAAAACACATGCAACTGGGTAAACCGCAACAGAGGATCTGCTACAGAAGTTGAGGTGGTCCGTGAGTCTCTCAACTAAATTTTTTTTTCATACATTTATTGGCTCTCCTACAGTTTTTTTTTTTTCTCCCCACTCAGTTCAGCCTGCCAATTGACAACCCCTGCTCTATTCTGTCTAGACAGCCTCCTCCCAACAGGAACACAGCAGTAGAGCCTATACAGTACACAGTGTCTACAATAACAGTGCTGTGCATGCTATATAGTGTTTATATATTGTATAACAGCTCATCAGTATATGCCTAATCGCTAGAGGTGTTCAATTAATTATAATCTCAATTTTGGCTTCAATTCAATTCAACTCAATATAACTTGGCTGTGATATCAGTGAGCTTTGAAACATCAGCAAGTCTGGCACAATAAATAATGCGCTTCTAATGCATACACTTTAACCGTCTACTGTGGCGGCATATTTATTTATTTGTTTATTAATGTACTGTACGTCTCTATATATACACACACATTTTATAAATTATTCATTTAATTCATTCATTTTAACGTTCAGGATGGAAACCTGGCTCACCTGTATTAATAATTAAAGCTTTACCTGAGTTCAGTTAAATCTGAATGAATTAAAAACCAGACTGCATTAAAGAGTTTTACTTTATTTAAAATAAAAAAAAAGGGTCTTTGTTCCGCATTTACTTCTTTCCTCGACTCTTGGACTGCACCTCTTGAACTTTCTTGGATATTTAGAGTCAGCTTAATACCTTCCGATTATTGGCTCAATATCACAGAACCTACGCAAAATGAGGGTGTGTGGAGTGTAAAGTAGATTTATCTGCAGTATTATGGTGGTAAAATGAGGTGTGTCTTATGCATATGATATGTAAATGAAGGATTGGTGGATGTGAACGTGCATCAGGCAGCTAAAGCTGTTTAAAGTGCATATCATGGGTAAATTCAGGAGCAAGATCAATGTCTCATCTCATCTCATTATCTCTAGCCGCTTTATCCTTCTACAGGGTCGCAGGCAAGCTGGAGCCTATCCCAGCTGACTACAGGCGAAAGGCGGGGTACACCCTGGACAAGTCGCCAGGTCATCACAGGGCCGACACATAGACACAGACAACCATTCACACTCACATTCACACCTACGGTCAATTTAGAGTCACCAGTTAACCTAACCTGCATGTCTTTGGACTGTGGGGGAAACCGGAGCACCCGGAGAAAACCCACGCGGACACGGGGAGAACATGCAAACTCCACACAGAAAGGCCCTCGCCGGCCCCGGGGCTCAAACCCAGGACCTTCTTGCTGTGAGGCGACAGCGTTAACCACTACACCACCGTGCCGCCCCAAGATCAATGTAATTCTCCTATTTTATATTAAACTTTGATCAAATATCTGTTACATTTTGCGCAATTTTTTTTTTACCTTGCGCAATACCAGAAAAATTCAGTTGAAATCAAACCATTTGAGGCGAATTGGTCCGCCTCTGAAAAAACTTGGTGTTTGGATTTCCCAACAAACATTGATTTTCGTGACGTCGCGTGCGGGACGCCTCCCTCTGAATCCTACGTCAGCGCTGGTTTGTTTATGAGAAAACGACCTGGTGGTTTTCTGCAAATTTCTTCAACATTATCACGTAATTATTAAAATGGTTAACAGATGTATCATAGGAGGATGTAGCAACACCAATCTTGATGGGATTAGTACTCATCGTTTTCAAAAGACCGGACAATGAGAGAGAAACGGGAGCGCTTCATGCGAGGCACCCGGAAGCAGCCGAGGACCAAAGCAGAGCCGAGAAAAAGACCAAGAAAATCCGCGATTCACAAGTTGACTGTTGCCAGGGTAAGAAATAAGAGAGACTATACTCTAAATTAGGTGTTCCTGTATTTGTGTGGTACACGGATAATGTTATTTATTGACACACACAAAAGTAAACAACACGAAATTGCTGGGTGATAATACACTTACTTCACATGTATCAAGGGATCTGCGTGTCAGGGCTTGAGATCTTGGGACCTGTCAAATACATTAAACGTATATACAACCCTGCTTAGCCGATTCCATGTGTGTAGCTTATGAAATCTTTCTCCTACAGTAGCCAGTACTCTTCTAAATGAAGAAATATATAAATACATAATAGTAATTAGAAAAAATATAATTTATGTAGCAATAGATAGATGAGCATTGATACATGAATCCATGGGTTTAGAAGCTCAGGCGACAATTCCATATTTCAATGCAAAATCGCTAGCTGCTAAACTTGGTCTACACAGGCTGCGCACTGAACCCGTGCAAGCTCTCTCAGCCTGCTGGCGGATCCGCACGTGACGTCACGAATCTGGCTCCAGACTCCCTTGGGATTTTTCCAGACGCGTTTTGTTATTTTATTTTTTTCTGCTGTAGACCGATGGCCTTGTGCAAAATTACCCTTCTGGATGAGTGTGTAAAGGGACAGACTTTCATATTTAAAAAAAACATGAAACTGGTCCAGGACATGCCCTTTAATCCTTTCCACTCAATCCACCATTTTGTTGTAGTATGACAGTTTCATGGATCAGACGCAATCATCCCATGAACTCAAATCTGCGCTCGTTTCTACGCATCTTTAAAGAACAAGGGCCAATGCGAGATGAAGATTTATATACTTGAGGATTGCAGTATATTAAAAAAAACAGTGCATGTTTCTACACATTTAAAATGATTTTTCAGTCATGCTGGCGTGCATTTTGGGTAGAACGCCATAAGAACAGTTTGGAAAAGGAGAATATATTATACAGCAACCGCCTAGAATTTGATTTGAATTGAACCAGTCGACGTCTGGGATTCGCCTTGCAAAATTAGAAAGCAAAAAAAGCTTTTGCACAAGGCAGGTAAACCTGATTGCCTAAAACAGACGTACAATAAAGGCTGGCACCAAATTATCTACCCCAAGCCAGCCAGCTTAAACACACCAAGGGCAAGGAAAGGTAATCCTAAAACCCATTCACCAAATAAGTGCTGCTTTGAAACACTGTTCCAATTGCTTTGACTCACGGAGTCCTATTCAATGACCTCTGTCCATGGAGCAATCCCAGAATATAATCTAGAACTAGCGTAATGTTACAGAGCACATGAAACCTCTCCGCAGCGCTGTCTCTCATAAATATCCACTCATAACAAAATGCTTACATGCAGCTGGTTCTGGTTATTGGACTAAGAGGCAGGCTGAGAAGGATTGAACCTTGCTCGCTTGTTTGTTCTGAACCGAGATTCAAGAAGTGAACAGCAGACAGTCCAGAGGGACCAAGAACAGCTGGCTGAACTGCTCTCTCTTTTGCACGGCCAGTAAGGAGAGAGAGCACCGAACAGCAACCGAGTGAGGTAGAGAGGAGAGGCACGGCAGGAAGGAAATAAGGTGAGGCAGCAGAGAGGGGGCTTTAGGGGCGTTACAGTAGTTTCGCAAGACAGAATACGAGCTACTGCTAGAGAGAGTCTGGTACTTTTTATCAATACACGTGGACGTAAAGCCTTTTGGCTGCCGCTGCACACAACCAAAACACAGATTTCATTCCTTCAACAAACGTGTACATGGATTGTACAAATCTGAAACTAACTCCTCTGTAACAAGGCCCTCAAAATGTGGAATCTGAATTAGACTAATCACTTTGCAGAAATGCACAATTTAGTGCAAACAAAAATCCAACCAAGTGTACAGTATGTGGATGCCTTTAGATGGTGGTGTTATTGCGTTCATGATAAAGACGCTTTGACCATCTCAGAACAAAGAAACAAACAAATAGCTGCGTTGTACATCTCATCTCATCTCATTATCTGTAGCCGCTTTATCCTGTTCTACAGGGTCGCAGGCGAGCTGGAGCCTATCCCAGCTGACTACGGGCGAAAGGCGGGGTACACCCTGGACAAGTCGCCAGGTCATCGCAGGGCTGACACATAGACACAGACAACCATTCACACTCACATTCACACCTACGCTCAATTTAGAGTCACCAGTTAACCTAACCTGCATGTCTTTGGACTGTGGAGGAAACCGGAGCACCCGGAGGAAACCCACGCGGACACGGGGAGAACATGCAAACTCCGCACAGAAAGGCCCTCGCCGGCCACGGGGCTCGAACCCGGACCTTCTTGCTGTGAGGCGACATCACAGGTTAAATTCAGTTGCAAGCTTGTCAGCCAAATGGCAAACTTTTTCCAAAAACAAAAAGCTGTTCTCTTAAGCTGGTTTTATACAGATTTCAGCAATCTGTCTTTTACAATTATTACTCATCATACTGTATGAGATGATCTCAATAAAGTCCGAGTCGAATTCTATAACACATTGGGATATAGCACGGGTTCAGGTTATACAAAGAAGATCCGCTGACGACAGGCCTGTGATTAAAGAAAATGAAGGAGGATGGGTTTTCCTGTCCATTAGAATGCTTCGTATATGTTTCGCCATTGCAGCTACTGGATTTGTAGCTATCCTGCGAGTTTCGTCTCATCCAACACCGTCCCCCTATTGGTGGGTTTTTGACTAGCGTCGTAACAGCGCTCAAACACTGCGTAAAAACAGCTGGACTCTGGGTTAATTTTCCTCTGCAAAAACAATCCCTTCTATTACAATGGTCTAGAAAAAAAAGAGGTAGCAAGAAGAGGCAGTAATGCAGTGAGCATCGAGAGTTCAACTGAATCTCCCAGGCTCACTCACATACACATTCTAAGGATCCTTTCAAAAAGCACGTTGGTATCACAGGATCTGTTTGTGTGCGCATGCATTTTAACCCTTTAAGATGTCTTGACATTTTTAATGTCACAAAGAAAAACAAGATAAACATACAAGCTAAAACACTGCATTCAAAAGTCACGTCATGACTATTTTTGGCGAAAGAGACAGACGACACACCTTGAGCTACTTAAAAGTGTACAAATTTTTGTCCCCCTGGTAGACTAGGCTAATACACTGGGCCTCCAATCACTGACTAGTTCAAATCCCTGTGGTCCCCCTGAATACTCAGGGCCCTTGAAATACCCCCCATATATATTTATTTATTTTTTTAAAGCACATCCCAAAATCGTCGTTATAACATGACATGTTGAATAAGATGCACTTTACAGGAAAGATATCTATTTAAGTGCGGTGTGTGTGTGTGTTGATGTGAAATAAACACACTCTGGACTGTGTTATGTTCAGTGTTTGAGAAATCAGACTACAACGTACATCTGCATGAGCAACACAAAGTCACAAATTGCACTCAACACTACAGTGATATAAAGCTGTATAATTTGATTTATCTCCTGAGGCAGAGAGCAGGAGGAGCGTACCTTAGTCCACACAATGGCACATCTGAGGGCAAAGCCAAGCACCTGAGTGAATTATGGGAGCCTCGGCCAGGGCAACAAGCTGAAGGACATCTGAAGGAGCAGAGCAAACATAAATAGGAAGGCTTTAGTCCAAGTGAACTCGTGTTACATTATGAAAGCCTAAAGTGCATATAATACAAGTCTATTAGGAAAATAATACAGTAAACCTTAAACTGAAACACTGCAGATAGGCAGATAGATAGACAGACAGACAGACAGACAGACAGACAGACAGACAGATAAAATAACAGTAAACCTTAAACTGAAACACTGCAGTGAGCAGAAAGACAGACAGACAGATAATAAAATAATGCAGTAAACCTTAAACTGAAACACTGCAGTGAGTAGATAGATAGATAGATAGATAGATAGATAGATAGATAGATAGATAGATAGATAGATAGATAGATAAAATACAGTAAACCTTAAACTGAAACACTGCAGTGAGCAGATAGATAGATAGATAGATAGATAGATAGATAGATAGATAGATAGATAGATAGATAGATAGATAGATAGATAGATAGATAACAGTAAGCCTTAAATTGAAACACTGCAGTGAGCAGATAGATAGATAGATAGATAGATAGATAGATAGATAGATAGATAGATAGATAGATAGATAGATAGATAGATAGATAGATAGATAGATAGATAGAATAACAGTAAACCTTAAACTGAAACACTGCAGTGAGCAGATAGATAGATAGATAGATAGATAGATAGATAGATAGATAGATAGATAGATAGATAGATAGATAGATAGATAGAATACAGTAAACCTTAAACTGAAACACTGCAGTGAGCAGAAAGACAGACAGACAGATTAAACCTTAAACTGAAACACAGCAGTGAGCAGAAAGACAGACAGACAGACAGATAATAAAATAATGCAGTAAACCTTAAACTGAAACACTGCAGTGAATAGATAGATAGATAGATAGATAGATAGATAGATAGATAGATAGATAGATAGATAGATAGATAGATAGATAGATAGATAGATAGATAGATAGATAAAATACAGTAAACCTTAAACTGAAACACTGCAGTGAGCAGATAGATAGATAGATAGATAGATAGATAGATAGATAGATAGATAGATAGATAGATAGATAGATAGATAGATAGATAGATAGATAGATAGATAGATAGATAGATAAAATACAGTAAACCTTAAACTGAAACACTGCAGTGAGCAGATAGATAGATAGATAGATAGATAGATAGATAGATAGATAGATAGATAGATAGATAGATAGATAGATAGATAGATAACAGTAAGCCTTAAATTGAAACACTGCAGTGAGCAGATAGATAGATAGATAGATAGATAGATAGATAGATAGATAGATAGATAGAATAACAGTAAACCTTAAACTGAAACACTGCAGTGAGCAGATAGATAGATAGATAGATAGATAGATAGATAGATAGATAGATAGATAGATAGATAGATAGATAGATAGATAGATAAAATACAGTAAACCTTAAACTGAAACACTGCAGTGAGCAGAAAGACAGACAGACAGATTAAACCTTAAACTGAAACACAGCAGTGAGCAGAAAGACAGACAGACAGACAATAAAATAATGCAGTAAACCTTAAACTGAAACACTGCAGTGAATAGATAGATAGATAGATAGATAGATAGATAGATAGATAGATAGATAGATAGATAGATAGATAGATAGATAGATAGATAGAATACAGTAAACCTTAAACTGAAACACTGCAGTGAGCAGATAGATAGATAGATAGATAGATAGATAGATAGATAGATAGATAGATAGATAGATAGATAGATAGATAGATAAAATACAGTAAACCTTAAACTGAAACACTGCAGTGAGCAGAAAGACAGACAGACAGACAGACAGATTAAACCTTAAACTGAAACACAGCAGTGAGCAGAAAGACAGACAGACAGACAGATAATAAAATAATGCAGTAAACCTTAAACTGAAACACTGCAGTGAATAGATAGATAGATAGATAGATAGATAGATAGATAGATAGATAGATAGATAGATAGATAGATAGATAGATAGATAGATAGATAGATAGAATAACAGTAAACCTTAAACTGAAACACTGCAGTGAGCAGACAGATAGATAGATAGATAGATAGATAGATAGATAGATAGATAGATAGATAGATAGATAGATAGATAGATAGATAGATAGATAGATAGATAGATAGATAGATAAAATACAGTAAACCTTAAACTGAAACACTGCAGTGAGCAGATAGATAGATAGATAGATAGATAGATAGATAGATAGATAGATAGATAGATAGATAGATAGATAGATAGATAGATAGATAGATAGATAGATAGATAGATAGATAACAGTAAGCCTTAAATTGAAACACTGCAGTGAGCAGATAGATAGATAGATAGATAGATAGATAGATAGATAGATAGATAGATAGATAGATAGATAGATAGATAGATAGATAGATAGATAGATAACAGTAAACCTTAAATTGAAACACTGCAGTGAGCAGATAGATAGATAGATAGATAGATAGATAGATAGATAGATAGATAGATAGATAGATAGATAGATAGATAGATAGATAACAGTAAACCTTAAATTGAAACACTGCAGTGAGCAGATAGATAGATAGATAGATAGATAGATAGATAGATAGATAGATAGATAGATAGATAGATAGATAGATAGATAGATAGATAGATAGATAGATAACAGTAAGCCTTAAATTGAAACACTGCAGTGAGCAGATAGATAGATAGACAGATAGATAGATAGATAGATAGATAGATAGATAGATAGATAGATAGATAGATAGATAGATAGATAGATAGATAGATAGATAACAGTAAGCCTTAAATTGAAACACTGCAGTGAGCAGATAGATAGATAGATAGATAGATAGATAGATAGATAGATAGATAGATAGATAGATAGATAGATAGATAGATAGATATAGAATAACAGTAAACCTTAAACTGAAACACTGCAGTGAGCAGATAGATAGATAGATAGATAGATAGATAGATAGATAGATAGATAGATAGATAGATAGATAGATAGATAGATAACAGTAAACCTTAAATTGAAACACTGCAGTGAGCAGTAGGGTTGGGCGGTATTACGGTAAGAAGGTATCCCGAGGTATCCAAAAGTACCAACGGTATCGGTCTCATTACCGTCATTTAAAAAAAATATATAATATCTAAATAAATATGGAGTACATGAGGTCATAATATAAAATAATAAATTGAAGATCGTCCCGAATAACTGTGTGATCGTATTTTCACTAATTCTATCAATTTCCTAAAGAAGTTCTCATCGCGTGCAGGGTTGTTTATGTCGTTACCATGGCAACCCTGCGTGACATTTTGGAGTCTGACAGATGAAGGAAGAGTTGCGTGATGCTTTGAAATATCTCTTAATGCTAGTGTTGCCACACGTCCAGGTTTTTCCGGGATTGTCCCGGTTTTTTGTGGAAAATGGAAAATGTCCAGGAAAATGGAATAACCTTCCCGGGACACGTTTTGTCCTGGTTTTTTACTTCCTCACATTATCCCCATTGAAATAAACACAAATCATTAATGTTTCTCGCAGCCACTTAACATATTAATAGTTTTCACGTAAGCGGGCATATTGTAGGCAGCTACTTGTGTGGCCTCACCGAATGTTTGCGCACGCAGCCAGTCGCCGTTGCTAGGTGATCGTGGTCAATACAACGGCGGCCGCGCGAAATCAAAGATACTGGAATACCGTAATACCAAACAATAGGTGAGAGTTCCCTTGGTCGGTGCGCGAGTAGGCTGGCTGTCTACTTCCTATGTTCTGATTCTGATAAAGGCTGGTTCTAAAGCCTGGGCCAATTTCATCAATAAATGAATCATTAAATAAATCATTAAATATATCAAAAAAGAATGCCTGAACACTGGCGTGAGAAATGAATAAATCAGTTGTCCCAATAACATAGCACCTCTCTCTTGTGATTAAAACAAAGGATTAGGGCTATTTGGTATGATACGGTAGTCTAACTTTTAAAGTTCAGTTCTCCAGAGAAAAGGCTAAAACAACAACGAAGCAGACTGAGAGAAATTATATTGATTATATTTGTATTATTTTGATTTGGAAACGGAATGGGAGGAGAGACTCTTCAGAGGGCTGTTAGCCTACTATTAAATATTTGTTTAAAAAAAATTGGCGTCCAAATAAGATCATTCCTATATGAAATTATTTTTTGTAATAATATTTGTGGTAGTGCCCATTTAAGGGTTAAGAAGACAAAATGAATTTTAACTAAAAGCCTAACTGCACCAGTTGAACTGTTTTATTTTTAAACGTGAACATTCACATAAGGCATAAGGCATCGTGTGCGTGTCCGCAGCCCTCAACCCCCGCGCTCGTACGTGCGCGCAGGCGCGGCCGCCGACCGATGTGTCCCGGTTTTTACAACTCAGATGTGGCAACCCTACTTAATGCACAAAATTCGCTTTGCTGCTTAATCCATACCACAGTGCACACAGTTCGCTATGCTGCTTTTAAATAGTACATTTGAGGCATAGGCGCACGTTACACAGTAGGCCGAAACAAAATATTATTTTTTTCTCGGTAATACCGTATACCCCGGGAAAACACAGAGACGGTTTAAAGGTATCAAAATTTGGATACCGCCCAACCCTAGTGAGCAGATAGATAGATAGATAGATAGATAGATAGATAGATAGATAGATAGATAGATAGATAACAGTAAGCCTTAAATTGAAACACTGCAGTGAGCAGATAGATAGATAGATAGATAGATAGATAGATAGATAGATAGATAGATAGATAGATAGATAGATAGATAGATAGATAGATAGATAGATAAAATACAGTAGACCTTAAACTGAAACACTGCAGTGAGCAGATAGATAGATAGATAGATAGATAGATAGATAGATAGATAGATAGATAGATAGATAGATAGATAACAGTAAACCTTAAATTGAAACACTGCAGTGAGAAGATAGATAGATAGATAGATAGATAGATAGATAGATAGATAGATAGATAGATAGATAGATAGATAGATAGATAGATAGAATAACAGTAAACCTTAAACTGAAACACTGCAGTGAGCAGATAGATAGATAGATAGATAGATAGATAGATAGATAGATAGATAGATAGATAGATAGATAGATAGATAGATAGATAACAGTAAGCCTTAAATTGAAACACTGCAGTGAGCAGATAGATAGATAGATAGATAGATAGATAGATAGATAGATAGATAGATAGATAGATAGATAGAATAACAGTAAACCTTAAACTGAAACACTGCAGTGAGCAGATAGATAGATAGATAGATAGATAGATAGATAGATAGATAGATAGATAGATAGATAGATAGATAACAGTAAGCCTTAAATTGAAACACTGCAGTGAGCAGATAGATAGATAGATAGATAGATAGATAGATAGATAGATAGATAGATAGATAGATAGATAGATAGATAGATTAACAGTAAACCTTAAACTGAAACACTGCTGTGAGCAGATAGATAGATAGATAGATAGATAGATAGATAGATAGATAGATAGATAGATAGATAGATAGATAAAATACAGTAAACCTTAAACTGAAACACTGCAGTGAGCAGATAGATAGATAGATAGATAGATAGATAGATAGATAGATAGATAGATAGATAGATAGATAGATAGAATAACAGTAAACCTTAAACTGAAACACTGCAGTGAGCAGATAGATAGATAGATAGATAGATAGATAGATAGATAGATAGATAGATAGATAGATAGATAACAGTAAACCTTAAACTGAAACACTGCAGTGAGCAGATAGATAGATAGATAGATAGATAGATAGATAGATAGATAGATAGATAGATAGATAGATAGATAGAATAACAGTAAACCTTAAACTGAAACACTGCAGTGAGCAGATAGATAGATAGATAGATAGATAGATAGATAGATAGATAGATAGATAGATAGATAGATAGATAGATAGATAACAGTAAGCCTTAAATTGAAACACTGCAGTGAGCAGATAGATAGATAGATAGATAGATAGATAGATAGATAGATAGATAGATAGATAGATAGATAGATAGATAGATAGATAGATAGATAGATAACAGTAAACCTTAAATTGAAACACTGCAGTGAGCAGATAGATAGATAGATAGATAGATAGATAGATAGATAGATAGATAGATAGATAGAATAACAGTAAGCCTTAAACTGAAACACTGCAGTGAGCAGATAGATAGATAGATAGATAGATAGATAGATAGATAGATAGATAGATAGATAGATAGATAGATAGATAGAATAACAGTAAACCTTAAACTGAAACACTGCAGTGAGCAGATAGATAGATAGATAGATAGATAGATAGATAGATAGATAGATAGATAGATAGATAGATAACAGTAAGCCTTAAATTGAAACACTGCAGTGAGCAGATAGATAGATAGATAGATAGATAGATAGATAGATAGATAGATAGATAGATAGATAGATAGATAGATAAAATACAGTAAACCTTAAACTGAAACACTGCAGTGAGCAGATAGATAGATAGATAGATAGATAGATAGATAGATAGATAGATAGATAGATAGATAGATAGATAGATAGATAACAGTAAGCCTTAAATTGAAACACTGCAGTGAGCAGATAGATAGATAGATAGATAGATAGATAGATAGATAGATAGATAGATAGATAGATAGATAGATAGATTAACAGTAAACCTTAAACTGAAACACTGCTGTGAGCAGATAGATAGATAGATAGATAGATAGATAGATAGATAGATAGATAGATAGATAGATAGATAGATAAAATACAGTAAACCTTAAACTGAAACACTGCAGTGAGCAGATAGATAGATAGATAGATAGATAGATAGATAGATAGATAGATAGATAGATAGATAGATAGATAGATAGATAGATAGATAACAGTAAGCCTTAAATTGAAACACTGCAGTGAGCAGATAGATAGATAGATAGATAGATAGATAGATAGATAGATAGATAGATAGATAGATAACAGTAAGCCTTAAATTGAAACACTGCAGTGAGCAGATAGATAGATAGATAGATAGATAGATAGATAGATAGATAGATAGATAGATAGATAGATAGATAGATAAAATACAGTAAACCTTAAACTGAAACACTGCAGTGAGCAGATAGATAGATAGATAGATAGATAGATAGATAGATAGATAGATAGATAGATAGATAGATAGATAGATAGATAGATAGATAGATAGATAACAGTAAGCCTTAAATTGAAACACTGCAGTGAGCAGATAGATAGATAGATAGATAGATAGATAGATAGATAGATAGATAGATAGATAGATAGATAGATAGATAGATAACAGTAAGCCTTAAATTGAAACACTGCAGTGAGCAGATAGATAGATAGATAGATAGATAGATAGATAGATAGATAGATAGATAGATAGATAACAGTAAACCTTAAACTGAAACACTGCAGTGAGCAGATAGATAGATAGATAGATAGATAGATAGATAGATAGATAGATAGATAGATAGATAGAATAACAGTAAACCTTAAACTGAAACACTGCAGTGAGCAGATAGATAGATAGATAGATAGATAGATAGATAGATAGATAGATAGATAGATAGATAGATAGATAGATAGATAACAGTAAACCTTAAACTGAAACACTGCAGTGAGCAGATAGATAGATAGATAGATAGATAGATAGATAGATAGATAGATAGATAGATAGATAGATAGATAGATAGAATAACAGTAAACCTTAAACTGAAACACTGCAGTGAGCAGATAGATAGATAGATAGATAGATAGATAGATAGATAGATAGATAGATAGATAGATAGATAGATAACAGTAAGCCTTAAATTGAAACACTGCAGTGAGCAGATAGATAGATAGATAGATAGATAGATAGATAGATAGATAGATAGATAGATAGATAGATAGATAGATAGATAAAATACAGTAAACCTTAAACTGAAACACTGCAGTGAGCAGATAGATAGATAGATAGATAGATAGATAGATAGATAGATAGATAGATAGATAGATAGATAGATAGAATAACAGTAAACCTTAAACTGAAACACTGCAGTGAGCAGATAGATAGATAGATAGATAGATAGATAGATAGATAGATAGATAGATAGATAGATAGATAACAGTAAGCCTTAAATTGAAACACTGCAGTGAGCAGATAGATAGATAGATAGATAGATAGATAGATAGATAGATAGATAGATAGATAGATAGATAACAGTAAACCTTAAACTGAAACACTGCAGTGAGCAGATAGATAGATAGATAGATAGATAGATAGATAGATAGATAGATAGATAGATAGATAGATAGAATAACAGTAAACCTTAAACTGAAACACTGCAGTGAGCAGATAGATAGATAGATAGATAGATAGATAGATAGATAGATAGATAGATAACAGTAAACCTTAAACTGAAACACTGCAGTGAGCAGATAGATAGATAGATAGATAGATAGATAGATAGATAGATAGATAGATAGATAGATAGATAGAATAACAGTAAACCTTAAACTGAAACACTGCAGTGAGCAGATAGATAGATAGATAGATAGATAGATAGATAGATAGATAGATAGATAGATAACAGTAAGCCTTAAATTGAAACACTGCAGTGAGCAGATAGATAGATAGATAGATAGATAGATAGATAGATAGATAGATAGATAAAATACAGTAAACCTTAAACTGAAACACTGCAGTGAGCAGATAGATAGATAGATAGATAGATAGATAGATAGATAGATAGATAGATAGATAGATAGATAGATAGATAACAGTAAGCCTTAAATTGAAACACTGCAGTGAGCAGATAGATAGATAGATAGATAGATAGATAGATAGATAGATAGATAGATAGATAGATAGATAGATAGATAGATAGATAGATAGATAACAGTAAGCCTTAAATTGAAACACTGCAGTGAGCAGATAGATAGATAGATAGATAGATAGATAGATAGATAGATAGATAGATAGATAGATAGATAGATAGATAGATAAAATACAGTAAACCTTAAACTGAAACACTGCAGTGAGCAGATAGATAGATAGATAGATAGATAGATAGATAGATAGATAGATAGATAGATAGATAGATAGATAGATAACAGTAAACCTTAAATTGAAACACTGCAGTGAGCAGATAGATAGATAGATAGATAGATAGATAGATAGATAGATAGATAGATAGATAGATAGATAGATAGATAGATAGAATAACAGTAAGCCTTAAACTGAAACACTGCAGTGAGCAGATAGATAGATAGATAGATAGATAGATAGATAGATAGATAGATAGATAGATAGATAGAATAACAGTAAACCTTAAACTGAAACACTGCAGTGAGCAGATAGATAGATAGATAGATAGATAGATAGATAGATAGATAGATAGATAGATAGATAGATAGATAGATAGATAGATAACAGTAAACCTTAAATTGAAACACTGCAGTGAGCAGATAGATAGATAGATAGATAGATAGATAGATAGATAGATAGATAGATAGATAGATAGATAGATAGATAGATAGATAGATAGATAACAGTAAACCTTAAATTGAAACACTGCAGTGAGCAGATAGATAGATAGATAGATAGATAGATAGATAGATAGATAGATAGATAGATAGATAGATAGATAGATAGATAGAATAACAGTAAACCTTAAACTGAAACACTGCAGTGAGCAGATAGATAGATAGATAGATAGATAGATAGATAGATAGATAGATAGATAGATAGATAGATAGATAGATAGATAGATAACAGTAAACCTTAAACTGAAACACTGCAGTGAGCAGATAGATAGATAGATAGATAGATAGATAGATAGATAGATAGATAGATAGATAGATAGATAGATAGATAGATAACAGTAAACCTTAAATTGAAACACTGCAGTGAGCAGATAGATAGATAGATAGATAGATAGATAGATAGATAGATAGATAGATAGATAGATAGATAGATACTGTAGATATTGTAGATAGATAGATAGATAGATAGATAGATAGATAGATAGATAGATAGATAGATAGATAGATAGATACTGTAGATATTGTAGATAGATAGATAGATAGATAGATAGATAGATAGATAGATAGATAGATAGATAGATAGATAACAGTAAACCTTAAATTGAAACACTGCAGTGAGCAGATAGATAGATAGATAGATAGATAGATAGATAGATAGATAGATAGATAGATAGATAGATAGATAGATACTGTAGATATTGTAGATAGATAGATAGATAGATAGATAGATAGATAGATAGATAGATAGATAGATAGATAGATAGATAGATACTGTAGATATTGTAGATAGATAGATAGATAGATAGATAGATAGATAGATAGATAGATAGATAGATAGATAGATAGATAGATAGATAACAGTAAACCTTAACCTGAAACACTGCAGTGAGCAGATACAGTGCCTTGCAAAAGTATTCATACCCCTTGAAATTTTTCACATTTTTCCACCTTACAACCACGAACTTAAAAGTTTTTTATTGAGATTTTACGTGATAGACCAACACAGAGTAGCACATAATTGTGAAGTGAAACGAAAATGATAAATGGTCTTCAAAATTTTAAACAAATAAAAATCTGAAAAATGTGGTGTGCATTAGTATTCAGCCCCCCATACTCTGATACCTCTAAATACAATGCAGTGCAATCAATTGCCTTCAGAAGTCGTCTAATTAGTTAATAGAGTCCTACTGTGTGTAATTTACTCTCAGCATAAATACACTTGTTCTGTGACGGCCTCAGTGGTTTGTTAGAGAACACTGAAGACCAAACAGCATCATGAAGACCAAAGAACTCACCAGGCAGGTCAGGGATAAAGTTCTGGAGAAGTTTAAAGCAGGGTTAGGTTATAAAAAAAATATCCCAAGCTCTGAACATCTCAAGAAGCACTGTTCAATCCATCATTCAAAAATGGAAAAAGTACGGCACAACTGCAAACCTACCAAGACATGGCCGTCCACCTAAACTGACAGAGCGAGCAAGGACAGCACTGGTCAGAGAAGCAGCCAAGAGGCCCATGATCACTCTGGAGGAGCTGCAGAAATCCACAGCTCAGGTGGGAGAATCTGTGCACAGGACAACTATAAGTCGTACACTCCACAAATCTGGCCTTTTTGGAAGAGTGGCAAGAAGAAAGCCATTGTTAAGACAGGCATAAGAAGCCATGTAGGGGACACAGCAAACATGTGGAAGAAGGTGCTTTAAGGTGCTTTGGTCAGATGAGACCAAAGTTGAACTTTTTGGCCTAAATGCAAAGCGCTATGTGTGGCGGAAAACTAACACTGCTCATCACCCTGCACACACCATCCCCACTGTGAAACATGGTGGTGGCAGCATCATGCTATGGGGATGCTTTTCTTCAGCAGGGACAGGGAAACTGGTCAGAGTTGATGGGAAGATGGATGGAGCTAAATACAGGGCAATCCTGGAAGAAAACCTGTTGGAGGCTGCAAAAGACTTGAGACTGGGAAGGAGATTCACCTTCCAGCAAGACAATGACCCTAAACATACAGCCAGAGCTACAATGGAATGGTTTAGATCAAAGAATATTCATGTGTTAGAATGGCCCAGTCAAAGTCCAGACCTAAATCCCATTGAGCATCTGTGGCAAGACTTGAAAATTGCCGTTCACAGACGCTCTCCATCCAATCTGGCTGAGCTTGAGCTATTTTGCAAAGAAGAATGGGCAAAAATTTCAGTGTCTAGATGTGCAAAGCTGGTAGAGACATACCACAAAAGACTTGCAGCTGTAATTGCAGCAAAAGGTGGCTCTACAAAGTATTGATGCAGGGGGGCTGAATACTAATGCACATCACATTTTTCAGATTTTTATTTGTTTAAAATTTTGAAGACCATTTATCATTTTCGTTTCACTTCACAATTATGTGCTACTCTGTGTTGATCTATCACATAAAATCTCAATAAAAACTTTTAAGTTCGTGGTTGTAAGGTGGAAAAATGTGAAAAAGTTCAAGGGGTATGAATACTTTTGCAAGGCACTGTAGATAGATAGATAGATAGATAGATAGATAGATAGATAGATAGATAGATAGATAGATAGATATAATAAAATAAGAGTAAACCTTAAACTGAAACACTGCAGTGAGCAGAAAGACAGATAGATAGATAGATAGATAGATAGATAGATAGATAGATAGATAGATAGATAGATATTTAAAATATACATTACTATAGTACAGAACAGCAGTTCTACTCCTTTAGTTCTCTCTGTTTAGACGTTTCTCGATTTTCATAGCGATAAAGTTATTTTAGTGCACTTCATATTTAAAAAAAAAAAAACACCT
This sequence comes from Neoarius graeffei, assembly GCF_027579695.1. NCBI lineage: Eukaryota > Metazoa > Chordata > Actinopteri > Siluriformes > Ariidae > Neoarius > Neoarius graeffei. The sequence goes on along the minus strand of NC_083593.1, from coordinate 7,629,626 downwards.
TTCGATACTTTTATAGCTCTTGTTCACTTAATTTTTCTGAAAAATTACCATTTCGCAATAAAGTCAAAGTTATTAGTCGGTGATTCTCAGAAGGTTCGAGAAGAAACTCCTGAGGTAAATTAAGTTAGCACAGCATAAGCGGGCTGCTCATCGCGCTCCGGAGCCCTCCGTAAACTTTCAGCGGTTCTTTTGGTCCATGAGAGGATCAGTGTTCGCCTACTGAGGAAAACACGGCATGTTTTAATCAACTGGTCTGAAAATAAAAAGTAAATAAAGCTGAACTGAGAGTGAAAACGGGAACTGCCAGCGTCTGAGAGCGGAGCGGAGTGCGGTGCTGGATGCCGCGCGCGCGCCTGTCACATTTAAATTTCAGTCAGGGAGAGCGAGCGCGCGCGCCCGAGAAAGAGAAAGAGAGAAGTGCAGTCACTCACTCACGCGCTCACCTGAGCACGCGCGGGGTCTGAGCGGCTGTGCAGTCCGTCAGGAGGCAGCACGAGGCGGCCAGCGGGGCGGTCCTGCGCTCAGCCGAGCCGGATCAGAACCGCTCGGTTCTTCAGGAGCCTCTTCTTCTAAAGTCAAGCAGCCTCCGGTTCGCTGCGCTTTCTTTCCCTCAACTGTGAGTCTCGCGCGCTGAGCGGAAAGGGCTCCGTCCATCGACGCTCGCGAGAAATACACCTCAGCACTCCATCCCAAGCACAGCAGCAGCAGAATCACTACCTGCACTACACTCAACCCAACACTTCAGCATCACTACACTCAACCCAACACTCCAGCATCACTACACTCAACCCAACACTTCAGCATCACTACCTGCACTACACTCAACCCAACACTCCAGCATCACTACCTGCACTACACTCAACCCAACACTCCAGCATCACTACACTCAACCCAACACTCCAGCATCACTACACTCAACCCAACACTCCAGCATCACTACACTCAACCCAACACTTCAGCATCACTACCTGCACTACACTCAACCCAACACTCCAGCATCACTACCTGCACTACACTCAACCCAACACTCCAGCATCACTACACTCAACCCAACACTTCAGCATCACTACACTCAACCCAACACTTCAGCATCACTACACTCAACCCAACACTCCAGCATCACTACCTGCACTACACTCAACCCAACACTCCAGCATCACTACACTCAACCCAACACTTCAGCATCACTACACTCAACCCAACACTTCAGCATCACTACACTCAACCCAACACTTCAGCATCACTACACTCAACCAAACACTTCAGCATTCACTACACTCAACCAAACACTTCAGCATCCCAACCTGCACTACACTCAACCCAACACTTCAGCATCACTACACTCAAACCAACAATTCAACATCACTACCTGCACTACACTCAACCCAACACTTCAGCATCACTACACTCAACCCAACAATTCAGCATCACTACCTGCACTACACTCAACCCAACACTTCATCACTACCTGCACTACACTCAACCCAACACTTCAGGATCACTACACTCAACCCGACACTTCAGCACCAGTACTTGCACTACACTCAACCCGTCACTTCAGCATCACTACCTGCACTACACTCAACCCGACACTTCAGCATCACTACCTGCACTACACTCAACCCGACACTTCAGCATCACTACCTGCACTACACTCAACCCGACACTTCGGCATCACTACCTGCACTACACTCAACCCGACACTTCAGCATCGCTACCTGCACTACACTCAGCCCGACACTTCAGCATCGCTGCCTGCACCACACTCAACCCGACACTTCAGCATCACTACCTGCACCACACTCAACCCGACACTTCAGCATCAGTACCTGAACTACACTCAACCCGACACTTCAGCATCACTACCTGCACGACACTCAACCCGACATTTCAGCATCACTACCTGCACTACACTCAACCCGACACTTCACTCTAAAGCTCACAACTAATTAAGCATGATGACAATCACAACCAACTATAACAACCTTACATCCTTCAGGATGTAATAAAGCGTAAACAATATGAATAATAATAAGAAGCCTTTGTCACATGCACACTCATCCTCTGCATTTAACCCATCTGAAGCAGTGAACACACACCCAGAGCAGTGGGCAGCCATACTACAGCACCCGGGGAGCAGTCAGGGGTTAGGTACCTTGCTCAAAGGCACTTCAGCCCAAGGCCGCCCCATGTTAACCTAACTGCATGTCTTTGGACTGTAGGGGAAACCGGAGCACCCGGAGAAATCCCACGCAGACACGAGGAGAACATGCAAACTCTACACAGAAAGGCCCCCCCATCAACCACTGGGCTCGAACCCAGAACCTTCTTCCTGTGAGGCGACAGTGCTAACCACTACCCCACCGTGCTGCCCAATATCAGCTTCAGATAATAATAATAATTATTATTATTATAATTAGTAGTGGGCGGCACGGTGGTTTAGTGTTAGCGCTGTCGCCTCACAGCAAGAATGTCCGGGTTCAAGCCTCGTGGCCAGCGAGGGCCTTTCTGTGTGGAGTTTGCATGTTCTCCCCGTGTCCACGTGGGTTTCCTCCGGGTGCTCCGGTTTCCCCCACAGTCCAAAGACATGCAGGTTAGGTTAACTGGTGACTCTAAATTGACCGTAGGTGTGAATGTGAGTGTGAATGGTTGTCTGTGTCTATGTGTCAGCCCTGTGATGACCTGGCGACTTGTCCAGGGTGTACCCCGCCTTTCGCCCGTAGTCAGCTGGGATAGGCTCCAGCTTGCCTGCGACCCTGTAGAACAGGATAAAGCGGCTAGAGATAATGAGATGAGATGAGATAATTAGTAGTAGTAGTCGTAGTAGTAGAGGTATTGTGCCAAGCTGTAACCTTGGGTGTGCAGAGCTGTAACCGCCATCACACGTGTCCACTGGTGGTGGATAGTGGAACAGCCTCCAGATATGGAGGCTAGCTGCGAAATAAGCAGGACTACGTTCCTGACGAATAAGCAGTCGCGGGCCAACAGCGACAGACACTACCAGGGCATGGTGTGTAAAGGGTTGGCATACTTCTCATGTTAAAAGCCACATATGCCCTCTGACAGGTCTGCGACATGGCGAGTTCGGACCACCATCAAACAAGCCCGTTGCCCTTGCTGTCTTTGGAGGACCCCAACAGTGGAGCAGGCGGAGGTTGTGTCTTATGCTCAACGGCCGCAATGGCGGAGGAGGGCGATGCCATTTCGGGCTGGCTACAAAAGGCGCCACTCAACAGACTGGGTGTGTGGCAGCTCGATGCAACTCTCTGTTCATCTCCTCTAGCAGTGCCACAGACTCAGGATCTGAGGTCCAAGAGCGTGGGCTACATCCCGGCAAACTGTTGTCCACCCTAAACAAACTCACACCAACGGCCTCCTTCCGGAAACAACGAAGAAAGGAGAAGGCTTTGCTACCACCACCACTCCCAACATTTTCATGTGACAAGTGCCCCCACCTCTTTAGAGCAAGAATTGGACTTGTGAGCCATCAGCGAGCCCATCACCATCTTTGATGACGGAAGGAAAGATCCTCAGAAATGAGAGAACACCGACGACGACTGTGCCAAGGGCACAGTAGCATCCCATTTCCACACCTGAGGCCTTGGGACAAAGGTCAAGGTCACAGAACTGAGAGAAATGAGGCCATTTGTCTGGAATTTGATGACAAAGGTAAAAGGATATAATACTTCCAAGGTGAATAATATTAACTAAGCTCCTGTCTTTCAAAAATTTCTTGCTGCAGGCCAGTGACAAATACGCAGATCACTGATCTGGCCTGTTAAGGTCATTCCAGGGCAAAACCAATGTTCCCAAATGAAAGCCCATATGAGACTTCCTGTTCATGGTTAATAGTAACTATGGCTTTATCTTGCTCCATTTTTGAGATATAGGCCATTGAAAATATGTGAACTAATATTGATCTAGGTTAAAGATCAGTAGGTCAAAACTATAAATATTCATTAAAATGTGTTTTCCTTTGGCAAAGGAGCAAGGCTAGCTCAAAGACCATGAAAAACAGACAAAACTCTGACTTTTTGCTGTAGAGTTACCTAAGTGACAAGTTCAAGGTCACATAACTCAGTGAAAATAGGTCAAGTCACTTAACCGGAGCGAACTATTTTGAAGCCAGCACAGAGGTGTAAGTGGTTAGCACTGTTGCCCCACAGCAAGAAGGTTCTGGGTTCGAGCCCAGCAGCTGATGGGGACCTTTCTGTGTGGCGTTTGCATGTTCTCCCCGTGTCTGCGTGGGTTTCCTCCAGGTGTTCTTGTTTCCCCCACAGTTTAAAGACATGCGGGTTAGGCTAATTGGTGGCTCAAAATTGACCGTAGGTGTGAATGGTTGTTTGTCTCTATGTATCAGCCCTGCGATGACCTGGTGACTTGTCCAGGGTGTACCCCGCTTCTCGCTCATAGTCAGCTGGGATAGGCTCCAGCTTGCCTGCGACCCTGTAGAACAGGATAAGCGGCTACAGATAATGGATGGATGGATGGATAATGATAATACATTCTGTTCATTCATATCATGAGGGTTCAGCGTTGAGATGTGTTGTTGTCATGAAATTTAAAATCACCTAATTTTTCCTCTTTAAATGATACATTTTCTCAGTTTAAACATTTGATATGTCATCTATGTTCTATTCTGAATAAAATATGGAATTTTGAAACTTCCACATCATTGCATTCAGTTTTTATTTACAATTTGTACAGTTGTGTTCAAAATAATAGCAGTGTGTTTAAAAACGTGAGTAAAGCTCAAAATCCTTATAATAGTTATTTCCATGCATTGGGAACACTGCACATTATATTCTACATCAAAACATGAAGAAAAATGTATCAATATTTTAATTACTTTACAGAAAATGAAGAAAAATGAACATTGGGCTGTTCAAAAAAAATAGCAGTGTCTGCATTTTTCATTACAAACTCCAAATATTTACTGTATAAACTGAAAAAAATCTTAAGGATTTAGTATTCCTGTGAATCACTAAACTAATATTTAGTTGTATAACCACGGTTTCTGAGAACTTCTGGCACCTGTGAACAGGTATTCCAGCCCAGGATGATTTGACAATATTCCACAATTCCTCTGCATTTCTTGGTTTTGCCTCAGAAACAGCATTTTTGATGTCACCCCACAAGTTTTCGGATTAAGGTCCGGGGATTGGGCTGGCCACTCCATAACTTTCATTTTGTTGGTCTTGAACCCTGATGCTGCTCGCTTACTGGTGTGTTTGGGGTCGTTGTCTTGTTGAAACACCCATTTCAAGGGCATTTCCTCTTCAGCATAAGGCAACATGTCCTCCTCAAGTATTTTGATATATGCAAACTGATCCATGATCCCTGGTATGCGATAAATGGGCCCAACACCACAGTAAGAGAAACATCCCCATATCATGATGCTTGCACCACCATGCTTCACTGTCTTCAGGGTGTACTGTGGCTTGAATTCAGTGTTTGGGGGTCGTCTGAAAAACTGTCTGCGGCTCTTGGACCCAAAAAGAACAATTTTACTTTCATCAGTCCACAAAATGTTTTTCCATTTCTCTTTCGGCCAGTTGATGTGTTCTTTGGCAAATTGTATCCTCTTCAGCACGTCTTTTTTTTAACAGTGGAACTTTGCAGGGGCTTCTTGCCGATAGATTAGCTTCACACAGGCATCTTCTAATTGTCACAGTACTCACAGGTAACTTCAGACCGCCTTTGATCACCCTGGAGCTGATCATTGGCTGAGTCTTTGCCATTCTGACTATTCTTCGATCCATTCGAATGGTAGTCTTCTGTTTTCTTCCACGTCTCTCTGGCTTTGCTGTCCATTTTAAAGCACTGGAGATCATTTTAGCTGAGCAGCCCATCATTTTCTGCACTTCTTTACAGTATACGTTTTCCCCTCTCCAATCAATGTTTTAATCAAAGCACGCTGTTCTTCTGAACAATGTCTGGAACGACCCATGTTTCTCAGGTTTTCAGAGAGAAATGGATGTACAACATGTGCTGGCTTCATCCTTAAATTAGGGCCACCTGACTGACATCTGTTTTTTCACAGAATGAATGACCTCACTAATTAAACTCCACACTGCTATTATTTTGAACACGTCCCTTTCACTTAATTATTCGATTACACAGACTCGGGAGCATGCATATCATGAATGTTGGGTCTGTTGGTTTTCTATGACTCTACTACACCTACTGGTAAATTATTTGCCATGTAGTAATATAATTTCCACCAAAAACAGTGATTGATCTGGTTAGTCGTGTTGGACTGCTATTATTTTGAACACAAGTGTACTTTGTCCCAACTTTTTTGGAATCGGGGTTGTATATATATATATGGGCGGCACAGTGGTGTAGTGGTTAGCGTTGTCACCTCGCAGCAAGAAGGTCCGGGTTTGAGCCCCGTGGCCGGCGAGGGCCTTTCTGTGTGGAGTTTGCATGTTCTCCCCGTGTCCGCGTGGGTTTCCTCCGGGTGCTCCGGTTTCCCCCACAGTCCAAAGACATGCAGGTTAGGTTAACTGGTGACTCTAAATTGACCGTAGGTGTGAATGTGAGTGTGAATGGTTGTCTGTGTCTATGGCCCTGTTTACATTATTTCGAATCAGCGGATCATCAGATTAACGTTTTTAAAACGATTCGCGTACACACAGCAACGCCAATACACAATTCGCGTGCACACAGCAACGCCAATACACGGATACGCTAATCACATGACTAATTAGATGGCACATCACATGATCCCAGTGCATATCGGGCATGCGCAAGTCACTCACCACTTGCAAGTGGAAGGATGGCAAGCGAACACCTTCTCCAGCAGATAAACACACCTGGCTGTGATGTTCATGTTCTCACTGAGTTTAAGCGCCTGAAGGAGGTTGAAATGTGTAAATAAATGTCAGTGCTTTCTCCTGCGCTCCAAATCACTCCTCCCTGAACAGCGAGTGCCCTCTGGAGGGTGCGCACTCACTCCGGCCCTGTGCAGCTCACAGAGCGCGCGAGTGAAGCGCACGAGCAGTGATTCGGGACTGAGCCGCTGTGTGTGTGATCCCAACGCCAGCGAATCAGGAAGGTGGATGTCACAGTGACGTTGTCCAATGACGACGTCAGCTAGAGCTCAGCACAGCGTATCCGCGTATCCTCAATGTTTACACAGCACCGGATCAGATACGAACTGGATTGAATACGTGGACCCTGGCGGATTCCTGTTTCCCGGCGTTTTAATGTGAACGGACAGTGCATCCGTGAAGAAAACGAGACAGATACGGTCTAATGTAAACTTGGCCTATGTGTCAGCCCTTGTCTATTTAATATTCATTATTTTAATTTAAGGAAATTTGTGATTATTGACTGTGTTAACTCCTTTGTATAAAAGCTCAGATCTTCTGCAAGTCTGATCCCTCTCAGTGAAGCACACGTTCAGACGATACTCATGGATTTAATATCCAACACGGATCGTCAGGTTTTCCTCAAGCTTGTAGAGTCCTTGCTAGCTCAAGTGTACGCTGTGATTAAGCAAAAAAGGTGACACATACAAAATACTAAGAAACTTTGAAATTCATGCAAACATTTCTAAGATTCAGCTTTTCTGTCAAGTTGCTGCTGATACTATTTGTAACAAGAATGTGTGTGTTAAACTGAAAAGGAAAACCCAACAGAAACGTGTGTTTGAGTGCTCTCAGACTTTTGGACCCCGCTTTAGACCATCAAACCATAACCGAGACTTACCTAATACTACTAAAGATCATTTATATTGTGAAATATGTGGAACCGGTATACATTTAACTCTAATACAGGTTCGAGCCTCTTTTGGAATGTTTGTTTTCCATCAGAGTCAATTCTAAACTAAACTCTAAAATCTCATCTATACACAATTCTTACACACAGGTTAGACTTGTACAACTACTTTTGTTCACATTTGAACAGAACAGGTGGCGATGTTGAATATTTGGGGCGTCATCACAAAACGAGTCCGGTTGTTCAAAAAACAAAAAGGCGCTTTATATTGGATATAAAAGTTGGTTTATACGTGGATATTCTAGATCTCCAGTTAGTTATTTTAATAAGGAGTGATTTGTTAAATTTGGTGCAGCCAATCCAGAGAAATTAGTGAAAATGTTTAAGATCATCTTAACAGAAAATCAGCTATAAAACTTCAATGTATAAACTGAAATTAATGTGAATTTTATATCCCTAAATCATACTTTTTTTCCTTGTACAAAGCAACAACCATGTTGATTGACCATGTGTTTTCGAACCATAGCTGATCCAAAAGGCCATGAATTAATGGAAAATCAGACGATTTTCATGGAATCTGCAGAGACTGAACCGGAAGATCCCAAAGGGGTGCGTGATGTCACACATGTAACAATCCAGGTATCAGTTTTGTTCCCGTGCGCAGTAGTGGTTAGACCAGTCTCGATATGGAATCACGTTTTGGAGAGAATTCTGAGTGATTGGGATCCTTACATGTTGGAAGAAGGGGCAGATGATCAAGGATATTCCAGAGTAAATGGTTATCTTTTTGAGACCCCAAAGCGAGAACTATATGCCGGCTCAGGACAGTCCCGCTCACTGCCGATAGTGCACCACCAGCCAGAGAGAACTGGTAATACAGATTGGTTTGTGGAGTTTTATTCCAAGCTGACCGTTGCAAAATATAGGGAAAATATTTACATGTACCTCAATAAATGCAGAAATATAATCTTTAAAGCATACACTTATTCAGTGTAATTATTGAAAGAAAATATGAAGTGGGTGATTATGGGGGAAACGACAAACTATCCAAATGTCAGATGTCCTTTATTAAATAAATGGGTTTCTATTCTGCTCCAATAATTCCCACGTGGTCGTTTTGGTGGTGGTGAATACTTGATGAATCAAATTTATTAGTAGGCGACACGAAATCTGCCTGCTTTGTTTGCACAAACCTCACCCACTGTCACTTTAGTGTCATTTCTTGGAAATTCGTGAACCGAATGCCCTGCTGTATATAGGAGTTGAACATCCAAACACAATGCAGCGCTTCCCCATCATTACCTTTGCAAGATTCCAACAACAATATCCAATTTCAGTGAGTAAACCAGCATGGAGTCAGATGAACCAAAACGACCCAGATAACCTGGGTTCCACACACGGCCTCATGTGAGATAAGCCCTGGCGCAAGGCTGCCGGGATTCGGAAATCATGACATTGATAGTTGTGCGCTTGATAATAAAATAAATAATTATTCCCCCCCCCCCCCGCTTTATTAATTTATTTTGATCGTTACTAATGATATATTCACTGGAAAGATGAGAATAACGGCGGTGGTAAAAGAACAGCGACTGTACTGGCTGAAGGTTGCGCGGGTCTCTGCTGCGGTGCGCAAGCAACGGGACATCACTACCGCACCGGACGGAGCGGGGCAAAATGACTGGCCGTAGATTCTATCAAAAGTTCGATCTAAATTGACCATGGTTGCAAAATATTGGCCAAAAATACGCAAACACTACGAAATATGAAGGTAAGATGAAAAAGAAACATTCTATTGCCTTATACTGCAAGACTAAAACAAAACAAAACTGTTAAAACTCACCTTTTCAGTGATAACGTCCGAACAGATCACCCGCGTAACAAAGACCGCAAATGGAAGCACGATCAACTTCTAACTGCTGGAGTGGAAAATTCCATTCTACACATGCAAATTGTTAATGTGTGTCCTTCCCCGCACACAAATAACACACTACGGTAAAAAATAGACCACAACTCATTTTATAGCTCAGAAATTCATACAAGACCAGCTACCATCGTAACATATTCTGTAAGAAACATTCTATACCTAACTTTCAGCTTTCGTTTTAAAAACAAAATCGCATATTTATAGCTAAATTTTTATCTGGTGTAGTGATTTTAAGTTACTACTTTTGGTGAGGTAGTGACTTTGACTCTGAGGCTTTCTGTTTAGATCAAAACACAATCGTATTGGTTTTGGGTTTGCGGAAAATGGAGTTACAACGGTGACCAAATGTTTTGCATGATGTTTTATTACGGTTATGATTATTCTGTGAGCGCACCAATCCTTAGGTGTATAAAGTTACAACTTAAAATGCAATTAGTGATAACTGTAGACTTTTCAGTGGACTACGACCTTTTTAAGGGAACGCGATGCAGTCAACCATTTATCATGTCCCAGATCAAGCCGCCATTTTTCCACAAATTTGCAGAATTTTTGCCAAATTCTGAATAGAGTATTCACATCAAAGATTTAGTTTTATCTGTATTATTTCTTTCATCATTTTATTTCAAATTAAAACCATCATCATTCAAAACCGTATAGTTTATTGACCGAGTATATTTAGTGGGGGACCCTCACAGTACCCAGTTTCTGAGACAGACCCATATTCATTCATTTTAAAGCATTACAATAAGGCATTGCATGCACTTTAAAAATGCATTTAGCCTACAAAGTTATATTTATAGATTGTTTTACAGTATAATATTTTGGTGACTGATACATTATAGATTAAGGAATGTATTTACGGTAAAATTAGGGTCATTTTAAGACACTCGTTTCATATCACGATATCTCAGAATGAAGTTTTGCGACACTGGACTCATTTTGTGATGACTCCCAATTTTAAGAAATCATTTACATGAGGTATAATAACCCAGTTAATTCAAAAAAAAAAAAGTTAGGAAAAAGTTAACCTATAAATAAATCTCATTTAATTGCACTTCTGGTCCCCTAATATCATCAATACGGGTTCTTGAACTAAAACTTGCAGATGAACAACTTGTACAACTGGGATTTTCAGAAACCATTTTGACACCAACTTATCACGTTGTAGCGAAGGAGTTTCAGTGGTTGATGGATAGTAATTTTTTTTTTTAATAATAAATGTTAAAAAAAACAAACACTACCCTTTAGTAATCCCTAATAAGTCCACGGAATTTGGGTTACATCTCTGCTGGTTGGATTATGTACACTTTTACAATAGCAAGAAAATGTTAGAGATACCAAAGTGAATTAGACAAACACACCAGAGCGCAAACTGAAATAATCCAAATTGGAGTTGTAATAGTAAATCCACCATGCCTTATGCCATAGCACACCATCACATTTATTATTTGCTTATAACATGCAATGGAGAGTTTTATTTCTTAAATGATGACACCACTCAAACACAGTAGGCATTTGTGGACAGGAAAATCAGTAGCGAATAGTTTGATGATGCTGAACAAAACCAAGCTGGTACAAATCCATAAGATCCCAGTAACAGTGAAGACGGATTCATTTTCATAGACGCCAGGCGCTAGAAAAAAAGTATTTCAGGTCTCATGAGTTTGCGTGAAGCGGAGCTTATACTAAACAATGCTGAAAAATTCTTTTAAGCTGCTCAACACAGAAATGAACCATTCATTTTAAATGATATTAGCTTTAATCTTTACTACGACTTGAGACAGAGAGCTTCTTAAGAACAGTGTTTATTTCCTCCATTTCATAGCTGGAAAGTGACAGAGATGGAGAAAAAAAAAATTTCATAAACACCAGAGTGCACATTAGAGCTTATAAAAATGAAATATGTGCTCATTGTAGCTAAAGTAATACATTGACAAACTGCGCACACTGGAGTTCAGTTTTCGGTTTCAACACGCAGCTCCAAAATGCATCTCGCATAAAAAACACCCCGTTAACTTATTAAACCAGTTTTGCTCTTGACATTCATATGTGCGAAGCCATCAGGAACCCAGTAAATGCATCAATAAATATACCTGGGAAAAAGTTCCACAGCCTGGAGTAGCAGAAAGGAGACGGAGCAGTGAGTGCTGATCAAACATGTAGCTCTGAATCAACACCTCCATGCTAAGAGGCAATCGGATAAAACGTTATTACTGAAGCCTATGAGAAAAGGTTCAGGACACACACAAAATTCTCTGCAATTTAGTTTCTGAAGTTTAGATTTCTTAAACAAAAAACAAAACCAAACCTCACATCATTCTGTCTTGTTGACTACATAGGTTTTTTTTTTTAAAAACCCATCATTATAACAAATATATTCGTTATAGAAAAAGATGAGGAAACACCATGAGAACAATACATTTAAAATGACACACAAACATCAGTATGTCCACTGAAGAGGACAGATAATATATAAAGCATATAGCGAATTATATATTACTGTCTTCGAAAGCATCCTGATTTTCATTAATACTTTATTTCATAGAGCTCCACAAAGGGAAACGGACAAAACGTAAAGATTAGCGACATACAGTATGAACTCTAACAATCAGCGTATCAGAGAACTAACCACTTTTCCCAGTAACGTCTTTATCAATACCTAAAAAAAAAAAAAAAAAAAAATCACTCATATAATAAACACTAAAAGTTGATTGAGCTTTTTTCAATTTTTTTTTTTTTTATTTAATTTCATCCCAATGTCCGCTTTTCTTGGAGATCAGATTTTGACAGTGTGCGCGTGCTTCTTGCACAGTGGCTTGTCTTTTTTGGAGAAGAAAGCTTGACCCTCTAGACTGGTGCTGCACACCTGGAGGACAAGAGAACATTATTATACACTGCAACAAACCAGACTACTTCTGGTGTGCTGTTATCGGAAAATAAAAATCAACAGGGTGAGGAGTTATTGTTCCCACACATGCACATTGATCGTTTTCATGTTGAGAGCACAGCAAAAAAAGTGTTTTAATCCTATTACGCTGCAGCAGTTTGAAATTACCTGTAAATGGATTAATATGAGCAGTAAATTTATTACTGATTATCTGACAACACACCATAGCTTTATCAATTTATAGCCATGCTTGTTTTATGTTGTGGACCCTCTGCAAAACAAGCTAGTTCCTGCTATCATTAACGTTATAGCAAGCTATAAACAGTCGTTCCCTTGTTCAGAGGTTAATTTCCTAAAGAAAAAAAAAAAAAAAATCACCTTTTTGCCACGTTACTAAAGAACCATAAAGCGTAAACCATATTGTTACAAAGCACTGACGCTGGAACGACATTGTCTCAATAATTATAGATTTCTCTTAATTAAATAACTTTTTTTTTTACATGTTTATGATTAGCTAGATTAAGTTTCTGCTATACTCATCACTGGAAATTTGCTGTTACTACATAAACAAAAACATTAGTACCAGTGCATTAATATAAACCTGGGATTATAGAAAACAACCACCTTCTGACCAATCAGATTCAAGAAATCAGCAATGCTGTGGGTATAATATTGATTATTCTATCCACATTCACTGGATGAGCAATTGCGCACTCCGATTGGCTATGGAATCAATTTTGTGCCAAAATGTTCATACAATACTTTTGAAATATCAAACAAAAACGACAAATCAAAATACAAAAAAAAAGTCAATTTTTTTAGACTGGCAAACAAATTATTCGTGTAATCGTGCAAAATATCAGTCTATTACTCTTCAGAAACCTTTTTTTTTTTGTTCCGCGTCTTTCTCAGTTTTGTTTGATGTAATTTATTTTGGTTGCGATTCCAGCTTTCTCGTTTGCGCTCCCTGACTTTTTGCTTGCAGTTTTGACACAAACTTCCCGTGTGGGCGGGCTGTCCAGGAATGCATTCCCATTGGCTAACTTGTGTTTGACTGACAGCTACACTCAGCCATTCCCTACTCGGATTCTGGCGGACTGTTTGACGAGTGACCGATCCATTGACGGTAAACAAGGATCGAGTGGACTTCAGTGGCGACTATGATATCGAATTAATTCAACAAAGTGTAAGTGCGGGACAGATGTGCTGTACGTGTTGCAGTAGTGCACATTATGCAGGTGTTTCGTGGCAAGTCAAATGTTAGCCTTAGCTCCACTACCCAATATAATAGCTGTCTTGCTAACGGTAAACACGCCTGCATAATGTGCACTACTGCAACACATACAACACATCTGTCCCGCACTTACACTTTGTTGAATTAATTCAATATCATAGTCGCCACTGAAGTCCACTCGATCCTTGTTTACCGTCAATGGATCGGTCACTCGTCAAACAGTCCGCCAGAATCCGAGTAGGGAATCGCTGAGCGGAGCTGTCAGTCAAACAAGTTAGCCAATGGGAATGCATTCCTGGACAGCCCGCCCACACGGGAAGTTTGTGCCAAAACTGCAAGCAAAAAGTCAGGGAGCGCAAACGAGAAAGCTGGAATTGCAACCAAAATAAATTACATCAAACAAAACCGAGAAAGACGCGGAACAAAAATAAAAGGTTTCTGAAGAGTAATAGACTGATATTTTGCACGATTACACGAATAATTTGTTTGCCAGTCTAAAAAAATTGACTTTTTTTTTGTATTTTGATTTGTCGTTTTTGTTTGATATTTCAAAAGTATTGTATGAACATTTTGGCACAAAATTGATTCCATAATTGGCTACTCTACTACCAGCTCATATACCATGAGTAGAGAAAAACAAAATGGCAGAGCGTTTTGCCGAACCAACTGAGGACAAAATAAAAACTACTCAAACAAAACCCCAAAAACACAAACCAACAAAATATGGAATGAAAAGTATTTGATGGTAAAAACGCATCTTGTATTTTTCAAGAATTATTATAGCATTTTTCACGTGTCTGCTAAGCGGAAACAATTTTGTTGGACAAGTTTTTATTCATCGAATTTGCAAAAAATGAAAGTGCTCCATTTCGCAAAACCTAGTGAATGTGGATAGAATAAAACAATCACTCCATTCAGTATCATCGTACACGGCTTACAGCCGACGAGGCACGCACCAGACTCGATTTCATGGAATAATTGTTAATTATGAGAATGTATGTGCTCTACATCGTCTCTCTTCCTGATGTGAACGTACCGAACACACGAAGCAGGTATCATGCCAGGTGAAGCCCAGAGCCTCCAGAAATTTGTCCCCTGCCTCGATGGGGAAGTCACAGCCGTGGCAACTGGTACCGAAAAGATTGTAATAGTCTAATAAGAGACAGAAAGAGACAAAACAGGACAGTGATTAGTCCATGTGATTTAAAGTACCCTTACAATCCAACTTCTACCATAAATAGTAATAGTAATCAGAGCGCCATTAAAGGGCTGTAAACCTTCTATGACTTTTAATGGCTCTCCAATAACTTGTAAAGGTCACTGACTGTTTAATGACTGTTTAACGAGCACAGATTACGCAATTACTGGGCTGTAACTAACACCAGTCGTGTAGGCTGGGCCTGTCTGGGTGGTGTGCTTGTGAAGATGAGAAGGGTTGGCCTGGGTGGAACTCACTCACTGTGTGTGTGTGTGTGTGTGTGTGTGTGTGTGTGTGTTCTGGTCTCTTACCGCTCTCACAGTAGGGCTGTCCATCCTCGAGGTGGAAGGTGTTGTTGCGAATGGGCTGCTGGCAGGAGGTGCACAGGAAGCAATACACATGCCAGGTTTGTTTCAGGGCATTGATGACTTCCTGTAAAGAGGAAGAAAATAATTTATTAAAAAAAAAAAAAAAAGGCTTTTTTGGCATACATAATACGTTATCCTGTGAATGCGTTCACAAGGCAAGGCAAGTTTATTTATATAGCACATTTCATACACAGTGGCAGTTCAATGTGCTTTACAGAAGTAAAAGCAAAACAGTAAACAATAGAAAATAAAATTACATAAAATAAATGGGGAAGAAAATGAAGAATTAAACAATAGTAGAAATAAAATAAAGTTCAATTTAAAAAAAAAACAAAAAAACAGCAGAATAAAATAGAATAAAAGTTAAGTAAAATTTAAAACATGGAGAGACTGTAAAAGTAAAGAGTTTAAAACATGTAGAGATGGCAATATTAATAATTTAGCAGAAAGCATCTGAAAACAGCTTGGTCTTTAGTCTAGATTTGAAGCTGCCAACAGCAGGAGCATTTTTGATGTCCTCCGGGAGTTGGTTCCATAGCTGTACTGTATAGTAGCTAAAAGCTGCTTCACCACACTTTGTTTTAACAACAGGTTTTACCAGTAAATTTTGCTGCTGCGATCTGGTAGATCTGATTGGGTTCGGCCGCCGCAACATATCAGAGAGGTAATTGGGCCCTGTACCATTTAGAGATTTGTACACCAGCAGCAATGCTTTAAAGTCAATTCTGTAGCTTACTGGAAGCCAGTGAAGGGACCTTAGAATTGGAGTAATGTGCTCTGTTCTTTTTGTTCGTGTGAGAACCCTCGCCGCTGCACTTTGAACCAGCTGAAGTCGTTTGACGTTTTTTTTTGGCAGGCCTGTGAAAAGGCCATTGCAGTAATCAACCCTACTAGAGATGAAGGCATGTACAAGTTTTTCCAGATCATTTTTTGACACAAGTCCTCTTAGTTTGGAAATGTTTTTTAGGTGATAAAATGCCGTTTTGGTGATTGCTTTCATGTGCCTGTCAAAGTTTAGCTCGCTGTCAATGAAAACACCAAGATTTTTAACCATTTCTTTTGTTTTAATCCCCTTTGTGTCAAGAATAGTGGTAATCCTGAGTCTTTCATCTTTTTTCCCCAAATAGAATTACTTCTGTTTTATCTGTGTTCAGCTGAAGAAAATTTTGTGACATCCAGTTGTTGATTTGATCGATACACTGGTAGAGACATTCAAGGGGGGCATAATCATTAGGTGATAGAGCAAGATAAATTTGGGTATCATCTGCATAGCAGTGATATAAAATTGAATTGTTCTTGATAATTTGCCCAAGTGGGAGCATATAAAGGTTGAATAGTAATGGTCCAAGAATCGACCCCTGGGGGACACCACAGGTCAAGGACATTGACGCTGAGGTACAATTTCCCATGGTAACAAAGAAGCTTTTAAGTATGATTTTAACCAATTGATAACTTTACCAGTCAACCCAACCCAATGTTCAAGTCGATATAGCAGTATGTTGTGATCAACAGTATGAAAAGCTGCACTGAGGTCCAGTAATACCAGGACCGATGTTTTGCCTGCATCAGTATTAAGATGTATGTCATTTATAACTTTAATCAGCGCTGTTTCAGTGCTATGATTGGCACGAAATCCTGATTGAAAGTTATCAAAACAGCTGTTTGATATCAAGAAACATTCACAGTGCAACATTCAATTCAAACTCAAGTGTGAAAGTGGGACGTTATATTACAGATATACAGTTAAGGTCTTTCTAAACGAGCATCAGAACATAACACCGGGATTAAAGTCGTAGAAGCACTGTTACTAAAACCTATGGCAATTTTTCAATATTTATATCTTATCACAGCAAAAACAATAAGCATGACATTAAGACAGACTTAGCCTCTAGCTACTCGGTGTGTGGTGCCTTAGGATGATCTGAGGTGGTATTCGTATCAAGTGCAAAAACGACATTTCCTGTCTCACTTGTTCCACAAGCTCACATGGCCAAATGGCTTGGGCCAAGTAGGAATTATTACGGAAAAATCTTTGGTTGTACTTGGCTCATTCAGGCTAAATGCATTACATTCGCTGTGATAATAAAGGTAGCATTACCACGACAGGAAGTGCGTTTTATATTTTATTTAAACAATGTTGGTAAGTTCATGGTGCTCTCTAGGAGATCAATATGCAGGATATCATCATGGAAACCAAATAAAAATATCATACCACCCCTTTAAAAGGGCCTCGAGACGCTCTGAAATACTAAATCTGATCTCAAGCTGAGCTGTAAACAAGACGAAGCCTGGATGTCCTAGACGAGCCCTAGCCTAGCTGCTCATTAGCAGAGCGAACCCCCTTCCGCTTCATCGCCCGGCGCTGACCTCCCCAGCACTGCTGCTGCCTGTTTGAAGCCTCAGTGCCAGGACCAGCGATAATTGTCACACATCGGAGACGCGACTGCCAGCCTCCCCTCCTTTGGCCTTGCAGCCCTTATGATCCTGATTAAAGCGCTTTTCCCTCACAGGGCTGAGAGCCTGGGAAGCCAGATCAACAGAGAATCACAAAAAGATGCCAAGCCCAAGTTCAAACACTTGTTACTCTTCGTTAGATTAGATGTATTTTCTTATGAGACCCTGAAACAGACAGTCAGTGTCTGCTTTTCCAGAAATACAAGCAGTGGAGCTAGTTTTTAAGCTTTAGGCAAGTCCCTCACCCCAAGGATCTTCTGCTGGCAACGGCAGCAGCTGGGGGCGAAGAACTGCTCATAGCAGTGCTCGCAGTAAACAGCGCCGCGCTCCTCTACGAAGCCCACCTCGGCCAGAGAGCTGCGGCAGTGAGCGCAGTTAAACTCCTCCGGGTGCCACGACTTCCCCATAGCCACCAGGTACGGACCCCTGAGAGAGAGAGAGAGAATAAGCATCACAATCACATCCTTACAATTAGCAAGAAAAACAAACATGATTAAAAAAAAAATTTATACAATATATAGGATTTAGGCACTGCCTAAAAGCAGAGCTCTCATCTGTTTCTGGGTTGTAGAATTTTATCATCATAGCCAGCCTCTTTGGTTTTATTTCTTTACCGTTATAGTTACTATAATGTTTCCTTACATTGTACAAAACGTCGGGCAACAACACAAGTTACTCGCTACTACACTGTCCCGACTACTACTCTACTTCACTAGTTGTTGGGTTTCCTGTGGTGGCAGACACACACACAGGACCGAAACCATCAGAAAACAACTCTGTGGGTTTCTTTATGTGCCCACACTCTATGCCTATGGGGCTCCGCCCGTGCAGGAGCTCCATTATGAATATGCATGCACAGAATCAACAAATCAAAATGATCCCAGGTACAAACCCAACCTAAAACACAGAAACGTTATGAACATTCCAGTACCAATTCTATGGAAGGCTGGGGGCGGCGATGTGAAAAATTATATACATAATTATTGATTAAATTCATACTATAGTGCCGTTATATGATCGATTCTGATCAGTCAGAAGTTGTTGAATTGGCGTTGATTGAGTACTCATAGTGGATACTAAGCAGCTCGTCTTGTCTTCTTCCGCTTATCCGGGGCCGGGTCGCGGAGGCAGCAGTCTGAGCATGGAAGCCCAAACTTCCCTCTCCCCAGACACCTTGGCCAGCTCCTCGGGAAGAACACCGAGGCGTTCCCAGGCCAGCCGAGAGACATAGTCCCTCCAGTGTGTCCTGGGTCTTCCCCGGGGCCTCCTCCCGGGGGGACATGCCTGGAACACCTCCCCAGGGAGGCGTCCAGGAGGCATCCGAAAGAGATGCCTGAGCCACCTCAGCTGATTCCTCTCGATGTGGAGGAGCAGCGGCTCTGTTCCGAGCTCCTCCCTCTATCTCTAAGGGAGCGCCCAGCCACCCTGCAAAGGAAACTCATTTCGGCCGCTTGTATCTGCGATCTTGTTCTTTCGGTCATTTCCCAAAGCTCATGACCATAGGTGAGAGTCGGAACGTAGATCGACCGGTAAATCGAGCGCTTCGCCTTTTGGCTCAGCTCCTTCACTATGATGGACTGGTAAAGCGACCGCATCACTGCGGAGGCCGCACCGATCCGCCTGTCGATCTCACGCTCTATCCTTCCCTCACTCGTGAACAAGATCCCGAGATACTTAAACTCCTCCACTTGAGGCAGGACTTCTCCACCAACCTGGAGACACTTACTAAGCAGCTTTAAAAAAAAAAAAAGTTCCTTAACAATAAGAAAAAAATATTTTAATTGGCGAGGTTTCAAATACGGTGATGTTTACTGAACATTTATGGAAGACGTCTCCAGCATTATCACTTTGACAGTCGGTACGTTTTCTCCATTACGTCTATATTACATTACGTGCGCTTTCTACATCTACAAACGTTCAACTACATTAAATGTAAACATAAATGGTTAAAAAGAAGCATCATTCATTAATAAATGAAAAACTGAAAATGGAATCCTATCCATCCATCTTCTCAGCCGCTTATCCATTAGGGTTGCAGGTGAAGCTGGAGCCAATCCCAGCTGACTTCAAGTGAGTGGCAGGGTTCACCCTGGACAGGTCACCAATCTACCACACTCACATTCATACCGACGGCCAATTTAGAGCAGCCAGTTGTCCTAGTCTTTGGACTGTGGGAGGAAACCAGAGCACCCAGAGGAAACCCACACAGGCACGGGGAGAACATGCAAACTCTGCACAGAAAGACCTCATTCGTCAACAAGGTTCGAACCCAGAACCTACTTGCTGAAAATAATCAACCTTGTTATGCTAACGGTACATAATTACACTTCATGTCAGGCCACATCACGCCACCCCATAGCAGATTAGTTTCCTATAATTGCACACCCAAGTGTTTTATTCCTTACATAAAATGTGCAATAATTGTAGTAATGAATAACTGATGAATAGCAAAATGTTAATGTATTGAAATGATTCCATTTACTGAACTATTTCTGTATTTAATTATTCATTTAATTTACTTCATCCATAAAAGTTAATTAGATGGCCTAATGGCTGATTAGATAGCTGCTCTGATTATGCATCTGTTTACACTTCCTCAGAACGCCTTCTCAAACAAAATTTGGAAAGCTCTAATGGTTCATAGTTTTTCTATGTGATGTGTCTGTGAAAGCACACATCTTATTGTCTGCTCATATAGAATCTGAGCTGGTATTACTGACACAGGCCCACTCCAAATAGCCTAGTATTGATTAGTCGTGACTGTGGTTTAGTTGATCCAACACACACACTTTGATAGATGCTACTGACAGAATTGCCTCGTCCCTGTACCGAAGAAGCCGTGTACCAGTGACCTCAAAGACTACAGGCCTGTGGCACTGACGTCACACATCATGAAGACCCTTGAGAGACTCATCCTGGAGCAGATCCGGCCTACGGTCCAACCACTTCTTGACCCCCTTCAGTTTGCCTACCATCCTCGTCTTGGAGTAGAGGATGCAATCATCTACCTGCTCAACAAAGTCTATGGCCACCTGGACAAGCCAGCCAGCACTGTGAGGATCATGTTTTTGATTTCTCCAGTGCTTTTGGCACCATCCGGCCGGCTCTGCTGGGTGAGAAGTTGACAGCGATGCAGGTGGATGCCCCACTGGTGTCCTGGATTGTGGATTATTTGACTGGCAGACCACAATACGTGCGCTTGCAGTGCTGTGTGTCGGACAGAGTGATCAGCAACACCGGGGCTCCACAAGGGACTGTCCTTTCTTTTTCACTCTCTACACCACTGATTTCAACTACTGCACGGAAACCTGCCACCTCCAGAAATTCTGATGACTCTGCAGTGGTTGGACACATTACTGGTGGTGATGAGAGCGAGTACAGGACGGTGGTGGACAACTTTGTCACGTGGAGCAGGAAGAACCACCTACAGCTCAACGTGATGAATACGAAAGAACTGGTGGTCGATCTGAAGAGAATCAGGGCTCCGGTGAACCCTGTTAACATCCAAGGGGTCAGTGTGGACGTGGTGGAGGAATACAAGTACCTGGGGGTATACTTGGATAATAAACAGGACTGGTCCAAAAACGTGGACACGGTATATAAAAAGGGCCATAGCCGTCTCTATTTTCCGAGACGGCTAAGGTCCTTCAACATCTGCCGAACGATACTGCAGATGTTCTACGAGTCTGTGGTGGCCAGTGCCATCCTGTACGCTGTCGTCTGCTGGGGCAGCGGCTTGAGGGTGAAGGACAATAACAGGCTCAATAAGATCAGGAAGGCCGGCCATGATGTAGGCGTGGAACTGGACTCTGACAGTGGTGTTGGAGAAGAGGACACTGTCCAAAATAAAAAACAAATCTTAGACCGTCCTTCCCACCCTCTACATGAGGAGCTGATCAGCCACAGGAGCACGTTTAGTTAACGGCTGATTCTTCCACGCTGCACAACTGAGACACAGGAAATCATTCCTACCTGTTGCTGTCAAGCTGTACAATGCCATTGTATAACTGGTGCACTGTATCCTTAACTCAGGTGCAATATATGCATATAGGAATCATTGTGTATATATATATATATATATATATATATATATATATATATATATATATATATATATATATATATATATATATATAAAAATCACTTCATTTTGCTTTTACTAAAGTGATTGAACTTATTCTTTTTTCACACGATTTTATCTTTTTTTTTTTAAAAAGACGTTTACTACTACTCTGATTCAGGAGCTTGGTAGCAAATTTGAATTTCCCTCCAGGTATTAGTATAGGTAATCGTATGGGGCCGAGTAAAATTAAGGATTAATTTCACGAGTGATTTCGAATTTCAAAACTTTGAAAATCACAAGTGAAAATTGATCCTTAATTTTACTCGGCCCCATACGATGACTTGTTTATAATACATAGGGCCAAATTCATACTTCAGAAGCCATTCAAGTTCACAACATTTGTCATTCACGTTTTCTGAACCAATCAGGGCGCAAGACTATCTTGCACGCTTGAATCAGTTTCTAAAGCATCTTCTGGTATTTTCATTTTCGCTTGCAGCTTTCAATTGGCTTATCATTTCTTCGTCAAATATAGCGAAACGCGGCATTGCTGAGTCAGCCATTTTGTTGACAAAATTTGCTAATTTTTGTAACCGTAACCAAGCAACGAACTAGCCAATGGCATTTCAGAAATCCGGCCCTGTCTTAAGGAAAAAAAGCCCTCCTTGATTGACCAATCAGAATTGAGTAATTTGGCCCTATGTATGATAAATAAAGTAATTCAGATTACATCACTGCATGGTTTTTGCAGGGAATAAATAAATAGTGAAATAAATTAAAACAAATAAATTAATACCTACCCCCCCCAAATTCTCAGCCCTCCAGATTTTTCCTTTTTCCATCTACAGGACCAGTCAAAAAAATTTGCACACATACTGTATTCATAGTACTGAGTAAGTGTGGCCAAACTCTTGACTTGTCCTGGATTTATGTCTAGAATAAAATTAAAATAATTCATGGTTTGTACACTGGATGAAGACAAACAGGGTATAAAATGTTTTATCCTTTCCATCACATTTCTGTCTTGCTGGGTTATTATGGAACAAACCATATAGCAATAGATGTACAATTCCCACCGTGAAAACAGACATTTTTGAAGCTCTGGATCACGAGGAGGTGGCATCGATATTTGTTGAAACAATGCAAGGAGCAAATTTCAATTCTGTCAGCGGGGATGCAAGTTACAAATCGGATGATTAGCCGAGAGGGAAAACAAAGGGCTCGGAGCATATCGAATGCCGAAAACGGAGCCCTGGAGCTTGGATGTCATGGCCACTTTTTGCCAGGAGTCTGCGAGTCTATCCCTGGGTTGCTGCGGTGTAACGTATACCAGCTCCTGGGCTCCACATGATAAACCAGCGAGTGCCGTGAACCCTCAATTCTGCCCTGATCAAGGCGGCTTGGCCCTGGCCTGGCCTGCCTGTCACGCCAAATTAATCCACAATTACTTTCTGTGCAAATTAAAGCTTACACCACATGTTCTAGTCACACTGAGCCTGGCTCGGCCTTGTCGC
The DNA here is from genome assembly GCF_027579695.1 of Neoarius graeffei. Taxonomy (NCBI): domain Eukaryota; kingdom Metazoa; phylum Chordata; class Actinopteri; order Siluriformes; family Ariidae; genus Neoarius; species Neoarius graeffei. Next base: position 7,606,259 of record NC_083593.1, on the reverse strand, counting down.
AGCTTTACACCAGCCTCCTTTCATTTAACGGAATGGGTCAAGGGGATCGAACAGACTGCATTGTGGACGATTCATTAGCAGCAAGAACACGGTCAGCGACCGTCTTACAGAAATATTAGGGGTGTAATGATGCACCGTGACATGATGCATCACTATGCAAAAATGTGACAATGCACATCGTGGAAACGTGTGAGACACATGGAAGAAAATCAGCATTCTATCAATTGTGCATGTAATACAGTTCGACTGTTTGAATAGAAGAGATTGAAATCTGTGCATCCCATAGAATTCAGATATATAGACAGCGTGCTGGTCACATTATTTCTATGGACAGCCTGCGAGATTTGCACTCGTAAAATCCAACAGCCACAGACTGCAACAATCAGCATGCGTTATACATTATACGGTTATACAACCATGCTATAATGGTTAAAAAGAGCTTTTCAGCAGCTTTCAAACACCAAAGGCCACGGAAACCGGGCATTTTCGCTGACTTTGGAGCTCATTAGGTTTCATTTTTAAAAGTCAAACACTGTTTATTCAATTAATTTCTAAAGATATGGTGACGCTATAGTACATTGTTTACAATATTAAACCTCTATTTGTTGCAACTGTTGATTTATTTAATTTCATACAGACAAAAATTTACCTTATTTTGCATTGGATTAAAAAAAAAAATCCTGCACACGTCAACACTTGAGCATAAAGGTGATCTGAAAATAAAAGTCAATGATTATAAAGAGATGTAGGAGGTGAAACTAGTTGATAGGTTAACGGCATTTAGCAGACGCTCTTATTCAGAGTGACGTACAATATACCCAGAGTAGCCTGGGGAGCAGTTGGGGGTGAGGCGCCTTGCTCAAGGACACTTCAGCCATTCCTGCTGCTCCAGGGAATCGAACCAGCCATGTTTTGGTCCTAAAGCTGCTTCTCTAACCATTAAGCCATGGCGTCCCCCATGATACTTGAAACATCCTGTTTCTCTGGAAATGTGACATCGTACTTACATGTACAATTAATTGCAGGCTTTCGTCTAAACGGGGGAACAGGGGCGCTGCGCCCTCTTACTCTCGGCGTGCGCCCCCTTACCGACTCCGTGAAAACATCCCAGCAACACTACGTGACAATGTGTCTGATCATCAAATACGTTACAATTGCTCCAAAAATATTCCAATCATAGTAGATACACCGCCAGAGGGTGCAAAAACAATCCGAATTGGCGTTTTTCAGACTGAGGCGCCATGTTGTTTAGTTGTTTACTTGTCGCGACTGCTCTCGCGAGATTTGACATGGGTTACATACAAGGTCGGCTGACTTGTAGAGCGAGATTTCTCGAGACTGAATGACCTTTCACCCACCGGCGCGGGAGCTTTTGACAGAAGTAGTTCGCGAGTTGTTTTTGTTGACACTTGGGCATTTAAAGATGTCATCCCGCGGCACGAAGCGGAAGAAAGCCAAAGACTGTCCGGGGCAGAAGATGATTACTTCTTTCTTTTTCAATGTTGAGACAATTTGTTACAATTTCCCTCTCAGATAGCCTCAGAATGTCCCATTGGAGCATTTTTCAAAGGCTTTGCACGGCGGGGGGGGGGGGACAACCGGCACCATCTCCCCCCCCCGCTTTGCTCCCTCGCCATGGTGAGCGCCCTCATACTAATTTTTTCTAGAAAAAACCCTGAATTTATACTGATTTATCAACATATTGGCAAATGTAACGCTTGGTGTCTAAAACATCCAAGTATCTGGAACGTCCTGTTTCACTGGAAGGTTCATGTACTATGCTGAATTTTTTTTTCTACTCTACAAATACAGCACGTCAGTGTTCCTGCTTCACGGTAGTCTATTTTCCTGTAATCATCTCTCTATCTGCATTACTATAGCTTATATTGAAAACATACACTATGCTGTACACCAGCTTTTGGTTTACACTGCTGCCTATGCAGCTTTAGAGATGAGAGTACATGCAAGCAGGAATTTCAAGGCAACAAATGTGTTAAAACAACATTGCTCTGCCAAAAAGGAAATGCTGACCTGATAACCATGTTGCAGTGACCACACATGGGAGTGCGAGTTCCAGCTGGGATGTGTTCCGCTCTCTGTACCAGAGAATCCTGGTCTTTGGGGTGAGGCTGAGGCGCGGGACGGTCAGGACCCTTCGGAACACCACCAGACACCCGCCCTGTGTGCGCCACTGGCACACCTGCTTTCGGAAGGCCTAATCAAAAGAAAAGAGAGACAAGATTGTAATCTAGGTGAACATTATGTGAACCTGACCTACAACGGTGTCTAAATTACTGCGGACAAAGCTGTGTGGCAGTGCCATGACGAGGTAATAAGATCAGGTAATATTGTGCATGGCTGTGCAGCGTGACCGTTGGTGATCGCAAGACCCTCGTTAAGATAAATCTTCAGTCCCTCCTTCTTTAGTGGGTTCATCGCAGGGCCTTGGACGACAGGGGCCATCTGTGTCCGGGACATCCACACCACCCGGGTCCAAAACAAAGGATCGGTTTACCCAAGTGCAGGGGAAAAGGGGAAAAAAAAAAAGCCACAAAAAAACATTCCCAGAGTCAGAGGAGACACCTGGCAAAATAATCCCCCCCCCCCCCCCAGTTCAGAAAGCTCAGAGAGGAGAAGGACAATCCTCTCCTTCTCAGACCATGGCAGGGGGAGGTCAGAGGTCACCACGCCACAGAGGGAGGCACAGAGGCAGCCTTTCAGTCCAGCCCAGGAATTAAAGCCCTGGGATTTCCTCCTGGCCGAGAGAATGGACCATCAACAAAGTGCTGTGTACTCGCGGGGTTGTGAGAGGAGCCCAAAGAACAGCTCTCACTCAAACAGAAATAAGAGCGAGTCTTTGTAAGACCATGGATCTGAGAACAGCTGTCTCGAAAAGGACGTCACAACCTGCCAGTCATCCTGGTGCGAAAGTAACACGTTCTTCAATGGTGCCATCGAGGTGAGAATCATCGTTTCGGTGCGTCTTAGGTGGGGTTTACATTAGACCGTATCAGCGGATCATCAGATTAACGTTTTTAAAACGATTAGTGTGCACACAGCAATGCCAATACACGATTCGCGTGCACACAGCAACACCAATACACGGATACGCTCGGCTCCGCAGGCATCCTGCGCTCCAAGTCACTCCGCCCTGAACAGCGAGTGCCCTCTGGAGGGTGCGCACTCCGGCCCTGCGCAGCTCACAGAGCACGCGAGTGGAGCGCGCGAGCAGTGATTCGGGACTGAGCCGCTGTGTGTGTGTGATCTCAGTGCATGTCGGGCATGCGCGTCACTTACCACTTGCAAGTGGAAGGATGGCAAGCCTAAAGACAATCATAACTACACAATGGGCAGTATTTGCATCAGTATTTGCAGTATTTTCATACTTTTATACTCTTTAATGAAAGGTGATACAAGGCGGAAGTCCGCGCCGTTTTTCAGCAGTTGCGTCACATGACCAACGCCAGCGAATCAGGAAGGTGGATGTCACAGTGATGTTGTCCAATGATGACGCCAGCTAGAGCTCAGCACAGCGTATCCGCGTATTCTCAATGTTTACACAGCACCGGAGCTGACACGATCTGGATTGAATACGTGGACCCTGGCGGATTCCCGTTTCCCGGCGTTTTAATGTAAACGGACAGTGCATCTGCGAAGAAAACGAGACAGATACGGTCTAATGTAAACTTGGCCTTATCTGCAACTAATAGATAATAGCATGACCTATCCACTGTTCTGACAAAAGACGAGAGAGTAGACTTCCTGCTAAGGACACCACAGCTCACACTGCAGTCCAAGATTAGCATGCACAAAAAAAAAGAAAGAAAAAAAAATTATATATAAAAAATTCCCACCACTGTGTGTTCCATCTTGCGTTCCAAGAGCTATATATGAAATATGTGGTCTCTCTCAGCTTTGAAGCTATCCTTAGGGCAACGAACGTTTATCACACACCAACATAAATAAAATACATCCTGATTTTGCTACATGACAAACTCCACCCTTGTTTGACCCAGGGATGCCAAGTTCAGCAAACCACCCATGGCAAACTTGATCATATCCCACCACCAGCATTTTCTCTTTGCAATTTGACAGACCATATTACTTAGTATAAACTACTAAAATTTAGCAGAAGTTAGCCAGCTACCTAAATTTAGCAGTGAACCAAGGTCAGACATCTAGCTTCACTAACATGCATGTTATTGCTCCAACAATAGACCTCTTGCAGTCACGTGACCGAATCCCGGCTGGAATGTAAACAGCCACCATCTTGTCGGTCAACAACACAGCTGAATATAACCGACGGACTACACGGCTAATTTTTCTAATGAACAGATAACTAGATACATGTCTAAAATAAACGACCTACAGATTAGTGACCCTTCTCGATTACCGGACGTAGTTTTCACGACTGTCAGTGGATATTGAACTGCCAGAGGTGGAATACCCAGATGTGTATAATTACCTCATTAACTTTCACTCGCTGTTCAGTGGTGAAGCACTGCGTGCTTATAAATCTCTGGACAGTTATCTTTACAGAAATTCAGGATTTGTCAGCCCCCCCTCAGATGTGGCATCTTGTAAACAAGAAAATAATCCTCATTGGACGGGTAAGTCACTTAAGTATTGAGTACTAGTACTGATACTAGATATATCAGTAGTATCTAGTATAGCACTGACCAGCCAATAATAGAATAGAATAAGGTAATTCCAGCTGTAATTCCAAATCGTCCGTCTTGTTTACCATGGATCTGGCGTTGGAGAGATAGAGGCTTGGCAGTGGAGGTTTGAGTGGCTGTTTTCTGAGCTTAGTCAACAGGCCGGCTCTGCAGCCTCGCTTTTGCTTCCTCTCCCGACACCGCCTCCTTCGCCTGCCAGACCCGATAACAGTCCACGGAGACCCCGCTGGTCTCGCTATCTCGTCCGGAATGTTGTGCATGCGATGGAAATCGCTACAAACCGTCATTTTCTGCTGGAAACCAATGTCCAGTAAGTCCATACGGTTGTAGTGGATACTGAAGTCCGGTACAGACGAACAACACGCAAAAATACACACAAAAACAAACATGCACAGGTAGGGAGAGCTTGTAGCCGCAGCATCCCCATCATGCGCCGCCATATCCACTATTATGGTTGAATATTTTATATTATCAGTTAGATCAAGTATCAGTAGTCTATCACTATTACTGTATATATGGTATACCTGATAGCAGCAATCCATTTTGCACGCCTGTCAGGGTCCCGTGGCAGCCTACTGTCAAGTGTATGTGAGCATCATGGGTTTCCCACACTTGAAAGGGAAGGACTTGGACACAGGATTCCACTCGTCTTATGTTTTATTGATTTTCAGTGGAGTTGACGTTGTAGTAGAATTGTATATAGTAGGGTTTTCCAGAAGAAAAGGTAGAAGTAGAAGCAGAAGACGGAAATATGGCGTTTGACCGACAAGATGGCGTCTGTTTACAATCTGGATCGGCTGTGACGTCACATGCAAGTGGTCTATACCCATCAGATGTTAAGACGACCAACAAGCTTGCTGACAAGCTAGTCAGTGTTAAAGCTAACTACTATATTGTGAACATGATTTACATTCTTGTGGTAGTCACTACCTCACAAATCGAGCATATCAGTACAGTGGTTGAGGTCAGTATGTGGCGAATGCCAATTATAATTACAGCATACTTTTAATTGTGCACAGTCTTTTTGGGATTAACCAACAGGCCTGAGGAAAACCGGGATATTCCTAACAGTTTTTGCCATTTCCACAGGTCACCGCCCCTTTACATTGTCCATATATTAGACGGAAGGGTTCTATGCTAACTAGCATCAGGAATAACTAATTCTTGATCTGCATATTTCCTGGTTGCCAAGCAACACTGTTCTTATTCCTGAACAATGAGTGATCTAATATTTGGATGACATTTAACTTGAGGGATGACCGTCACTTGATAAAATCAGGATGATCCACAAAGAACATGCAGTATAGTCTGAATGAAACAGCTTAGCATGAATACATCAGAAAGTCCTGTTGCCATGCACTGCAGGTGGGACGCATCACTCTACACCTTCCCATCGTGTCTGAAAGACAGTACACAGAAAGTGGGAACACAGTGGATGTCTGGTCTAAGGGCAAACCCCTGGTTACACATCATGCAATAATTCTGCTGAGCCATCCCTTTCTTCAGAGGATCCTCTGGTAGAAGACTTCAAACATCCTGAGGCTAAAGTTAGGCCCTGTCCACACGGCAACGGATTCAGGTAACTCCGATACAATTGCTTATCGTTTAGGCCTGGTGTCCACACGGCACCGGCGTTTTGGGTGCCCAAAACGCAATCTTTTTGAGAACGGGTTCCAGAGTGGAAAGATCTGGCAACGTTGCCGTTGTGAAGTCGTCTGGATGAGTAGGACGGATTTGTTTACGATGACGTCACAACCACATGACTGAGTGCTTCACGCCGGGTAGAAGTGTAACAAACTCGATGCGAGTTGTCAACAAATCCTATAACTTGGTTCATGAAACGCACTTACAAAATATTTTCACTGAATATTTATTGTGTAATGGTGCAAAGTGAGAGAGAGAGAGAGAGAGAGAGAGAGAGAGAGAGAGAGACTCTGCCCTTAGGGCAGAGTCAATCCCGCCAGCAAAAATAGGGAAAAAAAAGGAGCGATCTCACCTCTTCAGATGTTGGTTTAAGTCTGACAATACATTCCTCAAAAAGGACATAGAACAACAAATTAATCCATCAACGTGTAGCATTCAATTTATTCCGGACCATTAAAGATGCCGCCTTCCGCGTAGAATCATACGTCATCCTCGCCGTCATATTGGATAGGTCAAAGCGGAGAATAAAGATTCATGTGCTGCGTTTAACTGTACCAACAGGTTTACCGTCCAAACGAGATCACATGGGATTACCTTTCACAGGTGAGAAACAACAAATTAATCCATCAACGTGTAGCATTCAATTTATTCCGGACCATTAAAGACGCCGCCTTCCGCGTAGAATCATACGTCATCCTCGCCGCCATATTGGATAGGTCAAAGCGGAGAATAAAGATTAGCTGCGTTTAACTGTACCAACAGGTTTGCCGTCCAAACGAGATCACATGGGATTACCTTTCACAGGTGAGACTGGAAAAATACTTTTCATTGTATTTGGTCATTATAATGTAATTTTACGAACAGATTTTCCTGACTTTGTGGCTAATATGAAGTCTCGCGCATAATAGTTTATGCGCATGCGTCCTTACTTCTATTGTTCTGGTGTCTCCGAAGGGACCGTCTTACAGCACCCCTAGAGGTGTGGCATGTGTATTGCATCGTTTTCAGCAAGCGTTGCGTTGCCATATGGACCTGATATTTTACTGATCGTTGCCCATTTGGACGCGATATATTTTTAAATAACATCTCGTTGCCGTGTGGATGTAGCCTTAGATAAGGCGAGCTCTTCCTCCCTGCTTAGACCTCAGTGGACCCGAGAAGCAGCTATACCATTTCAACCTCTCCTCCAAAACATGTTCATGTCAAGCACCATGTTAACCATGATGCAATCTTCTGGAGTTTAATTTTTCTTCAGCATCCTTCATTTACTGTACAAGCCAGGCTTATCTCCATCAGCCTTCCTTTTTGGTACTGAATAATGCCAGTGGAAGTGCATTAGCAGAACAGAGTTGCTTGAAAGCTCAAGTCGTACATGCTCACAGGTCTCTTAGTGAAACGAGGTCCAGATGCTTTTGTCAACTTACCGGATTTCCTGTCCCCCCCCCATTGTGCGTGCTGAATGTTACTAATCTCCCAGCTGCTGGATAGTTCATCCTGATTGCCTCCAGTCTGGAATCACTCAGTCTGATGACCTTTGAATGGAGCGATCTTCTCCATCTACCCCCCTCCTGTCCCATCTTTATACTGACTCTCTTTGGCAACTCTCTGCAATGACCTTCTGCATCACTTAATTATATTGGAGCTATTCCATGTCTATGCTAGCAGCTACGAGGGCAATGCAACTCATCAGCGTTTCACCGCTTGGATGCTCTAGACACATGAAGCAAGAACAGATGAATGGGAATCTTAATGTGCTTGGCCATCCAGCGCAGACGTACACTTTGGGAGGACAGCATGGCTCCAACGGGTGTTCGTTTTAGAACCAGACGACGAGTGGACGTGCATATTTCACCTGTGCTACACGGTCATCACTGCTAGAACCACTGTCAGCAGCTTGCTTGCTCTTGATAAATTCCCAGAGAGCCTTGCTTGGTATACACAGTCCCCCTTCTCTACATACCAACACTGCTGCGTTATAGGTACTCCACGGTACACAATGAACACGGTAATAAGATCATCCAGGCTTGTGAGTAAATATTTAGCCTCTGGCACCAAGCCTTAAGCACTCTAGGCGGAGATATGAACCCTAAAACGTCTGTTTAGTGGGCACTCGGTCACGTAGCAAAAAGAAGCAACTTCAATTTCACATCTGATTTGACAGCTTAACTGTTAAAGCATATCATTTGTGCTCATTTAGCGAAAGATCACCCTGTTTTTATTGGCACCGTGAACTTGCAGCTCTAAAATCCAACAGCACAGCAAGTGCTCTGTGGTGATAAACACTGGGGACGCATGCCGTAAATTCAGTAGCACAAGGTTGCCACCTACAGGGGACGTGGGAAAACGTGGTACATTCATATCGCTTGTATTTCTTAGGAATGCAACAATCCTGTTTTTCCAGAACTGAGATCAAAGAACTCATCCATTAACTTTGTCCAGACCTTGTACTGACACACCCGTCATGTGTGAATATAGAAATGCACTTATCATAATTCTTGTTTTATGTAATTTCATAACATTTATTCAATTTCTTCCATTAAGATGTCATCTGAAATGAGATACTTATCTGATACAATAGCCATTGCATCATTTCTGCCCTTTTTTTTTTTAAACCACAGACAGTATTTATGTGGAATCCTCTGTACACTATAGTGTAATTGCATTGTGTAGTGATTTTACTGCAATGTTGTCAGACACGGCACCAAAAGAAACTCCATGTACTTGAATGAATAAAAGACTCTGACCCCAATTCCGACTCCCGTCACTGACTGCAATTCTCTTCCTCTGGATTTCCCCCAATTTAGTCTTGGCCAGTTACAACAGCTACCAACCTGGGAGGGTGAAGGCTTCCTTCGAGACTTGTGAAGCCAGCCAAATGCATCCATCAACTGACGGGGGGGGATGGAGTACGACATCCCTCCCACTCCGAGATCATGGCCAATTCTGCTCTCTTGGACTCCTGGCCATGGACAGCTGTGATTCAAACTCTCAATTTATGGATGCTAAAGGCAAATGCTTTTCTGTTGCATCACTCAGAAGCCCTGATTTCAACTCTGATTCTGACTATTACTCTAACCTGGACTCTTAGCAGTGATGACACCACTCTGAGCAGTGGTGGCCCGACGGTTAAAGATCTGTGTTACTGGTCAGAATTGGTGTATGTCCCACCACTGCTTTTTAACCCTCTCTGCTCCATTGCTGATCCTGCACTCTGACCCCAGCTCCAAACAAGCTGGGATATGCGTGCGCACAAAAAAAAAAAAAAAAAAAAAAAAAAAAAACACCCACAACCCACTGTGTTGCAATGTATATGTGACAAAGACCGTCATCTTCTGACCTTGACTCCAATTCTGACTCTTACCCTGAGTTTAACTCCGATATCTATTTTGACAAATAGGGATCACAATAGTGCATCATTTTTCTACACAACCTCCAACGCAAGTGTTCCAGCACGTAGTGTGTCTGGATTCCTCTCCCAAAAACAAACAAAACCCAAACCCTTCCAATTCCTAATTTCTGTCACACTTTTAAGTCACACCTCGCTCACCTGCAGTGTTTCCAGACTGCCAGCTCTTGGCAGTCACGCTCGTAGCTGGAGGGACTCCGTTCCCAGTGCGTGACTCTTTGGTCATGGTTTTAACCATGGATGTGGCGTGAGCGTTCGCGTGGACGTCCTCTACGGCCTCACTGCGGACAGGGAGAACGTAGTTATTAGCTAGAGTTTCATCACTGATGGAACTCATTCACAAATATTTCACAATATTAGTTTTAAAGGCCTCAGAGTCTATATCGTCTATAAAGCAGATGAAGCTGCAACAGCAGGCTGCAAAAATTGACCGATCAGCTGCTGAATGAGCTGCTAGGATGGGTTTGTTATGGTAACCATAAGCAGGAACACACAAAGGTTTACCATAAGCCTGGGCAGCTGTCCTTTCAGAGACCACAGTGTCCCTTTCTTTCTCTCACACTTACTCACACACACGCTCTGCATACTGTACCCCCATTTCAACACTTTCACACGTGCATATAACATGTTTAACAACTGCCTGATGTAATATCATGCTAAAATAATTGCTTTGAGGAAACGCATCGCTACTCGGGGTGTAAAGAAATAATTCAATTCAACATGAATGAATTTATCAGACCTGATTAGTAAACTAAAGCGTACTGAAGAAGTGCTTCTTGTTAAACTTTCATTTTGCACTCCATACCCAGTAATATAGAATGTTTTTGCTTCACTCATCTCATCAGGCAGCAGTTCATAATGTTCACCCAAAAAGGTGAGATATGACATTGTACATCATGGTAAACACCCCACCCTCATCCCACCCCCAAGATATACTCCATACTCCTCCAACACTGCCCAGCTCCAATGTTAGAGAAACAAATAGCTGATAGAACTAAAATAATTATTCGTTTCTTGTTCAACATAATGAAATGGCGTTGAGAGTACGTGCAAGGTGAACTGCATTTAGGGGTTTCGTAATTGAAGAGTAACGGATGAAGACTGTCTACACCAATGCAGGAAGAGATTAAACATTTACTTATAGAACACTATAAAGCAATTACCTATGACAGGAAACTACATCAACCGAGTCTTTAAGAACTGAATTAGGAGCCGGTCTCCACACAACCAATTAATACCAATCTAACCAATTACAGGGGATGTGTTTTGGATTAGGCCCATTCAGGAATCTAAGCATGACCAGATTGATCAAATAAATCTGGCCAATAGGCCCAGCAGTCCCAGATGGTTTGTTAATGAAGAAAACAGGTGCCAACAAAAATGGCTGGCACTGCCTTCACTCTAGTAGTATACTGCCCCAGTTTTCTGCCCAACCCCCATCCTGCCCGGTCTTGCAAAAATACAACCAACTCGTGCTACAATACTCGTAACCTTTCATCATCTATCCAATAAAACTCCTTTAAGTAATAATTCCTATGCCTTGCACTTTTCATGCTGCTACTGAAATCAGGCAGTCAATCCAAGATGGGAAATCTACAGCTCTGCTTAAACAGATGGGAGTAGTGAGGAAAAAAAATTTTTTTAGCGTGCCCAATGCCAGCAGGGGAAACCATATCTGAGAAAGCAACATGAAAGCTGAGTTTAAAGAAAGGCGGAGGAAGGGTCTGGTCGTGTAGTGCCCATATGTACAGGCAGCTGGTTACAAGAGGTGCTGCCATTATCAGAGGGTTTACATGGACTCGATACAATTCAGATGCCGACTCAGAGTGAAAAATTAAATGGCTATCACATTTTCCAAGGTCACCTTTCCAAAGGATGCGTCCATTTGATGCTGAAAGCGTGAAAAGCATGTGGACATGGTGACAAATTTTGCATGTTTTGTTGTCCTTTAATCAAATCAATCATCAACCCCTCCTCCAATACTACAACGGTTTCCCAGAATAAAACGTACACTTTCTGATTACAGGAACAGAGACCTGGCAGAAGTTCTCAAGCACAAATAAGACTTCATTTCAAAACAAACACGGTCCATTTTGTGGCAAGTCAGGATTTGCTCGTTGAACTGAAACAATAAACAAAGTCTTTCTTGGTCAGGTTCTCTCCAAGTAGACATTTCACTCTGTAAAAAGCAGATAGTTCAAGACTGATCGCGACATCCTAGCAGCAACTAGGCAAAAACAAGGTAAGAAAAACCTCTACCATATTGCCATCTGGTGGGCATTTGCAGAGCTGCATTAAGCTACAATATCCACCCTCCCATACCCCATGGCTAGTCAGAAAAGAAGTGCATTAAAGAGAATAGAGTATAAATATATAATGCACCCTCCGGTTCTGTTCCATCTCTGCCCAAACCAATATGTTATGTATTGCTTTGCTTGTCTCCATTTTTTTTTTTCAGTCCTGCACCGCATGTTCCATTTTGTTCTTTATGTTCCTTGTCACCCGGGGGATGAAACAAGGAGAGAATAAGGACAGGAGAGACAGGCATAAAAAGGCAGAGCTAGGAGCTGTTTAACCCAAAGGAGAAAGCTAATCTATTATTTATCAATGACAATAAATAAATATTGGATATGTTCAGCAGTTTTTCCATCAGAGAGGCAGACAGGAGCTGGCAGTTCTTCATGTGAGAGACAGAGTGCGACAAAAACACCTCGGGATGTGACGGGTGATTTCCTGGATGAGCATGTTACATAGGTTTCCATATCGAAGCTGAATGAAAAAAAAAAAAAAACACCATTGTGTACTTTACAGTTCGTACGAAGTGATGAATAACATTACCCTATAGTTTTCTGGCAAACAAAGCATGAGGCTGGGCAGCACTGTTTATGTATTTATGACTTGTCCAACCCTGTAATGGGACACAAACTTTTGCACTGCAAGACTTTTCTCTCATGGTTTTGACTTTAATGATGTAATGCATGAATCAGAATTTTCCATTGCTCTGAAAGCAGAAAAAGACAAAGAAAGAACAAACAGGACAGAAACTGTGAAAGACAGCACAAGCGACTCAGGAAGAGAGAGAAAAGAAGAAGCTTTATTGAGACATTTAGAAGACATTGGTACTAATTTAAATCAGATACAGAAGTCCGTAAAGCAGAGTACAGTTTTTATAGAGTGTAAATCTGAAGAAAACTTCAGAAATGGAAAATGAGCAAATGCAAACCCCTAAAGAAATAGCAGATTAAGATGGAGATCATGCAAGAAACGTGCCATCGTGACAATATCTGTGAATCTGTTTCTTTCTCTCAAGTACGCGACATCCGACAGCCCTTCGTCAAAACACATTCTTCAACCTGACTTACGCTCACACATCGGGGGGAGGGGAACAACTTTTAACTGCCTTTTTGAACAACCGTGCGTCTACATCTGAAAACCAGAGAGTGAGAGAGACAGCAGAGGGGAACGAGACGAGGCCTCACGTGACACTACTGGACATTCAGCACCCGAGCCGAGACTCCGTGATGCCAGTCCCGGAGCTTGTTGTACTTGGGCCGTACGACCTTGGGGTCGACTTTGGTCACCCTGATGTCCCAAGATCAAAGCAAAAAAGACAACAGGAAAGGAAGTGAACAGGAAGAGACACGTTAGTCTACTTTTTCAGCAATGTTATAAGAAGAAACAGATCAGTTTTAGCATGCGACAACACAAGGCAAGTTTTTGTGAAATCCAACACACTCCTATATATGGTGTGTTTTGCTTATCCGTGCTTTAAATACCAATAATTCTCCAAATGGCAGTTTAAATCAGAATGAGCAGCTGAGAAACTAGCCAGTGTTGTTTACAAGACTCTGGCCCTCAGACATACTGACTCATGATGGTTTCCATTTTCATGCATTTTTGTACAGCTCCCTGATTACCCACAATCCCAATTATTTACCCACGATGCCTCTTGGGGGACTGCATTCCAGTGTGGTTTGCATTCCACTCTAGTCAGTGTAGAACTAATGATGAGTGAAGATGCAAATTCCAGGCCTGTCAACAGTGAACTTGCTCATCCTGGTTGGCACTACAACTCTACATTCACACTAAACAACAAGCGCCATTTGAATTGACTCAATTCTACACAAATCAGGTACGACAAATCCAAATTGGCTCCAATGATTCCTTGGTTTAATATTGTGGTGTGTGTGGGGTCTGATGTTTCTTCAGTTCCCAACTCAACTTTGTAATTCCTACCTGCAAATTTTTTTTTTAATTTAACCTTCATTTTACCAGGTTAGTCTCTTGAGATATAAATCTCTTTTCCAAGAGAGACCTGGCCAAGATGGCAGTACAAATAGTTTCATAAAAAACAAAAACAAAGCAATCAAACCCTAAAAAAAAAAAAATCTGTCTGATGTACAAATATGGGAGAAAAACTTGTAACTGTGGTTTAATATAGAACTTTATGAGACATTATAAAGAAAAATAAAGCTTAGAAGGAAGTAGCAGAGCTCGATCACGCCTCTGGTGAATGTGCTTAGCTAGTACGGTCAGCAAACTTGGCTAATCTGCCAAAGGCAGCAGCACTGAAATCAAACCTGAATACAACAACAAAGTGTATAAATCGTATAAGGAGCTGTACATTTTGACTTGCTACTTATCTTAACTAAAGAATGACTAGAAAGTGCATGTTTATAAGCTACAAACTACAAGAGACGTCAGTAGTTTATTGTTTACTAGTGTGAACACAGGGTGAGGCCTGGAAACTGCTTAAAACAACCACACCAAGACGTGAACAATAATACTGCAGAATACAACATGCTTAAGCGGGGTAGATGTAAAGCAAGCACCGCAATCAAAATCACACCAGGCATGCACTCAAAAAAAAAAAAAAAAACCAAAGTAGATTGATCGGATCACAACCAACCAACCAAAACATGCTTACTTTTTTCCAGGACTGATTTCATGAGCTTGTTCTGCAAGAAAGAAATCAGAGAATTTTAAATAAATAAATAAATAAATAAATGAGCAAACACTGCAGGGGAAAAGAAAAAAAAAACAAAACTCAAATACAGAATCTGAGTGGAAAGATAATAAAAACGCATGTCTAACTTCTACCCCTAGACCCAAATCACAGGAAATTATGCAACTGCTTGAGCATATAAAAGTCTCAGCATGGGGAAATTTTACAGCTCTGCCTGAGACGGTAATGAGCCGAGGCTGGCACTGACCATTCTCTGTGCCTGTGATCTGCGCCAGGATGCGGAAGGAGCGGGACTGAGAGGTTCCGGTGCGGGGATGCCAGTCCTCCGTGTCCTCGATCAGACGCTTTTTACTGGCGTCGCTCAGGTGAGAGCCGTGGTTCACCACCAGCTCCGTTTCTGTGACGGGCTTCCTGGGCACTCTGACAAAACCCAGAGAAGTGTGGCATGTCATTCATAAATAAATACACACATGCATACATACATACTATAGGACAAACTGCTTCCTATGGACCCTTTTCACGTGACGTCACGACAAACGCAGCCGCCATTTTGGACGTGTACTACCAGTAGTTTACCACAGCCAGCATTGAGGAACGGCAGCAAAAAAAGTGTTTATTTTCAGCAAGACTTCCATCATGCCACTATATTGTTGTGCACCTGGATGTAGTAACCATCAACAAACAAGGCAAGGGTTATCATTTTATCGGATCCCGACGGAGAAGATGGATAGCGGCCATTAAAAAAAATTAACAGATTGGCAGCCCTCGGCATACCAGCGCTTGTGTAGTGACCACTTTGTTGGAGGTAAGACGAATAAAATTAGCCAGAAAAGGCATTACATTGCTGTTAACATTCTGTGGCGGCGAGTGTGTAACCAAATAGGCTAAAATAACCCATTGTAACCTCTTTGTTCTTCTGTAGTAGCTATTAGCTAACGACATTAGCTAGCGTTGTGTTCCTTTGCTGTTGGTAGACTGTAGGACAGATCAGAGGTAATGTCCTACAAACAGCGCTTAATTTGAGGGGGAGCAAGCCGGAGCGCGCTCCGGAACCTCGGGCGTTGGCTCCGGCAGCTATTTACACTGGATCCGGTGATCCGACACCTCTTTTGACTATGTAACAAACAAACAACCCAAATAATTAAATAAAAAAATGCAAGTTTATTTAGTGTTAATGTCTGATTTTGATATCTGCCTTGTTGGTGATTTTCTCTCATGAAACGACATCCAGAAAATATCTGCAGATGAACTTAATTTGCAGTGTTATTACAAAACATGCCCAGAAGCGCAGCGCAGGGCCCCGCCCCCTTTTTTTCCACTCCGGAGCCGCTCATCCTCTGCGCTCCGGGACCTCCCACTTTACAAATTAAAGCACTGCCTACAAATAAGTGTTCAAAACAAGAGGAACATGTATTTGTCTCTTAAATCCAGGCCGTTCCCTGTAATCTGTAACACTGGGTTGGAGAAAGTAATGGCAAATAGCGAGTGCACAAACCGTAGAAGGGAAACTGTACACAGCGCCAGGGCAGTGTGATGGTATGTCTACTTTTAGATTGTGTTAGCTTATCAATGAACACACTCGTCAAGTTTCACGTCTTTACGACGGATACTTAAATGTGCGTTAGGTATTATTGTTGCAGTCTAAGCAGTCATTGTAGCAGCTAGATGAGCGAGAACCGAAAGGGTCTGTGCCATAAACCGTTATTTCTGTACGGCGTTGCTAATGTGTCGTTACTGTTGTTATTTCTCCCTCTGCTCGCCCTGTAAATGCCCTACGTCGCTGGATAGCGAAGGTGTTTTCTGCATCTCGCTCCTTTTTCTTGTATGTTCTCCGTTTGTCGCCTTCCTCGCATTCAAACCAATTCGAGCCGAAGTCCGCTACATGTCCAAAATGGTGGTCGCGTTTACGAAGGTCACGTGACTGAAAAGGGTCTATAACAGTACACCCAGTCATATTTTACTCCCTACATAAACACACACCCACACACTAAAACCGCTGTGTGTTGTTCCTGTTACCTGGGCGGAGTCTTTCTGTGGGACGGTTTAAGAAGATAGAAAAGCAGAAGGCAGAAAAGGAGGAAATGAGACAAGTCAGAAATCAGAGCATCCATCAACAACAAGGGTTCTTTTTATTTTTCAAAACAACAAACTGCAGCCACTTACTTAAGAATACTGTGAGGCCCACTATGGAAGTAAGAGACGAATATAATAGTCAGTTAATCAACCATGTTAGAAGCTGAGATTTATGCTGGCGCTCAAAGTAAACATAAAGGAGTAGTTTGGTGAACCTGAAATGGATTTGATCAATCAAAACGTCTGGCGGTGGAGGTTTCATTTTCATTTTGTGCTGAAATTACGAAGCCATAACCTTCCTTTTTTCAGACACTCCATAGCGTGCAAATTTCTGATGGACTTTACAGTAGGATGTGATTGAGGACACAGTGTGACTTACTGTTTATGAACTTCACTGTGTACCTGAACACTGAGACATGATCTTCGATAAACAAGCTTGTTAGCATCATTGTTCCACCTTGGCAGGGGGTTCTCAAACTGTTTTTGAAACCAGGGACGTATTTAACTATAAAACATGATAAAATGTGCAATAATTGTCTATTGGCTAGTGCTATGAAGATGATTTTAATTCCTGAGCTTTCCAACAACAGAACCCATTATGACCAAATATAATTGAAATAACTGAGCACCCCCTTTTACGCTACGTTCACACTGCAAGGCTTAATGCTCAATTCCGATTTTTTTGTGAAATCCGATTTTTTTGTGAGGTCGTTCACATTAACAAATATATGCGACTTGTATGTGATCCTCAGTATGAACGAAAAGCGACCTAAAAGTGTTCCGCATGCGCATTGCAGGATACGACGACGTCACACGCAGTGAGCATGGCCAGTGTTTACGGAAGTAAAACCGCCCGGTTGCGGTATGACCCATCCAATCTAGCTTGAATAGCTGCATCCCCCCAAATGGAAATCAGCTCCCTAACCTCTGCGTCCTTCCATTGAGAAGATTCAGAACCTTCACAGCCCGAAGCGTCCCTCGCATTGATGTCATGCGCAGGGGCGCAGATACGTTTTTTGAACTGGGAGGGACAAAAAACTGGGGGGGGGGGGAAACAAAGCTGCCAGCAAACCAACCCCAACATGCCTGTCAAACTTGTTGTTAGTAACCATAGCAACCAAGCTCGAGCTTGCAACCTGTGCAGTCTGTGCAGCTCAACCAACCGAATATCAGTCTTTGTTTTATGTGAGTTGTTGCAACTATGTATACACTGCCGTGCACCTCAATAAACCGAATGGTAATTAGTCTTTTGATTTTTCTGTGAGGTTTGCCTTATACAAAGAAAGACAGCATAGACGTTTTTTCCTCCCTATAAGTGGGGGGGACCGAACAAGGTGAATTTAAATCTGGGTGGGACGAGTCCCACCCTCTATCTGTGCCCGTGATTATGCGCCATGTTGTTGTAACTTTTTTTGAGAGACCCGCCGCCTACTTCAGCGCAGAATAGTGACGTTTGTGGCTTGTTGATGACGTGTAAGTCGGATGAATGCGACCTGGCGGTTCAGACTGAAGTCGCATATGAAAAGAGCGGATAGGAATCGGAATTAGGACCACATATCCAAACGGCCTGGGTCGGATTTGAAAAAAATCGGATCTGTGTCGTTCATATTGTCAATAAAAGATCGGATACAGGTCACATATGGGCGAAAAGATCGGATTTGAGTCACTTCAGCCTGCAGTGTGAACGTAGCCTTAGAGACCCCACTTTGAGAAACCCTGCCCTTAAAGTTTGAAGGTGGAACTGTATCAAAACCACAAGAGGGCAGCACTGCATGCAGAGTTCCCTGCTGTCTCTGACAAAACCCTCCATCTCTCTCTCTCTCTCTCACACACAACTGCAAAATGTCAGAGTGCTCAACAGCTACACTATTAATACCCGTGCTGACACACATTGTGCGTTATAATTAATAGCTAGCCTTGAAAAAAAACCACATAGATTGACGTGAGCACATGTGCGAGGATATGGACATGCACGCTAAAAGCTATGACCACACAAGAACCAAAGGAGACAAGGAGAAGTGTCAGTTGGGAACGGTGCTGAAGACATGTACAATCATGCTTCGAAGGTTAACTCTAGTGAAGTGGTGAATGACATCACACACACACACACACACACACACACACACACACACACACACACACAAACAGATACCAGTATAGCCATAACACTGACTTTATTACTGGCTCATCCTGTAGGGGCAGAAGAGAAGAAGAAAAAGAGAGAGAGAGAGAGAGAGAGAGAGGTACAGACGTGTGAACGAGTTGTATAAACTTGCAGAAAAAGCATGCAAGAAGAGACTGAGTGAAAACACTCACACCCACACATGCTTCTACTTCATGTAACCAAACAAACAGGATGTTCCCAGATCACACAAAGGAACAAAGATGTTTCACTAATCCTTAAACTTGAATCTGTTTTTCCATGTGCGGTTTTGTGCAAGCCTCAAAAAGCGCATTGTTCGAAACTTAAAATTGCCAACGACAACAAGGAAGCAAAACAGCAACAGAGCCTTCTGGAGCGCCGCGCACTCGCACTACAAAGCACCTTCAGGAACATCTGAGACGAATTACTTTAATGTGAGAGGCTGCACGAGTCAAACATCACCACCATGGCTCCTCCCTGGACACTAATTGGCCGACTTAGTAAACGCAGCTGGAAGCTCTCGGAAGGAGAAGTTACAGGCGTTCCTGAAAAGCGCTCTCCGATGAGACGAGGAAATAACCATGTCCCTACCATCACAGGGGTTATAAAGACGGGCACTACAGAAAACGCCAACACGTCCGAGCCATTTTTACACAGGTGTTGTCAATGGGACAAATCGGGCTACTCCACAGGTCTGGCACCACCACACCTCGTCCACGAACATACGGAACAGAAGAAGTTTTCCTGGAAACACACTCCCACTGCGTCATACATGTTAGCATGGGCTGAGCGGGGAGAAAAGCCTCACAGGAGTTATAGAGGGCACGACAAAAACATGCCTGTGTTTCCCAGCCATTATAAATGGAAATGGGACAAATCGAGGTCCCTCGAGTTACTGCAGGAAGAACTACACAGGTGTGGCACCACCACGCCTCGTCCACCCTGCATGGTGCCATTACTATACCCACATGGACGCCGTCTTATTTTCCTGCATGTGCTGGGTGGATCTGCTACTGCCATTTGTCCCCTGTTAGGCACATTATCACTACTGACATGGCTGTTCATTCTCAATCCTTGTTTGACTCAACCCTAAAGATCTGGCGCAAAAGATCAGACAAATTCCATTCACAGCCGTGGTTCTTGACTAATTAGGGCCAAGTGCATGCGCTCACAAAAATGGCACAAAAGATGTGAAGCGGACCGTCGATTAGACGAAGGCAAGCGTGAGCAAGCCCCGAGTGCCTCACAGGGTTCCTCATCCACTCCTGCAGATTGAGACAAGATGTACAACCTAGCTACACACAAACAAAGAGAGACGGATAGACAGATGAATATAGAGAGGTTATCGTGCAGCTCGCTGCTGGATAATCAATCAGAGAAAGCGCAGCCTCTCACGTCTAAAGTCATAAAGTGCAAGTCGACCTGTTTCCCTTTTCCTGTTGACTTCAAATCCCTCAAGTGCCGGAATGAGGGAGATTGTTCCATGCCGCAACCTTATTTAAAATAAATTATTCCCTTAATACACACCATATCTGACTGCCAAAAAAAAAAGGATCTCAGACCAAAATATTTTCCAACTTGAATTTTCTTCCTTTTATTTCAAAAGATAAAAAGACCTTTAAACCTGCTGTTCACATGTAAAAATAAAAAGGATTAGGTTTCCATCTTCAATTATTTCAACACGTAGTTGAAAGCAAGTGCAAAATATTTTCTCAAGTCAGTGAAGTGACTTGTAGGAGCCTGCATGTGTTCTGTGCACAAATTCTTCAACTTAACTGCAAATTCAGACTTGTTCACATAATGCCATCCAGGCATTTCCTACTTACACAGTCCAGGTTTTAGAAATACTGTCCGACAGTCACAAAACATTTCACTCGAAAGCTCCTCAAAATGTTTATAATTAGGGAAAAATGTTTGCTTTGGATAATACTACTACCCAAAGGAATTTGCACTCTAATTGAGATTATCCAAACAGTTGAGGGTTAAGGGCCTTGCTCAAGATGATTTTTTTTTTTTTTGGTCGTCTGAATGTTCACTCCCAATAAACTCTGCATTCTGCTGAAAATGGGTTGACATGCATCAACCTGCTTGCATTTTTCAGTCTTGAAGGTCAGTCTTCAACAACAACAAAAAAAACCTCCAATAATAAGAATTTGCAGCCAAGGTTATTCGGTTTCAAAATATTCATAGGAGGTCAGTACCACCCACAATCTGAAATGTTTTAAATCTGTAGTGTGAACTTCCTTCAGAGGAACAGTTTATTGCTTGAATTAAATTGTTTTCAGATAAAGCTGCTCAAAGAACCCTCAAGAGGGGAAAAAAAAGCCTCTGATCAGAAGCAGGACAGGCTAAAGGCAGGATTAAAGGAAAAGGCAACTTTTGTACAAAACCAGGTGTGTAATAGGAGAAAAACATATACGTAATCAATTCCGTTAATTATTTCCATTATATATCGAACATGAAAAAAATATTTTTAACTTTGAAATCATGAATTGACACAGAGGAGTCGAAGTTGGAGGAGGCAGCCATTTTGAGACTGTGGGCAACTATAAACCAATCAGAATCTTTCGTTAATGCGCCTCCCTCTGATCTGTGACGTCACTGGGCCCATGAAAACAGTGTTTACAGACAGATCACTGTGATTAGGAGTCCCGGCGGGTGGCTTGTATTCAATTCATTTATATCCCGACCTTGTCAGCTGTCAGATTTATGTTCATGGACCCGGTAAGCTGGTAAATAATATATTTTTTTTTCTTTACCAAATTCTAACAGAAAACGAGAGCGCCCGAAAGGGAAAACCGAGCCGAGCCGCTTCACGCATACGCAGTAGGCTTGGTAGGACAAATCCAAATAGGAGTCATTCAGGATTCAGCCATGTTTTTGCTCCGTGTTTTCACTCAACCAAAGTTATACAGTATTATGAGCTTTAAGTTGCATAAATAAAACCATTTGGTGAAACTTTGAAGAAGCGATTGTACTGTTTTTTTACCTTATTACCATGAAGCACTGAAGAGTTCTTTTCAGTGGTGGGCCGCATGACGTCACGCAGTAGATCAATATGGCGGAACGCATCTTCGTTGAGCTCAGCGCAAGCCCATATTATTAAAAGTTAAAAGATACTGTTATGCGGTCTGTTCTTTCTCTATAAATTCCATGATCGATTACTTTATATATTTATCTATCTATTTGTGGTGATTTTGTACAAAAGTTGCCTTTTCCTTTAAGGAAGGAAGAAAGCGTGGAAATGTTTCAGGACACAGACAGACCATGGCCTCCACCTACCCATTCTGATGCTCCACTGCACCTTGTTGCTCCAACAGGCCACGCCTCTGACCCATAGCTACCTCGCATGCGTTCTCGTTGGAGTATAGGTTGAATGGAGTGTTATAGACTGAAGGCTGGGGGACAACAGGAGCAGATGAAGGGGCGGGGCCTGTCACTCTGGCTGGCGAAGACGAGCCAGAGGACGAAGAGGAGGAAGAGTGAGAGAAGGGGGAGTAAGCGGAGCCAGGTTTGTGGGCAGGGTTAAGAGAGGAGACTGTGCGGGAAGTGGAGCTGCTGGCCAGTGGGAAGGGAGGTTGTGGGCCTTGTGGAGGTTGCTGGGAGGGAGCAGCAGGGGTGAACGCTGAGGAAGCTGAAGGGATGGAGGCTTTGGGTGCTGCAGGAGGGCAGGACGGGCTGACCGCTCTAAAATTAGACGATGCTCCAAACGGACGAGCCGTCTTGTTATAGGCGCTACTCGGGGGTGGGTTGGTAGGGGTGGCATTAGGGGCAGGAGCAGGTGGGTGGCTGATTGGCACAGGTTTAATGATCGCCGGTGATTCTTCCTGTGAGTAGTGGGAGACACACATGCAGAACGCTCACACACCACTGCAAACTCATGCATGATAAAAGCAACACTCCTATCATCTGCATACAGCATTTATTTACTGGGCATATGGTCATTCAACCATTTCAAGCTTTGAAAATGATACCTGGTATGAAAATCACTGGCAAAACAACTGCTGTATACTCGAATGAAAGGAGCTACGTGCATCACAACTGCAAAGTGCATATTGTATCTACAGGAGGATCCAAAAA
The DNA here is from genome assembly GCF_027579695.1 of Neoarius graeffei. Classification (NCBI taxonomy): domain Eukaryota; kingdom Metazoa; phylum Chordata; class Actinopteri; order Siluriformes; family Ariidae; genus Neoarius; species Neoarius graeffei. The sequence continues at coordinate 7,583,268 of NC_083593.1, read as the reverse complement.
TCAAAGCCTACAGACATTCATCAGAAAGTAAAACGCATTTGCCCAATTGCCAGTTAGAGGGGAACTGAAGTCATTTTTAAACTTGCTTCATTTCCTAATTAACGTGTTATTCAATTATGTTTTCGGTTTTAGTAACCTTACATCGTGACTCGTCTTGGCAACTAATTGCAATTAAATATTATACTTATCGGCCTATTCGGTTTTTAGCCGTGTTGAATGTAGTTCGTTTGGTCCACGGCAGGCGTCGCTTATCCGCGCGGTCTTCACAAGACTTGTGCGAGACTTCGAAACGTCAAGTGTCAGCGCCGCCATTTTGAAAACTGTTTTCCAAACAAAATATTGCACAAAAACGAGTTTAAATGACGATTACCGCCTACTTTTTTCAAACTTTCCTGATCGTCATCAAAACAAACAAAACTTCTGGCTTGATTACATCAGCATTCAAAAGAGGGCGCGCGCGTCTTTTGACAACGTTGGCAGATGTTGGTCGCTTGATTTCCGCTGTACGTTTTACTTCCGTCCTACGATGTCTCGCACAGGTCTCAACGAATCTCGTTTACGGCCGTTGCTTTGACATATGGACTGATGTTACAGAGCATATTTCAAAACACTCATAACTTGCTATAGCAGCGACAAAATAGCGATCAAAAACGCATTCCGATATTTAATAAAATGAGAAACAGAATTTTGATTTAAAAAAAAAAAAAAATAGCCTTCAGTTCTCCTTTAATTTGGTACTGCTACCTTTCCATGGGCTCACTTCATCAAGCTGACTGTAGCTTATTCATAGTTGTGCGTGATTTGCTGCCGCTCTCTACCCTTTAACTATCTCTGACCGGATATTATTGGTGTGATGGACTGTTCCCTCACACGGTAGTGCGTGCAAGCTTGCGTTCTTAAAGCCGGACTGTTCGCTGACATGGTAGCGTGTAGTGCTTGAGTTCTTGAACTCCTTCTCGTCAGTGCTGGGCTGAGAGAAGCAGTACTGTGGTCAGAAACTGACACTGCTAAAAAGGTAGAGGACAATTAACACCGTTTGCATGGAAAAACATTAGCCGTTAACCTATAAGGGTGACTAAACCCTGTCTGCGTCCTATTATATTAAACCTTATGCAATGCCAACTTTGCATTTTTGAGCATTCTGTGCAATCCCACATGACGGATCATAATCTAACCATCATGTTGGCATATGAAGGATAACTAGGCTGAAGATGTTGGCATTGTTTTGACATGATGGCATTAAATAGTGGTGTCGGGGCTAAAAGTCAATCAGCAGCTTGACAATGAAAGTATTAGACTTGAATAATGAATATCACTCGGTTGCAGTTAAGAAAAAGACTAAAAAAAAAACCCAATATTTTGTATAAATTTACATAAAATAGCCAACGAGTATTAAGTGGGGTTTTATAGTAAATCCATCAACACGGCGCATGCTACTGATTGGTTATGTTGGCAATTTTACTAAATGATGATGAAATGAATCCAGTTGTTGCTGGTGAACAAACTTTCAGACCCTACTGGATAACTTTCATGCTCGGTCACATTCAGCTTAATCTGTTTCAGACGTCATGTGTTATAGATCAGCCTCTCTCAACCGGGGTGCCGTCAAAAAATATATTCTAACATCTCATCTCATTATCACTAGCTGCTTTATCCTGTTCTACAGGGTCGCAGGCAAGCTGGAGCCTATCCCAGCTGACTACGGGCGAAAGGCGGGGTACACCCTGGACAAGTCGCCAGGTCATCACAGGGCTGACACATAGACACAGACAACCATTCACACTCACATTCACACCTACGCTCAATTTAGAGTCACCAGTTAACCTAACCTGCATGTCTTTGGACTGTGGGGGAAACCGGAGCACCCGGAGGAAACCCACACGGACAGAACATGCAAACTCCGCACAGAAAGGCCCTCGCCGGCCACGGGGCTCGAACCCGGACCTTCTTGCTGTGAGGCGACAGCGCTAACCACTACACCACCTGATTCTAACATTGGAATAAATAAAATTAATTACAATTCCAAAAAACAAATAGTTACACTAATGCAGATCATCGCCGTCTCATGCATCATCAAAATTTGTCTCACGGCCCCCTTTCTCATGTCACAACGTCACTGCCGGGGTCAGCATGACTGCGTATATTTTATATGGGGGTGCCTTGAGAATTTGCATACTTCTGAAGGGTGCCGTGACTGGAAAAAGGTTGAGAAACGCTGTAATAGATGACGATCCATCTGTCTTACCTTGGGAACTTCAGCTTTGGGAACGCTGGACGTTCTGTAAAACACATAAAATAAAGGAATTAACGAATTGATTTCCTTTTCCATGGCTTTCATTATGTTACCAGGAAAACACAATAATACAAGGCCAGATACAGCAGGCATCGATCTACACGCCTGCTTACTTTAATGGCAAACATTTTAATGCACTGTACATAAAACACCACAATGTCTGTGTGCTAGTAAAAATCGCTCCATTCTGCTTTGCTTTGAAAAATATCCTCTGGAGCTTGAACCCGCTCCATCCTTCCTGCATGGTACGTTATACAGTCCATAAATAAAAAAAAAAAAAAAAGCACAGCAAATAGAGGCATCCGAGTCCAATCATTTCTCGCTCTTTACTGACAACAGCTGAGGATTTCAGAGTGGACCTGGCATATGCCAGGCTAGGCACGGAGTGCCAGGAGGGGATGTGGAATAACATTACAAACTGGCTTTGACACCGACTGTATAGCTACTGGCATGCAATATGTCACAATGAGCCCACTAGGTATTAAATAACTCATGAAAGCTGAGCGATATCAGTGATCAAAGCTGAGTAACTGGAGAGATCTGTCAAAACGTTGAGACAAAATACTCTGCAGTAGGAGGTAAACCAGGATCAAGTCAGATAACTGGAGCAGACTTCTGCAGTAGACCTCCACGGAGTCAATATAAGGAACACTTTGATAGAAGCTCGGCTTAGGAGAAAACACTGCTGTCATGTAACATGTTTGGGGCTTTAATCTCTTTTTCCTAGCCGTGCGATGAACAGCAGGGATTTTTCTAATAAAACAGCAACACGGCTGTAAAGAAAGCTGAATAAACAAGCTTTCGTGAAGATGCATTTGTCTCACAACATACCATAATAGATTTTTTTTTTTAGGCGCCTGCAGACAGTTTTTCCTGTTTTTACCGCTTTAACCCTTTGTTGGTATGCACTCGTCCTCGAGCGCCCTCAATCAAGCAAGCAAGCACAACTTTGTTCATCACACACTTGCGAAATTCCTCTCTGCATTTAACCCATCTGAAGCAGTGAACACACGTGAGCAACGAGCGCGCACACACATACCCAGAGCAGTCGGCAGCCGGAGGAAACCCACGCAGACACACGGAAAGGCCCTCGCCGGCCGCCGGGTTCGAGCCCAGAACCTTCTTGCTGTGAGGCGACCGTGCTAACCATTACACCACCGTGCCGCCACAATCACCATTTAATATAAATAAAATTAATCTAAAAACTAACATTCGAAGCATAAGGATTTCAAAATCCCACTATCCAGTCACCCAGAAGAATATAGGTTCCCTTTTTAGCTTGGCTCCTCTGAAGGTTTCTTTTCCTCACCACTAACACCTCTTTTTCACTCATTATGGATCCAAATATAAATCTAAAAATCAGATTTCTGTACAGCAACAATGTCTTATTAAAAGCGCCGTACAAATAAAATTGAACTGAATCCAACAGTGATCAAGTTTCTTACTGGCAACAACAGTGCTTTCTTTTCCTCACACCACTCAGCAAAATTTTGCTCGGAAATGCGGGTTACGTTCCTGCATCACCCACAGACACTTCCATATTAGGGAAGGAAGACGAGGGGAGTTTTTACAGGGTTGGCTCTAGGTCACTAAACACCCCCCCCATTTTTTTTTGAGCCAAAGTTCACCTCATTATAAGGGCAAGAGGAAAAAAGCCACAATGAAAACTCAAGCAGTCTGTTGGGAAAAGGAAGTCAGCCAAGCACCATACAAAGAGCGCCATACGGCTGCGTTTAAAGAGGCCCAGCCTAAACATACAGAAGGCATGTAACAAAGACGACAGCCAAATGGGCCTGAATCTCAGGTGAGCGCCCTTTCATACTCAGGAATTTCACTTCCTGCAGTCCGGTCATGGTGGTCCTGAGAACATCTGCGCCGATCTGGGTTCTGTTGTTTTCCAGACAGCCTGTTTTGACAGCGTGCTCAAAAATGAGACCGCACTGTGTGCACATGAGTGCATGTTCGCATAATAGACAGCTGCTCGCTGACCAGAGACTGTCCATCTGCAACCTCATACGCTGTGGATCCAGGACTCCAAACCAACCCCAACATCAAAGCAGCCTTCTAATGACTAGCCCATGATCTATTGCATAACAAAAGCAGAATGACTGATGTGCGCATTTTTTTTTTTTTTATTGCTTAACTCTTTACCCCTTAAAGCAGTTGCTACAGCCACCCTTGTATATGTATATACTGTTCACCCTGAGAACATATTTACAAGAAAAAAAAAAGTCTAAAGACAAGGTTTTAGACAAGGCATCATGTGTCATCATTATGGGATGTACACGGGGTTGTCATATGTCGTCATTAAGGGATATACACGAGGTCGTCATTAAGGGGTAAAGGAGTTAAGCAATCAATTTATTTATGTACATCCATCAACAGCCACACACACACACACACACACACACACTCTCTCTCTCTCTCTCTGGACTGCTGACTTGAAGAACCCTGGTCCTCATTTATCAACCTTTTAACAAATTTTTAAAAAAACATTCTGTAGGCCAGACCAGACTAAAAATTCCTGTCAGATTTACAAACGTTTCAGTAACACAGATTTTCTTCGGACGTACGCATGTTAAACATCAAACTAGCACATTCACAGAACAGCCATCACACCCACAAAACTTTTGCCATGTCCAAGATCACTCACTAATTCACTACTCCCTATCTAGGGAATTCTATATAAAAGGACTATATAGTGAGCTCATTACTGTCACACAATTAAAACGTGCCAGATCAGTCAGATGGTGGGTTTTCAAAATAATAAATGCATGCATGTACTAGTGCATCTAAAAAAATTAGAATACCATGAAAAAGTTCCTTTTTTTCATAATTTAATTCAGAAAGGTAAACTTTCATATAGTCTATATTCATTACATGTAAAGTGAAATATTTAAAGCCTTTTTTGTTTTAATTTTGATGATTATGGCTTATAGCTCATGAAAATCAGAAATCCAGTATCTCAAATTATTAGAATATTCCCTAAGATCAATAAAAAAAAGGATTTACAAGACAGAAATGTCCAACTTCTGAAAAGTATATTCATTAATACACTCAATACTTGGTTGGGGCTCCTTTATCATGAATTATTGTATCAATGCGGTGTGGCATGGAGGTGATCAGTCTGTGGCACTGCTGAGGTGTTATTGAAGCCCAGGTTGCTTTGATAGTGGCCTTGAGCGTATCTGTATTTTTGGGTCGGGTGTTTCTCATCTTCCTCTTGACAATACCCCATAGATTCTCTACGGGGTTCAGGTCAGGCAAGTTGGCTGGCCAATCAAACACAGTAATATCATGGTGAGCAAACCATTTGGTAGTAGTTTTGGCACTGTGGGTAGGTGCCAAGTCCTGCTGGAAAAGGAAATCAGCATCTCCAAAAAGCTCGTCAGCAGATGGAAGCATGAAGTGCTCCAAAATCTCCTGGTAGATGGCTGTGTTGACTTTGGACTTGATAAAATACAGTGGACCAACACCAGCAGATGACATGGCACCCCAAATCATCACAGACTGTGGAAACTTCACACTGGGCTTCAAACACCTTGGATTCTGTGCCTCTCCACTCTTCCTCCAGACTCTAGAACCGTGATTTCCAAATTAAATGCAAAATGTACTTTCATCTGAAAAGAGGACTTTGGACCACTGAGCAACAGTCCATTTCTTTCTCTTCTTAGCCCAGATAAGACACTTCTGACATTGTCTCTGGCTCAGGAGTAGCTTGATATTAGGAATGCGAAAGTTGTATCCCCTTTCTTGAAGATGTCTGTTTGTGATGGGTCTTGATACACTGACACCAGCCTCAGTCCACTCCTTGTGAAGCTCTCCCAACTTCTTGAATCAACTTTTCTCGACAATCCTCTCAAGACTACGGCCATCCCTGTTGCTTGTGCACCTTTTCCAGCCACCCTTTTCAGCAATGACCTTTTGTGGCTTACCCTCCTTGTGGAGGGCATCAGTGATCATCTTCTAGACAACAGTCAAGTCAGCAGTCTTCCCCATGATTGTGGTTGTGTGTACTGAACTAGACCGAGAGATACACTATGTTCATACTGTTTTACTCAAACTCGAAATGAAATATTCTAATATTTTGAGATGGGTTTTTTTTTAATATCTTTTTGTACTGTATGCCATACTGATTAAAATTAAAATAGAAAAATGCTTGAAACATTTTAGTTTATGTGTAATGAATCTATTATATAACATTTTCACTTTCTTAAATAACTGATGGAAAATATTGAACTTTTTCACAATATTCTAATTTTCTGAGATGCGCTAGTATGTGTGATAAATCCATGAGATACTGAGCGCATTTCCCACATTAATAAATACAAAGTACTTTGTGTTGGCTGCATCTTTCAGTTCTTGTAAATCAAGGCTGAATATTTTCTTCTTTGCCTCTGCCTTTTATTAAATTGAATTTGAGGCTTTTGATTAATTCCTCGCTCTGCACTGCCACTTTTATTTGTGTATTTTATCTGTCTTATTCCATTTTAGCTTTTCTATTCTCTTACTATTTTTAATTGTACTTGAATGTCCGTTTCTTCCTCCGTCTGTTCACCCCAACACACGACACTATTATTGGCATTTTCATGCCACAACTTAATTTAATTTTTCTTTCAGTGCGACCACAATGTATGATGGTATATATTGCTTGGTTAGTGACCATCGGTTGTACGCTACTTTTCACGATGCATTGTGGAATACGAGGAGTCCACTATATCGGGTGTAATAATTCTCACGATACACTTGGACAGCACTACAAAATGGTGAACTCACTACAGGTATATAGTCCACTAGTGAGTGATTTCAGACACAGGGCAGCTCTTTTATCCCAGCTAGTTAATAATGAAACACCGGAGCCACTACATTTGTTTATCAAATTTGTGCATCCGATTGAAATCAAGGATTTAAACTTGCCCGTATAATCACAGTAACCAGTCATTCGAAGCAGTTAGACCTCTAATACAGAAGCAAAGCATAGAATATGAATTGTTTTCCCCCCTAAACTTTGTGTAAATGCTCACTGCTAATACTTTACAAATAGATTCCTTTGCATCCAGGTTGATAAATTGAGACCCAACGACAGAAATGTTATTTCCAGATCATGCAAGTTCTAAGAAACATCAAAAAGGTGGCCTGAGAGTGAGTTATTTTACGTCCTCGTACACTATACACCAACTCACGTGAGATCTATTCCAGTAAGGAATTCCCTCTTTGTAGTGCAAGCTTTCAGCCCAGAATTTGATTTAGTATGCAGTAAATACAATTTGGAGAGATCCACACGTGTGCCAAAGCACTGCTGTGAAATACGACTTCTGATCTGGATCCTCAGCGCTGTGAACATGCACTGTAAAGAGAAAAGTCAGCACAAGATAAATCAGCTGAGTGTGAAGGCGTTTCCAGCAGGATTATGCTTTCCCAGGCAGACTTGTACATCAGGGTGTCCCATGTGCCTGCGTGTGCGAGAAACGGAGAAGGCTTGCTGGAACATAGATGAGGCACTAACGTTTCTACACCGCCAGCACCAAAAACAACACGGCATGAGCCTGAGGGGTAGCATCATCATCATCATCATCATCCCACACCCATCACTCAGTCATCCACTCTCTTGACAATAGGGCTCTGTTGCACCATACGGGAGAGCAATCAATAAAATATATTTCACAGCTCAACCTCATTTGTTTATACTTAAAAGGTTACTCTGTCCAAACTTTTTTTTTTTAAACATGATCTTGTATTCAAAAGAATTATGGTTTTATCTCGACAATATTCTGCATTAATACTCTACAAGGACAAGCACGAGTCACTCGCTCACTGTTGAAATCCACACACAGGCACAAATTGGCAGGAGGGACCCACTGGCTCTCTTAAACAGAGTTGAAGGTAGCAGTTAAGCTCAGGTTGGCCACAGCAGCTCAGAAAGATTTGTGCTGAAGACGTGAGTCACTATGCACTGCGCTTCTAGAAAAAGCAGATGAGAGTAATACAGACCAGAGGGAGATTGATGGAACAAGGCTCTGGTTTCTCTGGTAACAGATCTGCAGCCAGGCCTCTGGTCAAAATCACAGCACTGCCACAGTAGCTTGGAGTGCGGTCAGACTATATACATTCACACTCTTACTCGATCACTGCCCCCTCTCTTTCTCTCTGTACGGTAAGCCAGAGACAGACCACTCGTAGGCCAGCACTGACATGACTGGAGTGATCATAAAAACCATTCATACAACTGAGTATTGAGAAAGAAAGTGCTAAAACCACAAAGCTGGTCACATATTAGGATCACAGAGTTTATGATTAAGTTGCATGGATTCAGATTCTTATATAGGAGGAAGACTATCAATACTGGCGGCATGGTGTAGTGGTTAGCGCTGTCGCCTCACAGCAAGAAGGTTTTGGGTTTGAGCCCAGTGGCTGACGGGGGAGGCCTTTCTGTATGGAGTTTGCATGTTCTCCCCGTGTCTGTGTGGGTTTACACAAGGTGCGCCGTTTCCCCTACATGCGGTTAGGCTAACTGGTGACTCTAAATTGACCGTAGGTGTGAATGTGAGTGTGAATGGTTGTCTGTGTCTATGCATCAGCCCTGTGATGATCTGGTGACTTGTCCAGGGTGTACCCCGCCTTTCGCCCGTAGTCAGCTGGGATAGGCTCCAGCTTGCCTGCGACCCTGCACAGGATAAGCGGTTACGGATAATGGATAGACGAACAATACTGAATGAACATGTGCCTTTGTCTGTGCGAAGAGGCGTGGCCTCTGTTCCTGCTAGTCTGAGTAAAGAAGGTGTGGCCCCTGTGCCTGATGACCTGCAGCGTTTCCCCTACCATTATATTGGGTGGGGGGGGTGGAGGCTTCTCTCACCAAAAGCCCCCCTAACACAGGTCTGGGGGGGAAACGAACCCACAGGGGTGCGGTTCTACTGTAAAAATTGTTCTAATTATTGTTCTAAAATAAATGTGAAGACTGAAACATAACTCCTTTAACTCTTTGTTCAGGTCCAAAGGCTTTGTAATAGGAGCTGCAGGTGACCATCCTCATCTAGCCCCCCCCCCCAAAAAAACCCCCACTAAATTTAAGGGACTTGGAGGAAACACTGATCTGAGTAAAGACGACGACGTGGCTTCTGCGCCCGTTCGTCCCAGGAAAGGAGGTATGGCTGGCACCTGTCAGTTTAGATAAAAGTAGTATGGCTTGTTTGTCCTAATGAAGAAAGCATGGCCTCAGTGCCTGTCTGTACCAGTGAAAGGAGGTGTGGCCCCTCTGGTTGCCAGGCTCAGTAAGGGAGGCATGGCTCAGGCCCGTTAGTAACAATTGAGGAGGTGCGGTCTCTGTGCTTCTTAGACCGAGCAAAGGAGGCATATCCTCGGCCTGTTAGTCTAACTGAACATCACTGTGCCCATCATTACTTCTTCACACATGCATACAGCGGAGGAACGTTTAACAGCAGTGGAAAATTACAGCTCAATAATTCTTACTGATATCCGAATACTAAAATGAGGCAGAAGGCTCATCCCTACTCCGTGCCTGCCAGTCCCAGTGATTGCACAATTGCACAAATTTTTTGCACAACACTAAACCACATGAACTGCACTGAACAGCCGTCAACTCAAAAATGTTTAAACTGTAATCGCTTCAAGTCTTTTATCCATATACTGAGACATGTATTGTGTCACACAGCCCCATACATACAGACTCCTGTTTAACCTCAGAGCAGTGCAGTAATGTTTACATTCTGGGCCATCAGCGCCAATCGGCAGACACTTGCATAATGTAGCTTCCGCCATCTTCGACGCGGATATCGCACCCCAAGGTTATCAGTTCAACACTGCAGAAATCAGATTACAAACACCCTGCCAGTGATTTCAGTCAACTTGCTTCCTTCCACACCCCCCACATATCTCTCCCTCTCTCACACACAGCCACAGACCAACAGATGTTTTGTAATGGCTCTCCCAGATCTCACGAGCTTGCCTCTAAACGTTAGGCTAAGGAGCAGTAAAGCTGGAGAAGATATTCAGAGACATCGTGCAACAGCTTGGAACTGTTACCTTTTATGTAGCCTATAAAGAAGTTTTTAAGCTCCAGCTCTACTGTAAATTACATATATTTCCAGCCACTAAAATGTTAGAGAGCTTGCAGCTTGAAGTGGAAAAAAACATGCAGAAGAACTGAATCTTCCTGATGAAATTCAAAAGACTCAATAATAGCTTGCATTCAGAGATAAATTATAGTGCTTTGCATAAGTACTCGCCCTCGTTAAACTATTCCACATTTTGTTATGTTGGAACCAGGAACTGAAACGGGCTTAATTGGGATTTTATTTCCTGAATATAAACAAAATATGCAATAAAAATTTGAACGGGGGGGGGGGGGGGGGGGGGGGGGGGGGGGGGGGAATAATCTATACAGTGCCAATTTTGACAAATCTTAAATGACTGCATAAATAAAACTTTATCCCTGTTGCAGTAAATTAGTTCTGGTGCATTTAGTTGCCATCAGAAGTCACATAATTGGTTGAATCAAGTCGACCTGCTGCAGTTAAATAAAGACACCTGTTCCTGGAAGAACCCAGAGTTTGTTAGAGAACATACCTATACATACAGCATTAAGAGCCATCAAGACAAGTATTGGACAACGTTCTGGCGTTTTTAAGTATTAAAAAAAAAAAATTCCAAAAACTTTGAGCCAGTGGAGCACTATGAAATACATCATTATAAAATGGAAAGAATATGGCTGTGTTTTTATCTATAGAAGGCCATCCACCAAAAGCGAGTAACCAGGTAAAGGCATTAGTCAGAAAAGCAACCAAGCAGCCAAGAATAACTCCCAAGACAGTGCTACCACCACCACGCTTTACTGCATGGATGGTGTTCTCAGGGTGATAACCCTTTTGGGGGTTCTGCCAAACGGAGGTGCCAAGTTAATTTTTGTTCTCATCGGAACGGAGAACTTTTGCAGAGTCTCCAACATGATTTTTGGCAAACTCCAAATCTGCCACGCTTCCATGAAGCCCAACTTTGTGGAGTGTCCAGGCTTCTTCAGAGCCATCAGAGTTACCCTTGTAGCAGGGAAAAGTTTGCTCCCATTTTCAATTTGAACTTTGACAGGAACTAGCCTGATCTCAAACACTGTGATGGTGGGGGGCAGTGGCATGGGGTGTAGTGGTTCACACTTGCCCCTTTTCCACCAAAGCAGTTCCAGGGCTGGTTCGGGGCCAGTGCTTAGTTTGGAACTGGGTTTTCTGTTTCCACTGACAAAGAACTGGCTCTGGGGCCAGAAAAACCGGTTCCAGGCTAGCACCAACTCTCTGCTGGGCCAGAGGAAAGAACTGCTTACGTCAGCGGGGGGGTGGAGTTGTTAAGACCAACAACAATAACAAGACCGCGAAAGATCGCCATTTTTAAGCGACGAGAAGCAGCAGCTGTACAAACGCGAAGTCATCCATTATTACTGTTGTTGTTGCTGCTGCTTTTTCGATATTTGCGCCAAGGTTTATGCAAATGTAGCGACGCAACTGACGTATACAGCGACGTAATGACGTGGCTTCCCTTAGCACCGCGAGCTATGGAAAAGCAAACTGGTTCTTAGCTGGCTCGCAAGTTGAACGAATTGTGAACCAGCACCGGCCCCGAACCAGCCCTGGAACGGATTTGGTGGAAAAGGAGTAACTGTCGCCTCACAGCAAGAAGAGTTGCTGGGTTTGAGCAGACGGGGTCCCTTCTGTGTGGAGTTTGCATGTTCTCCCTGTGTGTGCATGGGTTTCCCCCCACAGTTCAAAAGACATGCAGTGGGGGCGTCGTGGCTCAGGTGGATAAGGCGCCATACCATAAATCCGGGGACCCGGGTTCGATTCCGACCCGAGGTCATTTCCCGATCCCTCCCCGTCTCTCTCTCCCACTCATTTCCTGTCTCTACACTGTCCTATCCAATAAAGGTGAAAAAAGCCCAAAAAATATCTTTAAAAAAAAAAAGACATGCGGTGAGGTTAACATGGGACGGCAGCAGCAGCCTTGGGCTAAAGTGCCCTCGAGCAAGGTACTGAACCCCCAACTGCTGCTCAAGCGCTGCAGCATAGCTACCCACTACTCTGGGTGTGCGCGCGCACGCATGCGTGTTCACTGCTTCAGATGGGTTAAATGCAGAGGATGAATTTCACTGTGCATGTGACAAGTTGTCTTCTTTTTCTTCCTCTTCTAACAAATAGACTTTAATCCACTGAGTCCATGCGGTTTGCTTTATTTTAGAATGCCGATATCACCATGTGTACGCAAAGCACAGAGATCAATCATGCACAGACACAATGGGAAAGTGGCTGAGTAATGAGGAAACTTGAAAATTTCTCTCATCACTGGGACAGATTCCTCCATGCTCACCTCCAGAGAGCCATAAAGAAGCCATAAAGCATGACCAGGAGGCAACCAATGACCTCTCCAAGCCTGGATGAAGAAAGCAATGAAACTGCATGACAACTTCGATCCAGCTCTTGTCTGCAGAATTATGCAGCAGTTAGAGTCAAAAGTTGGAACAGAAAATCGAAGTGTGCGCCAAGGGCACAGATTTAATCTTTTTTTGCTTCCTGAGTATTTCAGGCACGCTGGAGCAAGTTTAATGTATCATTCCCCCCCCTTTCCCAGACTGGAACCTGAACGTGGGCTGGGAGTCGGTTTCAATCAATAAGTTCAATCTGAATGCATGTTTGTCTGTCACTTTCTCCAAGTAACAGGAAAGTGTGTTGTCCCATTTGCTTAGCAACAAGTCACAGGTTGAGTAATGTGTGATCCCCAGTCCAAAGGTTGTTTTCATAAGTATACAAAAATCATTCAGGAAAAAGTGTGAGAGATGCCAGCCTTGTATATTTCTTGTATCCCCATAACAAAAACTGTTGCATGCATCATTTCTATTCTAATCGTTGTTTATTCCCGTCTTCAAATTAAGCGTGCCAGTCCTGTCACTCCTGTCTTCCTGTTACTGTTCCACTGACTTGGTGCAATTCAGCCTACTTGGTACTAAATAATTCCACAGGCTTTCTATGGGACTGATGTCAACGGATGAATCAAAGTGCACCGGTGTTCCATCAGGCTCAATCAAGTCACACAGAGAACTGGCCTGATGGATCCTACAGTCATCATCCAGGAACGTTGATGTGCAAGTGTTTTGTTTTGCACGGACAGAAACCAACCTTAGGAGCAACAAATGATAATCCAGTTTTAAAGTGATATTCATTCAGTTACACAGTTTCTTGATGTTGGTGGATGTAGCAAATGCCCAAGAAACTTAAATTTACAACCCCGATTCCAAAAAAGTTGGGACAAAGTACAAATTGTACCATAAATAAAAACGGAATAAAAAATTTACAAATCTCAAAAACTGATATTGTATTCACAATAGAACACAGACAACATAAATGTCGAAAGTGAGACATTTTGAAATTTCATGCCAAATATTGGCTCATTTGAAATTTCATCACAGCAACACATCTCAAAAAAGTTGGGACAGGGGCAATAAGAGGCTGGAAAAGTTAAAGGTACAAAAAAGGAACAGCTGGAGGACCAAACTGCAACTCATTAGGTCAATTGGCAATAGGTCATTAACATGACTGGGTATAAAAAGAGCATCTTGGAGTGGCAGCGGCTCTCAGAAGTAAAGATGGGAAGAGGATCACCAATCCCCCTAATTCTGCGCCGACAAATAGAGGAGCAATATCAGAAAGGAGTTCGACAGTGTAAAATTGCAAAGAGTTTGAACATATCATCTACAGTGCATATCATCATCAAAAGATTCAGAGAATCTGGAAGAATCTCTGTGCGTAAGGGTCAAGGCCGGAAAACCATACCGGGTGCCCGTGATCTTCGGGCCCTTAGACGGCACTGCATCACATACAGGCATGCTTCTGTATTGGAAATCACAAAATGGGCTCAGGAATATTTCCAGACAACATTATCTGTGAACACAATTCACCGTGCCATCCGCCGTTGCCAGCTAAAACTCTATAGCTCAAAGAAGCCGCCGTATCTAAACACGATCCAGAAGCGCAGACGTCTTCTCTGGGCCAAGGCTCATTTAAAATGGACTGTGGCAAAGTGGAAAACTGTTCTGTGGTCAGACGAATCAAAATTTGAAGTTCTTTATGGAAATCAGGGACGCCGTGTCATTCGGACTAAAGAGGAGAAGGACGACCCAAGTTGTCATCAGCGCTCAGTTCAGAAGCCTGCATCTCTGATGGTATGGGGTTGCATTAGTGCGTGTGGCATGGGCAGCTTACACATCTGGAAAGACACCATCAATGCTGAAAGGTATATCCAGGTTCTAGAGCAACATATGCTCCCATCCAGACGACGTCTCTTTCAGGGAAGACCTTGCATTTTCCAACATGACAATGCCAAACCACATACTGCATCAATTACAGCATCATGGCTGCGTAGAAGAAGGGTCCGGGTACTGAACTGGCCAGCCTGCAGTCCAGATCTTTCACCCATAGAAAACATTTGGCGCATCATAAAACGGAAGATACGACAAAAAAAGACCTAAGACAGTTGAGCAACTAGAATCCTACATTAGACAAGAATGGGTTAACATTCCTATCCCTAAACTTGAGCAACTTGTCTCCTCAGTCCCCAGACGTTTACAGACTGTTGTAAAGAGAAAAGGGGATGTCTCACAGTGGTAAACATGGCCTTGTCCCAACTTTTTTGAGATGTGTTGTCATGAAATTTAAAATCACCTAATTTTTCTCTTTAAATGATACATTTTCTCAGTTTAAACATTTGATATGTCATCTATGTTCTATTCTGAATAAAATATGGAATTTTGAAACTTCCACATCATTGCATTCCGTTTTTATTTATAATTTGTACTTTGTCCCAACTTTTTTGGAATTGGGGTTAAGTAAATAAAATACTACACAAGATCATTTTTAAAAATTCTGGATGCACTCCAAGTTAAGTATTGCTAAGCAAAGAGCACAGAACAGCTAATACAGGTTATTGAATACTGCATGTTCGTTTCGACACTAAAGCTAATTGCGTCTTTACTGTCCCATTCAGCAATAATGCTTTCTATGTCTACAGGTTCACTTGTGTGTTGAACTTTAGAACACAATCACCTGAGAGCAAAGCGCACTGCATGCAATCAGGTTCGGCCTGCAAAGAAAGAATCTCATCTCATCTCATTATCTCTAGCCGCTTTATCCTTCTACAGGGTCGCAGGCAAGCTGGAGCCTATCCCAGCTGACTACGGGCGAAAGGCGGGGTACACCCTGGACAAGTCGCCAGGTCATCACAGGGCTGACACAGACACACAACCATTCACACTCACATTCACACCTACGCTCAATTTAGAGTCACCAGTTAACCTAACCTGCATGTCTTTGGACTGTGGGGGAAACCGGAGCACCCGGAGGAAACCCACGCGGACACGGGGAGAACATGCAAACTCCACACAGAAAGGCCCTCGCCGGCCCCGGGGCTCGAACCCAGGACCTTCTTGCTGTGAGGCGACAGCGCTAACCACTACACCACCGTGCCGCCCCAAAGAAAGAATGAGACAGTAAATTAATATAGTATTTAGAGGCTTTGTAATTGTACTTTTTTTTTTTTTTAAAGGGTGAAATGATGAGAACTACAGACAAAATTGTGAAAGCTGCCTGTTTAAATAAAAATGTGAGGAAGTTGAATGATATTTGGACATTATGTTTTTTAGTTTAACCACTTTCGATAGAAGTCACTTACAATTTGTCTCCAGAAGCGATTTATGAAAAGTAGAAATCCCAGTATTTAGAGTTGGAGGAATTTTTAATGGCTTGAAATGATGATTTAGTGAGACAGGGGATCTATGAAAAAGACTTGGCCACATTTGCCCTATAGAATATTAGACAAGTCTCCAAGTTTCCAACTCCTTTTGACACATTATTATGTGTTTCTCGATCCTGAAAAGTGCCATTTTCCTCATTGCAGATGAAAAGAATTTGACTGGTTTTACCCAGCTTTGCTGGCAGCACGCTTTCTAGCGCTTAGAAATGACAGATACTGTTACTCACTTGCAACAAAAACGTGTACATAAGTTGTTTCAGCAGGCAACATGTTAACATTTCACAGTTCTATGCTAAACTACCTTGTTAATGATTTTTACTTCTGGCACAAGGTATGTATGTGAGGACCGAGCTGCTAAACAGACTGAGGGATGATTTACTCTTATGCTGACAAGAAAGGATGCATTTTTAGGCCTTCAGTTGGAAACAGCCTGCCAAATGAGAAAGTGGATGGGTATCCAAGAAACCTATCACCTCATAAACTTTGCTTATTAATACAAGACTTTAACCTCCATGGTTACACGTCTTGGTGGCCTCATGGAACGGTTTTACCCAGTGCGGCTCACGTTAATACGCCGGAGGCAGTGGAGCGCGAGAAGGCTCGTTAGCGGCTGATGGGTTTAAACGGAGATTTCTGTCGAGTGAAGAACCAAAACCTTTCCTGGTTACGTTTGAAGTTTAAAAATACTGAATAGACGTGCATGACTTGACAAAATGACTTGCCTTGCCCGAGTTAGCCACGCTGACCTTCCAGTGACTCTCAGAACAGAGCTTGAAATCCCAGAAAGACAAACAGGTCTTCCAGCTCATTTAATAGACGCACACAGTGTGGCTAATCCAGCCATGGAGAAAAGCAAACGAAGAATAGCAGATCAGGGCCAGAGGAGGGAGCGGGTTCATATAAAGGAGACAAACTCCAGCTCCAGAGCAATGTGGTCACGCTGGTTTTCCTCCACATCGTAAAAAGGCCCAAATGCTCACTTTGAACTGCTTTGTTCTTTCGAATATCTCTTAAAACCCAGACATGCCAGGCTTTGTGCTCTTTAAATGCAGCAAGGAGATGGTGGTGCATCTTAAAGCAAAAATCCATCCTGAATGACTTTAATAGCTAATTTTATAATTAATATCTGCAAAAGACATTTTTTTTTAATTAAATTAAATTCTGAGTTGCCCTTTTTGGGTTACACATCTTTTCACACAATGCTTTTGAAATACCTGCTGTCAAATCAACATGGCTGATCACATCACAGCACCAATATTAAAAACAAAAAGTAGCACACCTTGACCACCTTGAACGAGTTATACTGTATAATCTAGTATATCCTCAGGATCCAATAACATACATAAATCGCTTGTTAAAGCTGAAGTAGGTCAGTGAGGAGGAAGAAAAATATAGATACCACAGTCAGTTGGTTAAATTGCTGCTAATAAAAGATGAACACTGAGGTGTCCGCGTCCCCCACACTTTCTAGCTTGAATGACGTGTGAACTGGGAATTCCGACTTCCCAGTTAAATCAAATCAAGTTTATTTGTATAGCGCTTTTAACAATACACATTGTCACAAAGCAGCTTTACAGAATTTGAACGACTTAAAACATGAGCTAATTTTATCCCTAATCTATCCCCAATGAGCAAGCCTGTGGCGACGGTGGCAAGGAAAAACTCCCTCAGACGACATGAGAAAGAAACCTCGAGAGGAACCAGACTCAAAAGGGAACCCATCCTCATTTGGGCAACAACAGACAGCCTGACTATAATATTAACAGTTTTAACAGGTATAACCCTCAACTGTCCTCATGGGGCCGTCCTTCACAGGAGCGGTGCGATAAAACTCCGACCAGACACAGGGCACCAGGATGGATCAAGCAGAATGCAGTCGAATGCAACATTAGTCCATGCTTCACGTTGACTTCAAGAGTGTGATGCGGCAGCACTTTAGTACTTTAGCCTGTCCAGCTCTCTCACCTCCTCATCAGTACACCATATTCAAACTGTTCAGCTTCGAAAGATCAACTTTCATGCCAATACGGTCATCAAGTTATAGATCTCGACCTAGCTAAACAGAGTTTCTCCCATAACCCAGTGCAACTGTACTATTTCTGTGTTGGAGTTCTCATTAGCATGATGTCAGATATTCCATATATCAACATATTTAATACATGTTTGAGGGTGAACTTTTCCTTTAACTCTGATGCAGACGCTCACGAAGCCAAAAATCCAGCAGATAGAAGAGAAGAATTTGACACGTGCCTTAAAAAAAAAAGTCTTCGTGTACAAGTTTACCTTTACATGCATTTCAGCTGCGATCAGCAGTTTCAGGCTTCATGGTCTGCCCTGCTATCAATCATGTACACAGCAGGCTGTTTGTTGCGGACAGAATCAGCACTGCTTATATAGAAATCCTGCAACTTCAACAAATGAAGGTGAAGCTGAAAGAAGGGCCATACATGTAGATCAAACCCACCCACCTCCACAAAAAAAAATAAAATAATAATAATCCAACCCTAACCATGCAGAACCTCACAACACCAAACCTCAAGCAACGTTGGGAACAAACTTTAAACAAACAGAAGAGGGAAGCGCTTGTGGTCTGAACGAGTGGAAGAATTCACTTGCGATCCTGCGGCATTGCTGAATTGACAAAAGCAGGTACAAATTTTGGTTTCGGAGGTGGGAGACAGGGGGCTGGCTGAGACAGACGGGAGTCTGTTTAACTCATTTCACACTATCGAGAGAACACATTAATATTATTTCAAAACAGCGCAACGATTTTACGGGCCAAGCTCTCAAACGTTCATTTTTAAAAACTAAATAAATAAATGAAAGTTCAAGGGGATTCTTATTGCGTTTGGATCAGAACCCATTACCATGAACGCAAATACTGATGAGCAGTTTGTCCGAATGACCAAGACCTCTGAAACATTAAGACAAAGCCTCGATGGGGTTGATTGTACTGTATGTTACTGTACATCCTGGAGATTACGAGCATCTGTGCCATGCTGCGGGTTTTTATTTTTATTATTCCATTAGATTAAATGGCTCTTTAGTCATTTCCTTCCAGAAAATACTTAAAATAAAATAAAAAACTCAGACTAAAAGATTTATAGCACTTGAATTAACAAGGTCTCTGGACTAGATGACAGATTTGTGTGTCTTTTCACTTTTGAAGCACTGATGCATGCAAAGCGCATCTGAATGGTGGGAGTGAAGAAACATGATTTATACTTGATTTTATATTATTCATATGGTATGGCACATTGCAAACACACACTATGAACTCACAAAAGGCTATAAAAAGGCTTTTCCACACGTCAGCCAGTCAGTAGTCAGACAGTTTATTAAGGACTTATGAATAATCGTGTCGATGGCCCCTGAGAAGCCATGTTCTGGATGATTTCTAATGCTTTGCTAACGCCACTGAAATGGCTCTCCGGGACCTTTGAGCAAACTCCACACTCCTCTAAATATAATGTTATTTTAATAATAAACCTGTGATGTGCTGGAAGAGCAAACTGAAATTGGGTTGATAGTGGATCAGGATTGATGGCTTTCGCAGATTGTTTGACAAAACGCTCAACAGCTATGAAAATGCATTAAGAACTTTAATGAGACATTCCAGAGTTATTGCACCACATTCCTCCTTGTCTCAATTTCCTTTCCAAAGCCCATAACTCCAGAATATGAGCCTCTGCGTTTTTCTGACCCCACTTGGCTTCGGCATCAGGGCAAAGCTTTCACTTTTTTACTTAATCTAACATACTGCTGCATGTAAACAGCTGCCAAAGAAACCCAGGTACCGTTAATTCACACTTTTACTACTCACGTGTACAGTGTGAGGTCATACAGAATAATGGGAGATGATTCTTGAGACCTGATTTCATACCACAACCTCCGTCACTGGAAAGATATTCTCATGTAAGCGCCTATGAGAAAATGCAAATCTTATTACTTTTGTTTATCCCCCCACATATAATGCAGGAGGATACGTCTGTCTGCCTGCATTTTAGTTTCTGGAGCATAATTCAAAAACTATTAGGAATTTTTCTTCACGAAACCTGACAGCAGGCTTGTAGTACTCGAGTCCGACTCATGCCTCGACTTGGACTTGAGCACCAATGATTCTGACTTGGACTCGTGCATTAACTGCATTCGGACTCGTAAATCGAAAACGAGGACTTGGATTTCTTAATTTTTTTTTGTAACATGCCATAATAATTTGGCATAAGATATTTATATCTACATTAATTTTTATACTAATTTCGTGCAAGAGTGTCACACCTGTGCACCTTGGCAGTGCAGACAGACTGGCTGCGCTCCGGACAGTGCACGCGCCAAGTGGACTCTCGCATTCGCGCCATAAACGACTCACACCTGCACAGGATTAAGGCGCAATCAGCGCGCCTATATAAAAACTGTGAAAACACACTTCCTTTGCAAAGTATTGAGTTGCGTTGCTGACATTACCGAGCCTTATTTCCTTGTTTGGTTTCCTGATCCCCGATTTCCCGTTTCTCATCTTTGATTCTGCCGAGTCTACGATAGCTTGCTTGTGTCTTGCTCGACCTATCGCCCGTTTCACGATTTTGCCTGCCGTTCTGGATTGTTACTCGTCTTCATTTGTATTAATAAACACACCTTCTGCACTTACATCCGTCTCCCAACCATCTCTGACAGAATACGTCACACTCCCTGACAAAAAGCAGCACATCCACCTGTTCATACGTCATGTTCAGGAACAAACTCGCGTTAATGGCGCTGAAAAACAGCCACCGTCAAATGGTGCGGTTGGAGTCTTGGACTCGGCTTGAAATTTTTTTTTTAATGACTTGGACTTGAACACAGGAGACTCGAGGTTTAGTGACTCTACTACAACACTGCCTGACAGTTATGTTAAATGACTCGGAGTTGTGCCTTTTGACATTTCTGTGATTATTTTTTTTCTGTATTGCCATAGCAACCAATTCAACTTAGGAAAATTTGGAGTGGGGTTTCATTTGGGGCCGAGGGGATAGGTCATCTCCTGATTACTCTTGTTTATACGTGTATACCTATTTTACAAGTAACTAACTACTCTTTACAACAGCGGTGAGCAGAAAAGCATCTCAGAACATGCTGGACATTGAGACAGATAGCCTACATCAGCAGAAAACCACATTAGGCCAAGAAAAAAAATAATTGTTTGTTTCCTATTACATCTTGAAAAAAAAAAATAGGGTAGGTAGGTAGGTCTTTTTATTTTATTTTTTTAATCACACAAAATACCGGGTAGGTAGTTTTGTTTTTTTTTTTAAATAAATTTTAGGTGTGGGACAAACAGTGGCACATAGTGGGGAAGTGTCATTCTGTGACTCAACCATCCAGAACCAGGCCTAAGAAAACCAGTGAAGCTTGTGGAATACAGGATTCCGAGCCCATGGATAAAACATGGAGTGCTCGGACGCTTAAAGGAACTATAAACATAACTACAAATGTTGAACCTTAATTTTATTAGGAACACTATGTTGTGAACTTGTATGTTTAATATGAATACAAAGAACATCGTGATATCGATACCGCCGTTAGCCTGGGCGCTGTGTGTATACTGTTTGCATGACTCGTCCAGCGGAGGATGATAATGTTCGTAGAGTTCTCTTACAGTTGAAAACTTATAAAATGAACTTATTGTCTTACAATCTTCCGTGTGGTCGCAACCGATCACGGTAATCGAGAACACTTCGTTGGCCGCCATGATGCCTAGCGTTGTGTACAACACAAGCCGGAGTTTCCCGGAAAGAGGTCATGACATCAGATTGAGGCCGTGAGAAATCAATGAGTGTTTCTTGTCCGATATATGCGTTTTAGAATTAGTCACTTGTCAGATCGACAATATTATGCAAATCGTAATGCAGATTTTTTTCGTCAAAATTTATTGTTGGTCGGCGAAGATACATTTTTTTTTAAACATCTAACAAAAAAGTCTAGGGTCGGGGCATTTTTTAAACCAGGGGTTCTCAACCTTTTGCAACCTGGGCCCCACCAAAGCTGGTTCATTGCAGTTGGGGGCCCCTCTTCTCGCCCCGCCCCCATCCCCCCCCAAACACACTCACCCGCAGTGACGCCACCCGACCTACAGCACCTTATATCGACCGATAGATAGATAGATAGATAGATAGATAGATAGATAGATAGATAGCCCTGGGCTAGATTATTATTATTATTATTATTATCATCATTATTATTATTATTAGTAGTAGTAGTAGTAGCAGTAGTAGCATTATCCATTCCATAGAAATACATAGGCCTATTATCATTATTAGGCTATTGTTATAATTGGCAGTAGCACCACATTTCTAATCTGCTTTCGGGCATTATTATAATTATAATTATTATAATTATTATTATTATTATTATGGCCTATTATCATTACTAAGCTGTTGGCAGTAGTACAAGACTTATGTTCTTTCAGGCATTATTATTATTATTAGGCCTATTATTATTATTATTATTATTGCTGTTGTTGGTTGTTGATATTATTATTATTATTATTATTACTATTATTATTAGTGTTTTTATTAGGTATTTTATTAGGCTTATCATTAGCTGGCTATTGATATCATTGGGAATTGGGACCAGGCGTGAATTTAGGTTTTACTTTTTACTGTGCCTTTGTGATCTGCATTTGCGTTAATGCGAGACCTGAGCCTGCTTTGCCTTACAAAGATCCTCGATTCTTGGCGAAATGTTTGACAAGCACAGTCTCAAGTCATCCTCAATTTGCGCATGATTGCGATATTTCGTTTTGAGCGCAGTCATTTTTGAAAATCCTGCCTCACACAAGTAGGTCGATGCGAATGGGATGAGCAGTTTCAAGGCTACGTCACACAGTTGCGGGTACTCCTGCATCAATGCTGCCCAGAATGTCGAAAGAGGGCATGAGGTGAACACTGCCTTAAGTCTACGGTCACTCTTCAGCTCAATAAGCTGTTCCTGCATGTCAACTGGAAGTTCGTCAGCAGTACACACAAATGGATCTCGAACCCACGCAAAAGAGCGATAATCCTCTGTGAAGTATGCCGCAAACTGTTTTCTCATTACCGACAGGTGCTCTGACGCTGCTTGAAAGACAGATGAGAAATCGTGGGAAGTGCCTGCATTACTGATAAAGTCTGCAAGGCTTGGGAACATATCACAGTTCCCCCGACTGATGCGGCCACACACACAAGATTTTATGATAGATTGATGATAGATTTTATAATAGTATTGATTTGTATGTAATAGTCCAATGTCCTGCATTTTGACATGGGTAAATGTGTTGCATCTGCTTAGCTACTATAGCCTGTTAGCCCCAGATTTTTTTTTTCCTCCATACATGAAGCCTACTCGCGACCCCCCTGGAGTACCTCCCCCCCAGTTGAGAACCACTGTTTTAAACGGTCGGTCGGGTAACCGGAAACAAAATTATTTTTTCTTGGCCTTAGGATCCACTCCTCTCAGAAAAGAAGAGGAATCCGAGGCTACAGTGGGCACAGGTTTACTGAAAAGGGACAGATGAACTGGGGGGAAAACGCTTGAATCCTTGAGTGGTTATTTGATTTACCATAGTCTTTGCGTCAGCTTGGATCAGTTCTGGCCTCGCTCATTAACAAGGTGTTTCCTCAAGTGGAACTGCCGTTCACTGGATATTTTCTGTTTTCCCTTCCATTCTGTGCAAACTCTAGAGACTATCGTGCGTGAAAATCCCATGAGATCAATGATTTCTCCAACAAAGTCAATGAGATCACAAGTTTGTTTTTTCATTCTGATGTGGGCATTAACTGAAGCTCTGGATCTGCATGACTGGCTGAACAGATCATGAGTAAATGATCTGTAGTGCAAATGAGATGGAAAAACAGGTCATGTCATGACTTCTCATAGGACCTGAAATTATAATACCAACTCCGGCATGGCAGCGGTGGCGACGCAAACAGCTTTGATGACCATTTCTAAGAGCCTAAGAGGAGGACTGAAACAAGAGAGCGCTCAAATCCAAACATCATGATTGCATTACATCCTGCATGCCCGGGGAAAGAGGCCCTCTGAGGGAAAGGCATGGCGGAGATCTCGCTGTTAACTAAACAGCCCTTTCCGCCGCCTGCTGCACAGCCATCGTATTCCCACAATTACTGATCTTATCTTTATAATGAGGAATATTCCTGACAGTGACTGACATGCGAGTCATGAAACAAACAGGGTCTGAGTCAGGCTGGAGTGATGCAGCAGAAAAAGGTCGTATTGTGATAAATTCACGGTATTTAGGTCTCCATAAAAACAAACAGCATAACCCCCCCCCCAAAAAAAACAACAAATACTACCACATTAAATAGGACAAGTTTGAAAGGAGGGCTAACTGCTATAAAAAGGAGTTATTCATGACCTTATGGTTAGAGAAACAGCTCTGGGACCAAAAGGTTGCCGGTTTGATTCTCTGGACCAGCAGGAATGGCTGAAGTGCCCTTGAGCAAGGCACCTAACCCTCAACTGCTCTGGGTATGCTGTATATTGCTCTTGATAAGAGCGTCTGCTAAATGCCTGCATTCAAAAAGGAAGAAAAAAAAAAATCCAATCTGCTGCTTGTAATAAGAGTAGAAAAATAGGATCATTAGTATCGACTGATTTTAGGCTAAAAAGGATTTCTTGAAAGACAAGAACTCTTCAGCATGCGTGCTTGTGTGTATGCATTTACTAACAGATCAAGAATTATTAGCACCCTTGGTAAAGATGCATCAAAAAGGTTGTGGTCAAAGTCTTTGGGGTTAAACGGCTTTAAAATCTCATCTCATTATCTCTAGCCGCTTTATCCTTCTACAGCTTGGGTGGCCAACCCGCGGCTCGCGAGCCGCATGCGGCTCTTTGCCCGGTGTCATGCGGCTCTTACGTTCATATCGAAGTTTGTGTTTGTGTGTTTTTTTTTTGTGTGCGCTTTGCTTGAGTTCAGTATGGTATTTTCGTCAAATACATCTTCGCTTTGCTTGGGTACATTACGGTATTTTCAGGTCATGTCAAATGCGCATGTGCGTGAGATAATCGCTAAGTTTTTGGGCAAGGTGTGTCTTGTGTCAAGTAGCCTCTCAAAATGGCAATGAAAAAATGCACAGCAAAACGAAAATATGAAGACGAACATGGGACATTTTTAACAGAGTGGGAGAGTTTATACTTTTTTGTTGAACGTAATGGCAAGCCATTCTGCCTTATATGTCAGTCGTCATTCGCACATTTCAAAGCTTCCCGCCTCCCTGAATAAGCAAGGAGCCAGATATGCAACACTAATTGAAAACCTGCACGAAAGCTTTGTAACCCGGTTCCGTGATATACAACTGAAAAGGCCACAGGTTACGTTCCTCGTCGACCCATTCAATGCGGAGACGGACTGTTTGAAAGCCCCGCTTGTCACAGATGAGGCTGCGGCTGAGTTGGAGATGATCGATCTTCGTGAGGAAGACCAACTGAAACCTGTTTTGAGGGAAGGCCCCATTGAGTTTTGGAAAAGTGTGCCATTGGAAAAATACCCGAATGTGAAACGGGCTGCGCTTAAGATACTGTCAATGTTTGGGTCAACATACGTCTGCGAGTCTGTGTTCTCTACCATGAAACACGTGAAGTCAAAGCATCGTTCTGTTCTGACTGACACCCATGTGAAAGAACTGCTTCGAGTGGCAACGACGGAATACAAGGCAGATTTGAAGAGGATTGTTCAAGGCAAGGAATGTCAGAAGTCCCACTAAGCAACATGCATAGTAAGTGCACACAATATTGATTGCTGTATGACTGGCCTGTGGTATTAGTACTGACTGAAGGAGTACATTTCTCTCATGTTGGTGTGTGACATTTACTATTAATCTGGCTGAGCAGAGGTGCGTGTTTGAGCGTGTGTGTCTGTGAGGGAGAGAGAGAGCGAGGGGGGTCACATGTATGGTACACATGTGTGGTCATGTGTATGGTGTGGCTTTTTTTTGGTAATGCCATGAGTCCCACTAAGCAGCATGCATAGTAAGTGCACACAATGTTCATTGTTAAAAATGACTGGCCTCAGCCTGTGGTCTTAGTACTGTAGGAGTAAATATGTTGGTGTGTGACATTTACTATTAATCTGGTTGAGCAGAGGTGTGTGTGTGTGAGAGAGAGAGAGGAAGGGATGGGTGATGTTCGTGTGCCCATGTGTATGATGTGGCTCTTTGCGGTAATACAGTAAAAAATGTGGCTCTTGGTCTCCAACTGGTTGGCCACCCCTGTTCTACAGGGTCACAGGCAAGCTGGAGCCTATCCCAGCTGACTACGGGCGAAAGGCGGGGTACACCCTGGACAAGTCGCCAGGTCATCACAGGGCTGACACAGACACCCATTCACACTCACATTCACACCTACGCTCAATTTAGAGTCACCAGTTAACCTAACCTGCATGTCTTTGGACTGTGGGGGAAACCGGAGCACCCGGAGGAAACCCACGCGGACACGGGGAGAACATGCAAACTCTGCACAGAAAGGCCCTCGCCGACCCCGGGGCTCGAACCCAGGACCTTCTTGCTGTGAGGCGACAGCGCTAACCACTACACCACCGTGCTGCCCGGCTTTAAAATAACTAATTTAAAAATTAAATTCATAATAAGAGAAACAAATATGTGCAGGATTTTTAACAAAACCACGACAGAGTGTTCCTTAACTCCAGCATCATAGGGTTAATTTTTTTTGTTTAGATTTTTACAGATTATTATGCATCTGAACAAGGGAGGAGAAATAATCCCAATAATTCTATTTCACAGGAGTTTGTGTATTGAAAAAAAAAAAAGCTGAATAATATTGAACAAGTTCAGTTAAAACTAAATAAAGAAATGTCCAAGAAATTTAAATCCCCCCCCCATGATGCAGGGCCTTTTAGGACACTCTATAATGCTTGGTAAGCAAGAGAAGGGTATTAATCACAGAAGATTTTGATGCCCATTGGATACCCAAGCTTGAGTCTTTAGTCGATTTGGATTTTATTTATTTAAACCCCTTTACCAAGGGTGCCGATATTTCTGAATCGGACAGTATACACGCTGTTACTCATGTGTGTTTGTACCTCTGCAGGGTGAGGCTCAAGTTTCCCATACAGGCTTTGATCTTGTTCTGAGCCTCCAGGTGAGTCATGGTGTCCGTGGCGATGCCGTCGATGGACAGCACGACGTCTCCTACGCTGATCTTCGCTTTGGCTGCTTTTCCTCCATCCGTTAACTGCCCAAGAAGGGGGGGAAAAAAAAAAAAGCCCACACAGAGATGAGAGATGAATAACTCTGCAGCATCACTGCAGTATTCCCTACTGCTCACTAAAAGGTCATGTGAACTTGGTCATGCCTCTTGGCTGCACAATGAAACAGTCATTTGTCTACGCTGTACAAGCAAACAGCTTTCAATAGACGGCACTTGTGTTTTGTTTTGTTTTTTTACTTCTATCAGTCATCGGTTAGCTTAAAAATAGCTCAGAATAACACCGCAGGAGTCCTTTCCATTTGGACACCGCAATAGTGTCTCTGAGGTAAGAACAAAAAACATGTAATAGAAGGCTAATTATATGGTAGGGTAGAAAAACACCACTTATTTTTTTAAACCAACTGTGTGCGTGTTTCTCAAATCATAGCACGCATGCGCACGCACCTCCAAATACAAACATCCACCTTGCCGACAGCACCAAGAGATGCTCATATGTGCCCGCCGAGATGAAATACGACTCCGAGGAAAAGAAGAAGAATTGCAGCTGGAATCTATTAGGGTGTAAATTTTACTGTGTGTTGCACTGCTCAGAGTTTTAGTATGCTAGAGTCGGTTGCTTTATCAGATTAGACCTTAGACCTGACACCCAATTATACTCCAATGGAGAAAATAATTCTTCGTCTTGTTAGTTTCAGACCACTTGCCAGCACGAGAGGTCTACGCAACTCTAAACTACAGTCATTTATACAGCTGTTACAAGAGGGGTTGGCATTTACCCATGACGCCAAGCCAAAAAATTTTCAGTAATTGTTATAAATAGTAGTAATTGCTGTGCAGGTTCAGTAAGTCTGCCCCAAAGAATTTACCTTGTGACAGCAGTCTAATATTAATCTGCATTTCCAAACAAGCAATGTGCCCAAGACTTTTGTACAGTACTGCACATTTATGATTGCAGCTCAAATTCTTTCAAAATGTCCAATAGCTAAAGTGTTAAAGGAAGACCGACTTTCAGATTTAGGTCATAAAGAGAATTCCCCCCCCCAATTATTTTTGTTTAGTTGACCGAAAGCTACTGAATTTGAATCACAGACTTCCAATTTTATTTTTTTCTTCTTACTTTTTTTAATAGAACAATTTAGGGCCACATGGCCCTAAATTCTCCGCTATTATTTCTTGCTTCACCGTGACAATCCGAAAGAGACTGCGTCATGCATCACGTGGTGGGTTTTCCCCGTTCACGCAAGACATTGTGGGATACACATCTGAAACGGGAAAGGAAAACCGAGGACGCGAATGAAACGTGAAAGACCGACTACAGTAACGGAAAGCGAAAAGACGTTGTTATATACGAAGGAAAGGAAACGCAGGACAAAACTAATAAATAATATCGGCGCTCAGCGAGCACCTCGGCGTGAACGACAGAATGATGGAACTGTCAGTGCACGATCAAGGGATGGCAGTAATGCAACACTGGATGCCAGCTACTGTAAAATCCAAAAGACGACGACGACGCCAAAAGGTAAAAACACGTGCATGCGTACACCGGACTTCCTCTATCTGCTGGACTGGATGAAGCAATCGATTTCATGCACATTATTTGCTCAGGAATCCCCTCAAATTAAAACAACTTCCCAGCCACAGAATGGCCTGGATTTTTTTTTTAATTACAAAAATAAACGTACATCACAAAGACCAAATTTCAGAGGGAACTAAATTTCACCGGTTTTATGAAATTGAAACGCTGTCTACTTTTAAAGTCAGAGTTTTCTACATGTGGTTAAAGACGCTGGTACTTTTCATCACTAACGGTGTCTAAGAACTGCCTCCTTTCACAAACTGTTTGACGTTACAGAGGACCAGCCACTGACTTTTCCCCACAGCAGGGGAGAACAGAGACTTGGTACAAGTTTTCAGCTTTTGTAGATTATGTGAAATTCTTTGCAGTCACATTCGAGAGTATTTATTATTATCCCCTCTTACCACAACATTAGTTTCCCAACTTGTCACATATACTGGCCTTCAGGCTTCACTTTTTTTGTTATGTTTTGTGGAGAGACATGAGACATTGAGGGAAGATATTGGACAAAAATAAAATACCTTGGCCGACATGTTTAATTTTTGTTTATCAAAACTTGTCCCATATGAACTGTATGAACACAATGCTGGTACAGTGATAGAGAAATGTCAGTTTACCCAAAACCTGACAAGACCAAAAAAATTTGTTCCATTCTCAAGAAGGAATGAAGAGTTTAACCCTCCTGCAGGGGCACGCCTACATTTTTAAAATAATTTAATATTTGTAAGCCACAAGAAGGAAAAACACCTCACACACAGCAACTAACGTGAACTGCCCCAACTCTCCCCATCTCATAGAATGGAGGTGGAATGTGAAGCAGAAAATACGAGTTTTGGTTGACAAACACTGAACTGCACAAACTTTACTGCAGTTTCCAGCTTCATGGCTCCAAAGTTACTCAAAGGGTCAACATCTAACATCTGATGTAATTCTTTTTTTCTTTTATTGAGGTTTGCCACAAATACATAAATAACAAAAGTGGCAGGAGAAGAATACAGGGCAAAGCCCCAATTAACATTCAACCCCTAACAAAACATATTTAGATGATTAAAAACAAGAAAAACAATAAATATAAAAAATAATCATCAATTGACTAAGTAACAAAAATCTCATCTCATTATCTGTAGCTGCTTTATCCTGTTCTACAGGGTCGCAGGCAAGCTGGAGCCTATCCCAGCTGACTACGGGCGAAAGGCGGGGTACACCCTGGACAAGTCGCCAGGTCATCACAGGGCTGACACATAGACACAGACAACCATTCACACTCACATTCACACCTACGGTCAATTTAGAGCCACCAGTTAACCTAACCTGCATGTCTTTGGACTGTGGGGGAAACCGGAGCACCCGGAGGAAACCCACGCGGACACGGGGAGAACATGCAAACTCCGCACAGAAAGGCCCTCGCCGGCCACGGGGCTCGAACCCGAACCTTCTTGCTGTGAGGCGACAGCGCTAACCACTACACCACCGTGCCGCCCAGTAACAAAAATATCCAAGTTAAATAAATATAGGTCATGGTGCCCGGTATGAGTACAATCTTGAATTATAATGGCTACGAAGTAGTTTTTTGAACTCAGGAACTGACGTAGACTGCTTTATAGAACTGGGGAGACTGTTTCATAATTTTATAGTTCGAGGAAAATATGAGTTAGTGAAATAATCTTGCTTATGCGACGTAAGAGGACAAAAAGTTGTTAAAATCATAGTTACGAGTTCTATAATGGCTGGTTGCAGGTGACAAAAAATTGACAAAATTTGCTGTTATTATCCCAACCTTGAATTTGAATAGGAGGACTAAGTCATGTATCTCCCTACGAAATTCTAGAGGGAGTAAATTTAGCTTACACAGCCTATCATTATACCGTATGTTAACTCTACGGCCGGATAGTTTAGAATAAACTTTGTGGGGCGACGCTGGATGTTTTCCAACAGCTTTCGATGTTTAACTGTATAAGGGGACCACAAAGGCGATTCATATTCTAATACTGGCCTAACTAAAGTCATATACAGCAACTGCCTAGTTGATGCATCGTAAATATCACGCCCACAAACGCGCTTCACAAGACCTAACACTTTGTTCCCCTTAGCACAAAGTTCCTCAATATGGGTAGCCCACATGAGCTTATTAGAAACAATCACCCCGAGATCGAAAGTTTCAGAGGCCGTTTCCAATACCTTCCCAGCTAGTTGATAATTATTTGGAGTCCCTTTACGTGATCTCAGCTTTGACATGTGCAAAACCTTGCATTCAGAGATGTTAAACTGCATGCCATACTAATCCATACTCCAGTCATGGAGACAGTTCTCAAACCTGACTGGTTGAAATTAAATTTGAGAACACAAACTGTCCCAAGTCTCCCTGCTGTCCCCTACACTAGCAAACACACCAATATATCTGGCTACAAACTGCTTATCCAGGTAAAACGCACAACCCACCATGGGTCACGGGAGTTTACTATTTAAATAGTCACCTTGCAAACTATAATCAGTAAATCTCAAAAACAAAATAAGTGTAGGCTACTTACTATATGCAATCTACTCCAACCTTGCCCCAACTACTCTGTAATCCACTGTTACCAAGCTTGTGCTATGATGAGCATGACCACTATTTTGGACTTGTTGCTCTGTTAAGGACTGTCCCAGTGCATTACATTACAGGGATTTAGTCGACGCTCTTATCCACAGCAACGTACAAAACGCCCAGAGCAGCCTGCGGAGCAGATGCCTTGCTCGAAGGAACTTCAGCTATTCCTGCTGGTCCAGGGAATTGAACCGGTGACCTTATGGTCCCAAAGCTGCTTCTCTAACTATTAGGCCACGGCTTCCCCATCCAAATTAAACGTAATGCATCGTAGCTATCAAAACCAAGCCCATTAGTAAAATAAGGAAAAAATATTCCATTCCATGACGAGATTAAATCAATAACCTTTGTGTTATCGATTTGTCCTTTTATTTGCTGACTGCTCACGTACAGACTACATATCGTAGGTTGTCTGGCCGACATAACTTTCTAAAGAAAAAAAAAAAGTAGGAGAGAAGGCTTTTGAGACTTGTCTGAACAGCAGCATTGTTGCAAGTAATTATTTCAAAGAATGGCACTTCAATTATTTGTATACTCTGGACTCAGACCAAGGAACAGTCAGAGGAGGAAAAAAGAAAAAGTGTGGAGTAAAGCATTTTCCTGAGGGATGTCTTCCTTCGAGTCCAATAACTTAATCCAGTGGGTCAAAAAGAAAGCATAAAACATCTATCTTGGGAGTTGATGTGAAGAATTAGGCATAAAAAGGAAAAATGGGTTATTTCCCTTCATGCAGTGCAGCGAAGCCCAAAAGTTGTGTTCTGTAAACGATTAAAACCCTATTAATAAACAACGTGGCTGCTACGTGCTGTCTATATCTACTGTCAGAATGGCATGTTCTCACACAGTGGCTCTAGTGTTCCTGCGTCGTCATCCTATTATAAACAGCCTGACTGCATTGCTCTGGACTGATCAGTACGTACTTCCCACACTTTCCCCATGAAACGTCCGCAGAACTCAGATCAGCACTTTGGAGTCTAGGACGCCAGACTGGATCCTGTAGATGTGCCTGGACAGGAAGAGCTCTGTTGAAACCATGACACCAGGTCGACTCAGCCCCTTGAGGCATTACACAAGCATGTGTACAGCTTGTAAATCAATCACCGTTCCTGTTCGTTCATTGCCTATATAGAGCGTCCCCGCACATGCTCACGTTCTGGCCTGTAGCTGTAAAATGAACAGGCACAACAGGCTGACTGGAAATCCTGGTTTTGGTTCAGTTCAAGTAAAAGTTCTTAAGATAGTTCAACAGGTCGAATATATTCCTATCAAAGGGAAGATCAGGCTTTTCAAAAAAAAAAAAAAATCACCTGAATCTTATCAAGCAGCACACTGAAGGCTCAAAGTGGATTAAAACAAACACAGATATAACTGGGATGTCGGAAAATTGAGTGCTAAGCGGCAGAATACGGTAAAGCGAAAAGGAAGGACCCACTACAGTGACCTCTTCAACTACGGTGGGGGAACCACATGAAAAAGGAAGTCGACAGGAGAGAGAGTTATTGTTCCAGGGCTTCTGCAAAAGTGCTTCCACTTTTTGTTTCTTTATCATGTAAGCTGGAAGGACCCAATTACTTTCAGGCAGCGAACACGCACACAATGCGGTTATCAGAGCTGAACTCACATAACTGCAGTCTTCCTTATGGGCTTAACTGTGCACCAAAAAAAAAAAAAATTAGAGCAGGAGGCAGAGCTGAAGCTTCTGATAAACACAGTCATCCTGAGCCTTAGTGGTCTCAGTGAACAGATTTATTTATAGCATGTAGTTATCAATCTCCATCCTCTCACCAGGAACATATTACGGTTTTCTCTACAAGACTTGGGTCAACGAGAGGGTCAATAGGAGGAGGGTAAAGTTCAGGGGAAGGCACTCGGCAGGAAGAGCGACTCCAGGCTGTGAAATACGCCTCGTTGCCCGTTTTCGACATTTCTCCTTAGACGCCTCTGAGTCAGAGGTGGATGCTTTCAGGACGCTACCGATTCTTGAACACAAAGCTTCAAGCCGTGTGACGCTGCAGTTGCTCACCAGACGTTTGCCCAGAAGCAATGAGTCACAAGTTTAACTACGACATGACAAGGGTGGAGCAGGTGCAAACAGTCCCCGGAGAACTTACAGCAAAAAAGTCTATTCACAAGGTCGGGGGAAATAGTTGAACCCTCTCACTGATTTTTTTTTTTTGGGGGGAGACACAGAACGACCCCAAGCACACGACCAGTCATGATTCCCATGAGCCTTGTTTTAATAAAAATACTATAAAACTCTGTCTTGCCTGACATAATATAAACCTTCATATTTACATAATTAAACAGTGCGTCTTCCTTTACACACCTATTACATAAATTTTACCAACCCCTTCAATTAGCCCTTTAACTAGACATTACAAGATATTTCAAGCAAGTGCCCATATAAAACATTTCCTCCAATCCCAAGCAATTAAATTTTCCATTTTCAGATCCGGAATGGCACGTCTTCTCCTGCTTCTTTTGGTGTGTAAATGTTTTAACGGCACTGTGTTCCACCTCAAATGAAAAGCAAGGAGACAAACATTCTTTGTTTGACTTGGTATAAAAGCAACGAAACGCTTCTTGTTACATGTGTTTGGCAGCTGGAGATGGCCAAATGGATGAGATACTTCCCCCTTTTTCCACTCCGTAGACATTGACCACAGTGCATAAACCATGCTGGTGGAGAGGCGTGCCCTGGCGTATTACTTTTGTGCAGCGCAGTAAAATGTTAATGGACGATTGTTCCACTCGCAGAGCACCCCAGTTTTTCTCCTTTTATAGTTGTCTGAGAATGTTTCGTGCCACATCACCCACACCTCTAATCAGGAAACAAGAATGCATCACATGCCACTTCTCTGCACCAAGAGCCCACACTGAGCACACTAACAAATCCTTATCGTCCATCAGGACACCCAGGACCTAAACAAGCTGAGCTTATCTGCATTACAGATCAGAACTCATCTTCTTAAAAACACAGGACTCCGCAACTTTCCCCAAAACAACTCTCAATGCCAAATGTAGGCACACCAACACACTACATTTAATTAAATGGTATAGTTACTCTGTAGGGACTGTGGGAACCCTTTATAACTCTTCTGCAGTTCTTTACAGCTCCACCATATAAGATGACAATCATGGTAGAGAGAGAAAGAGAGCGAGAGAAACCAAACATGCAGCCACCCATTGGAATAGTGTAACTGCACAAAATAAATTATGGTGTACCAGTTAAGGGCTCTTTTTCACCCAACCCAAAATCAGTCAAATTCTATTTAAAAACTATTTTATTTGGTTTCCCCTCACAAATTAAGGCAGAGTAAATAAATGGCACCACAAAACTCTCAGAGACTCTTCGTATGTCATGGAGTGGGTTTTTGTTTGTTTTTTTACGCTTTTCTAGTCATGAGTTTCAGAATCTTGGCTGCTGCAATTGGATTGGCACGTCCATCCTTCTTACCACCGACAAGTTTTCTAGACGATTAGTTTGAAACAGTGTTTGGTGAGTAAACAGCACCAAAACATCTGAAAGTGTCCTGCTGCCCCATCAAAAGAAGATTGTGAGTTTGGATCCCAACAAGGCCACAGCCATCTGTCGTCAGGAGCCAAGAGAGTGGGATGGCATTACTCTCTCTTGCCAACCGTGGGCATTGATGAGCTCATGCATGTAGAAGAGGGTGGATAGCACATTCCTGTGTGTGTTACCCTGCCCTGTGACACAGCAGGAACGGTATTTCAAAAAAGACATCGTTGACTAGATTCACGTGTGTCTGAGGAAGCATGTACAAGCCTTCACCCTACTCGGTTGATAGCCGTTGTATGAAAATAGAGAGCTGGCTAGTGGGTCATGATTGGCAACTGACCAAATAAAGTCCTTCTCCTGTGCAAGTAAATGATTCTTGGCCATGTTTGATGGAGGGGAAGAAGGAAAAAGGTACAAAATTGAGCTTGGCTTGCAGGTCTAATTAATTGGTCATTTCCCACAGTCAGGACAAATCAGAGCTAAATCACATCCTCACTGCAATCGAACCACATTAGTGTTGGTTTGGAAATGACCCAAGACCACCTCTTACAATCAATCTCAGAACAGCTGTTCTGGTCCCTACCCAAGGGCTCAGGTCAAACAAACTAAAATGGACGCCTGTGCATGCTCAAATCACCATCAAAAACGGGAAAAAAAAAAAAAAGTTATCTGGAGACATAACCAACACTAAAACCGATGACTCCGAACTAAACAGGTCTCTGCTCAAACATGGACAGCAACTAGTAGTTTCCTCGTGCTGCTTTTGTATTCACTCAAAAAGCTCAAACAAAGCTTCTTTTAACAAGCACGCTGATAAACATGCTCAACATTGGCAACCAAAGTGGGTTAAGTGTGCAGTTTAAGATGAAACCAAACACATTCATGCCACTAGAAGGTCTGGTGTTCAAACATAATGGGAAGTTCAGGTACAATAACTACTATCCATCAGGTCTTCCAAACAGCACCTGTAAATCCACAAAACGAGAAGTTCTGCAGAATGAGATCTTGACATATGACTTAGAGGTGTGTGGGGGACCATTCTGGGGGACCTGCTACCACATACAATACTGTCTAATGGTTGTAAACAAACAAGTAGGTAACTGAAACAACCAATGAACTCAAATTACCTTTTTTGTTGGGTACCACTGGATCCCAGACCCAAGTCACACCTAATCCCTAGTGTTCTTGTCCGCTTCTGTAAAGTTCAATAATTGTCAGTATCTGTGAGTGTTTCAAGCTTTGATGGCTTAACCAAAATTTGTTCAATTTGGCAAACTGAATCAGAAAATGATGGCAATGTGTCTGGCTCAGATCTTCCCTTTTCTAAAACCACAAGAAACAAAACAATAACCCAAAAATGGCTGAAATCTGTTAACTGTTCTAGTAAATTTAATTGTGTCACAATTTAGCTCGAAGGATTTAGCAGCAGAACAGGAATGCACTCGACTGCATAAGCAGAATCGAAGTGACCGTTTTTCCCCATGAGGCCCTTCACATGATTTGTGGGTCATGACGGTGATTCTCTGTCAGCAGCTGATTTCTGGAATCACACTTTTATAGCGTCTCGGCACAGAAGACGATTGTGAAAGTGCTCTGGCGTGTGCGTTAAAGAGACCCGCGAGCTCCTTATATGGAGCGAGGAGAGCATCCGAAGCCAGTTGTCTCCCTGAGAGAGACATTGTGTCATCCTGGACTGAGCACATCTAAGAATGCTGAAGCACGCAGGGTGGTGCTGATATACTCATCATGTGTTACATCACTTCAGGAAGGCTGCCAAAGAGTGCAAGACTGTTAAGCCTTTTGCACAAGATATGTGAAGAAAACCTGAATTCAATCAATCAAACTCATCTTGTGTTAAAAAAAAAAAAAAAGTGAATAAGTCAGAAAACTGATTTAAAAAAAAAAAAATCTAGACTGTCCCAAGCAAAAGAAACACTACAGTAAAAGCCCATTTTAGGTCACGTAAACCAGCCGTGATCCAGCTGCATCAAATCCGTCCACCCCAGCACAGCGAGTTGTTTTTGTGAACAGAAACACCTTAGTAAGAAGAGAACACTCAAGCTCGAGCATTTTTCCACGCTGGTCCTTTGGCATTTTTCCTATGCGCCTTCATGCCTGTGATCATTTCAGTCAAACCCGGTGAAGCACATGCTGGCTCAGAGAAACTTTAAAGAAAAGAAACTTTTAAGTCAGCTTCTATGGCAACGCAAACAAAACAGAGCATTCCACGGTCTGAAGAAAGCCAGCTCAAAAAAAAAAAAAAAAAAAAAAAAAAGTGTGCCCGGTGGAGGCAAACCAGTCGCTGCCCTCAGAGGCACTGAGGTCAAGGAACCACCTGATGACCATGTGGTCCTGTGATGAAGCAAAACCACTAAACACTACTGCAAATGATTGGGTGTACATACATAGGATGCTGTAATCAAAATCGTGTGTGTCATTCTTTCAATATGCTACTTCACAGCAGACGTCATTACTCTAACGTCAGATACACTTCTGGAAACTGACCATTTTCCATTGTCAACAGGACACATGCACACTGGGTTAATGACTAAGACTGAAATGTGAATCCTACTGAGAGGAGGACATTTCTAAAATTCCTTCCGGGGGGGGAATTGGACAGGACACCACATCTTCCCATCCTTATTCTCCCATTACCTTTCTAATTAACAAACAGTCTTACAGGAATAGTTAGACAGATGGACAAAGATTTGTGATCCCTAGTAGTGACAGACCAAAAAAAAAAAAAAAAAAAACCCACCCCGGGTGTTAGATTTACAGCCATCATCAAAATAAAGTGCGTTATTTTCCAATTAAAGTATATCCTGAAGTTTTATTCCTCTTACACCACAGTAATTTGCCAACAATCTCAAATCATATTTAATCTTGTGAAAACTACTTAGCTTCTGTTATAGCAGCTTTGGACACTCTTGAAACCAGAAAGCACCAACTCTTCTGTCCTGAAGACTTTCCTATGAGGGAAAACCTACTGACCGGACACGAAAGACTCCTTCTAAAAGATGTTAATCCATCCATCCATTATCCGTAGCCGATTATCCTGTTCTACAGGGTCGCAGGCAAGCTGGAGCCTATCCCAGCTGACTATGGGTGAGAGGCGGGGTACACCCTGGACAAGTCACCAGATCATCACAGGGCTGACGCATAGAGACAACCATTCACACTCACATTCACACCTACGGTCAATTTTGAGCCACCAATTAGTCTAACCTGCATGTCTTTGGACTGTGGGGGAAATCCACGCAGAGACGGGGAGAACATGCAAACTCTACACAGAAAGGCCCCCCATCACCCGCTAGGCTCGAACCCAGAACCTTCTTGCTGTGAGACGACAGCACTAACCCTAAAGATGTTAAATAACATTTAAGATCATGCGCAGTGTCCATCATGATACTATAGAAACGATAAGCACGTTACTATAAACCTGTGGTCCGAATTACAGCCGAAACCACCGTCAGACCTGCCGTTATAGAAAATGAAGTCGACATCATCTCCGCATCCAGAGCGGACAAAGTGACAGCGCTTATTTATCAATTTCTACAGCCCTGAAATGAGGACGGTTGTTCGTTCTTCCGAGCTCACTCTAAACATCTGTTCTTGACCCAGTCGATAAATTAACTCCAGAGATGCCTTCTGTATAGCCGAATTCCCGTCGTTGACGTCCCGTCATCCAATCTGCCATCTTGGCCTTTCTACATAGCGCTGCTTGTCAAACAAACCAAAAAAAAAGTTGTCAACGTGGTAAATGGAGTATATCTCAAAAAAAAAAAAAAAAAAAGGCTGCGAGGAATGATGGATGGGCTTTTATTTGGCACTCTTGCCACACTGAGGATTAAATCCAGATGAACACGCTGCTGAAATGTTTTGCTGCGAGTTCAAGGACCCGAGTTGGAGATCAGGGTAAGCTGAAATAAAAGAAGGACCACAGTACCCAGAGCTGCCATTTTATTACCTGCACCTGCCTCGTACCATTTTATCACCAATAATATAGGTGCTTTTTTTTTTTTCCCTGACTGTAACCCACCCAAAATCCTGTAGGACCTGGTAAACCCGTACCAGCAACACACAACAAATTCGATTTCAAACTTTCTCTCCAACATTCCTCTTTCGGGCCACAGAACACCTGATCGCTTTGGTACACTTTTCTGGCCACAAGCTTCAGAATCCTGCAGGTTGCTCTCTGCATTTCCATAGATGCACAATAGGGTGCATCAGTTGCCCTCACTTTCATAAAATCTGATGCATTTTTGTTTGGGTGTTCCTTTTCACCAATAAAGACAGCCTGTAAAATTTTTTGACCATATTCAAAAGTCTAATGGTGGCACCATGAGGTTCATTTTTTGCCAAAAAACGCTTAATGTTTTCGCGTAAGGTTTGAATCACAATGTTGGACTCCATTTATTGGTTTCTTGTGAGCCAGAGATCATGTTGAGAACCTTTGCAAGGGATTGAGAAGCATTAATGTGATTCATAATACATTTGTATTGTTTAAAAGTAGTTGAACAATGATTCAATGAACAGCTAAAACTCAAACTGTGCTCCATAATATTTAGAATATGTACTAAAAATGTGTATCTAAGACATTTGGTATACTCTATAAGGTGCCATAATGTTTCATGAAAACTGATTGAAATTGTCATAAAAGTCAAGCAGCTTTTTCCATAACTGAGCTCCTGGTGCCACCATTAAACTTTTGAATTTTGTCAAAATATTTCACCCAGTGTGTTTTCTTACCAAAAGGAACATAAAAACAAAAATGCATCATGATCGGAGGACCTTTTCATTTTTAGGGGGCAACGGATGCACCCTAATGCACAATTCTGTGCCGCGGTTTACAGCAAGAAAAACTTTTAAAGTAAGTGTTTCAGAACAAGTTATGATGTTCATGACATCCTGTCTTTGAAAGTTCTTAAAAAAAAAAAAGTTAAGTTGTGCTGAGTAAACACAATGTTTGTCCATACAGACGACATTTTTACCATAATAAATCGCCACTTTGTGCGTACAGCTCTTAGAAGTACACACGAGCAGAGTCTTATCACCAGAACGGCACTGATCATGGCCTCGTGAAGACATGCAGGTATGAGCCTTTCTGTACGTTTAGAATAAACAAACTGCATGAACAGAGTTCTCCTGAGAGAAGGCACATCTGAGAGCTATTTGAGCGATCCACTCATGGTCAATTCATCAACAGTGCTGTTTGGGACAGCTTTAGCGTTTCCCTGAACTTCAGCCGGATACGGGCCTTGATAATCAGCATTGGTACTTATATATTTTTTTTCCAACTGAATGAGAACTATTCAAAAATAAAATTAAACAAGGGCAGCTAGTTGTTAAAAACCAGCTTTTTAAAAAATAAAATAAATTCTCTTCAATTTGGATGCAACCGAAATAATTTTCCCTTAACAGTTTTGTGGGAAGTCAAACCTTCCAATTTTGCCTTGAAATACAGCTTTCATGTTTGCTACAGGACTACAGTCAAATTTAGGAAGTAGAAAGTGCCCGTGTCCTTGGGGAAATTCACCCCATTTCTATAAATAATTTTGAAAGAGTATAATGTAGACGTTTATAGCTCCAATAGTCTCAAATAGTTCTTCAGACTGCAGGAGCTGCCTGACAATCCAGCAGTAATTTCGAGTGGTTGAGACTAATGTAGAGTTGGAAATAGCTGGTGCGGTTTCTCCGCACATCAGTCTAATACAGTAAATCAACCCCAAAAGTATTTCACCCTCAAAAAGGCAGTTGGGAACTGTCTTGAAAACATCTGTGCAATTTAATGCCATAGCCACAGCGCCCTTTGGCACTGTGCTGCGGGATGTGCCTGATCTTTTTTGTGAAGAGTATTCTGAGCTTTGGGTTCATCTATAAGGCTCAGGTGTGCTGCCTGTGACATCATGATGCAGCCCCAAAACGTGCACACACCACCCACCCACCCACCCGATGGTTGTTCAAAAGCAGGTTCGTTTCAACCGAGTCCCCAGGGTTTACATACTTCAACATTACCCAGTTTTAAATTTATCAGTTATTTGTAAGGAATAAACCACTTAGGGGTGTGCTGTTATAAGAAAATAAATCAACAGCTGGGTTGTGTGTAGCAGCCTGACAGAAATCAGAGTTACTTTCACCACCCCAAAGTGTTTTATTCCTCTTACACTACAGAAATTTACCAATGATTACGATGTATTTATTAAAGAACGCCACATACTTTATCGGTTTCTACTTGCATTTAATTATGTGGAACATCACAAAACATGCTATCGCTTGCATTATGATTTGGAAGGTTCCGAGTATCAAGAGAAGTTCATTTAGTGGAAGAATGCTAGCCTACGCAGGTCCCAAGTTATGGAATACCTTGCCACGAGAACTTAAGTCATGTATAAATATTAACAATTTCAAGAAACAACTGAAAACCCTCCTATTTAAAGGTAGACTGCCTTTCAGATTTTAAGTTTAGGTCATAAAAAGAATTCTCCTGACACCCAGTTATTTTTGTTGAGTAGACCAAAAGCTACTGAATTCGAATCACAGACTTCCAATGTTATTATTTTTTTTAATGAAACAATGAATTTAAGGCCATGTGGCCCTAAATTCTCAGCTATTTTTTCCTGCTTCGCCATGACCCGATTCAAGATACTACATCATGCATCACGTGGTGGGCTTTCCCCGTTCGCACAAGGCATTGTGGCATACAAATTTGAAACGGGAGAGAAAAATGGAGGACGCAAATGAAACATGAAAGACCGACTACAGTAACAAAGTGAGAAGAAAAGACGTTCTGTTGCGAAGGAAAGAAAACGCAGGACCAAACTAATAAATATCAGCAGTCAAAAGAAGAAAGTAAACCTGAGCATGCGCACACGGACTTCCTCTGTTTGCTTGACTGCACAAAGCAGTGATTTCATGCACATTATTTGCTTGTGAATCCCCTCAAATTAAATTACTTCACAGCCACAGAATGGCCTGATTTGATTTATTTATTTATTTATTTTTTAAATGGGGTTTGAGATATTGCAGAAATAAATTTCAAAGGGAACTAAATTTCACCGATTTTATGAACTCGAAAGGCCGTCTAGCTTTAAATATCAGCTTATGCTTCTTAGACTAAACTTGTTTATTGAATTTTAATGATTTAAAAAAAATTAATAAATCCTGCCGTAATTTTAGACTTGAAGTGTATGTATTGACTGCATTTTTTTGAATTGTGAAGCACTATGGCATGTACATAATAGCACTATATAAATGTAATAAATTATGAAATATTATAGTGGTATCTCTCTCTTCGCGCTCTTAAAGTTAGTAAAATGACAAAAAAAAAGCAGCTTATGTTCGAGAGAAAGCACAGAGCGCCTAAATCCTTTGTCTATAAACAGTGCTGACACTGGATACGCTTTCCTTTATTTAAAAAAAAAAAACCCTGAGTTGCCTTGCACGCAGTACTACTGTCAGGAAAGGGGGGGGGGGGGGGGGGACCCCTTAACTGACACCTTCTGGTTAATCAGATTTGAGAATTCACAGCACTGTGATATAAACATGTCGTTTTAAAACTCCCCATAAACAAAAAAAAAAAAATTCTGGAATGCTTCAATGGAATACTTCAGTTTTGCCAAGATAGCTGGAAATTTAAGGCTGACATTACCCAGAATCTACTGAAAAACAGTAATCACCAAGGTCTTCCTGTTCTTTTAAATTAACCAAAGTTGCACAACGCTGTATTATTGGTCTGAATGGATTTGTTCCATGCAATCACCCCAGACACTCATAATATAATATACGTGTACGCTCCAATCATGAGGATGCAGTATAAAAGCATTCCAGCCATACAAAGAGACAAGATTGGGGGGGGGGGGGGGGGGGGGCACCACTCCGGGAATACAGAGCCGAGCTAAAATAGGCGCACATTTGGTCAGTGTGGGTTTCAAATATCCAGCTGAGAGAAAGCTCGAGAAATGGGAAGCTGGTTTTTAATAAATAAAATGAGGAGCTGCAGGACCTATAGATCATCAACCACAAAAGCCCACCTGACCCTGGGCCGACTCAAAAATTCAGGGAAACCATCCAAGCCTGTGTAAGAAATGGCTTTTTATCTACAGCTATAATTAACGATCCTCACAATGAGCCAGAGCAGGGCTGGGAGAGATAGCGCTATCGAGTGTTCCTGAAATGCAGTGATTGTGATTAATGTGATGGAGGGAGACGGCATAAGACACCCGTTTCCTTCCTCCCTTAATCGCCACCAACGCACAGCTGCCGTGCAGTACAAAAACGAGTTGTCCTGCCAAAATTGAGCTTCGATATCCAAGTACAATATGATCCGATTCGGCAGGCTGGTTAGTAATGGCGTGCAACAGTCCTGGACGAGATAAAATGCTGAAAGACTTGCGAGAATATCTGTGGATAAATCAATCAGTGACGCCAAACCAAACCCTCCTTTATGTAAAGATTCCAAAGAAAGCAATATTTGGAGAAGAGCCAAGTTTGTGTATTTGTAGCTTGGAATATAACTGCAACCATGAGGGATTGAAAAAAAAAATAAAAGGGGGGTTAATTTGCAACATAATTCAACTGGTATCCAAATTACACTACGAAAACAAAAGGAATCA
Organism: Neoarius graeffei; assembly: GCF_027579695.1. Classification (NCBI taxonomy): domain Eukaryota; kingdom Metazoa; phylum Chordata; class Actinopteri; order Siluriformes; family Ariidae; genus Neoarius; species Neoarius graeffei. Next base: position 7,539,678 of record NC_083593.1, on the reverse strand, counting down.
TAATCCCAGTCCATTTGACCATATCAGCAAATATGCACTTCGCTGATTATCACTAATCATCCTGAATAATTAGCCTTCGAAATTGCTTTACTGTGATTTGGGACGCATCGTTCTAATCTATTCCAATTAGTCCGTTTCACCACAAGGAATACACGCGTGTGTGCATGAAAGCCCTGGATTCAAATTCAACATTGCCATGGTAGTATGCTGTAGAGTTAACATGTTCTCCGTCAGCCACAGGAGATAAAACTACAAAAACACTCATCGGGGAAAGGTCAGCGGACATCGTGCAGCTGTACAAGAGCAGCGTCATGCTTCAGGAGCCTTGAAATACACCCTGCACACAAGAATAGTGCATCTGAACATTCCTCAGCTGACAAAGAGCGTTTTAAAATAGAGCACTGCTGTCAGTGGAGAGATTTAAAAAAAAAAAAAAAAGTTCTAATACCTCCAAATGGAACTTAAATGAATATGGAAATATAATTATTACGCCAAGGCAATGACCACTGAAGCATGTGCACATTTGCATAAGAATCTATTTTTGTCAGGGTTATGGGCTGTTTATCTTGTGCGGTCTTTGTGTCCGGGCTTTGTAATACTGGAACAAACCAGAAGCCACAGTCAGCTCCAGAATATTAATAACTAAAAATCAGCCAGAATTGATTTTAAAAAGTCTATATACAGAGGTATAATAATTCCAAAGATTAAATTCTTTCCTTATCCATCTGCCAATCTTCCCCAAACTGTGAACGGTCACAACTGAAACATCATTTCCAGACTTCCGCTCCAGTCATAGCACCTGGCTGTCTTTCCCCCCCCCCTCATAAAGCTGTCAGGAAGTCTGAGTCTCGGTTCTCGTCCTTTCCCTCATCAAGACACGTCAACTGTGGCCTCTCCGTCAGAGACGTCCAGCAACCTGCCTCCATCAGTTACTTTATAAGCTAAACAGCACTTTCAGGATCCAGGCCTGGATTCGAGAACTGGGAAACAAAGAGAGCACTGTGGTGCCTGAACTCGTGGACGCAACAGTGTTTTGCTGTAGCTCCAAGAGCAACAGGGACAGCTGTCTCGGTCCGCGCGCCTCCTGGTTGGGATGGGATAAGCAGCAGTGGAAGAATATGGATCAGATTTTTTTTTTGGCTTTTCCAAGGGATGTGGCTTAGCAAATTAAGCGTGATCTTGCATTTTGGTGCTATTTCCACCACAGAGTTACCCTTATTGAATGATACGATTCATTTACCCACATGTCAATGCATCGAGTTCGGCCAAATCCCAAATAGCTTCCAATTCACCGTCTTTGCCTCCTGCTTATGATACAGTATGACTATGCTGCATAATGGGACAATATAAATATACTAATATGATAAATCATGGTCAATACACTTTGAGATATCACAGTCATGATACATTTTTATAACATTTATTTTTGGAAGTAGCAGAGCTGATGTTAAAATTTTGCACTAGTGGTGCAGCAGAAAACATATCGCAACACTAAAGAATTAAATATTGGCCCCCTCAGCTGTGTTTGGTTTGCATACTTCCCTACCCACCCTTTGAAAACAAGAACATCTACTCGAGTGTTTTTCCAAACATGTCATGCCAGTGAACTCACCCAGTTCAATCTACACTATATAGCCAAAAGTATATGAACACCTGACCACTGAACATCCCATTCCAAAAACCATGGACAGTAATATTGTGCTGTCTCTGCTTTGCTGCTAACGGCCTCCTCTCTTCTGAGAAGGCTAGATTTTGGACCACAGCCATGAGGATTTATGCTCATTCATCCACAAGAACACAAAAAGGTCAAGCACTGATGTCCAGCAGGAAGACCTGGAACGAAGCTGGCATTCCAATTCATCCCAAAGGTTCTCAATGGGCCCGAGGTCAGGATCTGTGCAGGCCACGCGTGTTCTTCTACACCCACTTTGGCAAACCAGGTCTTCATGGAGCTTGTTTTGTGAATGGGCATCATTGCCGGAATGTGTCTGGGGCACTTCGTTCCAGTGAAATTAAATCTTAAATGCTACAGCATACCGAGACATTGTAGACAATTTTGTGCTTCTAACATTGTGGCAAAAGTCCATGGGTGTTATGGTCAGGTGTTCACATACTTTTGGCCAGAGTGTAGTTCAGCCTCATTACCCCCCCCCAAAAAAAAAATACTTTCTGTAGATTAGGAAGTAGAAGGAAAGTACTAACTTCTTCACTGAAAATTGTGAAGAAACATTACGACTCAGTTGCTTACAGAATGACTCTGGTGGTTCAAAACAGTGGTATTGACTTGAGTACATGTTTCACAGGCAGTGGTAGGAAGTGAGCACCACCACACCCAAAAAACACCATATTACTGATTGCTGTAATCAAGCCGCTTTACAATTGCTTGAAATTTTTGTTTTGCAGTCCTAATCCTGGTCATGTTAGTGGAACCAGGTAATAAAATCAACCATATTATCTCTGTCTCACTTCTGTAACTTACACTGCCTCTAAGACCACACCAAATCCAAAAAGACAGAAGTTAATTCAGGTTCATCACATCTTGTTTCCATTTTGCAAAACCTTCTGCAAAGCTCATGGCTGCAAAAACAATCTTGGTGCCGAAATCAAATCATAACGTGTGAAATACGGACTGGACAAAGATGTTAAATGCCACAACGATACGCTAAATGTTGCATACACCCACAAAGCAGAGACGGAAAGGTGGTTCTGGCTTGGCACGTTTTTATACTTAGCTGTTTTATGAGTGTGAAACTCAGGCATGTGCTTCAGGCCTCCACAGACCAAGGGTGTGGCCCCACACAGGCACCATCCTGGGAACACAGGCGCTTCAAATGCTGATAATTTAACACAGTGGGTGCTGTATAATGGCGTGAGGAAAAGGCACAAATGGGTTGTGTAAAATTTAAACAAAAAGAAAATTAACTGAACGTCGTTTCCTTCACGTTTTAAAGCCAATTGTACACCACCAGACCATACAAGGCATTCAGGAGAAGAAATGAAACAAAATCTTAGTTTAATTCTTTTCAGTGATCCAGTCGTAACTTTAATGCCAGTGTCTTTCCATCTCACTCCATTTGCGCCCGTCTGGAAAGTATAAATAACTTCCTCTGACAGGAAGAGCCATTATCTTCCATAGAACTTGGTTCTTGTGCGTCACAATCCTGCTTTCATGGCTCCGAGTGTCCTTGAGCACTTACAGGGTGGGTTTTATTGTGCACAAAGACATGTTATACAGCCACAGGATGGACAGACGCACATTAACATGAACCGCTCCGTCTGTGAAAAGTGAAATCAGACACCGAAATCCCTTTAAAATCTTCAGAGGTTTGTAAATACTTTCAGGAGATAAACTAGTTCTCTAAAAGCAGCTAGAAATCAGATACAGAGATACACAGCTGAGCTGAAAACGAGTGGCGCTGTTTGTTCAGAAGGAGTAACGAAGAATAACGTTTAAGTTTCTATCACATTCCATCAAAGCAAGTTTACTCCCCATCCAATATGCAGCCATGTCACTTTCCTATAAAAGGGCTCCAGAAACCAGGTGGTATGTTTTCACTGCCATCCTGAAAACATTGAGGGCTCGGGAGCTTGAGAAACATCTCAATGGAGCTCCAACTGGGTGGGCCATCCATGAGCAAGCTTTCATCAAAGAAAGCCAAGAACTGTAGATACTAAAGCAGATATGCTTCAATAAACATCCATATAAATGTCCCCCAAGTCTTTCTACTGGCACATTTTCCCCCCACACCTTGTACTTCAACAGACAGATGTTTATGTAAGACTTGTCGCCTCACATTACAGCCCATTATGTTGAAGAAAAGCAGATCTACACCTTCAGGCAAGAGCTGCATCAGGCACATGTGAATGTGGCTAAGATCCATCCTCCCATACTGTATACGCCAACTCTAACTCTAGCCATTCATCAGCGAAGAGTCCATGGCAGCAGTTCCGCGCTCTCCTTGGACCAACAAGCACCGGCTGCCAGAGATGTCCTTGGATTTATACGGTAGGTGCACCTAGGTTCCTCGCTATATACAGGAGTTTCACATCAGCAAAGCGAACATGGCTGACCCTTAAGAGTTCCAGTGCTGCCTCCGTGGACAGATTCATCTCAGAATCTGAAGTCGTAGCCAAGCACAAGACAGGTTTAGGACTCCTAATTGAGGAAGCCACTTCCAAGAAAAGGAAGTTTCCTCTACTGTTTGCGGACATTAGGCGCAACAGTCAATCATAGGAGTAACAATGAGCCAGATGGCGCGAGCTTACACCGTGCTCCCAAGGTGAGGGTTTCTGGAAATGGCTTTCAAGCCAAAATAAATCTACATTGTGTTAAAGAAACCTTCGAACATGCTCATTTTAGCTTTCACTTTGACATGCCTTATTTCCTACAAGAGTAAACACTGGATTGAGAATGTCCAGAGAAACAGAGACACAAACAATAAACTCGTCTTCCTGCCAGAAATCCCCGGTTGCCTCTACAGGCAAAAAAAAAAAAAAACAGCCTTTGTGAGAACTCAAATCAGCATGAAGCTTTTTATATCACTTCCATGTAACACCTAAGTCCCTGAAATGATAAATATACCTTTTCTGAGAACAGGCTTTGAGCTGTTCTTCCAGGATGGATATGGAAGATAAAAATGGAACAGGGGGTAAAAGGGAAAAAGTGAAGTGTGCGATCAAAATGAGCCGCATAATCTGTGTCATCACTTAATAGCTAGGGATCGTGTCTGCCTATTCTTGCACTTTGAGCATCATGGAACTGGTTATAGGCGTGCGTGCGCACGCGTAGCTAAGAGAGCACAATGTTCTTGTGTGTGCATCATGTGCTTATAATAAGCATTGCTTATTTAAATGGCAGCATCTTAACTCTAACTGAACCGGTGGAATTACGAGTGGGATTTGTCCACCATTCGAAACCATCCGCTGTGAATTAAAAGCTTAAAAGAAGAGCATTCTGAGATACTCACTTTAGAGATTGTGAGAGGCATGCTAAAGTCTTTGCCCCCCTGCAGTCTGAAGCCCCAGGGCGAGGGTCCGGTCAGAGACACGCTGTAACTGCTGCTCATGGTGGTCCGGTTGTCAGGGGTGTGTCTGTGTGAGAGAGGGATCAATCACTTCCAAACTTCGTCAAACTTGAAACCTGTAGAAACGGGGGGGTGGGGGTGGGGGGGTCATATTTTAGTCAGTCAGTCAAGCAGAAGTCATTCATCTGAATAGCTATAACAAAGCCTACACACGTGATACATAATCCCACTTAGACGGAAATGCAGAAAAGGCCAAGTTAAAAAAAAAAAACCACGAGTGCGCTCTGAGAGCACAACATCCCCCGCTGGCAACTAGGCCATAACTCTGGTAAAATGCGACTGAATTGAACGAAATTTAAATATGCTATTACCGACATACTAGTGCATCTCAAAAAGTTAGAATACCATGAAAAAGTTCCTTTTTTTCCCATAATTTAATTCAAAAAGATAAACTTTCATATATTCTATATTCATTACATGTAAAGTGAAATATTTAAAGCCTTTTTTGTTTTAATTTTGATGATTATGGCTTATAGCTCATGAAAATCAGAAATCCAGTATCTCAAATTATTAGAATATTCCCTAATTTCAATCAAAAAAAGGATTTACAAGACAGAAAATGTCCAACTTCTGAAAAGTATATTCATTTATACACTCAATACTTGGTTGGGGCTCCTTTACCATGAATTATTGTATCAATGCGGTGTGGCATGGAGGTGATCAGTCTGTGGCACTGCTGAGGTGTTATTGAAGCCCAGGTTGCTTTGATAGTGGCCTTCAGCGTATCTGTATTTTTGGGTCGGGTGTTTCTCATCTTCCTCTTGACAATACCCCATAGATTCTCTACAGGGTTCAGGTCAGGCAAGTTGGCTGGCCAATCAAACACAGTAATATCATGGTCAACAAACCATTTGGTAGTAGTTTTGGCATTGTGGGTAGGTACTAAGTCCTGCTGGAAAAGGAAATCAGCATCTCCAAAAAGCTCGTCAGCAGATGGAAGCATGAAGTGCTCCAAAATCTCCTGGTAGATGGCTGTGTTGACTTTGGACTTGATAAAATACAGTGGACCAACACCAGCAGATGACATGGCACCCCAAATCATCACAGACTGTGGAAACTTCACACTGGGCTTCAAACACCTTGGATTCTGTGCCTCTTCACTCTTCCTCTAGACTCTAGAACCGTGACTTCCAAATTAAATGCAAAATGTACTTTCATCTGAAAAGAGGACTTTGGACCACTGAGCAACAGTCCATTTCTTTCTCTCCTTAGCCCAGATAAGACATTTCTGACATGGTCTCTGGCTCAGGAGTAGCTTGATATTAGGAATGCGAAAGTTGTATCCCCTTTCTTGAAGATGTCTGTTCATGATGGGCCTTGATACACTGACACCAGCCTCAGTCCACTCCTTGTGAAGCTCTCCCAAGTTCTTGAATCAACTTTTCTTGACAATCCTCTCAAGACTGCGGCCACCCCTGTTGCTTGTGCACCTTTTCCAGCCACCCTTTTCAGCAATGACCTTTTGTGGCTTACCCTCCTTGTGGAGGGCATCAGTGATCATCTTTTGGACAACAGTCAAGTCAGCAGTCTTCCCCATGATTGTGGTTGTGTGTACTGAACTAGACCGAGAGATGCACTATGTTCATACTGTTTTACTCAAACTCGAAATGAAATATTCTAATAATTGAGATTTTTTTATGTTTTTGTATTGTATGCCATACTGATTAAAATTAAAATAGAAAAATGCTTGAAACATTTTAGTTTATGTGTATGAGCCTATAATATATAACTTTCACTTTCTTAAATAACTGATGGAAAATATTGAACTTTTTCACAATATTCTAATTTTTTGAGATGCACTAGTATAACAAAGAATCCTGTCAAGTTTTGTGAAATTCCTCCAAAAATTATGAGAGGAGTTGATTTCAGAAGGTGAGTACCCTTCCCAGGACAGACATCGCCACGTCATAATCCCCCTTCGGGCCTTTCAGCCAGCGGGGGGGGGGGATTTGAATGAATGAATGAAGGAAACCCAACCAACACACTTGAGGGCACACTGTTATAGGAAAACAATCAACCATAGAGTAGTGCAATATGGATTATTTGCCAGTAAGAAACCAACATCCCAAAGTGTTTTACTCCTCTTACACTATAGCGGTTTTCCAGCAATTACAATTTTCAATTTATTAATTAACATACTTTATCCATTTATCGTTGCATTTTATAGTGTGGAACATCTCAGAGACAAGTTAGTTCCTATTCTTTCTTGCATTGTAGCTGTTATAAACAAAGTCATTTCCTCACCAGCATCTTTTTCCTTTCTCTTGAATTTAATCAGACGACAAAAAAAAAAAGCCACCACAACCACCTTGTCACATTCGTGAGAAACAGAAACGTGCAAAGTCTTGAACACTTTCCTGTGCCTGAAAATTTACTTGACTTACAGTTGAAGCGCTGCCACTGGAGATTCCTTCCATAAATGTTACATTTACTGAAAGCGTCATAATAATCATCAACAATTAAATGGTTTGAACCTTAGTTTATGCAGAAGTCCCCGTTACAGCTCGAACTATTCTCAGAGCTGCTGTTCTAGAAAATCTCACCTTCTGACCAATCAGGTTGGAGAATCCAATAGCACTGTGGCATCAATAAAATCAAGACAGCAAATTAAAATGAATTTGAGATACCAAAAAACTAATTTACAACACTGGAGCGAGAACTATTTATACTTCCTCGAGTGCACCCGGGAAAGTATTTTAGGAACGGTGGCAGAGCAAAGGGGCTGTTGTGAAGGAGAAACCCTGTTAAACTCAGACACAGTCCAAACAAACATACCAGAGGGGAGGATTAAAGAGCAGGGGGATCTTGATGAGGAATGTTTCCACAGCCTAATACTGGATCACAGAACTAAAAATTTCCTGTTCAATGGGATTTGGGCGTTTCAAGCCCACTGCGTCCTACAAATGCTGCCTATGGCGGCTGTTGCTCCTAAACGCGTTAAGAACACGTGCAATTGTTTTCAGGTTTCCATCAGGAGGCGTTTATTACCATTTTTACCAAGAAGTCTCCACTGTCAGTGCTTTGTAACAGTCCCAGATAAAACTATAAAAGTTATTCTTAAGGAGAAAGATTAAATGTAGTGCACTGTGCCAACCCCATAAAACAAACGATTATCGGAAAATGAACATTTTATATCAGCATATGGCTAATTACACGTTGCTCTTTTTGAGCAGCTGTTTTCCTGCGTTCCAGATGTTCCTCTGTCGAATATGCCTTGGGCTTTTTGTGGCTTTGATGAAAACAAAAGTCAGCACTGATGCATGTTAGGGTTGTGTCTCAGTTAAGGGTCGGAGGTCTGCTAAATCTAGTGAAGAGCGTTAAACAGAGGGCTCTCGAGCACTTGGGTTCAAACCGAGGCCACGCGGTCATCGGGCATACACTGCAAACAGACATCTGATATTTATCAGATAACTTTTATAAATTGAACAGCATCCAGATACAAATTAGTGTCTTTAGTCGTGTACTTTATTCATCACATCAGGTGGTGGTGGTGGTGGGGAGCGTTTTCAAGAAAAACAAAAAAAAACCCGCCCGCATCACTGTGGTTTCTTTCATCATTCCTCTTCCTGTAAGGGCGGAGACACATGGGGTAGCCTTGCTCTGAGAAACAAGTCAAGTCTCAAAAGCAAACTGAAATGAAACAGCTTTCTGATGTGTGCAGATAACCAGCATCAGAAAACAAATGGATTTCAGCAACTGATTAATGATTTAACCTGCGTTATCTTGAGTTGATCTGATCTAGATTAGGAATGTTGCCTCTCTGACGGGTTTTTCGACCGAGATGCAGGGACACGAGAAGCAGCGAGCTTCACGGAGCCTCTGGCAACGCTCTAGTGAAAGAACCCACTTTTTTTAATTAAAAAGACACAAAGGCTAAGTGGCTTACGATAGTCCCACAAATGGAGATATGAGGAAACATGACCTGGGATATCATCTATGGAATGAAGATTTTAGGCTGAATGGCTTAATGGAGGGATTTGCAAAGACCCCCCAATCAGTAACCCGTTAAACTGGAAAATAAATTTCATGGTGCACAATGTGTTGCAGCTAGAAAGGTCCTTAAAAAAAAAAATCCTCCCAATATTTTCCCTTTTTATTCCCCATCTACAAACCAGGAAGTGTGCGCACCAACACATTTCCTCCGAGACACATGAAGCTAGCCAAATGCATCTTTTCAAACTGCTGCTCATGCTGCATCAGAGGGCAGCGTAACACACTCTGAGGAAAGTGATATCTGCCCTCTTCTGCACACACAAGCTGACAGACAACCATGACTGGCTAGTGTTGTTGTGATTGGTACGGGAGAGAGAAATTATACGCCATCCCTCTTGCCTATAAAGCTTGGGCAATTTTGCTCTCTTGCACCATGGAAGGAATAGGATTCTAAGGCTACGTTCACACTGCAGGCTGAAGTGACTCAAATCCGATCTTTTCGCCCATATGTAACCTGTATCCGATCTTTTATTGACGATATGAACGACACAGATCCGATTTTTTCAAATCCGACCAAGGCCGTTTGGATATGTGGTCCTAATTCCGATTCCTATCCGCTCTTTTCATATGCGACTTCAGTCTGAACCGCCAGGTCGCATTCATCCGACTTAAACGTCATCAACAAGCCACAAACGTCACTATTCTGCGCTGAAGTAGGCGGCGGGTCTCTCAAAAAAAGTTACAACAACATGGCGCATAATCACGGGCGCAGATAGAGGGTGGGACTCGTCCCACCCAGATTTAAATTCACCTCGTTCGGTCCCCCCGACTTATAGGGAGGAAAAAACGTCTATGCTGTCTTTCTTTGCATAAGGCAAACCTCACGGAAAAATCAAAAGACTAATTACCATTCGGTTTATTGAGGTGCACAGCAGTATATACATAGTTGCAACAACTCACATAAAACAAAGACTGATATTCGGTTGGTTGAGCTGCGCAGACTGCACAGGTTGCAAGCTCGAGCTTGGTTGCTGTGGTAACCCACAACAAGTTTGACAGGCATATCGGGGTTGGGGTTGGTTTGCTGGCAGCTTTGTCCCCCCCAGTTTTTTGTCCCTCCCAGTTCAAAAAACGTATCTGCGCCCCTGCGCATGACATCAATGCGAGGGACGCTTCAGGCTGTGAAGGTTCTGAATCTTCTCAATGGAAGGACACCGAGGTTAGGGAGCTGATTTCCATTTGGGGGGGGATACAGCTATTCAAGCTAGATTGGATGGGTCATACCGCAACCGGGCGGTTTTACTTCCGTAAACACTGGCCATGCTCACTGCGTGTGACGTCGCCGTATCCTGCAATGCGCATGCGGAACACTTTTAGGTCGCTTTTCGTTCATACTGAGGATCACATACAAGTCGCATATATTTGTTAATGTGAACGACCTCACAAAAAAATCGGATTTCACAAAAAAATCGGAATTGACCATTAAGCCTTGCAGTGTGAACGTAGCGTAAATATACCAACATAATGGGTTACAGTTTCAAGCACTAACACATTTTAAACAAAAATCCTTCACAGACCCCATGGATGTCCTTGGGCCCCACAGACTTGAAAAAGGAAACAAAAAATTGAGAAATAGAAGGGAGTAATGTGAGATAAGAAAAGCTTATCTGATTATTCTAGGGAACTGAACAGAATCTATTCAGCTGAGATCACTTTCATTAGTAATCATTTCCCATACACGAGTAATTCTTATAGTGATTTCCCAGGCAGAGGTTGAGAAGACATTCTTCTGCCAAAACAAATCTCTCAAACTCGCTTTCCCTGGTACAGCATCCTCTCTGACCCGACAAAAGGCAGGGGAAAACGGCATGGCCTGAAATAGATGGCTTTATACGTCTGTCACCATGGCCATAACTAATCTACAGCTGTGTGAAAGCTGGAATGCACGTTCATCCAGTCGGCGTTTCTCAAGTAAAGAGTAAACGTGCTGCCAGAGGCTCACTGTAGAAAGACGGAGCTTACTGAAGCTGAGCTCACCAACAATGACCACATTTCTTTGAGGGGGGATTGGAGCTGGTGCAGTAATGGCAATAATAACCAACCCCAGTGTGGGGTACGAACCAAGCCAGAAATAGCAGGTTTGACTGAACTGAATTCAGTAAGGAAGCTTTTAGTCCTAGCGCCTTCTGTAATTAATCATCAGATTTTAAGCTATTTATATTCAAGTGTTTCAGTACAAGTGCTGCTCTTTAATTTCAGTTTCACAGTTTTGTCATATCCTGTGCCTGAATGTTATTTGTGGTGACTATTGGTATCAATGTGTCTACCCTAGTTAGTGCTGGCAAAAAGATTCTGTAAAGCTGAAAAATGATCTAATTAGATGTAAAACGTTAGTAAAAACCATTTGTGCATATTTATAAACAAGATGAAACGAAGGCGGCTTTTAAAGGGGCCGGCTCCAACAAACCTCTGCGCCAAGTAGCGAGTTGCCATTTTCGTGTCCATGGATATTCCACTGTTTGAAAAACAATCTGCATCAATCCAGCGACATTGTAAGCTATAGATCATAAATTGTAACGTAAAATTATCAAAGTAGTTATATTTTAAAATTATTTTGACTGATCCATTCTGTTTCCGCGTGGTTATTCTGTTGTGCTGGACCAGAACCGGCCTCGGCCGTCTCATGGGCCGCCGTTTAAAAAAAAAAAAAAACACACCCATCAGACATGTTCTACTTAAAGGAGAACTGAAGTCATTTTTAAACTTGCTTCATTTCTTAATGTGTTATTCAATTATGTTTTCGGTTTTAGTAACCTTATATCATGACTCATATTGGCAACTAATTGCAATTAAATATTATACTTATTGGCCTATTCGGTTTTTAGCCGTGTTGAATTTAGTTCGTTTGGTCCACGGCAGGCGTCGCTTATCCACGCGGTCTTCACGAGACTTGTGAGAGACTTCGAAACATGAAGTGTCAGCGCCGCCATTTTGAAAACTGTTTTCCAAACTAAATATTGCACAAAAATGAGTTTAACTGACAATTACTGCCTACTTTTTTCAAGCTTTCCTGATTGCTATCAAAACAAACAAAACTTCCGGCTTGATTACATCAGCATTCGAAAGAGGGCGTGCGTCTTTTGACAACGCTGGCAGATGGTCGCTTTGATTTCTGCTGTACATTTTACTTCCGTCCTACAATGTCTCGCACAGGTCTCAACGAATCTCGTTTACGGCCGTTGCTTTGACATACAGACCAATATATTACATAGCGTATTTCAAACACTCAACTTGCTATAGTAGTGACAAAATAGTGATCAAAAAACGCATTCCTATATTTAATAAAATGAGATAAATAGAATTTTGATTTTTTTTTTTTTAAAGTGTCTTCAGTTCTCCTTTAAAACTTACACATATGACGTGTAGATGAAGAAAAAGTTCAAGATGGACTTCGAACGGATCACTAATAATGAATCTGCAAAGGTTTAGCTGCACCGAAAGCTAGCGGTCAAGTGATTTCAAAACAAAAACAAATTGGATTTAAAGAAGGGTGTGTGTCGGCCCCTTTAAGTTTTGAGCTGGACTTTCAGCTCTGAACGTCACTGTTTAATGTTTACCTGGCCTGTTTTAAGCTGCACACATTAACACACACACACGACCTCTACACAAAAGCAACCATTGTGCCGATATGCTGCACTGATAAAAACATATTCTGACTCTTGCGTCATCAGGGGATTTTCTGTATTTGAAGTATCATCATGCGTATAAACCATTTAATTTATTTTCTGCATTCCTGATTCTTCAACTTCCAGTGCACAAGACCACTACGTACCTGTATCTATATCTGTTTTCGTACTCATGTCTCTTATCCTTTTTCTTTGAGGTTGTGTTTCCTTGTAGAGCTATACTTTCAGAAAAAGAAATATGCTTGTTACTAAACAGAGCCAAGTCATGAGCCTGCTTTTCTTTAGTCAATTTAATCAGCTCTCCTCCATCATACAACAGCTTCCAATAAAAGAGCGAAGGTCATCAGGTCTTTGCTCTAAGACATGTGAAACCAGCCAACTGCATCTTTTCAACCTGCTGGTCATGTTGCATCACTGGGCAGCGTAACACACTCAGAGGAAAGTACTATCTACCGTCTTCCACATACACGAGCTCACACAAGCCCCTGATTGGCCAGCATGACTGAATGATTCTCCAGGACTCTCGGCCATGGATTGCTACAGCATTGAACATGCAAGCTAGATAAAATGTCATGTCATAACACACATTTGTATAGGTTACATCCCTTGGTTACAAAGTGATCATCTCAGACTCCCCAGCTCAAATACATCTGCAGTCTCACCTGCCTGACTCATGCATGCTCTCAAAGGTTTAATGGGTTTGGGATATCTAACAAACAGCTGGAACAACACCTGGTTTACAGTCAGCATGCAAATACCACGTCGTTGAATATCCTGTCGGTACCCCCCCCCCCCCCCCAACACACACAAGAATCAAGCACAGATGGGAAAAAGAAAATGACAGTGAAAGTCATTTAAAAGTTTAACTGCAATAAATGAGCTTGTGTATTTAAAAAAAAAACAATAATAACCCATTCAAGGAAATGTAACTTTTTATTTAAAGAGTCTTTAAGATTATGTATAGTCCGTGTTGTAGTCGAGCCACTAAACCTCAAGTCCGAGTCCAGTCTCGAGTCCTCAGCGTTCAAGTCCAAGTCATTCAAGAAAATTTCAAGTCGAATCCGAGAACAAGACTCCATCTGCACCATTCGACGGTGGCTGTTGCTGCCTTTATGTGAAAGCATCTCTGCTAGTGTACTGGACTAACGTTACTGCTTGACCGCCCCATTTTAATTAATAGGCTACAGATAAAAAAAGTTGTTCATCGCTCAGCAAGCCCCACCCACTATCAACAGAGCACATAACATGAGGGTTAACACTAGCTAGTTAATCACTCAGCAAGCCCCACCCACTATCAACAGAGCAATGAACATAGCGTGTCACTTCCTTCTCTGGGTGGAGTCTTGCCAAATGACGATTGAAGTTCGAGGTTGACCCCGTCGTCTCCTCAATAGTTCTTCTACATATGGAACACACAGCAGTGCATTTTTCCCCAATGCACAAGAAGTCTATAAGCAAAGCGGACAATCCTAGGGGCGTTCTCTCCAGGCATTTTAGCGCCATTAACGTTAGATTGTTCCTGAACATGACGTATGAACAGGCGAATGTGCATTCTCTTGGACAAAATTATTGTAGATAAAAAAAAGTGCATTTTCTCCTACCGCACGAGAAGTCTGCATAAGCAAAGTGGACAATCCTGTGGCATCATCTCCAGGCATTTTAGCACCATTAACGTTAGATTGTTCCTGGAGATGATGCATGAACAGACGAATGTGCAATCTCGTTATCTCTAGCTGCTTTATCCTGTCCTACAGGGTCGCAGGCAAGCTGGAGCCTATCCCAGCTGACGACGGGTGAAAGGCAGGGTACACCCTGGACAAGTCGCCAGGTCATCACAGGGCTGACACATAGACACAGACAACCATTCACACTCACATTCACACCTACGCTCAATTTAGAGCCACCAGTTAACCTAACCTGCATGTCTTTGGACTGTGGGGGAAACCGGAGCACCCAGAGGAAACCCACACGGACACGGGGAGAACATGCAAACTCCGCACAGAAAGGCCCTCGCCGGCTACGGGGCTCGAACCCGGACCTTCTTGCTGTGAGGCGACAGCGCTAACCACTACACCACCATGCCACCCCTGAATGTGCATTCTCTTGGACAAAATTACTATGGCAAGTTACAAAAAAAATCCAAGTCCTCGTCTCCAGTTTACGAGTCCTTAAAATGAGGGCACGAGTCAGACTCGAGTACTACAAGTCTGTGTATAGTACACTTGTTTTATAATGTTTTGTCATTGTGGGTGTTTTTTTCCCCACAAAAAATATCCAAAGCAGCACTATAAACCTAGCTGGAAAGCTCATTATTTTCTTTCTTTCTAAAATATTTGTTCTTTATTCATTTATATTTGTAATTAGGAATCATTGTAGAGATATACAAAAGGTTTCAGGTTGCACAAACTGCACCCTTTTCTAAAAAAAAAAGCAGTGCTGTATAATGTACAAACTGCACTACAGGAATGAAATGCACTTGGGTTGGGGTTTTTTTAAAGGAAGAAAAAAAAAGTTTGGCATGTATATTTGAAATAAAATTGTGGAGGAGAAAAAAAAAAAGTTAGTTTTCCTAGTTCCTTGTTAGTCCTGCAAGTTTCTGAAAGTGTTATTTCAGAGGAATGACAGTTATTTCACTTCCCTTCCTCCCTGATAGCTGGCACATGAGCTTGAACTTCCTTTAAAAAAATTAAAATTAAAAAAAAAATAATAAACGTGGTAATAATTCAACCCTGTTTGTGTTAGAGTGATATAAATACCTACACGTGTGTTGTATATGTACAGGGCTTTCAATTTTCACAACAACAAAACAGTTTTTAATAATTTTCTGGAAACTTCTGGAAACTTCTAGAAACTTCTGTCAGCCCTGAAGCTGAGGAACTTAAACAAAACAAGCTCAGACTTATAAACAGGTTTCTTCTTAGCTAATTTCTTTCCTATAAATGTTCACAAATGCGAAAACAGGACTGGTTATGTTATATTTAATAACTGACAGACCGTCAGAGAACATTTAAAACAACTTATCGTGAGCTTTTAATTGATTTTAGTTAGCGGTTCTATGAGTATCACTGCTCTCAGTCCTACCTGCAAACAGGAGACAGCAGCCACCACACACCACCGGCGCTCGCTCGCGTGTAACTGAAACCGTTGAAGCTTCAGAAACCAGGCGACAATTTGGACTTCCGCTTCTTCCTTCTCTACTCTGATTGGCTGACAGGGGCGTGAGGGCGGTCCTTCTGGCCTCTGAAAAGTTACTCTTTCAAAACTGAGGTGATGAGATGTTCAGCTTAGCTAACGATAAAACATTTACAACAAGCACGATATTGTCCTTTTTTAAGGCTGTTCATTAAACTTGGGCTAGCTTTATACACAAGGAAGACTATGAGATATGATATAACAGCAAATATTATACAATTTTTAACAGTGAAGCTGAATAAAATACTCCATTTTGGAAAATTCTCACTTATAAATATGATAAACACACATCAGTGATGCTGCTATGAAATAATAATCAACGACAGGGTGGTCTGAGGCATCATGATGCAAAGAAGAGTAACTTCTACCCCAAAGTGGATTATTTCTCGATAACGTCATGCCATGAAGTGTTTTATTTCCCTTATACAACAGCAGTTTACCAACCATTACAATGTTTGAACGACACACACACACACACGCTTTTTAACCATTTACAGCTCCATTTACTGTTGTAGAATGTCTATGAGGCGGCACGGTGGTGTAGTGGTTAGCGCTGTCGCCTCACAGCAAGAAGGTCCTGGGTTCGAGCCCCGGGGCCGGTGAGGGCCTTTCTGTGTGGAGTTTGCATGTTCTCCCCGTGTCCGCGTGGGTTTCCTCCGGGTGCTCCGGTTTCCCCCACAGTCCAAAGACATGCAGGTTAGGTTAACTGGTGACTCTAAATTGACCGTAGGTGTGAATGTGAGTGTGAATGGTTGTCTGTGTCTATGTGTCAGCCCTGTGATGACCTGGCGACTTGTCCAGGGTGTACCCCGCCTTTCGCCCGTAGTCAGCTGGGATAGGCTCCAGCTTGCCTGCGACCCTGTAGAAGGATAAAGCGGCTAGAGATAATGAGATGAGAATGTCTATGAAACAAGCTAGTTCTTATTATTCTATCCACATTCACTGGATATGAGCAATCGTGTGCTCTGATTGGCTACTCTACTACAAGGCTATCAGCTATACCATGAGTAGAGAAAAACAAAATGGCGGAGATGGTCGCTGAGCCAACCGAGGACGAAATAAATACTCTACTCGAAAACAAAATCCCAAAAATTGTCATTTCGCCAATTTGTTTACATTCTAAGTGGAAATTATTTTGTCAGTCGTTTTGTACAAAGTTTTTATTAATCAAATTTGTAATAAATAAGAATAAAAATGCTCTGTTTCTCAAAACCCAGTGAATGTGGATAGAATAAAACAGTTATTCCACTCAATCTCGTCGTACATGGACTACGTTCAGACTGCACCCTGAAACGACCCATATCCGATTTGTTATTGACAATCTGAACGACACAGATCCGATTTTTTCACATGCGACCCAGGCCGCTTGGATATGTGGTCCTAATTCCGATGCATATCCGTTATTTTCACATGCGACCGCAGTCTGACCGGACAGGTCGCATTCATGCGACCTACACGTCATCAACAAGAGACAAACGTCACTATTCTGCGTTAGCTAATCCCGCCTCTTTGGTGGAAAACAACAACATTTGTACAGTTTTCAGAATTTAAATAGACTTTTATAGAATTGATCAAGCTAATGGTGGATTTGGTAGGGACCTGGATGTTAAATCATCCTGTATTACAAGATTATAAGATTGTTCTGGAAATTTCCAGTAATTTGACACCTTCGGTCTCATTAGTCTGCTGCCCACATTAATCAGATTATTGTGTGAGTTCCGCCGCCGCCACAAAAACCACATCGCCAGGTCTCGCCTCATCTCCATGCTTTACTTGCAAACTTGAAGAGTGTGCTTTTTTTTTGTTTACGTATTACGTAGATGTGCTTATTACGTGTCAATCTGCGCATGCGGGACACTTTTGGGTCGTTTTCCGTTCATATTGGAGATCGCATACAAGTCTCATATAATTGGTAATGTGAACGGCCTAACAAAAAATCGGATTTCACAACAAATCGGATACGGGTCGTTTCAGGTTGCAGTCTGAACGTAGCTATGCGCCTCGTCTGCTATCAGCTCATGTACAACTCATTTGCATGGAATAACTGTTAGTTATCTGAAATCGTAGTCTCAGGTACAATTTGTGCAGTTTTATACAGTAAGTTTTACTGAGTATAGTAAAGCATTAAAGTGACCTGAGCAACATGATGGAATTGTGCAACAGTAATGCAGCTATCACAAAACGGCAGTGAGCTGGGCTCAATCTTCAGCTCCTGTAAAAGTACCGGGTTAGACTTTATTCAGGGATTTGAAGATATGTGTTTAATTTATGTTGGATATTTAAAAAAAAAAAAGTTGTGTTAATCTAACCCAGTTCATTCACATTGAACCAATGTATGCGTTTGAATTAAGTAATTTCAATTAACTTTTTCCGCTGTGTATGATATAACAGTTATAAACAGTCATTCTCTCATCAGCTTGTCTTTTTTTATGTCTCTTGAATTCAATAAGAGAAAGTGGAAAGTGCAAAATCTTTCATTATGAAGACTTTCCAGTGGCAGAAAACTTTCTGACACTGGAGACTCCTTCCACAAATCATAAATGTTAAATATATATATATATATATATATATATATATATATATATATATATATATATATATATATATATATATATATATAAAATTTTATTATTTAATTTATTTATTTTTTTCATTCAACATTGTAATGGTTGGTAAACTGCTATTGTATAAGGGAAATAAAACATTTCAGGGCATGATGTTATAGAGGAATAATCCACTTTGGATTGGTAAGTCCACCATAAAGTGACTCCTCTTTGCATCATGATGCCTCAGACCACCCTGTCGTTGGTTATTATCCAATAGCAACATGCCCTGTTGTGGTTTAATCCTCACGTCATTGATGTGTGTTTATCCATAAGTGAGAACTTTCCAAAATAGCCACTTTGTAGTATTTTATTGAGTTTCACTATGTTAAAAATTATATATTTCATATTTCCTGTTATATCTTATCTCATCAAGTTTTATATATATACTGTATATGTGTAGTAAATAAGCTATTTTTAAGATCTTTTATTATTATCCTTGATTGCACTGAGCCACCATACGAATGAAGTCCCTGCGAATGAATTGTTATTACAGAAAGACAATGATTTCAAGGAAGCACATTAATTTAAATCTGCAATTTGAATTATGACTATTTCCAGATTTGCTGTTATAGCAAATTAATCAACACCTCTAGCAACTAATCAGCACTGTGGTATAAGAATTAATAGCCTACATGACTTTATTAAGTGTGAATGAGATGCGTGTCCTGGCAGTGCGTTTTCAATTTAGTTCTCCTTCACAAAACCTGATATTATCTTCAATTCAAAGAAAAAAGTTCCTTTTTATAGGCTATTAACACAAATAACCATGAAGCTCAAGCAATGGCCAGTGGCTATACAACCTGCTCTTAATACTTCTCAAAGATGTTTATAATGACTAACAGGCAAACAAAGGATGCACAGCCTACTCCTACGCAAGAATTAAGTCACATTTAAAGAATGTAATTCAGTCCATTGTAGACATGATATATGAGCTGATTTGACTGGAGTATGAAGCTTTTTCAGGAAGTGTTGTGAGGAAGAAAACTTCAAGAGAAAACTGATTTACAGTAAGGGGATGCAAATAGAACTGGAAACATCATTGCATGTGAATTTAATACCTTAAATACCACAAATAGAGAAACTACAAAAATTACTTTCAACAGCTTGGACTAAAGATTTCAGCTTCAGCTTTATAGAAACATTTCAGTCGTGGAAGTAATTAGAAGTGATAGAGCAAATATTAATTAATGATATGACAATCAGAACTGGGATAATTAACAGCAAAATTAGCTAAACTCCAAAGATAATGTAGTATTATGTAGTATTATTGCCTATTCTATTCTCCAAGTGATAGTTCATATTTTGCACATCTTGCTCATATACATAATTTGCAAATGTTGACTCGTCTTAACTAGGTCTACAGATCCACACTTTTATAACAGAGAAATAAAAAGTTTCCTCAGTTGGAATCAAGGCTATGACAGGAAACACTGACAGACTGGAGAATGCAGTAATCACAGCTGATTTAGAACTTATATTTTCCTTGCTGTATGATCTCCTGTCATTTACATAATTTGCCAATAAAATTGTATATAAGTTTTCCTGGATTTAATAATAGTACATTTTCTCTGCAGGTATTTATCCATGCTTTGACAGAACAGATGGACACAAGATGTGCCATGAACCGCAAACCATGATTTAAAATAGCCCTGATGGGGATGAGAAAAACAGGTAATCAATCACCTCAACACATAACAGCTGAGCAAATGAAAACACACCTAAATAAACACACAACTCAGTGAGTGAGTGAGAAAGAGATATGTGGGTGCTTCTGTGCTCTCAGAAAAGAGCTGAACTTCATAGACAAATCAAGATACTATCCATGTAAGTGCAGTGAGAAGGATGAAGCTGGGGCAGTCGTTTCACGAGACAAACTACAGCTTGAAGGGGGTAAAAAAAAAAGAAAAAGGTTTTCGACATGCAACATGTGAAGAAGAAAAAATATCACCCTGAAATTGATTATTATCCTATAACTGCAAAGTGTTTGATTCCTCTGACCTCACAGCAATTTCCTCACATAACAACTTACTTATTAATTAAAGAATGAAACGTTGTACTTTTTATCCATTTGTAGTTACATTTAATACTGTTGAACATCCATGAAACAAGTTAGTTCTTATTGTCACTTAGCAGTCATTCCCTTACTGGCCTCACTTTTTTTTTTTCCATTTCATAAACAAGACAAACTAATGCAGTTGGTCACATTTTCACCAAGAATCTGCAAAGCCCTCAATCCCATGTTGGAAAACTTCAAGCTAAAGCTTTACCTCAGACTGATACAATGCCCATGTATGTTGTTGCTATTAAAAAAATTATAACTACTGCGAACAAACACAATCATAAATAAGGACAAGCAACACACTCATAATGACATCCATCCATCCATCCATCCATCCTCTATACTGCTTATCTGTCAGGGGAAGCTAGAGCCAATCCCAGCTGACTTTGGGTGAGAGGCAGGGCACATCCTGGGCAAGTCGCCAATCTATCGCAGAGACAAACAACCATTCACGCTTATGGGCAATTTAGAGTAGCTAGTTGACCTTATCTGTGTGTCTTTGGACTTTGGGATGAAACTGGAGCACCTGGAGGAAACCTATACACAGAAAGGCCCATTCAACCTCAAGGTTTGAACCCAGAACCATCTTGCTGTGAGGTGACAGTGCTAACCACTGCACCACCTCACAATGTTATATGTACATTATTTATTTATTTGGACAGATGAAGATCAGATTCCAGTGTCGGAGCCATTCATGCAGAAACCCACATAATTCCAAAGCATTTACAATCTTGCTGAGTGGTTTAACTCACCTTCAAATTAAAATCAAGACTGCTGGTATCTGAGAAACCTGCAGGTTGCCTGATTCCACTGGTTGATATTAGTGAGCTGCTCTTCCAGTCCCTACATGGTGAAGGAAATATTTTCCTTCAGTGTTAAAGACTGAGCAGATTGGCATACCAGCCTCAGCTGATGGCAACAATGGGAAAACTGAAACATATGAGAACCAACAGCATATGTTTTATATTTTGAAATTACTGCAAATATTTTTCCTTTTTTGGATACAATGTTCAGGTTCATTTCCTTCGAGCTGGGAGGAAGCTTTTATTATGCAGCCACGTGGCGCCACCTTTTGGTCAAATGGAGCATTGAAGAAGTGCACTCAATAATTTCTTTTTCATCCAAATGTATTGCTTTAATTAAATAAATAAATAAATAAAGAAAGAAAGAAAGAAAGAAAGAAAATTTACCACTCTGACTATAATACAAAATATATTCATACATGAACTTCTTATTTATATACACTACCGTTCAAAAGTTTGGGGTCACTTTGAAATGTCCTTATTTTTGAAAGAAAAGCACTGTTCTTTTCAATGAAGATCACTTTAAACTAATCAGAAATCCACTCTATACATTGCTAATGTGGTAAATGACTATTCTAGCTGGGCGGCACGGTACTGTAGTGGTTAGCGCTGTCACCTCACAGCAAGAAGGTCCTGGGTTCGAGCCCCGGGGCCGGCGAGGGCCTTTCTGTGTGGAGTTTGCATGTTCTCCCCGTGTCCGCGTGGGTTTCCTCCGGGTGCTCCGGTTTCCCCCACAGTCCAAAGACATGCAGGTTAGGTTAACTGGTGACTCTAAATTGACCGTAGGTGTGAGTGTGAATGGTTTTCTGTGTCTATGTGTCAGCCCTGTGATGACCTGGCGACTTGTCCAGGGTGTACCCCGCCTCTCGCCCGTAGTCAGCTGGGATAGGCTCCAGCTTGCCTGCGACCCTGTAGAAGGATAAAGCGGCTAGAGATAATGAGATGAGATGAGACTATTCTAGCTGCAAATGTCTGGTTTTTGGTGCAATATCTCCATAGGTGTATAGAGGCCCATTTCCAGCAACTCTCACTCCAGTGTTCTAATGGTACAATGTGTTTGCTCATTGCCTCAGAAGGCTAATGGATGATTAGAAAACCCTTGTACAATCATGTTAGCACAGCTGAAAATGGTTGAGCTCTTTAGAGAAGCTATAAAACTGACCTTCCTTTGAGCAGATTGAGTTTCTGGAGCATCACGTTTGTGGGGTCGATTAAATGCTCAAAATAGCCAGAAAAATGTCTTGACTATATTTTCTATTCATTTTACAACTTATGGTGGTAAATAAAAGTGTGACTTTTCATGGAAAACACAAAATTGTCTGGGTGACCCCAAACTTTTGAACGGTAGTGTACTCTATATCCAACCCCATTTCCAAAAAAGTTGGGATGCTGTGTAAATTATAAGTAAAAACAGAATGTCAATCATGGAAACCCTATATTTCAGTGAAAATAGTACAAAAAACAATATCAAACCAACCTTTCAACCGACATCTGCAAGACTTCAAACAAAGAGGAAGCAGTATAAAATAAGTGTCCCAGCAAAGGTCACAAAGCAGTCTCTGAGGACTATTGCATCCTGGTTTATCAGACCACACAAATAAGCTGCTTTTTTCACTGCCTACAGTTGTAGTCAGAGGTTTTGGTTATTCGGCTTTCAATGATTTCTTTGAACTGTTCTTTATTTGGGGCAGAATGATTATTTCTTTAAGAATAAGAATAAGGTTGCAAAAGTTTTTATTTTACACTGTCTCAAATCAATACAGGGTCAAAAATATACATACAGCACAACTAATACTGAAATAAATGCCCCTTAGCAAGTTTAGTCTTGACTTGATTTTGGTAGCCATCAACAGGCTTCTGGCAGAATCCTAGTTGGGTATTTGACCACTCTTTTTGGCAGAATTGGTAGTGCTTAATGAAATTTGTGTTTCCTGGCAGAAACCTGGCTTTTAAATACAATCCTATCTTCCTGTCTTTGATTGGGCTGAGGTCAGGACTTGTTTTAAGCTTAATGTTAACGTGTTTTATCCTCCACAGCCAGCTTTTATGTGTATTTGGGGCCATTGTCTTGTTGGAACACCCAATTGTGTTCAGGTTTTTGATGGTTTGAGGTTATGCTGAAGAATTCTGAGGTAGTCCTCTTTCTTCATTATTCCATCCACATTCCACTGGCAGCAGAACAGTCTCAGAGCATGATGCTACCACCACCATGCTTAACAGTTGGTACAGGGTTCCTCTGTACCTCTGGTCACTGTGGCTAAACAACCCAATCGATGTCTCATTTGACCATAAAACTTTCCTCCAGAAGGCTTTTTCTTTCTCCATATGTTCAGCTGTAAACTTTAGTCAAGCTTGAAGGTGTCGATTTTAGAGCAGGAGTTTCTTTCTTGGACGGCAGCCTCTGAGTCCATGGTGATGTAAAACTCACTTGACTGTAGACAGTGACACTGGTCTTCCAGCAGCTTCCAATCCATGGCAGGCCTGTACCTTGGTGGTTCCTGACCATCTGAACCTGAGGGTGACGGTTTGGGTCTTCGTCCAGCAAAGTGGGTTGGCAAAGTGGCTACACAGGCCAGTAACTTGTATTTACATACAATTGTTTGAACTGATGATCTTGGAATCTGCAGTTGTTTAGAAATGGCTCTAAGAGGCATTCTTGAGTTGTGTAAATCTATGATCCGCTTTCTCAGGTCTGCAGTGAGCTCCTTGGACTTTCCCATTGTACTGTGTATTGGTCAATGCAATAAATGTCAAACAAACCCTTTGACTGTTGGCACAGAGATGCTACCAGCTGTAGTCAATCCTGATCACTAACAGGAAGTTAAGAGGCCTTGGTCTTGGCAAATTAAAAGACATTTTGGAACTTTCAGTACCACTGAATTAATAATCTAAATGGGTGCATGTAAATTTTTGACCCTGTGTGTATAATTTTGTTACTGTTTTCAGAAAACAAATTAGGAATAAAATCAACTTCTTTTGATGTCCTCTCCCTGTATATTTTGGTACTTGTGCTTCAATAGAAGTCAGTCAATCACAATAAGTGTATATAGCACACTGCTATATAAAAATGTAGGTGACAGTGGCTTAGGAACAATAAAATGCATAGAAGTAAAACAACAATGAAAATGAACAAAGGAAGAAATAATCTTAGTATAAAAATCAGAAGTGATTAAGGCAATGAAAATTCAAATGAAAACAAAAGTCATGCCAATTAAAGTGATGCTAAAAGAGTAATAGAGTATATGAACACAGAGTGGTACAGATGTGGTCCTTATAGAAAGTTCTAGATTATGTTAATAACATACCGTATATACTACAGATTTGGATGAGCAGAATTAGAGCTAGGTTTGTGTTCGGTGAAGGTGAAGAATCTCCACAATAGGAAACTATTGGGAAAAGTTTCAGCTCTTCCAGCGGCAGGTTGGCCTCTCCAGTCTGGACAGCCTTCTTCTCCTTCGTCAACCACGTATCCTCAAATAGGTCATTCCCTGAGTGACCTGGCAGTGACTGATTGCTGATAAGGTCTGGTATACCTGTGTTCTCATAAAAGTCTTTGTGGTTTTGTGGTTTTATTTTGAAGGTTTTCAAACAGCTCTTGTGATGTTAAGAGGATGCAATGTTCTTCCCTTCCATCATCTTCCTTGTGATCATCTCTTGGGTTCATCATGAGAGGAGGCATGGTGGCCATGCTTGCTGACTCAGCCACCAGATCTTGGTCACAGATGCTCAGTGAGACTCCATCCAAGACGGTTGGCTGTGTTGGAAAAAGATGTGGATTATTATATTTGTTGGTGGTATCCAGAGACATTTAAAACAAATGAGATGAGCTGTTGGACAAAACTGGATAGAATGGACTCATTCTCATAGTCCAAAATGGAACCAGTATTTTACCTTCTCTTGAGCAAGGTAATTCTTGAAGTAGATTTCCTGCTGAAGTTGATGTGTCCACTCCTTTTCCATGAGCTGGTTAGCTGATGGCGAACTCCTGAGCAATGGAGCCTGCTGGGCCAGTGGATCCAACAGTACATCATTACAAACCTGGAGAACAAAATGTGTAGATAGATAGATAGATAGATAGATAGAGGTGGTGTAGTGGTTAGCGCTGTTGCCTCACAGCAAGAAGGTCCGGGTTCGAGCCCTGTGGCCGGTGAGGGCCTTTCTGTGCGGAGTTTGCATGTTCTCCCCGTGTCCACGTGGGTTTCCTCCGGGTGCTCCAGTTTCCCCCACAGTCCAAAGACATGCAGGTTAGGTTAACTGGTGACTCTAAATTGACCGTAGGTGTGAATGTGAGTGTGAATGGTTGTCTGTGTCTATGTGTCAGCCCTGTGATGACCTGGCGACTTGTCCAGAGTGTACCCCGCCTTTCGCCCGTAGTCAGCTGGGATAGGCTCCAGCTTGCCTGCGACCCTGTAGAACAGGATAAAGCAGCTAGAGATGATGAGAGAGAGAGATAGATAGATGGATGCAGATTACCTAAAGACAATAACCCCTGTGGATAAAATGAAAATCTGTATGAAAATCAAATATTAAGTAGTTATTTTGAAAAATGTCTGAAAATTTGGCCAATTATCCCTAAGGGGTGACGCTGAGTGAGCACTATGGGCTGCCTCCAGATTAAAATGTTGAATTAGAATATGTACCTAAAAGCACCAGCTATTTATAAAATCTGCAAGGATGGCTACTCTGTCTTCTCAAACTCTGACATTACAAATGGTACAAAAAGTGAGAAGGTTGGAGTCAGTGATAAAGATCTAGCTGACCTTGACCTGAACAACCTATACTGGTGATGGCACTTCAGTTCTTACAATTCACAAATGGATCGGGTCACTGACAGAAGTGTTACATTTGTTGTACCAGTCTGTGATGGTGAAGAAGAATTTCAGTTTGTGGAAGTTACTCTACTGGGTTCCTGGGCTTACTGTCTATGAAAGGCTCGACAATCTTGGAGAGTTTCAGGTGTGAGCCACTCTAGAGGAATCACTTGAGGTGGCTCAGGCACCTTACAAAGGTCTCCCAGTGTTGGGTTATATCTGGCATATCGCTTGGGACTGAGACCCCAGAACAGACCCAGAACCCACTGGAGAGATTATATCACACAGTTGGTTTGGGAACATCAGGAATAGCTGGAATCTTGATTGAGGATAGTCTGAAGTCTGGGTGGACCTTCTCAGCCTGCTGCCACCTCAATGTCCAACATGAAATGAATATGAATGAATGAATGAATGAATGAATGAAAAAATCTTATCTAGATAATTATTATCTCATCTCATCTCATCTCATTATCTCTAGCCGCTTTATCCTTCTACAGGGTCGCAGGCAAGCTGGAGCCTATCCCAGCTGACTACGGGCGAAAGGCGGGGTACACCCTGGACAAGTCGCCAGGTCATCACAGGGCTGACACATAGACACAGACAACCATTCACACTCACACCTACGGTCAATTTAGAGTCACCAGTTAACCTATCCTGCATGTCTTTGGACTGTGGGGGAAACCGGAGCACCCGGAGGAAACCCACGCGGACACGGGGAGAACATGCAAACTCCACACAGAAAGGCCCTCGCCGGCCCCGGGGCTCGAACCCAGGACCTTCTTGCTGTGAGGCGACAGCGCTAACCACTACACCACCGTGCCGCCCCGATAATTATTATTTTCTTTCTTTTTTTTCTCCAAGTGGTTCCAAGCACATGATGGAGCAGCAGGTAGCAC
Organism: Neoarius graeffei; assembly: GCF_027579695.1. Taxonomy (NCBI): domain Eukaryota; kingdom Metazoa; phylum Chordata; class Actinopteri; order Siluriformes; family Ariidae; genus Neoarius; species Neoarius graeffei. The sequence continues at coordinate 7,512,608 of NC_083593.1, read as the reverse complement.
CTCACAGCTCCAGGGTTCCCAGATCAATCCTGAACTCAGGTTACTGTCTATGCAGACTTTCTCTGCATGTTTCCACCTGTTCATCTGAACAGGTGAGTAAACCTCTGAGACCATACTCATGCGCCAGACTCATGAAGGTGCATGAGTTAAGTACTCTCAGTGTTTCACTAGATCAGGGTCTTCAATTTAATCCACCTGTTTTCACTTGTTTAATCAGTTCAATTTCGTCTCCCATCAACGAGGAAGTGTGTCTCCAATTTGGCTATAATGAAAGCCTGTAGCCACACCAGCCTTTTGCAAATGAGCTTGAAGGCCCCTGCACTAAATGATCAAATAAGTTAACTTCTTACAATCTACTTCATTTACAAAATATTGACACTATTACCTTGCTACTGGAATAACTAACAGATTTGCTACTTGTTGCAATGCTACTGTCCAACACTGTTAATAAGGATTCGCGATGCATAATTTTCAAAGCAGACAATCTAGAAAAATTAGATTCAAAATAAACCAGTCATTGTGGATGAAAGAAAAAAAAAAGGAATAAATCATTACGGAACTCACCGTGTGTCCAGTGATCACTGAAGACACTGAGTGGAACTTTGTCCGTGACCTTGATGGTTGCCTGATGAACACTGAATTCCTTAATAAAAACTCACTGTTCGAACCGGAGATACACTGCTTACGAGGAAGCTTGTTCAGGAAGTGCAGACATGGTACCTTCTCAGCCAGAGTGTCCCTGTATATCCAATTATTAAAGAACAGGATTGAGAGAAAGAAGACCAAGACTGCAGTTCATATTATTCAGTCAGTCATCTTTGTTTAGCTGAAGTAGGGATATGAATAAGTGGATGAGAACCTGTATTTGGAGTGGATGATGGCGTAGATGAAAGGATTATAAATGGCAGAGGCTTTGGCGATGACTGCAGGCACTGCCTTGGAATATGGTGTCAGGATGCTGCTATACCTGATATGTAGAAAATACCACAGTGAATCTGACGTGTCTGAAGGTATTCATTTTCTACAACAGCAGATCTGATTGGCTGTCATTAAAATAACAGGATTATAGAAACGCACTTGTTCTAATACATTATAATTTCTATAGCACTAACTCATTCACAGGGACATGTATGGCAGATGGTCCACATAACCTAAACTTTAAAATACACAGATTAAAAATGTGTTGTTATGAGGTGGAGACATTTTTTAACCTTTATGAAAGGAGTCTCCAGTTTCAGCATGTTTTCCTGGACTATACAAATACAATTGAATTTCTGTTGTGGCTTAGTAGTTAACAGCGGCGCGGGAAGACATTGTCGGCAGGGGGTGCTGTGACGTGACCTGGGACATTTTTTTGAAGGGGGGTCTGGGGGTCCTCCCCCAGAAAATTTTGTATTTCTTAGATGCAATTTCCTGCATTTTAACCAATCAGGCGTCCGAAATCCTTTTAAGCTTGCAATTGCAATATTTCGTTAAACTGCCTACTACTTATAGGCCTAATCCGTAAAAACGACTTTTTTTTTTTTTTTGAGTGATGACGGAAGAATCTGAAGCCTGTCTGTCAATGACAATTCTCAGTTAACACGATTACGAAGGACAGGTTATTTTAGAAGCAGAAGCGCACAGCTGTGGTTTAACAGTCGCAGGTTTTACATCTGCTCTAGATAAACTGTAATTTCGCGCGCTGAAAAGCTGAACGTCAACGTCACGACAAAAAAAATTCTGATGGTCCACTAGGCTACATATTAAGTTATAAGTTTTAATTAAATCCTTTTTTAAATAACTAAAATGTAGCCCTCATCATCCTACATCTAAAACATGACATATAAAATCAGCAGAGCCAAATGAAAACAAATAAATAAACAAATATATTTTCACGCAAGTTTTGCTTTATGTTCATGTCAGTTTTGAGGGTCCACCACCAGGGGGTGCTGCCGCATCCCCCGCACCCCCGGTTCCCACGCCGGTGGTAGTTAAGGTATTGATCTACTAAACAGAAGGTTGTGAGTCCAAGATTGTGAGCTCAAATTGCTGCACTGTTAAGTTTCTATTGTTGGATCCTTAAACAAGACCTTCTTCTTCCTCCTTGTCCAGCACTGCTGCCAAGTCGGGGTCCATGTGGACCGTACTGATCCATGTCATATTAATTGGAGCATAGTTTTATGCCGGATGCCCTTCCTGCCACAACCCTCCCATTTCTGGGCTTGGGAAACAACCATTCACACCTATGGGCAATTTAGAGTAGCCAATTCGCCTAACTACATGTCTTTGGACTGTGGGAGGAAACCCACACAGACACGGGGAGAACATGCAAACGCCACACAAAAAGACCCCCATCGGCCACTGGGCTCGAACCCAGAACCTTCTTGCTGTGAGCCGACAGTGCTAACCACCACACCACCATACCACCCATCCTTGGGAAAGACCTTTAACTCTCAACTGCTGAGTTCTAAACTGGATAAAATTATCATGCACGTGAGCAAAAAATGAATTGAATTGATTAGCCTTGGATGAGACTTAGACAATTGCTTCACCAGCAGATAATTCTCCCGCCATTAGAATCAGCTTGTTCTAAGAGACTGGTTAAAAGATAAGGAGTGCAGTGGTGTATTTGTGTGTGGTATGCCCGTAACCCAAATCTGTTCTGGACTACATGGAAGAAATTACATGCTTATCTTTCTGCTCCATTAGACTACACACAACCAGAATTTATCATTACCCACCGCTATCCTCCACTACATTACTGTGAGAGATGCTTTTAGTGTCTGAAGTGTTAGACGTTGAATTTTTTTCCCATGCAGAAGTGACAACTCAACCGTGACAAGGACAGCCAGCCCTTGGTGAACACCAAGCATATTAAGTTTATAGTTAAATCTGTCTGACTCTGCCTCAAGTTGTTGTTCTGTGTCAACTCACATCACATCATTTCAATACTTCTGCATGTGAACCTGGCATTTACTCGCATTGGTCTGTGTGTAAGGCTTACCATGATTAACACGTTGGGATAAAAGAAGTAAAATAGACCAGTTTGTCAATTGTGCATCGCATCTTTAAAGGGAGACAGCCTTTCAGATTTTTCAAGTGCAGGTCATAAAAAGAATTTTCCCGACACCCAATTATTTTTGTTTAGTGGACTGAAAGCTACTGAATTCGAATTACAGACTTCCAATTGTATTCGTTTTTTTTTAAATCAAACAATTAATGACTTTAAGGCCACGTGGCCCTAAATTCTCCGCTATTTTTTCCTGCTTCACCATGACCCAATTCAAGATACTACATCATACATCACGTAGTGGGCTTTCCCTGTTCACGCAAGGCATTGTGGCATACACATTTGAAACAGGAGAGAAAAATGGAGGCTGTGAGTGTGCAAATGACACGTGAAAGACCGACTACAGTAACGGAAAGCAAGAAGAAAATATGTTATGTTATATATACGAAGGAAAGGAAACATAGGACCAAACTAATAAATATCGGCGGTCGGCGAGCACCTTGGTGTGATCAGCTGTTCGTTTAGCAACAGAACGATGTAATGGTCAGTGCACGAACAAGGTAAACCTGTAGATGGCAGTAATGCAACACTGTGGATGTCAGCTGCCGTAAAACCCAAAAGAAGAAGAAAAAGAAGGTAAACCTGCGCATGCGCACACGGACTTCCTCTGTCTGCTTGACTGTGCAAAGTGAGTGATTTCATGCACATTATTTGCTTTAATCCCCTCAAATTAAATAACTTCCCAGCCACAGAATGGCCTGGTTTTTTTTTAGATATTACAGAAATAAACATATATCACAATGACCAAATTTCAGAGGGAATTAAATTTCACCGATTTTATGAAATCGAAAGACCGTCTAACTTTAAAGAGCAGTGGGGAGGAACTCATTTCATTGCGCATTGTGCATTGAATCTCAAAAAAAGAAAGAAAAGAAATGTATAGATAGCAGAAGATACCCTGCCCATGCGATGAGAGTAACGAAGGCATAGGGTGACCAGGACAGCACATACACGACAATAACCACAAAGGCAACCTTTGCCAGTTTCCACTCTCTTGTTATAGACTGCTGTTGAACCAGTATGGTATTCCTCATCTGCATGCCCAGGCTCTCTACATCTCTGAAAACATGAAGTAAGAAAGTCACATTAAGCTTTTACCTATTACAGTCATAGATGTAACTCTAATCTACCATGTGCATGTATGTATATATGCAGTAGGGTCTTGAAATTTGAGTCTGATACCAAGAACTCTTTGTATTTCATCAGATTAAAAATTATTTTACTCTGCAATGGACTCACATCCATTCCACTTTCCATCATGTATTCCCACCGTGCACCAGTGTTCCTGGGATGGGCCATGGATCCACTGTGACCCTAACCGGGTACTCAAAACAACAATTTCTAAGTAATATTACAAAAATAAGCCAATAAAATATGGCTATTCCAGAGCACCACTGAATTCTTGAGTCTGACTGTTCAGAAGGTATTGATTAATTATCTATAATAGCAGCTCAGACAGTAGTGAAAGCTGTAAGACAAATCACAGGTCTATAGAGATCTTGCAGTCACGTGACCGGAAAGTACACAGCCGCCATCTTGTCAGTAAAAAACACCGCTGAATACTGCTGCACTCGTGTACAAAATGGATCAATTTCAACTGACGGACTACACGGCTCATTTTCCTAATGAACAGATAATTAGATATATGTCTAAAATAAACGACCTACAGATTAGTGACCCTTATCGCTTACCGGACGTAGTTTTCACGACCGTGTCAGTGGATATGGAACTGCCAGAGGTGGAATACCCAGATGTGTATAATTACCTCATAAACTTTCCCTCGCTGTTTAGTGGTGAAGCACTGCGTGCTTATAAATCTCTGCACAGTTATCTTTACAGAAATTCAGGATTTGTCAGCCCCCCTCAGATGTGGCATCTTGCAAACAAGAAAATAACAATCCTCATTGGACGGGTAAGTCACTTAAGTATTGAGTACTAGTGCTGATACTAGATATATCAGTAGTATCTAGTATAGCACTGACCAGCCGATTATGGTTGAATATTTTATATTTTATGAATTGATACTTATGAAGTTATCTATCACTACATGTGACCCCTAAAAGTATAAAATAATTTTACATCTAGAGACTACATTGAATGTCACACCACTAAAGACCCAATCCACCCCCCCGCCCCAACCCTTTTCTCAGGTTCCCACTTCCCAGAATTTTTTATTAGAGCAAGTCATAAACTTATGTTGCGAATAACTACATGGATATACTGAAATAAATACATGGCGAACCTGAGATGAAATGGTCACTGCGCAGGCACCAGTGATCGTTCTTTCCAGTCGGTTCCCATGCCTTGTTCTTGTTGTTTGCATCGGCCCGGCTGATAGCAGCAATCCACTTTGCATGCCTGTCAGGGTCCCGTGGCAGCCTATGAAACTTTCTTCCCGATTTCTGACCTCTCCTGTTGTGGCATTTATATGCCATACAACTGTCCGGCATTGTGGCACGGTAATATTTGAAGATTTGGGCGAAAAAAAAAAAGAAAGTCAGTGTCGGTTAGACGGCGGAAATATGGCGTTTTACCGACAAGATGGCGTCTGCCTACAATCTGGAGCGGATGTGACGTCACATGCAAGTGCTCCATATGCATGCACTCATTCTAATATTTTATCGTTTCTATAGTAACAGCTTATACACATGCTTATATGTGCACACATCTATATTAACACATTTATCCAAGTAAAAATAAATTTCTGCTTTAAATAACAATTTTATTTCAATGATTCAAACAGTTCTTGGTAGGGAACCCATTTTAGACCCTATGGTGTGGCCCCTAATGTATAAAAAGATGTCGGACTTTTCTCTACCTTTACCTGCTTGTGTTACGAATAGCTAGAAACATGAAGACATAGCAGTACGATATGATGCCCAAGGGGACAAAAAAGACCAAGCAGCACAGCATGAGTGTGTAGCTTTTGTTAGCTGGAGTTGACGTGACATAGTCCCAGGTGCAAGAAGTCATCAGGCCTTCTGGGATATAGGAGCCTGTCAAGAAGAAAATGCACATGATCTGTTCATGTTGGGCATCTGTGACGTGTTTGTACTATTTATATACATTCTGGGTAATAGTAGGCTCACTGAATGGTTTGGTTAGCATGGAATTGCTCAGCTATGTGCTAGGGCCTTCATAGTCACCAGATCTCAACCCAATTTGAAGACCAACAGGAGATTTAGACAACACGCATACCACCGTTTACAAAAGACCAAATGATGGAATATCGTTTGGTAGACCAGTGTTGATCTCTTTAATACAGTTCAAGAAACTTGTAGACTTGCAGGTGGTCTAATACCTTGCCTAATTAACGTGAGTCTGTATTGGAGAAAATCTAAAGAACATGGCCAACGAAAGATAAAGGTCAACAACATACTGTATGAGTGTGAAGTCAAACAGAGTGAACAAGAAGTGCAAAATGGCTGCCAATACTTACTCCATCCAAGTAAGGGTGCTGAACTCCAGGCCAGTGAGTAAATCCACACTAATAGGATGCTGATGAGTGTTCGACGTTTCGAGGTCCACCTGATTGCCTGCAGTGGTTTAGTGATTACTATGTAACGGTCGATGGAGATGGCCACCAGGTTAATCATGGAAGTGATGCCAAATAAAGCACCACAGAAGGCATAGATCTTACACCCTAAACAGCAAAACAATGCAGAAATACTTTAAAACTTGTCAGAAATTCCTGCTGTGAGGCTGGTATGTTGTACATTTTGTCAAATTTATTTAAAAAAATGTACTGATTGTTGAATGGAAAAAAAATACAGAGAGGTAGAGTACCTGTTTTTCCAAACATCCACTCCTTATACAAACTATTGACAAAAAAGATGGGAGATTGAGTGATGGCCATGAGGAAGTCACTAACAGCAAGGTTGACAATGAAGTAGTTAGGTGGAGAGCGTAGTTTCTTGTTACTGGAAGCAAAAATTGGAAATATATACAGTATATATACAGATAATGATTCTGCTAAGAACATCATTATGCACTTACACTTTACATCTGTTAAATCTTTCATTGCTTTAGGATTCATATATTTCCCTCTAAAATGAGCGAGGACAAATATAATCAAATGGTAGGAGTCTAATGGTAGGAATGTTCAACAGTGTTCATGCTCTCCATCTTATGCACCTAAGAGCAACTAGAGACCTGTGCAGGTCTGAGCTCAGGCTTTGTCTGATTGGAAGATAGAAGCTATGGTACATAAATAGAAGAAATAGCCCCACTCAGAAATACGTCAATGCCAGGATTTGAATCAACGTTGCAAAATCTGTTCCTTTTTTGGCTAACACTATAGACCACTTAGCCATGGAGGATTACCTTGGAAACTAAAGTTATGTAACATGGCATTTACATAGTCAGTATGCAGTGGTGCCACACCACGACTGTGGAATCGCTACCTGAGGCTGGCGCACCTATGGTCACAACTATGGTCTTGCCATGACATCAAGAGAACCACCAAGTTGAAAGTATACAACGCCGCAGTCTTACCATCTCTGCTTGATGCCACCGAATGCATGACACTCTACCGTAAATATTTCAAGAAACTGACCGGGCTACAACTCCAACACCTGCGTCAAATCCTCAGAACAAGATGGCAGGACAAGGTCCCTGACATAGAAGTCCTCAGGCGAGCCAGTACAGTAAGCGTAGAAGTCCTTATCACAGCCTCCCAACTTTGTTGGGCTGGACACATCTGGCGCATGCCTGACTCGCAACTACCCAAAGCAATTTTCTATGGAGAATTGAGCCAAGGAAAGAGGAGACAAGGAGGACAGAAACTAAGGTACAAAGACGTCTTGAAGAGGAACATGAAGAATGCCGGAATTATCGATTAGACATGGGAAAGGAATGCCTCGGATAGAGCAACATGGCGAAGCATAGTTAAAAGCTCAGTGTCTGCAATTGAAGACAAGCGTCAAAGGGAGTATACGAGAGCTCACAAAACCAGACATTCCATAGCAGCTCAACCGGGCCATTCATGGCACCACTGCGGATGACTCTGTTGCTCTAGTGTGGGCCTCACGGCCCATCTGCATTTCTGCGCATCCTAATAAAGCAGTCATCATTGCTTGCGATGGACAACCGATGATGATGACCTGAGGCTGGCACGCCAATTACATTCTTAAACACGCTCGAACTTGGTTAAACGTACACATTCAGACAGGTGCCACTATAGGCTTCAGCCAAAGGCTGAGCCAAAAATCATCTGAAGTTGCTGATTCTTGTAATTCAGCGTATTTATTGCATTACATAAGCATGGAGCAGCAATCACTTACACACAAGCATACCCACATACACACACAACCATTTCTTTTAACTAAGGCGTCTCCAGTCATCACCAGCTGATGAGCATATCAGAAAGTCCTCCATTAATAACCCAATCACAACCCACTGTAGCAGCAACCTACAGCTTTTACATCAAAAGCTTCAAGCAAAGGGATGACTGCTCTTCTTGATTAAAATGGAAATCGTGGTCATTTTCAGCCATGATGAGTGTATAAGTGCCATCATATTTATGAAAAACAAAGATGCTCTGATTGCAATCATAATCTAAAAGGAAGCTGGTATATGAGCAGGTGATCAGTTCGATTCAAGTAATCTTGCCTTGACTCTTCTGACCAGTAACTGATTGTAATGTGATAGCTATCGGAACTTGAGATCATTAAAGCGAAACCATTTTAACCCTTTGATGCAAAACATACAGTATGCACACCCCTTCTAATGCACAACATGGGTCAAAAATGACCCGCATTCATTTTCCAGGTTATTTCATGCTGACTGAGTTTTTCTTTGCTCTATCTTTTGAAATCAGTTTATTTTATGATTGAATATTCCAAGTATTCTTTAAATATCTTGATTTTAATTACCACAAATCATTAATTTAATTTTTTCTTTCCTACTTTATGAACAAAAATACTTTTTATATTACTACACATGGGTCATCCAAGTGTGATTTAAAATTAAATGTCTTAATACTATAATAATAATTTGTTTCAAGTAATTACTTTAGCAGTGAATGGGGCCAGTTATTTATTTATTAACTATGTAGTTAGCTAAGCCAACTACAATAAAATTAGCTAACTAAAGTAGAATATGTCAACAGCTCGGTAGCTAATAGTAATTTCTTGTAACTTTCTGACAAGTAATCTACTCACTCTCAAGGTAACCTAAACATAATCAGTTTTTTTCTAAGGTAATGTTAGAACAATTGAAAAACATTACTTACATGTATTAGATGGGCAAAGGGCGCTGTGCTGAGCTGTGAAATGTCTGACACAAGCACAATTCACAGTTCCCACCAAACGCTGGAGTAAATGCATGCGGGTCGGTTCTGACCCATGTGTGTAAACTTGATGTAGAATTACAAAAGCTGTGCTTGTTCATAACTTAAGAAAGGAAAAATAAAAATGATGATTTGTGCTAAACAAAAACAAGATATTTACTGCATATTTGGAAAAGTAAATGACAAAATGAATTCATTTCAAAAGTATATCATAGAAACACTCAGCCATACATGAAATAACCTGGAAAATGAATGCAGGTCGTTTTTGACCCATGCTGTGCATTAGAAGGGTAGTGATACAAAAAGGGTTTTTATTCAAAAAGTAAGAAAGGAAAAAATAAAATAAGGATGTATGGTGATCAAAAACAAGTTAATTGAGGAATACCTTAAATACTGAGTGATGGAATTAATTTATTGCGAAGATATAGAAGATAAAAACTCAGCTGGGTCACTTTTGACCCATGTTTTGTGATTGAACATAACTCAACACAAGACAGATTTTGAGATAAATCACATAACATGACGTGACTGTTTTTGTGCACTCATATCCACAGCATAATCTTAAACTTAGCAACTTTAATGACTTTTAGCTCCACCCACTTGCCCCAATCACATCGTGTCGTATATCTCTGAAAAGCTTGTTAACTGATATATACGTCAACGTATGTGTCATTATGATATATCGTCCAGTGTAAAAGTCTTAGGCACATGTTAAAAAGTGCTGTCGACCAAAAATGGCTTAAAAATAATGAAATGAAATGTTTCAACATTAAAAAAATACTATAAACAGCAAGCCATAATAAATGAATCAAAGTCAGTATTTGGTGTGAGACGGCCCTTTGATTTAAAAAAACATATATATCGTAGTCTGAAGTACAATGAGTGCAGTTTTATGCGGAAATGAGCTGTAGGTTTTACTGAGCATCTTACAGAACCAGCCACAGTTCTTCTGGACACTTTGACTGTCACACTTCTTAATTTTGCACCAAAACCCAGTAGCCTTCAATATGTTTTCTTTTTTAATTGGAAATATGATCTTTTATGTAATATGCTGCTCAGGTACAAACATGTTTTTCTGTAACATTTCATTTTGTGCTGAAAAAAAGAACATTTGGAACTCTAAAATGTTTATGGACTGACTCGATAATGTAGAAGTCATAAAATAGAAATCTATAACAAAGTTTATATGAAAAAAATAGGGTGCCTAAGACTTTTCCTTTATAAACCTTTTCAGCTACACTACCTAAAGTAGAAAAATACATGAAAACACATAGTATTTTTTTAAAAGTTTCCTCAAAATCATTATTTTTCTACTGTAGATTCTAGATCACCTGTACTGATGAAATTTTTCATCTCATCTCATCTCATTATCTCTAGCCGCTTTATCCTGTTCTACAGGGTCGCAGGCAAGCTGGAGCCTATCCCAGCTGACTACGGGCGAAAGGCGGGGTACACCCTGGACAAGTCGCCAGGTCATCACAGGGCTGACACATAGACACAGACAACCATTCACACTCACATTCACACCTACGGTCAATTTAGAGTCACCAGTTAACCTAACCTGCATGTCTTTGGACTGTGGGGGAAACCGGAGCACCCGGAGGAAACCCACGCGGACAACATGCAAACTCCGCACAGAAAGGCCCTCGCCGGCCACGGGGCTCGAACCCAGGACCTTCTTGCTGTGAGGCGACAGTGCTAACCACTACACCACCGTGCCGCCCCCATGTTAGCTTTTATATTGAAAAATTACTTTTTTTTTAAAATAACAGCCCATGGTGTTCTTGGTTAAACAACAAAGAAATGTTTTTCCAACAAAACAAACTGTTATGTAAAGTTTAAAAAATAATTTTTTTGTCTTGAAAGCGTATTTACAGGAAAATAAACATTTTAATGCTAACATCATCCAAAGACTCGACTTTTGATTTTATAGCATACAAAATACACACATACTGATACTGTATTTAATTAGACGAAGCATCATTTGCATGAATAAGTCGCAATTCTGGAAAAAGTTCAGATACAAAAATGACTTGTAAGAATATCAGCGATCAGCTGGCGAAGAATAATTGTGACTAAATGTTCAGGGTTTTTTTTTTTTTAAATTTAAGATTACCCCATTCACATGTATTGCCTCGAGTTAAGTTTGAGCTGAGTGTTTATTGAAGTCGACTGCTTCTTCTTTCAATCTTTATATACCTGATCAACTCGATTACTAAAATAGTGTTTCGAAAAAATGTTTAGATTCTCCTCAGCCAACTCTTCATGATAATTTTAATGAACAGGCTAAAACTTCTTGTAAAACTCCAAGGTTTATTATCCAATAACCATATGGATTATAATACAAAATACAATATAATTAAGCTAATACAGAATAATGGAAAAAGATTGACAAACTGTCCATAGTTCCATGCAGTTTAGGAGGCTGAGGTTCAAGATTCAAGATTCAATTTATTGGTCATTAGATGATGGAAATTTTGGCTTTTAGGCCACTAAGCTGCTCGACAAACCCAAAACAATACTGCAAAGTCAATACGCTCTCAGAAAATAAATTATTATTGGACCTTTAGGGCTACAATGGCTTGTCACTGAGGCAGTACCCTCTAAGGTATTTATTTGTACCCTTTATATACCACTTAGGAATATATATGTACCTTTTTGGCCCTAAAAAGGTACACATAGTTACCTTGAGGTCCAATAATGAGCCCTAGGGGGTACATTAGTGTAGACTGTATCTTGGGGGACAGAAATGGACTCCTACTGTAACCGTATTTCTGACAGTGTACACTCTCAGAAATAAAGGTACCAAATTGTACTTTTCCTTGCCTCTGGGGTGGAACCAAGAAAAGTGCATGTTTTGCACCCGTATTTTGGTTTTTTTGGGGTTTTTTTTTTTTTTTAAGCCTGGAAATGTGAATATAGTGTTCCTTTAAAATAATTTAAGGTACATAACTGGACCATTGATGTACCATAAATGCTGCACTAAAAGTACTCTAAAAGCTAAACGTACACCATTTATATTTTTCAAGGTAAAAGTAGAGTTTGGAACCTTTATTTGTGATGGTTTATAGTGATCCCAGGACAATATTATCTCTGAAGCAAAATTGGTCTGTATTCTGTGCTAATTAAAATTTCCTTAAAAAACACTTATGGCCATTCAGAACATTCTCAGATAAGCTGACTTACCAGAAGAATGCATACATAACCAGTGCATTCCCGATGACACCCACAGCCCCGATGAGTGCCACAAAGAAGGCCACGATGTAGTGCACGTAGTCTGGAACATCCACCTTTCTGTAGAACCCTCGATCCATGTCCAGGTCCTGCTGTAACAACAGATATGAATGACAGACAATCTATCATTAGTGCTTTCAATCAGAGGAATACTGCCTCATGCTCCCTTTCTATCGCTGATGTTTGACCTGCTCTCTCTCTCTCTCTCTCTCTCTCTCTCTCTCTCTCTCTCAGAGTGATTCCCCACCCTCTCTCTGTCTCCAGTTTTGTAGACAAATGAGAAGCTTTAATCCACTCAGTTCCCAAAAGGGCTTTGTTTCTTTAAGAATACCCCCCTCTTCTCCCTCCCTGCAGTGTTATATACACATATACAGGTACGCAATAGTGATGTGCGATACCAAGTAAACCCCAGGCTGCTATCGCAGATGCCGACACCAATACTTGTGTACAAAAGCTTAATGTGTTCAGAAAATGAATAAAAAGTCAGTTATACACATTTCAAATTATAGCTACATACTGACGATGACATCAGACGACTCTTTCTTGTTATTGAATTGTAAAGAATTCTCAGAGACAAGAAAAACAGAAAAATATAGGCATATAGTTGAGTCTCGAGGGCTGACGTGTAAGTGGTATTACCACAGTACCTCACCGTCCTCCCAATCACATACAGTGTCGTTGCTGTTCTGGCAATTGAAACGGTTCCACACATGACTGCGTTTGCAGTTCGCCATCGTCATTGTCAACACACTGTGTACTCAGTGGCTTGTGCATTTATAGAGCTGTAGTTTGCACAGGCAGCTCGGGTTTGGGTGGCACAGTGACGTAGTGGTTCGCACTGTTGGCTCACAGCAAGAAGGTTCTGGATTCCAGCCCAGCGGCCAACAGGGGCCTTTCTGTGTGGAGTTTGCATGCTCTCCCCGTGTCTGCGTGGGTTTCCTCCTGGTGCTCCAGTTTCCTCCACAGTCCAAAGATATATATAAAAAAATAAATAAATAAATATATATATATACACAACCCCGATTCCAAAAAAGTTGGGACAAAGTACAAATTGTAAATAAAAACGAAATGCAATAATTTACAAATCTCAAAAACTGATATTGTATTCACAATAGAACATAGACAACATATCAAATGTCGAAAGTGAGACATTTTGAAATTTCATGCCAAATATTGGCTCATTTGAAATTTCATGACAGCAACACATCTCAAAAAAGTTGGGACAGGGGCAATAAGAGGCTGGAAAAGTTAAAGGTACAAAAAAGGAACAGCTGGAGGACCAAATTGCAACTCATTAGGTCAATTGGCAATAGGTCATTAACATGACTGGGTATAAAAAGAGCATCTTGGAGTGGCAGCGGCTCTCAGAAGTAAAGATGGGAAGAGGATCACCAATCCCCCTAATTCTGCGCCGACAAATAGTGGAGCAATATCAGAAAGGAGTTCGACAGTGTAAAATTGCAAAGAGTTTGAACATATCATCATCTACAGTGCATAATATCATCAAAAGGTTCAGAGAATCTGGAAGAATCTCTGTGCGTAAGGGTCAAGGCCGGAAAACCATACTGGGTGCCTGTGATCTTCGGGCCCTTAGATGGCACTGCATCACATACAGGCATGCTTCTGTATTGGAGATCACAAAATGGGCTCAGGAATATTTCCAGAGAACATTATCTGTGAACACAATTCACCGTGCCATCCGCCGTTGCCAGCTAAAACTCTATAGTTCAAAGAAGAAGCCGTATCTAAACATGATCCAGAAGCGCAGATGTCTTCTCTGGGCCAAGGCTCATTTAAAATGGACTGTGGCAAAGTGGAAAACTGTTCTGTGGTCAGACGAATCAAAATTTGAAGTTCTTTATGGAAATCAGGGACGCCGTGTCATTCGGACTAAAGAGGAGAAGGACGACCCAAGTTGTTATCAGCGCTCAGTTCAGAAGCCTGCATCTCTGACGGTATGGGGTTGCATTAGTGCGTGTGGCATGGGCAGCTTACACATCTGGAAAGACACCATCAATGCTGAAAGGTAGATCCAGGTTCTAGAGCAACATATGCTCCCATCCAGGTGATGTCTCTTTCAGGGAAGACCTTGTATTTTCCAACATGACAATGCCAAGCCACATACTGCATCAATTACAGCATCATGGCTGCGTAGAAGAAGGGTCCGGGTACTGAACTGGCCAGCCTGCAGTCCAGATCTTTCACCCATAGAAAACATTTGGCGCATCATAAAATGGAAGATACGACAAAAAAGACCTAAGACAGTTGAGCAACTAGAATCCTACATTAGACAAGAATGGGTTAACATTCCTATCCCTAAACTTGAGCAACTTGTCTCCTCAGTCCCCAGACGTTTACAGACTGTTGTAAAGAGAAAAGGGGATGTCTCACAGTGGTAAACATGGCCTTGTCCCAACTTTTTTGAGATGTGTTGTTGTCATGAAATTTAAAATCACCTAATTTTTCTCTTGAAATGATGCATTTTCTCAGTTTAAACATTTGATATGTCATCTATGTTCTATTCTGAATAAAATATGGAATTTTGAAACTTCCACATCATTGCATTCCGTTTTTATTTACAATTTGTACTTTGTCCCAACTTTTTTGGAATCGGGGTTGTATATATATATATATATATATATATATATATCAAGCCCTGTGATGACCTGGCGACTTGTCCAGGGTGTACCCCGCCTTTCGCCCGTAGTCAGCTGGGATAGGCTCCAGCTTGCCTGCGACCCTGTAGAACAGGATAAAGTGGCTACAGATAATGAGATGAGATGAGATATATATATCAGAAAGAGAAGAATCTTATCATCTTTGGCACAGAAGCAAATGAGTCTCAGACAACTGACTGATCTAGAGATAGTATGCTGAGGCTTTTTTCAGCATGCATCAACTGTCATAAAGGCTGTTTTTATGGATTATTAATTTATGAATGATGTCAAATAAAAAAAAGCACCCTGTCATAAAAGTATGTCACTTTCACATTGAAATTCCTTACTTCCCTACTCAGGATGATGAGTTCTGCTCTTTGTCGTATGATGGATTCACTAGAGATTAGGTTTTCATACACATTTCATAAACAGAAAAATTAAGCTCACTTTAATTTAGAGAAAGAGAATAAATATATGGGTCTGTCTCAGAAACTGGGTACTGTGGGGGTACCCCACTAAATATACTCACAGTCAATAAACTATACGGTTTTGAATGGTGATGTTGGTTTTAATTTGAAATAAAATGATGAGAGAAATAATACAGATAAAACTAAATCTTTGATGTGAATACTCTATTCAGAATTTGGCAAAAATTCTGCAAATTTGTGGAAAAATGGCGGCTTGATCTGGGACATGATAAATGGTCGACTGCATCGCATTCCCTTAAAAAGGTTGTAGTCCACTGAAAAGTCTACAGTTATCACTAATTGTATTTTAAGCTGTAACTTTATAAACCTAAGGATTGGTGCGCTCACAGAATAATCATAACCGTAATAAAACATCATGCAAAATATTTGATCACTGTTGTAACTCCATTTTCCACAGACCCAAAACCAATACGATCGTGTGTTTTGATCTAAACGGAAAGCCTCAGGGTCGAGGTCACTACCTCACCAAAAGTAGTAACTTAAAATCACTACACCAGATAAAAATTTAGTTATAAATCTGCGATTTGTTTTTTAAAACGAAAGCTGAAAGTTAGGTATAGAATATGTTTCTTACAGAATGTTACGATGGTAGCTGGTCTTGTATGAATTTCTGAGCTATAAAATGAGTTGTGGTCTATTTTTTACCGTAGCGTGTTATTTGTGTGCGGGGAAGGACACGCATTAACAATTTGCATGTGTAGAATGGAATTTTCCACTCCAGCAGTTAGAAGTTGATCGTGCTTCCATTTGCGGTCTTTCTGTTACGCGGGTGATCTGTTCGGGCGTTATCACTGAAAAGGTGAGTTTTGACAGTTTTGTTTTGTTTTAGTCTTGCAGTATAAGGCAATAGAATGTTTCTTTTTCATCTTACTTTCATATTTCGTAGTGTTTGCGTATTTTGGGCCAATATTTTGCAACCATGGTCAATTTAGATTGAACTTTTGATAGAATCTACGACCAGTCATTTTGCCCCACTCCGTCTGGTGCGGTAGTGATGTCCCGTTGCTAGCGCGCCGCAGCAGAGACCCGTGCAACCTTCAGCCGGTACAGTCGCTGTTCTTTTACCACCGCCGTTATTCTCATCTTTCCGGTGTGTTCTTGATTTTTCCATTGTGTCCTATTGTCCTATTTCGCCATATCAAATACCCAAAATGTACTGTATAGTATCATATTCATATTTAAGTGAATAATCAATTCAGTCATCATAACTTGGCATTTTTAACCCAAGCAATCAAAAAGAGGAAATTTATTCAATATTTTCACTCATCTGTGAAGAAGGGGTTTTAATTCTTCATGATGTAGTTATTTTATATGTAAATCAATTTTACAAAAGCATCTGAATTGTAATCAAAAAAAATTTTCCACAGTGGAGGCCAGATAAAGCAAGATGCTATCTTTATTCTTATTAAACATGACAAAAGAAACATTGAGTGTTCGGTAGATGCAAAAAAAATAGTAAAATTAGAAAATTTATTTTTTGACCATAATGTCCCAAATGAGAGACCAGTTTCTGAGACGGACCCAAATAGATATATACGTAATGTCATTACGGTGTCATGACATTGCCATAAGCACTAAGGAAAAAAAATGCAGCCCATCTTTTTGCAAAAACTCTCTTTTTTGATTTTGTTTTTCTAAATTAGGCCTCGCTGGCTTTGGTCTGTCACATAACAACAATTTTGTCACTGAAATGCCAGAAATGTGTCAAGCTATAAACTGATTGCCATGACATTCTAGCTCAGATCTGCCAGGAAAAAGTCACCATGCAGCCTTTGGTTAGTAGCAATTATCTGAGGGGTTGAGGCAAATTGGCATCAAATTGGCATCAAATTGTCTGTTTTAACTGATGCTTATTGGAATAAGCTTTTCTAAATGATCATGTAAACCTATATAGACCATTAGATAAGGTGCTATCTATCTATCTATCTATCTATCTATCTATCTATCTATCTATCTATCTATCTATCTATCTATCTATCTATCTATCTATCTATCTATCAGTCATGAGAAAAAGAAAGTCAGTTCTTCAATTCTGTTTTTATTTATCAGGGGTAAATAACAGTTGTGTGGTGACAAATGCAGATGGTCACACACGGCAATGAATCAGGTGTAAATCTACAATCTAACAAGTCACAAAGTAAAAGCATGATATAATATGTGATTTATAGGTGCATTATGTGAGTGTAGATTGTGTAATTGTGTAGATTACAGCATCAAACTTGTGCTATTAATATGAACTAACATATTTTTTGGTCAGTTTATTTCTCTAAATGAACCTTGGTTACTCAAATTCCCTTCAGATTAATTACTTTCTATCAGGTTAAGTCCTGACCATGTGACATCTCACCAAGCCTTTCAGTAATTAAACACACAGAAATGCATTCATTAAAATTGGACATGGATTGGACATGCTTAAGCTGGAAGTATGATGATTAAAATGATGCTCATGTTCCCTCGGCAGAATGAACAGGATTAACTTCGTTTAATGTGGAAGAGCCATACGGTCACATGCACAGAGCTGAGAAAGAGGGAAGGTTCAGCGCTGAGATACAACACAGAAGAAAACAAGCAAAATCAGTCTGTCAGTGTATATTGTATACAGCAGATGTTCCCACAAATGTGGACTTTGAGAGAATTAACCATGCTGCACCAGAGCAAGATTTATTTTTTTTTTTTTTGCCTGTATAGGGTTCGATTTTGAGGTTTTTTGGCAAATGAATAAACATTCACCTGATTTTTAAAGTAGCCACTGCAGAAACAAATACAACCCCAATTCCAAAAAAAAAGTCGGGACGCTGTGTAAACTGTAAATAAAAACAGAATGTGATAAATTGGAAATCATGGAAACCCTATATTACATTGAAGATAGTACAAAGACAACATATCAAATGTCGAAACTGAGAAATTTTATTTTATTTTTTTGAAAAATATATGCTCAATTTGAATTTGATGTCAGCAACACGTTTCAAAAAAGTTGGGACGGGTCAACAAAAGACTGAAAAAGTTGTGTAATGCTAAAAAAAAAAAAAAAACTAATTAGGTTAATTGCCAACAGGTAAGTAAGGTATAAAAAGAGCATCCCAGAGAGGCGGAGTCTCTCAGAAGTAAAGATGGGGAGGGGTTCACAATAAATAATAATAATAATAATTATTATCTACATAATTAAAATCCATACATTAAAATGCGGGGCGGCACGGTGGTGTAGTGGTTAGCGCTGTCGCCTCACAGCAAGAAGGTCCGGGTTCGAGCCCTGTGGCCGGTGAGGGCCTTTCTGTGCGGAGTTTGCATGTTCTCCCCGTGTCCGCGTGGGTTTCCTCCGGGTGCTCCGGTTTCCCCTACAGTCCAAAGACATGCAGGTTAGGTTAACTGGTGACTCTAAATTGACCGTAGGTGTGAATGTGAGTGTGAATGGTTGTCTGTGTCTATGTGTCAGCCCTGTGATGACCTGGCGACTTGTCCAGGGTGTACCCCGCCTTTCGCCCGTAGTCAGCTGGGATAGGCTCCAGCTTGCCTGTGACCCTGTAGAACAGGATAAAGCGGCTAGAGATAATGAGATGAGATGAGACATTAAAATGCTTTCCAAAGGGAAAACAGGCAATTTTAAAAAAAAAGTATAATGTAAGAATCCCAAAACAGCAAAAAGGAAATGGAATCAAAATTAAGGTGAATTAACTACATTACAGGCATTTAGCAGACGCTCTTATCCAGAGCAATGTACAACATACCCAGAGTAGCAGGTACCTTAGTCAAGGGCACCTCAGCCATTCTTGCTGGTCCAGGGAATCAAACCAGTGACTTTTTGGTCCCAAAGCTGCTTCGCTAACCATTAGGCCATGGCTGAATTAAGGTGAAACAGTAATTGTATGAATAAAAAAGGAATTGTAGCTCAGAAAAAAAAAATTTAAATTAAATATTTAATGATTGAAAGCAAAACAGTTTCTAAAAATAATTGGTCTTGAAATTATATTTAAAAAATTAGAGAAAAGTCATATAAGCGAGAGAACGTGTTTATATAAGTCTTGACACACAAAACAGCAGGATAGAGAGAAAAGGACATCTAGTAGTTTGTGTTCCTGAATTCAGATGTTCTCTAATTCTCTATACACTTCCAGGATTGTGTTGTATGCATCATGTGATCTAAATCTCCAATCAGAATACAGAAACTAATACAACACTTAACCTTCATCCTACCAAGTGGGGTCCATCTGGACCCCGCACCTATATGTTTGTTTGCCATTTTAAAAATATGTGACATACTGCCTCACCGTTTTATGAATTTGTCGGAATTTATGTCTTAATTAAAACACTAAAGCACCGGAAGATCAGCTTTTTGCATTGTGAAGGTATAATTAATTTGTTACTGGGGTCCAACCGGACCCCAGAGTAAAGTTTTTATCTGTCTTTCATTTTATAATTGAATAGCACACTGAAAGTTAACTTCTTTTATTTCTTTTATGTTCCATAATGAAACTACCAAGGCATTCCTTCTTGGGGTCCGTGTGGACCCCACTGCTGCAATAAGCACAGGCTGCAAAACAAAAGCCCTAAATTATTTTACAATTACTTTTTTGTTTTAAATTCTGTAAGAAAAGACCTAAGTTGTAATCCAGAATGTTTTACAGCTGCATGAGCTGCAAAAATCATGGATATAATGCCAATTTTTTTTTTGTGGCGCTATAATTTGCTATATGTATGCTAGTTATTGCAATATTATTGCAATGTTATTGCATTTATAATACATCATTGATATTCAGCCATAGTGGATTTTGTTCTTCAATAAAGTTATGTCTGTTTGCTGCATTGAATTGGTTCTTACTGCATTGATTTCAAGCTATTCCCTCCTGGGGTCCATACGGACCCCGCCTGGTAGTTTGTGTATGTAAAATTGGCTGGTAGGATGAAGGTTAAGTGTGTTCTTTATGCCTTGGGCCCTTTAGTGTATTGCTGTTATTAATACAAGATGTTCTGAACAAAACTTATCTGGTGATTTTGTCTTTATAAGCTTTAATTTTAAAGAAAAGTATTGGGGTCCAAACGGACCCCACATGGTAAGATTAAGGTGTAAAATAGCATGGTAGGATGAGGGTTAAAATACACTCGCCGGTCACTTTAATAGGAACTTGTTCTTGATTCTTGGCTGCAGGAGTGGAACCCAATGTGCTCTTCTGTTTTCTGTTGCATGCTGAGATGCTTTTCTGCTCACCACGGTTGTAAAGAGTTGCTATGAGTTACTATATCCTTCCTGGCATAAAAGCTCGAACCAATCTGACCATTTTCCTCTGACCTCTCTTATCAACAAGGCGTTTGTTTCCACTCACAGAACTGTCGCTCACTCAGTGTTTTTTGTTTTCCGCACCATTCTGTGTAAACTCTAGAGACCGTTGTGTGTGAAAACCCCAGGAGATCAGCAGTTTCGGAAATACTCAAACCATATGGAATCAATTTTGTGCCAAAATGTTCATACAATACTTTTGAAATATCAAACAAAAACGACAAATCAAAATACAAAAAAACAAAAAAAAGTCCATTTTTTTAGACTGGCAAACAAATTATTCATCTAATCGTGCAAAATATCAGTCTATTACTCTTCAGAAACCTTTTATTTTTGTTCCATGTCTTTCTCAGTTTTGTTTGACGTAATTTATTTTGGTTGCGATTCCAGCTCTCTCATTTGCGCTCCCTGACTTTTTGCTTGCAGTTTTGGCACAAATTTCACGTGTGGGTGGGCTGTCCAGGAATGCATTCCCATTGGCTAACTTGTGTTTGACTGACAGCTACGCTCAGCGATTCCCTACTCGGATTCTGGCGGACTGTTTGACGAGTGACCGATCCATTGACAGTAAACAAGGATCGAGTGGACTTCAGTGGCGACTATGATATTGAATTTACACTTTGTTGAATTAATTCAATATCATAGTCGCCACTGAAGTCCACTTGATCCTTGTTTACCGTCAATGGATCGGTCACTCGTCAAACAGTCCGCCAGAATCCGAGTAGGGAATGGCTGAGTGTAGCTGTCAGTCAAACACAAGTTAGCCAATGGGAATGCATTCCTGGACAGCCCACCCACACGTGAAGTTTGTGCCAAAACTGCAAGCAAAAAGTCAGGGAGCGCAAACGAGAAAGTTGGAATTGCAACCAAAATAAATTACGTCAAACAAAACCGAGAAAGACGCGGAACAAAAATAAAAGGTTTCTGAAGAGTAATAGACTGATATTTTGCACGATTACACGAATAATTTGTTTGCCAGTCTAAAAAAATTGACTTTTTTTTGTTTTTTTTGGATTTTGATTTGTCATTTTTGTTTGATATTTCAAAAGTATTGTATGAACATTTTGGCACAAAATTGATTCCATAAAACCAGTCCATCTGGCTCAAACCAACACCCGCCACAGTGAAAGTCACAATTTGAGATATCACAATTTTTCTCATGCTGTTGTTTGAAGTGAACATTAACTGAAGCTCTTGATTTGTACCTGCGTGATTTTATGCTGTCAAGGGATCGGCTGATTAGATAACTGCATAAAACAGCAGGGTGTTCCTGATAAACTGGCCAGTGAGTGTAGATCTTTAGCCTTTCAATTAGAACCATTGAGCTACTTGTATAAAATAAACATAAGGTGCATCTTGTAAGCTGCTTTTTAAACATACTACTGCTAAAAGCATGTTACTGACAGTGCTGTAGAATAATTTGACGGGCTCATCGCTTGCCCTGCTTACTGGGAATGCTCTTAAAGCTACCACTAAAAAGGTGCAAGTCAAAGCATCCACTCGATGGTCATCTCAAGAGAACCATCTAAAATATGCAGAGCAAAAAGCCTGAGCTCAGGAGAGCAGGACAAGAGACTGACTGTCATCATAACAGGAAGTGATGAAGAACAGGACGTGGGATGTGAGAATGGAGGTCATATGCGAACCACATGGAAATGGAGTCAATGCAGCGTCTTCTATCATTTTGGTGACGCACACTCTTTGTGAGAGAGAAAAACTACACTAAGATCAATGGCCCTGACATGCTCATATTGTTGCAAATATCCATTTAAGTACACACTGTCAAGTCAAGTCAAGTCAAGTTTATTTGTATAGCACTTTTAACAATAAACATTGTTGCAAAGCAGCTTTACAGAATTTGAACGACTTAAAACATGAGCTAATTTTATCCCTAATCTATCCCCAGGGGCGGCACGGTGGTGTAGTGGTTAGCGCTGTCGCCTCACAGCAAGAAGGTCCGGGTTCGAGCCCCGTGGCCGGCGAGGGCCTTTCTGTGCGGAGTTTGCATGTTCTCCCCGTGTCCGCGTGGGTTTCCTCCGGGTGCTCCGGTTTCCCCCACAGTCCAAAGACATGCAGGTTAGGTTAACTGGTGACTCTAAATTGACCGTAGGTGTGAATGTGAGTGTGAATGGTTGTCTGTGTCTATGTGTCAGCCCTGTGATGACCTGGCGACTTGTCCAGGGTGTACCCTGCCTTTCGCCCGTAGTCAGCTGGGATAGGCTCCAGCTTGCCTGCGACCCTGTAGAACAGGATAAAGCGGCTAGAGATAATGAGATGAGATGAGATACCACTCAGTGCCAACCATCCATTATCTGTAGCCTCTTATCCTGTGCAGGGTCACGGGCAAGCTGAGCCTATCCCAGCTGACTATGGACGAGAGGCGGGGTACACCCTGGACAAGTCGCCAGGTCATCACAGGGCTGACACATAGACACAGACAACCATTCACACTCACATTCACACCTACGGTCAATTTAGAGTCACCAGTTAACCTAACCTGCATGTCTTTGGACTGTGGGGGAAACCGGAGCACCCGGAGGAAACCCACGCGGACACGGGGAGAACATGCAAACTCCGCACAGAAAGGCCCTCGCCGGCCACGGGGCTCGAACCCGGACCTTCTTGCTGTGAGGCGACAGTGCTAACCACTACACCACCCCTCAATGCCAGCCAATATTATTTAATTATATGATCGCTTGCTTCCTAAATGGCTTCTACATCAATAGTTCCTATTAAAAAAGCCTCAAGGCTGATTAGATATTTACGTATTCTTTCAAAATGTATTTCATCGCAGTATTTCATCACATAATACTTTAAAAGTAGCACATTTGACTTTCACTTGAATACATTTTAGTAAGATTTTGACATATCGTCGATACTTTCACTGCAATATACTGTAATTTCTCCATCCCTGACATGTGACTGAGTTGAAGTGCTAAAAGATTGTAGAAGAATATTGTGATGAGATGTGACATGGTTGCCGCTTCACACCTCCAGGGTCTCTGGTTTGATCCTGATCTCGGGTAACTGTCTTTTCTCTGTGTGCACAAACCTGAGACTTGGGGGGGAAAACTGGCTTTGAGAAGTGCAAATCTTTTAGGGTGTCCACGTTGGACCATCTACAGCAGCAGAGAGTGAGTCACATGTTCAGAAATCAAACATTAGGATGAATTTGGTCGTTCTGGAGGGTGAGAGGAGTGTAACAAGAACAGTACCACATCACATCACATCATGTCACATTTCAGGGCAGTCACCGGGACTGAAAAGCAAAACGTTAGAACATGCTACAAGGAATGATCACATGATAACATAAAGGTCTAAAATTTCAAGCCTAATCAGTAACTGTTACTCCAAGTCAGTTTTTATATTTGCATCAGTAAAAGGAACACATACAGTATAAAAAAAATTTTGAAATGTAGGACAAAACAGGAGTTGCCCAAACACGTACAATGTTTATTCATGCAACTTTAATTCAGATATATCGGATCAGTCCATTAGTCGTGCTTGACTGGTGATGAAACAAACATGAAAAGTGGCATTTGTGAAAAAAAATACAATAATTATCACCGCTCCATTACTCTCTCAATCAATTCACCTTGATTGATTAGTGACTCATTGTATTTTGAAACGAAAGGAAGGGTTCTATGTTTTTGCTCTCTGTTAACTACCATCATCCTCAGTCCAAGTCCAAGCAACCAAGAACGTTGGGGAAAATCTGGGAATCCCTGAGGACTGATGGTGCGTTCATGTGCTATGGGAATTATGGTAAATACCAAACGCCGACATGGAAAGCACACATGAACGCCCCCTCTTGTGGTATTTTCCACTGGGCAACTCGTAGAAAATTTTGATACACGAGTTGCCGAGATGAGATGGTTGCTGCGTTCATGTGCTATGGGAAGATGATATTTTCCAGTTGGGAAGTGGTATTTACCAATGTGTTGTGTTCACATGCTTTTGTTGTTGTTGACAAATTAAAGATGGTGGACCAGATTCAGAATCAGGCCTGTTATTTGGCTAAAACAATTATAGATTGCCTTGTTCATCAGCTGCAGCAGGAATATGAGTTATCAAAAGTCAAAAGGTAAATAATGCTGAATATTTCCTGATCATGACAAGTAGAGATTTTCTTAACACATTGAATGCCATGCAGTTTTTGGAAATTTGGCTGTAGCCACAATGAGAGTAGCCAGTATCTAGATCATTGTTGGCGTTCTTTGGACAGCCACAGAATATTTTGTATTAGGCTATAATATACATATAATAATAATAATAATATAATATACATAACATGACTCGTTTAAAAGGTGAGAGTCAGCTTTCCGTAGGTGAAAACCACTTCTTTCTTGGTTCATAAGCTTGTACCGCTCGCCGCCATGCTGAAAAGGTTAAAGTTCATCTCATCTCGGCAACTCGTGTATCAAAATTTTCTACGAGTTGCCCAGTGGAAAATACCACAAGAGGGGGCGTTCATGTGTGCTTTCCATGTCAGCGTTTGGTATTTACCATAATTCCCATAGCACATGAACGCACCAGAACTTTAACCTTTTCAACATGGCGGCGAGCGGTACAAGACTAGCTTATGAACCAAGAAAGAAGTGGTTTTCACCTACGGAAAGCTGACTCTCACCTTTTAAACGAGTCATGTTATGTATATTATATTATTATAATACGTATATTATAGCCTAATACAAAATATTCTGTGGCTGTCCAAAGAACGCCAGCAATGATCTAGATACTGGCTACTCTCATTGTGGCTACAGCCAAATTTCCAAAAACTGCGTGGCATTCAATGTGTTAAGAAAATCTCTACTTGTCATGATCAGGAAATATTCAGCATTATTTACCTTTTGACTTTTGATAACTCATATTCCTGCTGCAGCTGATGAACAAGGCAATCTATAATTGTTTTAGCCAAATAACAGGCCTGATTCTGAATCTGGTCCACCATCTTTAATTTGTCAACAACAACAAAAGCATGTGAACACAACACACTGGTAAATACCACTTCCCAACTGGAAAATATCATCTTCCCATAGCACATGAATGCAGCATGATTTGGGAAAACTGTGGTTTAATAATTTCTTCTCCCAAGTGCTACCACCAGGGGACACTGTCACATAAGTTGCTACAACATTCTGCTTTTTGTTCCAGTTCACATTTTAAGTAACTAAGAAATTGTAATTGCAGTTGATTTATTTTTTCAATGGCACCTTGTCCATTTCACAACAGCCTCTATAAACACTATCACAGATAATGCTCAGGCAGACACCAAACACTGCACTCACACTTCAACGACCAAATAATAACGGCATTAATACTGCAAATCTGTAATTAAAAAAAAAAAAACTGGCAAAAACAACACCGTACTACTAAGACAGATTATCACGACAATACAACCTGCTGTAACCCCGCCTTCAAAATCAGAGCAATATGAGATAATTAGCCTGCAGGTGGTACTGTAAGGGTCAGAGGTTAAAGGTGACAACAGACATTCCTGGACTGAGTGATCACCAATGACTGGTTGCACCATGGGACATGACCTCATGTCAGTCATCCTCCAGTTAACATCGAGACTCCAATGCCAGTTTGGAAGCCTCAGGCACCTTAAACACAGAGTCAAAAATTGAGGTGAAGCTGAGTGTGAAAAGTGATCAGAGCAAACACCCCCCTCACCACCAACACCACCACCATCTCACAAGGAGATGTCTTCAGGACAGAGACTTTGCCTTTGGTGGTATACCTTGTCAACAACATCACTGATTATTTAGCTACATCAGCACAACATGTCATGTTTTATTCCTTACTAATTCAACACACACATATTACTTAAAGCGAGACGGCCTTTCGACTTCATAAAATTGGTGAAATTTAGTTCCTTCTGAAATTTGGTCATTGTGATATATGTTTATTTCCGGAGCTCTTATTTTATTTCTTTTTCTATTTTTTTTTCTTTCCTGTGTGTTTGTGTAGTTTGGTGTTTGTTTGAGTGTTTTGTCCGCCGGTTGTGGTGTAGCTCCGGACCCAGTTTGGGGCGTCGGTTCCCTCCAGGCCTTGGTTCGCTGTGGGCGATGCCTGCACTCCCAGCTGTGGACTGCAGTGAGCCTGTTGCTCAATTTACATCGTGGTTGTCCAGCGCTCTGTGCTTTAACGCTTGGCGTGATGTTCCGAATGATGTTGCTCGGTGGCATCGCGGCGGCTGTGCAGGCGGTTTGGGACACACCAGCACTCTGCGTGGCGGAGCTTCTCTGCTCGCTGTGTGGATCCACGGCGTGGTGTTCGAGCGATGTTGCTGACGGCGTCACGGCGGCGGTGCTGGAGATGTGGGACTTGTTTTCGTGCGCCTTTTGGTGGGGCTGTGGCTGCTACACCACGGGAATTACATCCTGACCCCTACTTGGTGGACTTTTTACTTTTTATTATATTTTTATTTTATTTTTTTTTCCTTTCCTTGTCTATAATTGTAAAGCGTCCTTGGGTTTTTTGAAAGGCGTTATATAAATTTAACTTATTATTATTATTATTATTATTATTATTTCTGTAATAGCTCACAAAATATCAGGCCATTCTGTGGCTGGGAGGTTATTTAATTTGAGGGGATTAAAGCAAATAATGTGCATGAAATCACTCGCTTTGTGCAGTCAAGCAGACAGAGGAAGTCCGTGTGTGTGCGCGCATGCGCAGGTTTTCTTCTTCTTCTTCTTCTTTTGGGTTTTACGGCAGCTGGCATCCAGTGTTGCATTACTGCCATCTACAGGTTTACCTTTGACTGTGCACTGACAGTTCCATCATTCTGTCGCTAAACGAACAGTTGATCACACCGAGGTGCTCGCTGACTGCCGATATTTATTAATTTGGTCCTGCATTTCCTTTCCTTCGCAAATGTCTTTTCTTCTCTCTTTCCATTACTGTAGTCAGTCTTTCACGTTTCATTTGCACACTCACGTCTGCCATTTTCCTCTCCTGTTTCAAATTTGTATCCCACAATGCCTTGTGCGAACGGGGAAAGCCCACCACGTCATGCATGATGTAGTATCTTGAATTGGGTCATGGTGAAGCAGGAAAAAAATAGTGAAGAATTTAGGGCCACGTGGTCTTAAATTCATTAATTGTTCTATTTAGAAAAAAACTAATAAAATTGGAAGCCTGTGATTTGAATTCAGTAGCTTTCGGTCCACTAAACAAAAATAATTGGGTGTCGGGAAAATTTTTTTATGACCTGCACTTGAAAAATCTGAAAGGCTGTCTAGCTTTAAGGGCTTCCATTGACTTTACGCAACCCAAAGCAGGATACTGAATATCAATGAATGAAAGATTAATTATATAGTCATGGATACATCTCAGGGTATGACATTGTTCTTGCTTTACGTAATCTCCTCTATCATTTTTATGAACATACAACATACTGTTCTTCTTCTTCAAAAATATACATGTCATAGTCATAAACCATCTTCATTTATCAGATACCTCTGATGTACTGCAAACTTTCCGCTGCCTGCATCTGGAACACCTGCAAACTGAAAGGCCATAAATCACAGCTAGCAAGAGTGCGTGCTTCTAATTTGTTTCTTTCAAAGCCTAATGTACTTCCATGAATAAGTGACAGTCATAGCTCAAATACAGACACATAGAGCACATGTTGTTCACGGTCAAGTGCAAGTACTTTTACATCTTTAATACACTCATGTAGCTGTATCCTGTATCCTTATACATACTCTAAAACATATTGTAAATTGTAATTGTAATAGTTACTACACTCTCAGAAAATAAAGTACATTATTGTACCTTTAGAGGAACAACAGCTTGTCATTGGTGTAGTATCCTCTAAGGTACTTATTTTTACCCTACTGCTTAAGAATATATATGTACCTTTTTGGCCCTTAAAAGGTACACATAGCTACCTTGAGGTCCAATAATGAGCCCTAGGGGGTATATTAGTGTAGATTGTGTCTTGGGGGACAGAAATGGACTCCTACTGTAACCGTATTTCCGACAGTGTACACTATTCACCCTGTTTGTTTGTTACAGACTGTTGGGCAATATGCATCGGATAATTTGTTTGCAGGTACACTACCGTTCAAAAGTTTGGGGTCACCCAGACAATTTTGTGTTTTCCATGAAAAGTCACACTTTTATTTCCCACCATAAGTTGTAAAATGAATAGAAAATATAGTCAAGACATTTTTCTGGCCATTTTGAGCATTTAATCGACCCCACAAATGTGATGCTCCAGAAACTCAATCTGCTCAAAGGAAGGTCAGTTTTATAGCTTCTCTAAAGAGCTAAACTGTTTTCAGCTGTGCTAACATGATTGTACAAGGGTTTTCTAATCCTCCATTAGCCTTCTGAGGCAATGAGCAAACACATTGTACCATTAGAACACTGGAGTGATAGTTGCTGGAAATGGGCCTCTATACACCTATGGAGATATTGCACCAAAAACCAGACATTTGCAGCTAGAATAGTCATTTACCACATTAGCAATGTATAGAGTGGATTTCTGATTAGTTTAAAGTGATCTTCATTGAAAAGAACAGTGCTTTTCTTTCAAAAATAAGGAAATCGGGGGCGTCGTGGCTCAGGAGGCTAAGGCGCCATACCATAAATCCGGGGACCCGGGTTCGATTCCGACCCGAGGTCATTTCCCGATCCCTCCCTGTCTCTCTCTCCCACTCATTTCCTGTCCTGTCTCTACACTGTCCTATCCAATAAAGGTGAAAAAAGCACAAAAAATATATTAAAAAAAATAAATAAATAAATAAGGAAATCAGAAGCACTTGATTGCCAGGTATGTTACACACACGAGGAATTTGACTCCGGTTCGACTTAGCTTTCATAGTACAGGAGTACGAGAGAGCAAAGTCCCGTAGCAGCCGTCTGCGGCGCCATCTTGGATGGAAATTTCAAAGTGACCCCAAACTTTTGAACGGTAGTGTAAGGTTGAGGTGAACAGCAAGCAGTAACCAACAATCCTGTAAAAGAACATCTATTCAAGGCCTTCAATATACTCACCAGTATACATGCTCTGGGCTTGTAGTACCTGAGTCCAGGACTCGTGACTTAATTTTAAGGACTCACGACTTGACTTGGACTTGAGCACTGATGACTCGGACTCGTGCATTAACTGCATTCGGACTCATAAACTGGAGACGAGGACTCTGATTTTTTCTTTTATTTTTGTAACATGCCATAATAATTTGGCATAAGATATTTATATTTATATCTAGATTAATTTTTATACTAATTTCGTGCAAGAGAACGCACATTCGCCTGTTCATATGTCATGTTCAGGAACAAACTAACGTTAATGGCGCTAAAATGCCTGGAGAGAACGCCTCTAGGATTGTTCGCTTTGACTTCTCGTGCAGTGGGAAAACTCAAACTTCTGTGTGTTCGATATGTAGAAGAACTATCGAGTAGACGACGGGGACAACCTCGAACTTCAATCGTCATTTGGCAAGACTCCACCCAGAGAAGGAAGTGACACGCTATGTTTATTGCTCTGTTGATAGTGGGCGGGGCTTGCTGAGCGATGAACTAGCTAGTGTTAACCCTCTCTCATGTTATTTGCCCTGTTGATAGTGGGCGGGGCTTGCTGAGCGATGAACAAGCTTTTTATCTGTAGCCTATTCACTAAAATGGTGCAGTCGAGCAGTAACGTTAGTCCAACACAGTAGCAGAGACGCTTTCACATAAAATCAGCAACATCCACCGTCAAATGGTGCGGATGGAGTCTTGTTCTCGGACTTGACTTGGATCAATAGTGGACTCAATTCGAAATTTTTTTTAATGACTTGGACTTGAATACTGTGGACTCAAGACTCGGACTCGAGGTTGAGTGACTCGATTACAACACTGACAAGCTCCAGTAAATTCAGAGTGACCACGATGATGATTCCTGAAGACAACACTGGTTGCTAAAGTCACTGAACCTTCTTCTTCTTCTTCTTCTTCTGGCTGTTCCCGTTAGGAGTCACCACAGCGGATAATGTCCCTCCATCTCCTCCTGTCCTCTGTATCTTCTTCTGTCACACCAACCGTCCTCATGTCCTCCTTCACCACATCCATAAATCTCATCTTTGGCCCTCCTTCTACCTGGCAACTCCATCTCCAGCATTCTTTTCCCAATATACCCTACATGTCCAAACCAT
Organism: Neoarius graeffei; assembly: GCF_027579695.1. Classification (NCBI taxonomy): domain Eukaryota; kingdom Metazoa; phylum Chordata; class Actinopteri; order Siluriformes; family Ariidae; genus Neoarius; species Neoarius graeffei. The sequence continues at coordinate 7,481,465 of NC_083593.1, read as the reverse complement.
CTCAATCTCACCTCTTTCACTTTGTCTCCAAGCCATCCTACATGTCCTGTTCCTCGAAAAAACCTCCTTGTTTCTAATCCTGTCCAACTTTGTCACTCCCAGAGAGAATCTCAACATCTTCAACTCTGCTACATCCAGTTCAGTTCAGCCTCCTGTCTTTTTGTCATTCTACTATAACATTAAATATAAAAACACATCCCGTTCAGTATGAATAACAAAAGTAATCCAATGTCAACAGTCGTTCAGATGTTTCTGAAGAACTGAAAATCGCAAAAGTCAACGATCCAACCTACACTGAAACTCAGATCCGTGTAGAGGAACTCAGAGCTCGCATGAATATTGAAGCAGAAATTGGAAACTGGATTTTTCAAGCTTTATTCCTAATTTATTGTCGGGAAAATTCCTTTCTGTCTGTCAGTGCTAAGAAAGATAAGTCTTGTGCATGAGTTATCTTTCCGTGCATGAGGGGGAGCGCTGATTAATTCAGGAAACACAGAGATAGACAAGCGTTGATAACGTGTGTTTCAAAGGAGTAGACTGGAGGCTCATAGTGTTTTCATAAGATCATATTGACCGTGTTCATTTCATTACTTACCCCAGGCTGTTTTTTTTTTTTTTAAATTACATAACAAATCTGTAAACTGTATTTGAAACTGATTAGGATTATAAAGTATATTTATGGGAATGGAAACAACAGCATTCTTCATGATTGTGTGGGAAAGTAAATTAGAGATGGAGGAAATGAACCAATGACTAAGGGCCCGTTTACACGAGGACGCTGTTGGGTAAAAACGACTAAATATTTTATCAGAAGTGCCTTTCGTTTACACGGGGACGGCGTTTCCGAGGCTGAAAAACGGATAAAATTGAAAACGCCTTCCAGAGTGGATAAGTTAAAAACAGCCCCCATTGCATATCCGTCTAAACTACCCAATACGCGAAACTCTGCTCGGATCTGCTCACGTCGGGTACGCGTTTACGTCATACATATGTCATATACTGCACATGCCAGCCCGGGAAGTAAGAAAGTAAGTAAAAAAGTAAGAGCATGTCTGATTACATCGATCCAACGGACCTTCAAGCTGCTCTGTGTTTTAATGCAGTAGATGTGTTTTCCTGCTCACCCGCCCAGCTGGAGCTCCTCAGTTTGGTGTCGCCAAGTTACACACACACACACACACGCGCACGCGCGCCGCCTATTCAAGCCGCTCGTGAAACCATAAACCCGAGACTGAAAACAAAACTAGCAGCCGAACGGATTTATTTTGCTGAGATGGACACTGCCTTTTCTCTTCTTCACCGAAACAAGAGTGAGTGTTACTTAATAAAGGCAGATTAAAAGAGTTTCGGTTTGCTCCTGCTCCTCCCTCGAGCACTACAGTACCTCAGCCGGACCGGTGTTCTGTAAAGTTATCCTAGCAAGTTCTCATACAGACCGTTTTATTATTCAAAACAAGTCATTACAAATTATTTGACTCGGCCAAAGACTCGACCAATACGCACAAAACATAAAAATCGGCAAATGCGTGAAATTCTCACCGATTTTCTATCAGCCCAGCTGATCGGTGGGACAAAACTACTGTTAAATTTTCCTACCCTCCTGGATTTCGCGCATGTGTAGTAGGCTTGGTAGGATAACTTGACAGAACAGCGGCGCAGATGTGCAGATCAGACAAGACGGAAGATGTTGCGCATGCGTGCAGACATAGCGGAGACATTTATGCGTCACCGTATAGACGCAGATTTCCTCCTTGAAAACGGTCGTGTAGACGCGGAAAAAAGTGAGAACGAAAACGGACTTTTGCGTTTTTGTTTTATACCGTCCCCGTGTAAAGTGGGCCTAACAGTGAATATAATCTCAGTAACATATGCACACACATTTTAGTGCTGTAATATGAAATGTTTTCTGTCTTGTTCGTTTGTTCATTCATCTTGAGTAGCCGCTGGTCAGAGTCATGTGGATCTGGAGCCTATCCCGGGAACACTGGGTTCGAGGCGGGAATACGCCCTGGAATGGGATGCCAATCACAACACGCTCTTGTTGATTAGTTTCCTATAACCGCATACCCCGAAAATAATTTATTCCCTACCTATTATTCATTTTGAAATAGTCAGTAATGGTCATATCCATCACCTCACAACCACACCAGTTCACTTTAAATTAAGTGTTTACTGCTTCCTCCTTTAAATCTATGCAAAGTCATTGTAATTTATGTGTAATAAATGTGATGTGCCCTGAGGGTCACGTTCAGTGACATCGCTTCAAAAAGATACAACTACTGTACAAGCAGGTATATATGTTATTATTATACATACAGGACACTTTTTTGATGGAATAAAAACATGTGTTCTATTCCCTTCTAGCAGGTTTCATTCATTTAGTTTGATACGTAGCATGCAATATTGTTAGCATATCCTATGTGTATTACGTCACTGTACCCAATGGAGAATGAGCGTTGAATATGGTTTATGATATTGTATGGTTGTCAAGACAACATGATGTCACATGTCGGAGACGTAAAACGTCCGTGCTAGCGAGTGACTGGGACAATTTGTAAATAAACATGGCTGCCAGGTTTGCTTTGTTAAATATGGAAGATTTTGAGAGAATTTTGAAAGAGAAAGATGCGTTGAACACCTGAAAGGAATGTATAATAATAATAATAATAATCTCATCATCTCTCGCCGCTTTATCCTTCTACAGGGTCGCAGGCAAGCTGGAGCCTATCCCAGCTGACTACGGGCGAAAGGCGGGGTACACCCTGGACAAGTCGCCAGGTCATCACAGGGCTGACACATAGACACAGACAACCATTCACACTCACATTCACACCTACGCTCAATTTAGAGTCACCAGTTAACCTAACCTGCATGTCTTTGGACTGTGGGGGAAACCGGAGCACCCGGAGGAAACCCACACGGACACGGGGAGAACATGCAAACTCCGCACAGAAAGGCCCTCGCCGGCCACGGGGCTCGAACCCGGACCTTCTTGCTGTGAGGCGACAGCGCTAACCACTACACCACCGTGCCGCCAATAATAATAATAATAATAATAATATTGGCTGGCTTTTTTTCATGGTATATCAGATATTTTCCATTCTGTCAGTAAAAGCGTTGAAACCAGCAGCACTAACCGAGCTATAAACATGGCCACTCAGAACTACAATAACCAAGATTCACAGTGCCCCCTGTCACCGGAGTATTGAACTCAGCTGTTGCTCATCTCTCAATCAACCACCACAGTATTTAAACCTCTCCCTCACACAGTTTCACTGTGAAGTATCGTTCTGAATTCCCAGTCCGTACCAAACCTCTATATCTCTGCCTGTTTCTTGCTGTTCTTTGACTCTTGCTATCCTTTTACCATTTACGCTTCCTGTTTTGCCTACGTTACCCTGTTCGCTGATTGACTGACCCTCGCCTGCCTTCTGACTACGATTAGAGCGCCATGATTTGGCTCTGTACTGTTTGCTCCCCGCTTTTTCCAGCAATTACATCTGTAAGTGCCTGCATCCTGACACATTCAGCTACTCGTCTTTGACTCATTCAGTATTATGCTAGCTGAATGGAATATATCTGATATACCATGAAAAAAAGCCAGCCAATATTATTAAATTATTCTATTCACATTCACTGGATATGAGCAATCATGCGCTCTGATTAGCTACTTTACTACTAGGCTATCAGCTCATATACCGTGAATAGAGAAAAACAAAATGGCGGAGTGTGTTACTGAACCAACCGAGGATGAAATAAAAACTCTACTTGAAAACAACCCCCCCCCTAAAAAAAGCGCAACATGTGGAATAAAAGTATCTGATGGTAAGAAACTATCTGTTTTTATTTTTCAAGATCACATTTTTCACAAATTGCTCCTGTCATTTGTTGACATTCTTCATCTTTAATCATTAAAATATTTATTATTATTTTTTTTTTAGACTGGTTCAAAAGCTCAAAGAAGTTTGAAAATTACAGAACTGAAATGTCCAAGGAAGAATTAAATAAATGTCTAAAACTATTCTATACCTCGCCACGACAGCAAGATGGCACCGCCTACAAAAAAACAACACTAAAATCAAATCGTGCAGTCAATATTGTTTTTTAAGAAGTCTGCCTAAGGGGAAAAGATTTTGTTGGATGTTTTGTATAAAGTTTTTATTTATTGAATTTGCAAAAAATAAAAATGCTGTTTCTTGGTGGTGTAGTGGTTAGCGCTGTCGTCTCACAGCAAGAAGGTCCGGGTTCGAGCCCCATGGCCAGCGAGGGCCTTTCTGTGCAGAGTTTGCATGTTCTCCCCGTGTCCGCGTGGGTTTCCTCCGGGTGCTCCGGTTTCCCCCACAGTCCAACGACATGCAGGTTAGGTTAACTGGTGACTCTAAATTGACCGTAGGTGTGAATGTGAAGGTGTGTGAATGGTTGTCTGTGTCTATGTGTCAGCCCTGTGATGACCTGGTGACTTGTCCAGGGTGTACCCCGCCTTTCGCCCGTAGTCAGCTGGAATAGACTCTAGCTTGCCCGCAACCCTGTAGAACAGGATAAGTGGTTACAGATAATGGATGAGATGGATGAATGGATAGGTATATGGATGCTGTTTCTCAAAATCCAGTGAATGTGGATAGAATAAAACAGTTATTCCACTCAATCTCATCATACATGGCTTATAGCTGACTCAGAGCTACTTGTCTCATTGGCTATCAGCTCGTGTACAACTCGATTTCATGGAATAACTTTTAATTATATTAAAATAAGTCTCTGTGACACAGGGACACCCAGTGACCCCAGTCATCTCTCCACTCCCTAATCCAGGCTCATGTATTTGTGCTTTTATTTCCGTGGTCAAGTTTCCAAAAGAGTCCTTCACTTTTCTTTTGGAGGTATTCATGTCGACAGAATTGGAGATGAAGCTTTCAGGCTGGGACACTGGGAGACAGTTTCAGGGGAGATGAATGGCATATTTTAGATCCTGAACCTTTGTATTCGTGGCTCAAGGCGACTTCAATGCATTCCACGTCTCTTCTCTAAACACGGCTCCAAAACACGACCCTCACTGAACCCTGACTCTCACATGAACCCAGGGGTCGGACGCATGCTATTTCCATTTCAACCAAACCTGAAGCCCACACACACACACACACACACGCGCACGCACACACACACTTGTCTTACTATCCTTGTGCACACCTTCCATTGAGAATTATTAAAGCCGCTAATTAATGCTGCTCTTAACCTCCTTAAGCAAAAAGAGAATTTTTGGCTTTTTTTTTTAAATAAAGGCTTCAGCTTTCATTTACAAAAAGGGCCCACATACATTTTTCCTCATGGGTATCAACCAGTGGCGGCTGGTAGCCTTTCAAACAGGGGAGGCTGGTCGGTTACGATATTTCCAGATTTTAAAAGAAAAAACATCAATTTTGCCCATACTCTTGCCTCTGATATGGCTGATTGTTGGCAGGGTCACAAACTGTGAAATAACAGGGTTTTTTTGGCCCATTAGCCTACTGTCCAATATACATGATGGTGGTGTTGGGGGGGGGGGTATATTTTAACATTTTATATTTTAAAATTGTGGCATGTTGTTTAAAAATTGATCATTATTGAAAGCAGCTCTTTGTCAGGAACCTCAGCAGTAACAGCAGAGTGTTCTGGAATAGGCACAAGCACTGACCTTGGGGAGCCAAACATAGAGCTGGGTGCCACACATTCCATTCAATGACACTCTCCCTATACTTTACTTATTTTGACTGAGGAATGTTTTATTGACAATTTTGATAACCCTTCACTTTTAATCCAGGTCTGTAGTGTGAAATGTTCTCGGCTGTGTTTTTGTTTAAAAATGTTTTCCAAATTGTAGCTGTGTTTAATTCATATCCAGAAAAATATATATTCCAATATAATATACTCAGCATAAACATTTTAAATAGATTCTATATTTTTGGTCCATCCATGACATATTACTAAAGTAGCCTATTTACTGTTGTTGATGTGGGTCACGTATTATTCCCTACCTTTTTCACCAAGTCAGTTTGAGGCGTTGGTCTACCCTGCTCTTTAATTTTAATTTTTTCCTCAAAAGGAAGACTGGCAAATGGCTTCGTCAAAATTAAATCAGCAATGCTCGGCATCCGTGCGCAGCTTTCTTGCTAGCTGACTAGCCCCCTCAAGTTCAAGTTCAGTCACTCAAATAAACGAAATTTCTGGAACTAAGATAGCAAACTTGGCAACACTATATTTACACTTTATTTACAATGAAAATATATACAAACTAAAAAAGCTGGTAGAAACCGTATGTAATGAATGAAATCGAAATGTAAGCTGATCTCTTACAATACACCACAGCACTTGCGAATCTGCATGGGACTGAACTGAAATTCACCGCTGCCTGTCTATATTTGAAACGAGCTGTCAATCAAAGAAAATATCCGGCCGCTTTCACCAATCACCAGTCTCCTCGCGGAAAGCTTTGCCATGTCCCTCCCACTGTGAGGCTCGGAGTCCGGTGGGCGGGCGTTTTCGCAGTATTTGTCCAATAACCGTCTTGCATTTTGATATTGAAAAGCGCATAGCTCCCAAATGCCACTGAAGTCCACTGAGGCTGGGAGTCCGTGGGAGTCCGTGGGCGGGCGTTTTCGCAGTATTTGTCCAATAATCGTCTTGCATTTTGATATTGAAAAGCGCAGAGCTCCCAAATGCCATTGAAGTCCACTGAGGCTGGGCTGCATCGCGCTGTCACGAGGGGGAAAAACTCACGCACACATTAGGCGAACTGGGGAAAGTTATAACGGAATGATTTCGCGCTGTAGTGGGTTGAGCACATATATTTCTATGATTCTGGATCTGAAATAGCAATGTTATAAGGTCGGCTATAACATAAGCCTAGCGCAATTCATCCTACACGATGTTCGTCATTTTTAGAGGAGGCTGAGCCTCCCTCGTTGTCTTAGAGCAATCGCCTGTGTTTCACTCACAGGATAAGACTAAATTAGCTGGGGGAAAACCAGGCCCTATCACTCCTCCTAACCAAATTGCCTTGTGTAAGCTCATCTCATCTCATCTCATTATCTGTAGCCGCTTTATCCTGTTCTACAGGGTCGCAGGCAAGCTGGAGCCTATCCCAGCTGACTACGGGCGAAAGGCGGGGTACACCCTGGACAAGTCGCCAGGTCATCACAGGGCTGACACATAGACACAGACAACCATTCACACTCACATTCACACCTACGCTCAATTTAGAGTCACCAGTTAACCTAACCTGCATGTCTTTGGACTGTGGGGGAAACCGGAGCACCCGGAGGAAACCCACGCGGACACGGGGAGAACATGCAAACTCCACACAGAAAGGCCCTCGCCGGCCACGGGGCTCGAACCCGGACCTTCTTGCTGTGAGGCGACAGCGCTAACCACTACACCACCGTGCCGCCCCTTGTGTAAGCTTTCCGATGGTAAATTTTACTGAGATTCATTCACATTTTGAGGTACATTCTGACATATATTCACATTGTGAAGTATGTATAATCTGAGGCACGTTCATATTCCGAGACACATTGTAAAGTAAGTTCACATTCTGAGATATAGTTACATCTGAGGTGTATTCTGAAAGACGTTTTTGAGGTAAATTCACGTTCAAAGGTACATTTACATGCTTAGGTATATTCACATTGGGAAGTAGCTACAATCTGAGGTACATTTTTGAGGTAATTTCATATTCCAAGGTACATTGTCAAGTAAACTTGATTTCTAGGGCCCATTTAACAAACAAGAAGAGCTGTCCCAAAGGTTCTGCACAGTGAACCAATAATAAAAGAACATAGAATAGATAGTCATAAGATAGAAAACAGCTGAACATTATTTTTTGAATAAATGCACACTTTATACCTGGAAAGTACCTCGAGATATTATTTTCCACTAAAAGCCTAAGAGTAGGAGTGTTTTACAGTAAGACAAGATTTAAAACTATCAAGGGAGAGGTAGGCCCTTTTACCAAGAGGGAGTCCATTCCAGAGGTGAGGGGCAGCAACTGAGAAAGTGCAGATCTCCCTTTTATTTTAACCGGGACTGGGGTACCTGAGTGTCCTGGGAGCAGAGTACAGAGCCAGGAGTTCACAAACGTACTGTGGAGACTGCCCATGCAGTACCTTATAAACATACAATAAAATTTTAATGTCAATTGAAAAGCTAACTGTCTACCGGTGCAGTGAATCCAGGACAGGTGAGATTTGTGGTGTCTCTTTTTAGCTCCTGTTAGCAGTCTCGCTGATGCATTGTGGATGAGCTATAGGTGAGCTAGAGTCAGCTTCAGGAGACCAAAAGACAGAGAAGTGATCAGTGCATGGACAACAGTTGCCAAATCTTTCTAATCTGGCAACAGAGCAAAGATGAAAAGAAGCTGCTCTTGGCAATGACATTAATCCACTTCCCAAAATTTAGACATGGCAAGAATAACACCGGGCAGCACGGTGGTGTAGTGGTTAGCGCTGTCGCCTCACAGCAAGAAGGTCCTGGGTTCGAGCCCCGGGGCCGGCGAGGGCCTTTCTGTGCGGAGTTTGCATGTTCTCCCCGTGTCCGCGTGGGTTTCCTCCGGGTGCTCCGGTTTCCCCCACAGTCCAAAGACATGCAGGTTAGGTTAACTGGTGACTCTAAATTGACCGTAGGTGTGAATGGTTGTCTATGTGTCAGCCCTGTGATGACCTGGCAACTTCTCCAGGGTGTACCCCGCCTTTCGCCCGTAGTCAGCTGGGATAGGCTCCAGCTTGCCTGCGACCCTGTAGAAGGATAAAGCGGCTAGAGATAATGAGATGAGATGAGAAGAATAACACCAAGATTTCTGACAGTCTTTATGATTGATAGATAGTGAACCAAGCTGATTACCAACAACAGTGAGAGAGGGTGCAGGGTCAAAGATAATGACTTCTGTTTTATTTTCATTCAGTTGAAAGAAGTTATTTGCCATGCAGCAGTTCATGTCAATTTGGCAGTTTAACAGGTTACTTATGGCACAGGTTTTGTCAAGTTTAATAAGGACGTAGAACCGTGTATTGTTAGCATAACAGTGGTAAGGAATACAATATTTCTGAAAGATAGAACCTACAGGAAGCATATAAAGGGAATATAAAAGGGAGCTCAAAATGGAACCTTGAAATGGGTGCAGATGATGAGAAGGAACTGCCAATGTTAACAGAAAAGGTTCTGCCCTTGAGGTCAGGGGTGAACCAGTTCAGAGAAGAACCATGACATTGAAGCAAGATGTTTTGGTCAGTAGTATTGAATGCCGCACTGAGATCCAGTTGGACTAAAACTGCACATAGACCACAATCAGTGTTCACTGAAATGTCATTTGTGACTTTTAACAGTTCTGAGTAGTGTTCAGTTAAATTAGTGTAGATAAGAGAAGAGCTGAGTGAAAACATTTTCCATGACCTTGGAAAGAAATGAGAAGTTAGAAATAGGCCTTTAGCCATGATGAACAGAGGGATTGAGATTGAGCTTCTTGAGTAAATGTTGAACAATGGTGTGTTTGAGATGTGGGGGTACACTACCATTTATTAAATAACTGTTTATTATGGCTAGAACAAGGGGACCAACTGTAGCAAAAACCTCCATAAAAAGGCATGTGGGGACGGCGTCCAATGTGCAGTCTGTTGGCTTCAAATATAGAACAATGATCGCAGTGAGCTGAGAAAGAGATAATTGGCTGGAAGTGATTAAGATGGCTGAATGGTAGTATTGGAGCAGATGATCTTTGATGGAGGTGGAACGCTTGACCTGATATCCTGGATTTTACTGATGAAGAAATTTATGAAAAACTCACACATGTCAGGTGAAGCTTCCAGGAAAGTAGTGATGACAGGATTGAGGATGGAGTTGATGGTGTTTTTTTTTTTACGGTCTTTACAGTGGATTCATTTTGTTTCAAGAATTCTAGGAAAATTGCATAAGATACATGTAGCCTGTCTTTTTTCCACCAATGCTCAGCCATCGTGCACTCCCATCTCGGAGCATGTGTGGTTTCATTTAGCCAGGATTACATATTGGTTTTAGCAAAAGGTCTCCGAAGCTTTAGAGTTGCAACGAAATCAAGAGTGTTATTACATACACTATATAAGAGGCCCAGCAGCTCCATTCTGAGGTACATTGTTTAGTAAATTCACATTCAGAGGTACAGTCTGATGTACATTCAGGGCATATAACAAAAGAATAAGGTTTTAGCAAAAGCTAGACATTGTGAGGTGGCAATGGGGCTGACGTTACCTCCTCCACTTTCGAGCAGCTGCACCTTGCACCAACATTTCTCTGCTTGCACTGAGATTCATTTCACTTGCGTGCGGTGAGTTGTTGTAGGTAACGCCCGGAAAACCCAGAGTGGATTTTCAGTGGTATGTGTATTCTCTTATCGATCAAGTGGAATGGATTCTTTCACGAAGCAATAGAAACGGCGCTGGGTGAACTAATATTTTATGTTAAGTGTGGGGGGGTCCAAACGAAAAATTATGAAATGTGAAGGGGACATGTCCCCTTCACATTCAATGGTGGCGACGCCCATGAAACACACGCTCACTGCGAAGTATTGAGTTACATTGTGGATGCTTTACCGAGCCTTAGCTCTTTGTTTGCAATCCCGGTTTCCTGATTCCTGTTTGCGCTTTTGTCCTTGCCTATGATACTTTTGTGCCTTGCTTGACCATCCACTTTCTTTCATATTTACGATTCCTGCTCGCCATTTTGGATTGTTTGCCTGTGTCTTTTTTCTTAATAAAACTACTTCTGCAATTACATCCATCTCCAAGCCTTCCCTGACAGCTTGAAGTGATGAAGGTGGCTGAATGGCAGTATTGGAGCAGATAATCTTCTGATGGAGATGGAACGCTTTACCTGATATCCTGGATTTTATTGATGAAGAAATTTATGAAGAACTCGCACATGTCAGGTGAAGCTTCCAGGAAAGTATTGATTAAAGGATTGAGGATGGAGTTGATGGTGGTCCAGGAGCATTTTTGTGTGTGTGATTAATCCAGATTTTTTTTTTTGCAGTCTTTACAGTGGATTCATTTTGTTTCAAGAATTCTAGGAAAATACACAAGATGCATGTAGTCTGTCTTTTTTTCCACCAATGCTCAGCCATCGTGCACTCCCATCTCAGAGCATGTGTGGTTTCATTTAGCCAGGATTACATATTGTTTTTAGCGAAAGGTCTCCGAAGCTTTAGAGTTGCAACGAAATCGAGAGTGTCATTGCATACAAATCTGTGGTTGGTTGAAGACAGCAACTGGACTTGCTTGAAGATTCTTGAAAACGTTTCGCCTCTCATCCTAAAGGCTTCCTCAGTTCTGTCTGACTAAAGGGAGTATCCAGTATTTATCCTCTCGTGGATCATCATAGAATCCGAATCAGAATGCTGATGGCTGCATTGTAGGTGGCTGATAAAAGATGTCATAGACACCCACCTCTGTTCAATGATGGTCGTTCCAGGTTGACAAAAATGAACGATCCTCTCTGGCTAAGATGTCTGCCAGTTTTCTGGAAGTCCTCTCATACTCCCGCACCAGTCGAAGGGATCTCATCCCAAAGTGTGTAGAAACATATCTGTGACGAATCTCAGTCATCCAGGTACATAGTAATCTGTGGCTGGTTGAAGAGAGCAACTGGACTTGCTTGAAGGTTCTTGAAAATGTTTCAACCTGGAACGACCATCATTGAACAGAGGTGGGTGTCTATGACATCTTTTATCAGCCACCTACAATGCAGCCATCAGCATTCTGATTCGGATTCTATGATGATCCATGAGAGGATAAATACTGGATACTCCCTTTAGTCAGACAGAACTGAGGATGCCTTTAGGATGAGAGGCGAAACATTTTCAAGAATCTTCAAGCAAGTCCAGTTGCTCTCTTCAACCAACCACAGATTACTATGTACCTGGATGACTGAGATTCGTCACAGATATGTTATTACTAGTGCTGTCAAAAATGTCGCGTTATTAACGCGTTAACTTGACTCAATTTTAACGGCGATAATTTTTTTTATCGCGAGATTAACGCTCTGTGACATGATGCCACGCCCCGCACAGCCAGAGTCCTCTGCCTTCCCCCGAAGAGCCACGGTGCTCGGCTTAGGTTTCGTTTTCCCATCGTCGGCTCCAGCCCCACTTTGCAGTGGCTGTGACAAGACGTGTTATGCTCTGCAATAAAAAAAAAAAAAAAACATTGGTACAACCAGTGTTCAAACTATGCCGATATTTTTGGGGGGTCCCTTTATTCCCTTGGGGGGTGCTTGCGCTTGTCTCAGAGCGCGGCTCTCCATCGCGCGCTCACTTCAGATATGCAAATGCTTCCCGTTACACACGATTGCTGTGTCAATAAACATCATTTTGACAATACTTTAGAGACCCCCCAACATTTCCCAAATCATGTTTTCAAGGGATCTCATGTCTGTTTCAGGGGATCTCGGATCCCCCGAGTACCCCCGTAGTTCGAACGGTGAGCAAGCCCATTCACTGTTTTATGCTGATAAGAGAATTACAATGGTTTTTCATGTGACAAAAATGTGCGATTAAATTGCGATTAATCGCGAGTTAACTATGACAGTCGCGACATTAATCGCGATTAAATATTTTAATCGCTTGACAGCACTAGTTATTACATACACTATATAAGAGGCCCAGCAGCTCCATTCTGAGGTACATTGTTCAGTAAATTCACATTTAGAGGTGCAGTCTGATGTACATTTACCGTACCTTCTGGGATACTTTGCTACAAATGAAGATAAGCTGCATGTCATTAATTCAGCTCTCTGTTAAGCTGTGTTGTATACATGCAAACAAGTAAAAGAAGAAAAGACTCCATTCTGTAATGACTTTCACGGCACATAGCTGTACTTTATGCAAACAAATTCTTCATGATACCTAAAATGCACACATCGTATCCTGGACTTCTGATGAAAACTGTTATCAGTTTCTGAAAGCACAGAGGACTGAAACACTGCCACACACCTGATTATGAGATATCATCAGTTGCTTAGGTAATATGAAAAACAGCTGTGTGGAAACAGAAGACAGGAAAAAAAGAACACAAAGAGACCTACAGTATACAGTACATCACCATCATATCATATTCACTGTATACAGTGTTTGATAAAAGTTATGAGTTTGCCAATATGAAGTTGATACCATGCAGTGGACAAACGAGAACATACGTTTCAGGGGTTAATGGAGTTCATCGCTGCTGAGATATTAAAGCAGTAAGGTCTCTGTCATCTGGCCTCAGTTTATGCAAAGGGTTTGGTGGTTCCTTTTCACCAGAACTGAGAGCCTGCAAGTTGTGGATGTTGTTGCTGATGGAAAATAAAGCCCTGAAAGCAAAGGGATGGGTGGGGTTGATGAAAGAGGACAGAGATATAATGACATGTCTGTCCAGTTCAGGAGCAGAAGGTGAGAAGAAGACAAATGAACACACATCCTGGGAGGATTTATATTCACTGCTCCAGTAAAGTCCATCAGAAACATTACAGGTATGGATATCTTATTTTTTATGTGTGTATAGTTTAGTAAGAATCAAATAGTACCATTAATATCGATATAATATCTCATCTCATTATCTCTAGCCGCTTTATCCTGTTCTACAGGGTCGCAGGCAAGCTGGAGCCTATCCCAGCTGACTATGGGCGAAAGGCGGGGTACACCCTGGACAAGTCGCCAGGTCATCACAGGGCCAACACATAGACAACCATTCACACTCACATTCACACCTACGGTCAATTTAAAACCCACACGGACACGGGGAGAACATGCAAACTCCACACAGAAAGGCCCTCGCCGGCCCCGGGGCTCGAACCCAGGACCTTCTTGCTGTGAGGCGACAGCGCTAACCACTACACCACCGTGCCGCCCCGATATAATATCAAAGGTACAATACTCTGTAACTATACTGTAACACATATAAGAAATAATGTGTAGTCTATACAAATAAGTGAAGTGTTATTTGAAATCATTATGTTTCTTACCAAAATGGATCAGCTTATTTCAGTTGCACGGCTCTTCTCAAGAGAGTTTGCGAAGAACAGCTGTTTTTGGGTTCTGTTTTCATGCCAGCATGAGCATGTGTTGCGATTTTGTTTGAGTCCAAGCCTATCTGCACGATTTTGCTATTTCAATGGTCACAAATGAAGGCATTGTAAGAATGGACTATGGGGTGTGCCGTTTGATATTCACAGACGCAGACGCATCGGTGATTCTCATCCATGGATTGCAGAGTGTTTATCTTCACCCCTCTAATAAAAGTTCAGTCTTTCTCTGACTTTAACCATAATATTTAGATAAAACTCTCCAGGATTGGGCTTTTTAAATCAGTCCCCCCAGGATTTCACGGGCCTTTTTTGTGATTGTTGCGGGCTAAAATGTCTGATGTTGCGGGGGGGGGGTTCCAGAAAGTTGCGGTGTTTTTTAGGTTTTTGTTGCGATTACATTGCGGGAGGAAGTGAAAGTAATTGTTGCGATTTTTTCTTTTTGTGATTAGAATTGAGTGATATGTTAAATATTAAGTTATTACTGAAAAACTATTGATTAAAAAAACAAAGACACTGAGAAATGGTCCTATAAACATCTTTACCAATATAAAAGATTACCAGGGCTACAAAAATGCAGAAAAATAGGCTTTACTTATCCAAATGCACCTGTTGGTTCAAAAGTTAAAGTCCAGAGAACCTCACAGCACAACATGAAGTTACCTTAAAATATAATATAAATGCCTCAGCTTTCATGTAAGAAAAAAACTATTAATGCTAGTACTGTGTGCAGGCAGTCTCTCCTGAAGACTAAATTAAACGATAATTATAAACTAATAAAATAAATGGCTCAGGCTTCATAGAAGAAAAAAAAAACAATTTGAACAGAATCTCACAGTATGATGCTGAAGCTGCCTAAACAATGGAAAATAAAATACCATTTTGGCAAAAATGTTGGCATCCATTAATTTCTCGTATTAAGTAAAAAAATAATGTAAAGTGCACACAGTCCTTCACTGTAAACATAACACACTTTCAGTAACAGAATTTAAGCCTACATAAACACTGACTCGCACATGCTGCTTCTCTTGAACGTATACACGGAAGTAAGGCAGAAGGTAGTTTGTCGATGTCACCTCAAGACGACGCCAACGATTGGTCAAATTTGCGGGAAAGTTGCGGTGATTGGATATAATTGCAACACCGCCCTGAATTCGCAGGGATTGGTTGAATTTGCGTTGAAGTTGCAAATCACAACATCGTGAAATCCTGGAGGGTCTGTTTAATTCTCCTGGGATATAGAGATGTTTGTTTAAAAAAAAATAGCTTTGCTCGAGATTGTGTGTTTTACCATCACGTCAGGACCAGAATCAGCATCAGACTCAACTTCGCAGAACACATTGCAGCCTACAAACATGGCTTCCAGGAACATCTCGACCACGTCACATACTGATCACCTCCACCTGGACTCGGTCACACACGGACAGGTTCACACACTCACATCAACTCTAGCTGAGGATTTTCAGAAGCCATACTCAATGTAAAGTACGCTCCAGTGTCTATTAGCTTGACATATCAAACCTTCATTTATCCTTTAAACCTTTATTTGTTTCTCTGGTTTTTGCCGTGTTCAGACCCTCCACGATTTTGCGATGTTGCGATTTGCAACTTCAACGCAAATTCAACCAATCCCCGCGATTGGTAACCATCATACTGTGAAATTCTGTTCAAATTGTTTTTTTTTCTTCTATGAAGCCTGAGCCATTTATTTTATTAGTTTATAATTATTGTTTAATTTAGTCTTCAGGAGAGACTGCCTGCACACAGTACTAGTATTAATAGTTTTTTTTTTCTTACATGAAAGCTGAGGCATTTATATTATATTTTAAGGTAACTTCATGTTGTGCTGTGAGGTCCTATGCACTTTAACTTTTGAACCAACAGGAGCATTTGGATAAGTAAAGCCTATTTTTCTGCATTTTTGTAGTCCTGGTAATCTTTTATATTGGTAAAGTTGTTTATAGGACCATTTCTCAGTGTCTTTGTTTTTTTAATCAATAGTTTTTCAGTAATAACTTAATATTTAACATATCACTCAATTTTAATCACAAAAAGAGAAAATCCCAACAATTTCTCGCAACTTTCACTAAAAACAGTCTTTAAACTGTAATAGACTTTTAGCTTATATATTGAACTACAAGTGAACGAAATCTCAGTGAATTTGAATGAAGACCACATGAGTTTTGTTGCCTGTAAAATTTGGTTCCATGGCCCAAGAACATAAATAATAATGAGAGATTACAAGGAAGTTTGATTCCTGAACGTTTCACATGACAACTTCCAAAGAAACTTCACTTTCTTACATAAAGCAGTGTATTAGGTGGGTCAGGATCTCAAATTAAGATTATGACAATAAATCCTTATTTTTATTCTTCAGGCCACAACTTTTGTCTGAATTTCAGTGAAAAACAAACGACACAATTATGTTGATGATTGCAAGTTTCAAATGACCGGTGTTTTATTTCTCAACTTATAAACTTGATCTTGGTGTCATTTTAAAGGGTTTTTCAAGCTCTTTCTGTCTCTTTTAGTGTTTAACCATGTTGAAAGTTTTGCTCAGCTGTGACTGCTTTAATAAAAACCTGAAGTGAGAATATGCGGTGTTTTGGAAGCATGGACTTCATATGAATGTAATTTTAGTGCGTTTCCTCATTTTACTGAAAGGTCTCCAAAGCACGATTATAACAGAAAAGATTTTTGTACGATTTAAAGATGTTTTATCATTGACTGACTGTGCAGAGCTGGAAAGACTTTTTTTTTTATTTAGTTTGTTTTCATTCATCTTCCATTTCAGTTGTTTTGCTCCATCATAGTCAGCATGATTACCATACTATGGTATGTTATATGGTTACTATGCATACCGTTCAATCTCAGTGTTGTTGTCCTTAGTGACTCTGAACAGTCTGAGAGCCTCAGAAACATGTTACAGTTATACAGCAGGCTGCACCCATGGTGTCTGACAGTCTTTCTGACGCAGCCTGCACAAACTCACACTTCAGTTTTTGAACATATGAGGAAAAATAACTTTAATAAAAGTATCTTTTTTTAAATTCTCATCTCATTATCTCTAGCCGCTTTATCCTGTTCTACAGGGTCGCAGGCAAGCTGGAGCCTATCCCAGCTGACTACGGGCGAAAGGCGGGGTACACCCTGGACAAGTCGCCAGGTCATCACAGGGCTGACACATAGACACAGACAACCATTCACACTCACATTCACACCTACGGTCAATTTAGAGTCACCAGTTAACCTAACCTGCATGTCTTTGGACTGTGGGGGAAACCGGAGCACCCGGAGGAAACCCACGTGGAAACGGGGAGAACATGCAAACTCCACACAGAAAGGCCCTCGCCGGCCACGGGGCTCGAACCCAGGACCTTCTTGCTGTGAGGCGACAGCGCTAACCACTACACCACTGTGCCGCCCTTTTTAAATTCTATATGGGAAAAATAATTAGTGTGTGAAGCACTTCAACTAAAAGCACTTCAACTCAGTGGCCACTTTATTAGGAATATGTGTGTGCTCACACACGTACACATACACCATATTAACCATTAGCATTTAGCACATTAGTCTTCGCATGTTAGCATGCTAACAGTGAACATGTCTGTAGAGCTCTCTTAGGTGTGGGTGGAGCACAGAGGACGGCAGGACAAAGCTTCAGGTAAGAATAGGCTTTTATTGCCAGACTTTTCAGTATAACAACAGTTCTATTCGGGTAAATACACACACACACGCTGTGTTCTTGTCCCGGGAAGAGCTCCCCTCTGCTCTCCCTCTGCCTCCTTAAATAGGGCACGGTTACTGGGAAGACACACAAACATGTTAATTACCGTCAGGTGTAGTGATTCTGCCACTCACCTTCCCTGGCTCCGCCCTCCAGTCACAGACCGGCGCTTGACCACACCCACGCTGCCACATACCCCCACCGCCCGACTCAGGCCGGGCGGCCGTCCGGCCCGCAGCTGACTCCCCCCCCCCCTTGACGGGACAGGAAGTCCGCCACGACCATCTGCGCCCCCGGCCTGTGGACCACCTTGAAATTGAAGGGTTGGAGTGCCAGATACCAGTGGGTGATCCACGCGTTGGCATCTTTCATGCGGTGGAGCCACTGGAGGGGCGCGTGGTCTGAACAGAGGGTGAAAGGGCGCCCCAGCAGGTAGTAACGGAGGGCGAGGACCGCCCACTTGATTGCCAGGCATTCTTTCTCAATCGTGCTGTAGCGCCCCTCACGCACCGACAGCTTCCTGCTAATGTACAGGATGGGGCGGTCCTCCCCCTCCACCTCCTGGGACAACACCGCCCCCAGCCCTCTGTCCGACGCGTCGGTCTACAACACAAAAGGGAGAGAAAAGTCAGGGGAGTGTAATAGTGGCCCCCCACACAGTGCAGCCTTTACCTCAGAGAAAGCCCGCTGGCACTGCTCCGTCCACTGGACCGGATCTGGCGCCCCCTTTTTAGTGAGGTCAGTCAGCGGGCTGGTGACGTCCGAATAATTAGGTATAAACCTACGATAGTAGCCAGCCAGCCCCAGGAACTGTCTCACCCCCTTTTTGGTCTTGGGCAGGCCGCAATCGCTGCTGTCTTATTAATTTGGGGACGCACCTGCCCGTTGCCCAAGTGGAAGCCCAGATACCGTACTTCCACCCGCCCAATCGCACACTTCTTTGGGTTGGCAGTGAGACCCGCCCGCCTCAGCGACCTAAGGACGGCCCTCAGGTGTTGCAAGTGTCGCTGCCAGTCGTTACTATAAATGATAATATCATCAAGATATGCGGCCACATAGGTGGCGTGGGGCCGGAGGACCCTGTCCATCAGCCGCTGAAATGTAGCGGGCGCCCCAAATAGCCCAAAAGGAAGTGTGACAAATTGGTGTAAGCCGAACGGTGTGGAAAAGGCTGTTTTCTCCCGGGATAATGGAGTCAAGGGGATCTGCCAATATCCCTTCGTCAAATCCAGTGTCGAGTAAAAGTGAGCCGTGCCTAGTCGATCGAGCAGCTCGTCAATACGAGGCATTGGGTACGCGTCGAATTTAGACACAGCGTTGACTTTTCTATTGTAGGTATCATGCCGCCATCTTGTGTCAGAACTACAATTCCCAGGCAACTTCCGTGTGATCTACGTCACGCGTGGGCGGGATCACCTACGTCAGTCTGCCATGCACGCATAAATCCAAGCGGAAGCTCTGCCATTTTGTCTCTCGCGTCTGGCTTCCGATGGATCTGGACGTATAAAGAGGCACTCTCCACCAAAAAGACGTCTTCTTTCTTGCAAGATCCATCACTCAGCGCGATTTTCTTTCTTACCCTTGGCAAAGGTAAACTCTAGAGTCGCGCGATCTTTAAACTCAACCTGAGTTACAACCGGTTTACTTGCATTAGAAGTGACGTCACGACTGCAGCCCAGGCAGTTAAAAGTTAAGAAGCGATTGAATCCTTTTTAACTCAAAAGCGCTGTGCATCTTATTCTGATCAGAGACTTTTCCTCACGAACGCTGAGGTTCGGACCAAGAATCCTCTGCTTTCCACGGGAACCACCCGAGTGCTCCGCTGGACCCGAAAGTTTTCTACGCCTCCATCACGAGCGGCTCACGTGCTCCCACGGCGAGGCCTGAAACTACACCGGCGAATAGTTCTTCATATCTTGCTAAAGGCAGGATTAAGTAAAATTTTGGCATTTGGGCATAATTAGGATAGTCTTAGGAATTTGCTTTTATTTGAAATAGTGTGAATTTAAACCCAGGTTTATCTGTTACACTGTTAGACACGCAGCGTGTTGATTTATTTTGGTTCTATGTTCTCTCAATTGTTTAATAGATAGGCTGTGCATGCTTTCTTATTCTGACTAACACCTTCATTTCCTTATCATACATTTTGACCTTATCAAGGCTTCAGTGAGTTTGGTAACGTTATGAGTGTGGAATCTTCTTGTGACTGAGAAAACACGTGCTCAACAGGCCTGATACACTTCAGATAGCTTCCCTTTGTCTTTAGCAACACGTGCTCAGTAGGCCTCACCAGGCCTAATAAACACACTTTAACTAGGCCATAGGGCCTTTAGCAAACTCACACTAGCAACACAAGGCTAAACACAGAGCTAATCCTTTGTTCTGTTTAGATAACATTCTTTTGTTTAGCTACCAACAAGCTAGGCCTCCACCACGTGTAGTTAGCTACACGAGGCTAAACACATGGTCAAGTCCTTCACACACACACACACACACACACACACACACACCTCACTTCTTGTATATATTGATTTATTATTTTATCTTTTTATCTTTGTATAATAAATTCATTTATTAAACAAACTGTGTTTATTTGTGTGAACAACAATATCTGAAGTCCCCAATCTTCTCAAAGAATTCAAAAAGGGTGCATATGTTATGTAATATGGTAAGTGATCGTAATAATTTGGAAATATACCATAATTTAGCTGTTTGGTAATTTATTATTAAGCACCAGGATTAATGGTATGATTCACTAAATGATTCATTGAATGATTCACTAAATGATTCATTGAATGATTCACTAAATGATTCATTGAACGATTCACTAAATGATTCATTGAACGATTCATTGAACGATTCACTGAATGATTCACTTCAAATGAGACTGATTCTATGGTATGATTCAATTCAAACGAGTCAAATTAAACGATTCAATGGGATTGATTCATTTTAATTATTGACCTTCAAAATTTAATGAGACTGATTTAACGAGATTGATCACTTAATTTCAATAATTAACTGATTGCACCCACACTATAGTCCACACAGAACCGGACCGACCCGTCGGCCTTAGGTACCAAGACCACCGGGCTGCTCCAGTCACTGTGGGACTCCTCGACGATGCCCATTTCGAGCATGGTCTGAAGTTCTTCCCGAACCACCTTTTTTTTGTGTTCGGGTAGCCTGTAAGGGCGGCTACGCACTACCACCCCCGGGGGCGTCTCTATGTGGTGTTCTATGAGGTTAGTGCGACCGGGCAGGGGCGAGAACACATCCGAAAACTTGGCCTGCAACTGGGCGACCTCCGTGAGTTGGGTCGGGGAGAGGTGGTCTCCACAGGGGACCGGAGAGGTACGTGATGCCAATGTCCCTTTTTGAACCTCCGGCCCCAGCTCCGCTTTCTCCGGAACTACCGACACCAACGCCACGGGGACCTCCTCATTCCAGAGTTTAAGTAGATTGAGGTGGTAGATCTGTAGCGCCCCCCCCCCGTCCGTTCGCCTCACCTCATAGTCGACGTCCCTGACTCGCCGTGTGACCTCAAAGGGTCCTTGCCACTTGGCGATTAATTTGGAGCTCGACGTGGGCAACAGTACGAGTACCTTATCTCCCGGAGTGAACTCTCTAAGGCGCGTGCCCTTGTTGTACAGGCAGGCTTGCCGTTCCTGGGCCTGCCGCAAATTCTCCTGAGTTAGGTGGGTGAGCATGTGGAGTTTTGCGCGCAGGTCCATAATGTACGGAATTTCGTTTTTACTCTGTGAAAGTCCCTCCTCCCAATTTTCTCACAGCACATCTAAAATGCCGCGCGGCTTACGCCCGTATAACAATTCAAACAGGGAGAACCCCGTGGAGGCTTGGGGGACCTCTCGCACTGCAAATAACAAGGGTTCGAGCCATTTATCCCAGTTACGTGCATCCTCACTTACGAATTTTTTGATTATATTCTTGAGGGTGCGATTGAACCGTTCAACTAAACCGTCCGTTTGTGGGTGATAAACGCTGGTGTGGATCGGCTTGATACCTAATAGCCCATACAGTTCGCTCAGTGTTCGTGACATAAACGAGGTGCCTTGGTCAGTCAGAATCTCTTTCGGGATTCCAACTCGGGAGATGACACGGAAGAGGGCCTCCGCAATACTGCGTGCTGAGATATTGCGAAGAGGCACCGCTTCCGGGTATCGCGTTGCATAGTCCACCAGAACTAATATAAAGCGGTACCCTCGTGTTGACCGATCTAATGGCCCGACGAGATCCATCCCAATTCTTTCGAACGGGGTCTCGATTAATGGTAGGGGGCGCAAAGGCACTTTTGGAATGGCCGCTGGATTTACTAACTGGCATTCGCGGCACGCCGTACACCACCTACGGACATTGCCGCGAATCCCCAGCCAATAGAATTGGGCCATTATTCGGGCTAGTGTCTTATCCTGCCCTAGGTGTCCAGCCATGGGATTAAAGTGAGCCGCCTGAAATACCAATTCCCGGCGGCTCTTTGGAATTAACAGCTGTGTGACTCGCTCTTTCGTCTGAGTGTCCTGCGTCACTCGGTATAATCTATCCTTCATAATAGAAAAATAGGGGAAGGACGGGGTAGCGTTCGGCTGGAGCATTTGACCATCGATCGATTACTCTCACTTGGTCAAACGCATGTCGCAGAGTCTCATCTCGCGATTGTTCTAATGGGAAATCCGCGAGGGATTCCCCAACAGAAAGAGGAGGAGCCGGCGGCTCCTCACTCTGTCGCGGAGATGACGTAGACGGCTCTGCGACAGCAGCTCCAGCCAAAGCGACACCGGGACCTCCCCCTGTCAAATGGCAGGACCCACTCTTTACTAGGGGCGTCATTAAACCCCGAAATCCCGGCCAATCAGTCCCCAAAATTAAAGAGTGGGTAAGGCGAGGATTAACTGTCGCCTTCACTATAGATTTTTCCCCTCTGAAAAATATGTGGACCGACACCAAAGGGTAGCTGTGAACATCCCCGTGCACACACATCACCTTCACCCCCTGTGCTCCCCCCAATGCCTCGTCTTGCACCAGGCTTTGGCGGATCAAGGTCTGATTACAACCAGAATCCACCAACGCCTGATATGTAGCCCCTTGGACACTCACCGGTATGCGATACGCTCCGGCCCGATCGAGGGCAGCTTCTGGCGCGTCGGGGATCCGTACCACTGCTCCCACCTCCATTGCTGCGCACTGTTGTTGCAGGTGGCCCGCTCCCCGCAGCGCCAGCAAACCGGCCCGGGCTTTCCCTCTGCACCGGTGCTCTGGAGCTCACTCACCTGAGGGGGGGGAGAGACAGACACAGAAGGGAGAAATGGGAGGGCACCACGGGTGCGGCGGGCCGGCTGGGGTGGAGCCGGCCCCCGTCTCCATGGTGGGGGAATGGGGTGAGGACGGGACACAGAAAGGAGGGGAGAAAGAGAGAGAGAAGAGGAGAGAAGAGAAGACGTCATCGGCTGTCCTGCCGCCGGAACAGCCGCCAAATGATCCTCCGCCAGTCCTACTGCCTGATCCAGCGACGCCGGGCGGTGGCACTGGACCCACTCCGCGGTTCCGGCTGGTAAGCGGGCGATGAACTGCTCCAGCACCACCTGATCGATGATTCCCTCGGCGTTGCGATCGTCGGCCCTCAGCTACCGCCAGCAGGCGTCCCGGAGCTGCTGGCCGAACGCGAACGGCCGGCCGACTTCCTCCAACCGCAGCGTGCGGAAGCGCTGGCGCTGTTGTTCTGGTGTGCACCCCACGCACTGGAGGACGGCCCGGCGAAGGTCCGCGTAGGCCAGCCGGCGGTCGGCGGGGAGCTGTAGTGCGGCCAGCTGCGCCTCTCCTATCAGGAGGGGGAGGAGGCGCGCCGCGCGCTGCTCCATCGGCCACCCCGAGGCTTCGGCGACCTGTTCGAACAATGCGAGGAACGCCTCGGGGTCGTCCTGCGGGCCCATCTTGGTCACGGTGAGGGGAGACGGGCCCGTGGCCGGGGCGCTGGTGGACCCCGCCGACGCGAGGAGATGCCGGAACGCCTCGCGATCTTCCTGCTGGGCCAGCACCAGGGCTTCGAAGCGCCGCTCTTGTTCCTTTCGGAGCGTGACGAGCACCTGGTGCTGGCTTTGCTGAGCCGTGGCGAGGGCGTGGACCAGGTCCACAAACGGGGAGGATTCCATGGGGCTGCTGGGTTGGTGCTCCACCTTTCTCCCGGGTTTCGGCACCACTGTAGAGCTCTCTTAGGTGTGGGTGGAGCACAGAGGACGGCAGGACAAAGCTTCAGGTAAGAACAGGCTTTTATTGCCAGACTTTTCAGTATAACAACAGTTCTATTCGGGTAAATACACACACGCTGTGTTCTTGTCCCGGGAAGAGCTCCCCTCTGCTCTCCCTCTGCCTCCTTAAATAGGGCGCGGTTACTGGGAAGACACACAAACACAGCTTAATTACCGTCAGGTGTAGTGATTCTGCCACTCACCTTCCCTGGCTCCACCCTCCTGTCACAGACCGGCACTTGACCACGCCCCCGCTGCCACAATGTCATAACATGTTTGTCTTAGCTTATTAATAATTTATCTTGGGTAATATTGACATTTTGACGACTGATATCCTGCCCATGATGGATAGTGGAAGGTTCATCCATCGCTGGAGATCATCATCTATTGAATTGAGCAGGGGGGTAAAATTTAGACTAAATAAATCTGACAGCCTGGAGGAAACCTTTATCCCTAAATATGTAATATAATTAGTACATAGTGGGATAGGTGATGAATGGGCTGTCACATCCCAGCTGTTGGAGTGTAGTGGAAGAATTGCAGACTTACCTATTCCAATTGATTGAGTATTCAGAAATATTAGAGAATGTGTCAATAAGTTTAAGGGTTTCTTTTACTGATACTGTGGGGTCTTGAAAAAGTAGGATGTCGTCGGCATAGAGGCTGATTTTATGATGCATATTTAGAGTCTGAACTCCTTTAATGTGGGGGTTCTGACAGATGGCAGTAGCTAGAGGTTCAATGAAGATGGTAAACAATAAAGGGGAGAGTGGGCATCCCTGTCTAGTTCCCCGGTGCAGAGTGATACTGTGTGATGTTAGTCCATTGGTGATCACTGTGGCTGAGGATGAAGTGTAGAGAATCTTAATCCAATTAATAAACGAGTCCCCGAAACCAAACCACCCTAATGTGGAAAACAGGAAATTCCAGTTGACCCTATCAAAAGCTTTTTCCGCATCAAGAGTTGCTATAATGTTTTTTTTTCTTGTAAAGTTGAGGAGTGATGCATTATGTTAAACAATCTACGGGTGTTGGAGGAAGAAATTCTGCCTTTGATGAAGCCAGTCTGATCTGGGTGGATAATGGATGGGGAGACCTCTTCTAATCTGTGCGCTAACGTTTTGGTGATTATTTTATTGTCAACATTGAGTAGGGAGATTGACCGGTAGCTGGATGGCATTGTTGGATCCTTATTGGGCTTAAGGAGGAGTGAAATTGAAGCTGTGGTGATACTAGTTGGAAGTCTTTTTTTGTTTTGTTTTGATTCATTGATCATCCTGATAAAAAGTGGAGCCAAAATGGACCAAAATTGTTTGTAGAACTCCGCAGGGAAGCCATCTGGACCTGGTGCTTTGTTATTAGGCATACGTTTAAGAGCCTCGAACAGTTCTTGTTGAGTTAGAGGTGACTCTAGTTTATTTGTTTGGTTTTCATTAAGTTGTGGTAAGTTGATGCTGTTAAGAAATGAGTCAATGGTGTCCTGGTTGGGGTTTATTTCTGAAGAGTATAGTTTATTGTAAAAATTGTAGAAAACCTGATTTATTTCTTCAGGTAAGCTGGTTAGCTTCCCTGCTGAGTTCTTTATGACTGGGATTGTTGCTTTTTCTATGCTCCATCTAATTTGATTTGCTCAGTATTTACCTGATTTATTGCTATAGTGGAAATTTTTCTTGCCTTAAACGATGGATCATCAATTGAGTTTGTTTATTAAGTATTTCATTGATTTTGAATTTACATTTCCTTAGTTCAATCTGCGTTTCTTCTGTTGGGTTACTTGCATCAATCTCTTCCAATTGTTTCATTTTGTTATTTAGTTTTACTTCCTGTTCTTTTTCTTTCTTTTTTTTTGTATACTGAAAATGAGATTATTCTTCCTCTAAGCACTGCCTTTCCTGTTTCCCACAGAAGGGAAGGAGATGATCCAGAGGAATCATTCATTTCTAGAAAGTATGCCCACTCTTTCCTAATAAAACTGTTAAATTTGGGGTCTTGCAAGAGGGAAGTATTGAAGCGCCATCTATTACTATTTCTGTGGGGGGGGGGGGGTTCTGTTCCATTTGATTGTTACAGGGGCATGATCACTAATGACTATGGGATGAATTGTTGAATCAGAGATATTTGGCATGATAGAATAGCTAGTGAGAAAATGGTCAATGCGGGAATAAGAGTGGAGCAATTCCAGCGTTATGGACGTGACACTTGAACTCAAAATGGCAACACATGACCCAGTGCATGTTTTATTGTCTCCCAGTATTTAAACAGTGTTGCATATTTTAAGGCTGTACCATACTGGAGAAGTGATAGAACAAGAACAATTCCCATAGTACATCTAGGGCATGCCAGAAAATGCCAATAAAAGATGCGTTATGGACGTGAAAGAAAAAGTATCACTTTTCTTGGGTGACTGTACATTTTTATCAAACTCTGTGAAATTGTAAACCTAATGTCGAAATGGAGATATCCATTTGATAGAGGGGTCCAAGGTGAATATTTAAAAAATCTTTGTTTAAAATATTTTATATTTCATGCAGAGTTTCGGAAGGAAAAGTCAGCGTTATGGATGTGACGAAATTCCGTTACGGATGTGACGCGTCTGAAATAGACATGGCGTATGTTTAGAAAATCAGCAATTTAACCACCATAACCCTTTGAAAAACTCTCTAAATATCAGCTAAAACTATCAAAGTTCTTAAATAATATTTAGGATGGCTATTGTTTTGCTGTTTTGTGGATTTTTGCATACATTTCTGTGGCTTGTAGCAATAATATAGAATTGTACATGATCAAAGTTGATTTTAGCTTGGGTTTTACATTATAAGAAAGAAAGACTGACAGTGACATATTAGGTTGGTTACAAATTGGTTCAACTTATTCACATCTGTAAAATACAGGCCTAAGTGATATCTCTGGGAGTGGTTTTGATGTATTACATGTTGCTTTATTTTTGCATGGTGAGGTTGACATTTACATGGAATTGCCCAGTGGTGGACTGGTGAGAAAAAAGAGTAGTCTTTAGAGTCTGGGTGCTGAAGCCGCCAACTATCAACAAGGCCAAAATCACTCATGAACTGTTTTATTGTTTTTGTGGATTGCCAAATTCGTTTAAAATAAATTATTTATTCTCAATGATTCCGACACAGCCCTCCCCTTCCTGGTTTAAATCACTAGACTCAACAATTATTAAATTCTACTGGAAAAATAAGACACCAAGAATCAAACTGACCACTCTACAAAAACCTAAAATACTCGGAGGACTAGAGGCTCCACACTTCCAACATTATGCCCTGCCCAACCAGCTTTGTTACATATACAAATGGTTACATCCCACCCCCTCAGACAACACCAGGTTAGACATAGAACAAACCATTTGCAAGGATATTCAGATCTCAGACCTTCCTTTCTGTAGTCAGTCAGTTAAAAAACATCCATCCTTCAAAGCACTAACAATATCATCTAGTCTGACAGCTTGGTGGAAATTCTATTACATCACTGATTTACCTGTAGCACCGTCAAATCGCACCCCGATCTGGAATAACCCTGATTTCACTGTCAACAAAAAAACACTCAATTTTCTCACATGGATAGGCAAGGGCATCACTCAACTTCATCACATTATTCAAGACAAAAATCTGGCTTCATTCCCTTGTTTGGTCCAGAAGCACGTCATTGAGAGTAAACACTTTTTAGAATACCTACAAATTAAATTATCTATCCAAGCTAAAATTAATATCCAGACAGCTAACCTAGACATCCCCTCACCAATCATGGAGTTGATCAACATTACTGTAAGAGACCCTACGTGTGGGTGGAGCACAGAGGACGGCAGGACAGAGATCAGGTTTTATAAATTGGCTTTATTGCCACACTTTTCAGTCTAACAATAATTTTCACAGACACACACAACCGGCGTCTGGTTCAGGGTTTGAGCTCCTTCTGCTCTCGCTCTCCCTCCTGATATAGGGCGCAGTCACTGGGAAGACACACAAACAGGTTAATTGCCCTCAGGTGACGCGATTCTGCCACTTACCTTCCCTGACTCCGCCCTCCTGTCACAGACCGGCGCTTGACCACGCCCCCGCTGCCACATACCCCCACCGCCCGACTCAGGCCGGGCGGCCGTCCAGCCTGCAGCCAACTCCCCCCCCCCCCCTTGACGGGAGAGGAAGTCCGCCACGACCATCTGCGCCCCTGGCCTGTGGACCACCTTGAAATTAAAGGGTTGGAGCGCCAGATACCAACGGGTGATCCGCGCGTTGGCATCTTTCATGCGGTGGAGCCACTGGAGGGGCGCGTGGTCCGAACAGAGGGTGAAAGGGCGCCCCAGCAGGTAGTACCGGAGGGCGAGAACCGCCCACTTAATGGCCAGACACTCTTTCTCTATGGTGCTGTAGTGCCCCTCACGCACCGACAGCTTCCTGCTGATATACAGGACAGGGCGGTCCTCCCCCTCCACCTCCTGGGACAAAACCGCCCCCAGCCCTCTGTCCAACGCATCGGTCTGCAACATAAAAGGGAGAGAAAAGTCAGGGGAGTGTAGAAGTGGCCCCCCACACAGTGCAGCCTTTACCTCTGAGAAAGCCCGCTGGCACTGCTCCGTCCACTGGACCGGATCTGGTGCCCCCTTTTTAGTGAGATCAGTCAGCGGGCTGGTGACGTCCGAATAATTAGGTATAAACCTGCGATAATAGCCAGCCAGCCCCAGGAACTGTCTCACCCCCTTTTTGGTCTTGGGCCTCGGGCAGGCCGCAATTGCTGCCGTCTTATTAATTTGGGGACGCACCTGCCCGTTGCCCAAGTGGAAGCCCAGATACCGTACTTCCACCCGCCCAATCGCACACTTCTTTGGGTTGGCTGTGAGCCCCGCTCGCCTCAGTGACCTAAGGACGGCCCTCAGATGTTCGAGGTGCCGCTGCCAGTCATTGCTATAGATGATTATGTCATCTAAATATGCTGCCGCATACGTGGCGTGAGGGCGGAGGACTCTGTCCATCAGCCGCTGAAACGTTGCGGGCGCCCCAAACAGCCCAAACGGAAGGGTGACGAATTGGTGTAAACCAAACGGTGTGGAAAAGGCCGTTTTTTCTCGGGATAGTGGAGTCAAGGGGATCTGCCAATATCCCTTCGTCAAATCCAGTGTCGAATAAAAGCGAGCAGTGCCGAGTCGATCGAGCAACTCATCAATACGAGGCATTGGGTACGCGTCGAATTTAGACACCGCGTTGACTTTTCTATAGTCCACACAGAACCGGACCGACCCGTCGGCCTTGGGTACCAAGACCACCGGGCTGCTCCAGTCACTGTAGGACTCCTCGACGATGCCCATTTCGAGCATGGTCTGAAGTTCTTCCCGAACCACCTTTTTTTTGTGTTCGGGTAGCCTGTAAGGGCGGCTACGCACTACCACCCCCGGGGGCGTCTCTATGTGGTGCTCTATGAGGTTAGTGCGACCGGGCAGGGGCGAGAACACATCCGAAAACTCGGTCTGCAACTGGGCGACCTCCGTGAGTTGGGTCGGGGAGAGGTGGTCTCCACAGGGGACCGGAGAGGTACGTGATGCCAATGTCCCTTTTTGAACCTCCGGCCCCAGCTCCGCCTTCTCTGGAACTACCGACACCAACGCCACGGGGACCTCCTCGTTCCAGAGTTTAAGCAGGTTGAGGTGGTAAATCTGTAGCGCCCCACCCCTGTCCGTTCGCCTCACCTCATAGTCGACGTCCCCGACTCGCCGTGTGACCTCAAAGGGTCCTTGCCACTTGGCGATCAATTTGGAGCTCGACGTGGGCAACAGTACGAGTACCTTATCTCCCGGAGTGAACTCTCTAAGGCGCGTACCCTTCTTGTACAGGCGGGCTTGCCGTTCCTGGGCCTGCCGCAAATTCTCCTGAGTTAGGTGGGTGAGCGTGTGGAGTTTTGCACGCAGGTCCATAACGTACTGAATTTCGTTCTTACTTTGTGAAGGTCCCTCCTCCCATTTTTCCCGCAGCACGTCCAGGATGCCGCGCGGCTTACGCCCATATAATAATTCAAATGGGGAGAACCCCGTGGAGGCTTGGGGGACCTCTCGCACTGAGAACAGCAAGGGTTCGAGCCACTTATCCCAGTTACGTGCGTCCTCACTTACGAATTTTTTAATAATATTTTTGAGGGTGCGGTTGAATCGTTCCACTAAACCGTCCGTTTGTGGGTGATACACGCTGGTGCGGATCGGCTTAATCCCCAATAACCCATACAGTTCGCGCAGTGTTCGTGACATAAACGTAGTGCCTTGATCAGTCAGAATCTCTTTCGGGATTCCAACTCGGGAGATGACGCGGAAGAGTGCCTCGGCAATACTGCGTGCTGAGATATTGCGCAGAGGCACTGCTTCCGGGTATCGCGTTGCATAGTCCACCAGAACTAATATAAAGCGGTACCCTCGTGCTGACCGATCTAATGGCCCGACGAGATCCATCCCAATTCTTTCAAACGGGGTCTCGATTAACGGTAGAGGGCGCAAAGGCGCTTTTGGAATGGCCGCTGGGTTTACTAACTGGCATTCGCGGCATGCCGTACACCACCTACGGACATCGCCGCGAATCCCCGGCCAATAGAAACGGGCCATTATTCGGGCTAGTGTTTTATCCTGCCCCAAGTGTCCGGCCATGGGATTAAAGTGAGCCGCCTGGAATACCAATTCCCGGCGGCTCTTCGGAATTAAAAGCTGCGTGACGCGCTCTTTAGTTTGAGTGTCCTGCGTCACTCGGTATAATCTATCCTTCATAATCGCGAAGTAGGGGAAGGACGGGGTGGCGTTCGGCTGGAGCGTTTGACCATCGATTACTCTCACTTGGTCAAACGCATGCCGCAGATTCTCGTCTCGCGACTGCTCTAATGGGAAATCCGCGAGGGATTCCCCAATAGAGAGAGGAGGAGCCGGCGGCTCCTCACTCTGACGCGGAGATGACGTAGACGGCTCTGTGACAGCTGCTCCCGCCA
Source organism: Neoarius graeffei (assembly GCF_027579695.1). NCBI lineage: Eukaryota > Metazoa > Chordata > Actinopteri > Siluriformes > Ariidae > Neoarius > Neoarius graeffei. Next base: position 7,450,445 of record NC_083593.1, on the reverse strand, counting down.
AAGCGACACCGGGACCTCCCCCTGTCAAATGGCAGGAGCCACTCTCGACTAGGCGTGTCATTAAACCCCGAAATCCCGGCCAATCAGTCCCCAAAATTAGAGAGTGGGTAAGGCGAGGATTAACCGCCGCCTTCACTATAAATTTTTCCCCTCTGAAAATAATGTGGACCGACACCAAAGGGTAGCTGTGAACATCCCCGTGCACACAACACCTTCACCCCTTGTGCTCCCCCCAATGCCTCGTTTTGAACCAGGCTTTGGCGAATTGAGGTCTGATTACAACCAGAATCCACCAACGCCTGATATGTAGCCCCTTGGATACTCACTGGTATGCGATACGCTCCGGCCCGATCGAGGGCGGCCTCTGGCGCGTCGGGGATCTGAACCACCGCGCCCATTTCCATTGCCGTGCACTGCTGTTGAAGGTGGCCTGGCTCCCCGCAGCGCCAGCAAACCGGCCCGGGCTTTCCCTCTGCACCGGTGATCTGGGGCTCACTCACCTGAGGTGGGGGAGAGACAGACACAGAAGGGAGAAACGGGAGGGCACCGCGGGTGCGGCGGGCCGGCTGGGGGGGTGCCGGCCCCCGCCTCCGCGGAGGGGGAATGGGGCGAGGACAGGACACAGGAGGAGGGGGAGAGAGAGAGAGAGAAGAGGAGAGAAGAGAAGATGCCATCTGCTGTCCTGCCGCCGGGACAGCCGCCAAATGATCCTCCGCCAGCTCGACTGCCTGATCCAGCGACGCCGGGCGGTGGCACTGGACCCACTCCGCGGTTCCGGCTGGTAAGCGGGCGATGAACTGTTCCAGTACCACCTGGTCGACGATTCCCTCGGCGTTGCGATCGTTGGCCCTCAGCCACCGCCAGCAGGCGTCCCGGAGCTGCTGGCCGAACGCGAACGGCCGGCCGACTTCCTCCAGTCGCAGCGTGCGGAAGCGCTGGCGCTGTTGCTCCGGTGTGCGCCCCACGCGCTGGAGGACGGCCCGGCGGAGGTCCACGTAGGCCAGCCGGCGGTCGGCGGGGAGCTGTAGCGCGGCCAGCTGTGCCTCTCCCGTGAGCAGGGGGAGGAGGTGCGCCGCGCGCTGCTCCATCGGCCACCCCGAGGCTTCGGCGACCTGTTCAAACAACGTGATGAACGCCTCGGGGTCGTCCTGCGGGCCCATCTTGGTGACAATGAGGGGAGACGGGCCCGCGGCCGGAGCGCTGGTGGACCCCGCCGACGCGAGGAGATGCCGGAACGCCTCGCGATCTTCCTGCTGGGCCAGCACCAGGGCTTCGAAGCGCTGCTCCTGCTCCTTTCGGAGCGTGACGAGTGCCTGGTGCTGGCTTTGCTGAGCCGTGGCGAGGGCGTGGACCAGATCGGCGAACGGGGAGGATTCCATGGGGCTGCTGGTTTGGTGCTCCACTGTCCCGGGTTTCGGCACCACTGTAAGAGACCCTACGTGTGGGTGGAGCACAGAGGACGGCAGGACAGAGATCAGGTTTTATAAATTGGCTTTATTGCCACACTTTTCAGTCTAACAATAATTTTCACAGACACACACAACCGGCGTCTGGTTCAGGGTTTGAGCTCCTTCTGCTCTCGCTCTCCCTCCTGATATAGGGCGCAGTCACTGGGAAGACACACAAACAGGTTAATTGCTCTCAGGTGACGCGATTCTGCCACTTACCTTCCCTGACTCCGCCCTCCTGTCACAGACCGACGCTTGACCACGCCCCCGCTGCCACAATTACCTCTCCCCAAAAAATTCTTTCCAAAATATACAACATTATATCTCGTTTAGAAAAAACTTTAAGCCTACCATATCACAAATGGGAATCAGTCATCCATGCTTTTATCACATCACGACTGGATTACTGCAATTCTTTTTATCTTGGCCTCCCTCAAACCTCACTTAGACGTTTACAGCTGGTCCAAAACGCAGCTGCACATCTGTTAACTGGCACCAGGAGACGTGAGCACATCACTCCCATTCTGGCCTCCTTGCACTGGCTCCCAGTCTTTTTCAGAATACAATTTAAAGTCTTATTATTTGTTTTTAAAGCACTCAGTGGGCTGGACCCAGCCTACATTAATGACCTTTTACAGCCCCACTCAGTCCAAAGGTCTCTAAGATCCTCTAACACAGGGCTTCTTCATGTACCTCGCTCGCGGCTGAAGCAGAGAGGTGACAGAGCTTTTTCTGTTGCTGCTCCACGTCTCTGGAATCAGCTCCCACCGGACATCAGATCTGCTCCCTCCATCTCTGCCTTTAAATCTAGGCTAAAAACCCATCTCTACTCCTTGGCCTTTCCCTAACCATCAGCTTATTGTTATTATTATAGTTTTATTTTTTTTTTTAATTTTTCTTTTTTATCATTTGTCTTTTAATACTGACTCTGTACAGCACTTTGGTCAGTGTATGCTGTGTTTAAATGTGCTATACAAATTAAACTTACTTACTTACTTACTTAGATTTGTCCATTACTCCTGGTGCCAACTTCTGGACCCAAATCTGTAAAAACATCAACCTCATGACAAAAAATAGCAATCTACAATTAACACAGTACAAGGTTCTTCACAGATTTCACTTCACAGCACAGAAACTATATAAAATGGGCTTTGACTCTGATTTGTGTTCTCACCAGGGGTGTAGTGGGCGTGGTACGCGGGGGTACGCCGTCCACCCACTTCTCCCGAGGTGAGATTCAAAAAAAAAAAAAGACAATAAATTTAAAGAAATACTCAAGTCTTTAAGAAGGAGTGCATGGTAGGGCTTAACCCAATGGCTGCATGTCATGTATTTTGTATATGCAGGTGCCTCAATCCCGCCAGACTAAATGCTTGATTTATTCGATTGGTGCCTTTTATAATAAATTTCAGCCCATTGCTGGTTTGTATGCGATGTGAGTGAGTGACGTGACTTTTTTTGAACTTCTGGACACATGCTGTAGCTGTTGCCACGGCAGTAAGTAGGCTAGTAAATATATCGAATTCCGAATGCAGCTCGGCTCAAATGAACATGAATCGAACATGAACAAAGGTGTTCGTGTATCATAATTTCCAATATTTCGGCTTCACGCCTGATAGTCCATGTTAAACCTATGCAAGGTTTATGTTGAGTTCCAGCAGCAGAGTGGTGCTGTCTACGACGATGCATTTGGAAGGAGAAGGCGAATTTGTTCCTCTTTAGCCATTTCGGCATATTTATTGGAGACAAAATAAACCGCGGCTTTTCACCATAACAGTTGGGCTGTACTGACAAACACGAATGAAAATTGCGCACACAAAAATGTCTGAAAAAAAGTGTCTTCTTGTGCCCTCTTGTGTTGTTAAAAGAACGTAACATTTATACAAATCATTCATACCAAACATAGGCGACCAAACAAAGGCTACCGCTTCTGACATGATATCAAATCGATGACGTCACGAATCGCATACCCCCACTTTAAAAATCTCCACTACACCACTGGTTCTCACTGTATGCAAAATAACCCAGACACATACATTCATGCTGTCTGGCATTGCACTCCAATCAACAGGTTTTGGATAAGTGTCGCAGAATCACTCTCTACCATTCTACCATTCCCTATGTATACTTGGTGATACAACCGCAATCAATATACCGTAAGCACCTCATGCAATAAACAGACCCTCCAGGATAAATATATTACGTTCATTATGTCTTCTTCTTAAATCAAAATAATTAGTTTTTCTTTTGTTTCAGACATGTAAAAGCTTTTTTACCTTTACCTGACATGTTTCGACGGTGTAACTTTATTTATTAAACGAAAGTTATGGAAAAGAGTGCATAAAAGAGTTTCGCCGCCTAGAACAACTGACGAAGAAACAGGCACGCCAAAGAAATCATTTAAAATTCAACCTGCGATGCCGAGATGAAGGAATTACGCCGGCAAGTTTAAACATCAAGACTCCCATTCCAACCAAAAACACAAAGAAGGCCGTGGACAGAGCGAAAAAGACACTAATCAAAGAAAGGATACGATGCACAACGAACAAAATAAAAAACATCAGCGCGGAGTTAGAACAACAATTGAAACACTGGAAACAACTTTTCCCCCTCACCAAAGAAATGGACACACTGATACAAGAACACCTGCACGAAATACATGAAAAGGAATTTACAAAAACGAAGACTCGGCACATCGGAAAACTGGAAAGATTAATCACCAAGAAAAGACAACAAGAGCAGAACAACATCACGACAAATAAGAAATGGATACACAATATATCAACTCATAAACTGACTGAAGCAGAGCGCAGCATCCTGACGCGAGGACTTAATTATGCCGTTACACCGCACAAGATCCCACACGAGGATTTCATCCTAGCAACGGAGCTGGCATGCGAAAGAATACAGGATCAGGGACATAAAGCAGAATTACGCAATAAAATAGCAGGAATACTGAAATCCGCAAAACTACCACCAAGTAACATATCAAAGCAGGAAGAAAGAGCAATAAGAAGTTTGGCCAAGAATAAAAACATCATGATATTACCCGCAGACAAAGGCAGAACAATAGTCATAATGGATACAGCACAATATGAAAACCAAATGAACAGTATGTTGGCAGACACCACCACATATGAGATCCTCAAGAAAGACCCCACAGAGGACAAGAAGAAAAAACTAAAAGCTTTACTGAAGCCTTTATTGGAAGCCAACAAAATTGATAAACAGACATACAACAATTTAATACCCACAGCCAGCATAACCCCCCGGATCTATGGCACACCAAAAATACATAAACCAGGAGCACCGTTACGTCCAATTGTGGACAGCATCGGATCAATCACTTACAACCTGTCTAAAGCGCTTGCGGAGATAATCAAACCACTACTGGGCCAAACAGAACAACACTGCAAAAATTCAAAACAACTAGCAGAACAACTCAGTAAGATAAAAGTGGAAAAGGATGAAATATTAATATCACACGACGTTGTCTCCCTATTCACAAAAACACCGGTGGAAGCTACACTGAGAATCGTATGACAGCGCCTCAAGACAGACAAGACTCTCAAGAAACGTACACAGTTATCAGTAGAAGACATCAGTCAACTGCTCAGTTTCATTGCCACATCCACATACTTCCAGTTCCGCGGAACAATATACAGGCAGAAGGAGGGGTTTGCGATGGGGGACCCACTCTCCGCCTTAATGTGCGGCTTCTTCATGGAACACCTTGAAAGAGAGGCTATTACATCTGCCCCAGAAGAATGCAGGCCCACATTATGGAGGAGGTATGTAGATGACATCCTGGAGAAAGTGAAAGTCGGACGCACCCAACAATTGACAGATCATCTCAACTCTATAGACGACACCGGCAACATAAAATTCACGCACGAAGAGGAAACAGAAAAATCAATAGCGTTTTTGGACATAAAAATTCACCACACAGACGACGGAGACATCAAAATAACAATCTACAGAAAACCGACACACACTGATCAATATCTGCTCTGGACGTCCGAACACCCCATCGCACACAAACTGTCAGTTGTCAGAACACTCTACGAACGTGCATCAATCATAACCGACCCCACAGAACGCGCAACAGAAGAACAACACATACGGCAAGCTCTGATCACATGTCAATACCCACCATGGGCCATACATAAAGGCGCACAACAAGTGAAAACAAAAGAAAAGACGCAGGAAAAAGGAAGAAAACAGACAACCCAAAAACAGGAAAGTAAAGCAGTAGTGACTCTACCGTATGTCAGAGGAGTCACAGAACAAATCCAAAGAGCCATGAAAAAACACAACATACAAACACCCGTGAAACCACACACCAAACTACGACAGCTACTAGTTCACCCTAAGGACAAAATTGACCAAAACAGTAAATGTAATGTCATATATGAAATACCATGCCTGTCATGCAATAAAACCTACATTGGGGAGACAGGAAGGAGTTTTAGCATACGAAAAAAGGAACATAAAAAAGAATGTGAAAAAGAAACAGAACAGAGACAAACAAGAGCAATAAAAGAAAAAGCTATGCAAGAGAACCTGAAATCAGCAATAACAGACCACTGCAGAAGGGAAAATCATATAATGGACTGGGACAATGCTCAGATCATACAGCAAGAGAACAACAGACACCACCGTTGGATCAAGGAGTCAATAGAAATCAGAAAGCGTAGCCCAAGAACAATAAACAGGGATGAGGGGGCGTACATGCTCTCCCACACCTGGAGCGCCGTCCTGAGGGGGCAACACTGACAGCGGGAGGCGTGACCGACCTGTCAATATTGGCAGGGAGGTCACGCCTCCACAACATCAGCTGATTATAAAGGCACGTCACACACCAACATCCGGGTGACCCTCTGATGAAGACGGAAGTTACACCGTCGAAACATGTCAGGTAAAGGTAAAAAAGCTTTTAGACCCTCCAGGATTTCGTGATGTTGCGATTTGCAACATCAACGCAAATTCAACCAATCCCCGCGAATTCAGAGCGGTGCTTCAATTATATCCAATCACCGCAACTTTCCCGCAAATTTGACCAATCGTTGGCGTCGTCTTGAGGTGACGTCGACAAACTACCTTCCGCCTTACTTCCGTGTATACGTTCAAGAGAAGCAGCATGTGCGAGTCAGTGTTTATATAGGCTTAAATTCTGTTACTGAAAGTGTGTTATGTTTACAGTGAAGGACTGTGTGCACATTTTTTACTTAATACAAGAAATTAATGGATGCCAACATTTTTTGCCAAAATGGTATTTTATTTTCCATTGTTTAGGCAGCTTCAGCATCATCCTGTGAAATTCTGTTCAAATTGTTTTTTTTTCTTCTATGAAGCCTGAGCCATTTATTTTATTAGTTTATAATTATTGTTTAATTTAGTCTTCAGGAGAGACTGCCTGCACACAGTACTAGTATTAATAGGTTTTTTTTTTCTTACATGAAAGCTGAGGCATTTACATTATATTTTAAGGTAACTTCATGTTGTGCTGTGAGGTTCTATGCACTAACTTTTGAACCAACAGGAGCATTTGGATAAGTAAAGCCTATTTTTCTGCATTTTTGTAGTCCTGGTAATCTTTTATATTGGTAAAGATGTTTATAGGACCATTTCTCAGTGTCTTTGTTTTTTTAATCAATAGTTTTTCAGTAATAACTTAATATTTAACATATCACTCAATTTTAATCACAAAAAGAGAAAATCGCAACAATTTCTCGCAACTTTCACTTCCTCCCGCAATGTAATCGCAACAAAAACCTAAAAAACACCGCAACTTTCATCGCAATTTTTTGGAAAACCCCCACAACATCAGACATTTTAGCCCGCAACAATCACAAAAAAGGCCCGCGAAATCCTGGGGGGACTGAATAAAATACTGCTAGTAGCGCTGACTATCGCCAAGAAAACAAATCCTTATGAACTGGAAATCAAGGAATACTGTACACATCACTCATTGGAAAAATTTGTTATCGGATTATATATCATTGGACAATATATCCACTCCAAACTTAAACAACACTCAGGATACACCCTCCCCTTGGACAACCTTCATCATCTTCTTACAGTTATGACCTGACCCTCTGCACCTGAGATCCAACTCACAACTTTACATCCACATGTAAATAGCTATATAAAATAGGGCGGCGGATGGTAGCTGGAACAATTATTTTTATTATTATTATTTTTTTGTGTGTGTGCATGTGTGTGTGTGTGTATATATATATATATATATATATATATATATATATATATATATATATATATATATATAATCTCATTATCTCTAGCCTATAAATCTCTCTTTCCCCCCTCCTTTTTTAATTTATTTTTTTCCTCTCCTTTCCTCCTTTCTCTTTCTCTCTGCCTCTCTCTACTTCACTCATCCCTGTTCTGCCTGGGCCCCATGGGTGGCTCGGGCAGCCCGGTCCTGTCAGGTTGCCACATGGGACCGGTGTTGGTTTGTGCTGTGGGGTATTCGTGGGTTCTAGGCCCCCGTCGCGCACTCGCCCTTTGCGCGCACACACATACCTCTTCCTGGCAATACGCAACATGCCTTATTCTCTTTTAAATGCACTACATATTAGTTTGCATACATCATACATCTACCAATAACAAGAACAACAAATAGACTAGGGCAAGCGAGGCGTGCATGCAGATGCCTCTGCAGGTGTTTCACTGCACGCCTTGCTTCTTTTAATGCTTACACAATTTAGAGGAGGCATATATCCATGAGTACGCAGGGTTGTTGTGGCGTGCAGGGCGAAATCTGGGCAGAGACTCACCCTGAGCGCACACTTCTTTTAATGCAATACATCAGAGAGAGCCCACAATATAGCCATTTACATTCTTATATAGGACAAATACGGTATGTTGCGTGATGGTCTGGAGTTGAGGTGTGGTGGGGCGGAGGTGCTGGGGGCCCTGGGCCAAGGGCCGTGGGCTGGTTAGCACACAGGGCCTTCCCTCTGCCGTCTCATTGTGGTATCTTGTGCGGGGGCGGGACGACACCGTGGTCATACTTGGCAATCCTTATAATCAGTCAGTTAATCAAATTTTTTCTTATTCTTATCCATATTCTTATTTCTCTTATTATCCTACATAATGTTAATATTACTCATTTCCTTTGTAACCCTCCTTCTCTGCGATCTAGCCTCCATCTACCCGGTCCAACAGTAAGTCAGTACTACTCCTTATATACACTCAGTCACACACATACACGGACATCTCCATATACACGGAGTGCAGAATTATTAGGCAAGTTGTATTTTTGAGGATTAGTTTTATTATTGAACAACAGCTATGTTCTCAATCAAACGAAAAGACTCATAAATATCAAAGCTGAATATGTATGGAAGTTAGAGTGGGGTGTTTTTAGTTTTGGCCATTTTAGGAGAATATGTATGTGTTCAGGTAACTTTCACTGTGCAGAATTATTAGGCAACTTAATAAAAACCAAATGTGTAGCCATTTCACTTATTTATTTTCACCAGGTACACGGATATGACAACTCCAGATTTGCAAATAAACATATCTGACATTCAAACACAAAACAAAAACAAAATCAGTGACCAATATAGCCACCCTTCTTCATGAGGACGCTCAAAAGCCTTCCATCCATAGATTCTGTCAATTTCTTTATCTGTTCACGACCAACATTGTGTGCAGCAGCAACCACGGCCTCCCAGACGCTGTTCAGAGAGGTGTACTGTTTTCCCTCTTTGTAGACCTCACGTTTTATAATGGACCACAGGTTCTCTATGGGGTTTAGGTCAGGTGAACAAGGGGGCCATGTCATTATTTTTTTCACCTTTCAGACCTTTACTGGCTAGCCACGCAGTGGAGTATTTGGACGCATGAGATGGAGCGTTATCCTGCATGAAAATCATGTTCTTCTTGAAAGATGCTGACTTTTTCCTATACCACTGCTTGAAGGTTTCTTCCAGGAACTGGCAGTAGGTCTGGGAGTTGAGTTTGAGTCCATCCTCAACTCGAAAAGGTCCAACAAGCTCGTCTTTGATGATACCAGCCCATAGCAGTACTCCACCTCCACCTTGCTGGCGTCTGAGTCGGAGTGGAGCTCTGTGCCCATTACTGATCCAGCCACAGGCCCATCCATCTGGCCCATCAAGAGTCACTCTCATCTCATCAGACCACAGCACCTTAGAAAAATCAGTCTTAAGATATTTCTTGGCCCAGTCTTGACGTTTTATCTTGTGTGCCTTACTCAGTGGTGGTCGTTTTTCAGCCTTCCTTACCTTGGCCATGTCCCTCAGTATTGCACACCTTGTACTCTTTGACACTCCAGGAATGTTGCAACTCTGGAATATGGCAGAACTGGATGCTAATGGCTGCTTGTTAGCTTCACGCTTGATTTTCCGCAGATCATGTGCAGTTATTTTGCGCCTTTTTTCCCCCCGCACGCTTCTTTCGACCCTGTTGACTATTTGCAATGAAACGCTTGATTGTTCGGTGATCACGTTTCAACATCTTCGCAATTTCAAGAGTGCTGCATCCGTCTGCAAGACATCTCACAATTTTATACTTTTCAAAGTCTATTAGCTCTCTCTTCTGACCCATTTTGCCATTATGCACACCTGATATAGGGTGTTGATGTCATTAGACCACACCCCCTCTCATTACACAGATGCACAGCACCTGATATACTTAATTGGTAGTAGGCTTTCAATCCTAAACAGCTTGGAGTGGGACAACATGCATTAAAAGGATGTTGTGGTCAAAATACTCACTTGCCTAATAATTCTGCACTCAGTGTACACATTATTCCTCACTGTTAATTTTGGTTTTTCACTCAACTTTAAATTCGGTGTTGTGTTTGAATTCTGTTTTTTTTTTTTGTGTAGTTGTATTGTCATTGTTTTGTATTATTGTATTGTATACGAATAAATAAAAAAAAGCTTATTAGCATGTTAACTGTTCACATGTTAGCATGCTACCTGTTAGCATTGTTGCTGTTAGCATATTAGCATGCTAGCCGTTAGCATAGTAGCTATTAACATGCTAACAGTCAACATGTTAATGATGGCATGCTAGCTATTAACATGATGGGTGTTAGCATGTTAGCCGTTTGCATATTAGCATACTAACAGTTAGCATGTTAGCCATACCATTATAACATATTAACTGTTAGTATTTTTGCCTTAGCATGTTAGCTGTTAACATGCTAGCAGTTAATATTCCCGCATGGTAGCAGTTTGCATGTTAGCATTAGTGCATTGGCACATTAGCAGTTAGCATGCTAACACTTTGCTGCATTGGTGCAATGACGCTGTGAGCTCAGCCATTTAAAATGCAGATTTTAGAGTGTGAGGTCTCGTGTCTGATCTAGTTTCTGTTGGTGACCCTCTGCACACACTTTGCATTTTCTCTGTGGAAATGCAGTCTAGTTATTATTCTTCAATCTTTGTTTGTTTTTACCCCCACAAATATCTCCAGCACACATGGAACCATCCTGATGTTGTTGGGGTTTTTTTGGTTCGTGTGTGTATTCTTAGTCAGACAAAGTGAAATGCAGAACCTGTATGAATACCGTATGTAATGTATACTCATGCAGAAATAACTGGGTTAAAATGAAATGTATTTATTTAGAAAAAATCAATGTATTTTGATGAGCTTTTCACATCTACTCACCAATTTTTATTGACATTTTCGATATGAGTGATGTTGCATGTGTATTAATTTTAATAAGTAATAGTGATTTACACATGTAAATACATTTATTTACTTGCTTACAGGCATGAATCCTGAATGGGTTTTTGTTCTCCTGTTCTTCTCAGGTCAGTGTTGTGTGCACTATAAACTGTGTGTTTATTAGAGAATCACGACTGACAATCTGGTTTTCTTCAGTTCTTAAGACAATGTTTAATCGGCGTTTGTGCATGAAGCTGTTGAGGCACATACCAACATCGTGTGTTTCATCGAGATCCAATTATATTCATGTGTGATTATGATTTAATGTGTGTTTTATTTATGAGAATCGAGATGCACATGTAGCCCATCCTATTACCATTCAAATAAATAAGAGGACCAAAGTGGGTTCGCGCTAAGTTATAGCAAGTAGTGGTACCTGTCAATGTAATTATCCTAAAGCGAGTGGAGTCTGACAAGTAATATACGGAATTTTCAAAAGGAAAAATATTTATTCAGAACACCAGGTGCATACTCAATAGCAACATAAATTGTTGTCTGTGACCAATGTTCAAAAGGGTAAATAAAAAAAAAGGAAAAATCCCAACCAATACAATACAAACGACACTTATGTTACCCCTGTGTAAACCAGAAGAAATAAAATAACCAAGGATGTTACACACTAATTGCGTTCATAAATTTCCCCGTAACAAATAGTAAGTACCCCTTTAACCAAACAAAAGGCTTCCCCTTTACAAGTAAATCCGTCACACGGTCGCCCCACTATAACTGTAAACTAAACAAATGTTTCCCCAAGCACTCAGACCCCGTCCACACGTAGCCGGGTATCTGCTAAATCGAAGATATTTTTCTACGTTTTGGCCTGTCATCCACATGAAAACACATCAAAAACGAATATTTAAAAAAACTCCGGGCAAAGTGAAGATTTTTTGAAAACTCCGTGTGTGCCTTTTCGTGTAGACAGAGATAACCGGAGTTTTGCGTTTTAGAACGTCACAATCTGCGCCAAAAAAATGACAACAAATCTGCCCTGACGTCAAACGTGCGACCTTTGTTTACTGCAGAACACTGTAAAATATAATAAGTTGACTTTACTTAAAAAAAATATGCAAAGTCGTTGCCTCAAAAAAAGTCATTTATGTTGATTTAGATAAATTAGATTGGGTTAACTTATTTTTTGTGAGTTTGCAGTACTCACATAAACTTATATTAATTTGATTACATTAACTTATTTATTGTGAGTTTGCAGTACTCATCTTATATAATTTTAATTACATTAACTTGTACTGTAAACTTAAAATAAATAAGTTAATGTAATCAAAATTATATAAGATGAGTACTGCAAACTCACAATAAATAAGTTAATGTAATCAAATTAATATAAGTTTATGTGAGTACTGCAAACTCAAAATAAATAAGTTAATGTAATCAAACTAATCTAAGTTAATTTGAGTACTGCAAACTCACAAAAAATAAGTTAACCCAATCTAATTTATTTTTATCAACATAAATGACTTTTTTTGAGGCAACGACTTTGCATATTTTTTTTAAGTAAAGTCAACTTATTATATTTTACAGTGAAGCCAGATTAAGCATGGACTTAAGCTAGCCGCACACCACGGCGATCCACGCGGTACCGAACCGACCCATTTCAGAGCCGACTCCCGACTGTTGACGAGTGCAGTCGCGATTGAAGCGACACGTGACAACTTAATAGCTTTGTGATTGGCTATTGGATATAGTTACTGTTAAATCCAACACTTGAAGATGCTACAGGCTGAATTACAAATGACACAACATGGAATATGTAGCGCACTATCTAGGCTGCATGAGCTATTATTCCCAACCTTAAATAGTGCACTTATATAGGGGAGTTAAAGCGATTTGGAATTCAGCCACACAACTTGAGCAGAGTGGCTTTCCAGCCCACTGTGTCTATGGATAAAGCTTCAGTCTATGGAATTACAGTGTATACCTGCATTAGGTGCTACCAACACGTATTTCTCGCACTAGAAATTGTGTTTAATGATGTCACGTGTTATATGCGAAAGATATGATTGGCTATTGCTAGCGACTCTCGCCGATCAGTCTGGCTCCCGATTAGTTTTTCGAATCGGCTGTGAGATGAGTCGGGACCATCGAAAACTAGTCTTTACGCCTGACTCGCGACTTCAGTTGGCTCGGTACGCTGAAAATCGGCGTAGTGTGCGGCTAGCTAAAGAGTAATGGATCGGAGTAGTGCCTTGAAAGCGTTAATTATTGTGCAGGTGCTATTTACATGTTTAATTTTAGAAGCCCAACTACTGCTCCAAGAGCACAGGCGATGTGATTAGGGGGTAGGATTTGGGGAAATAACCATCTACAGGTTTGGAATGCTTATGAATGTGATTGAAAACGCAGATGTTCGGTTATGTGTGGAAGGGATTTTTTTCGAAGACGAGGTGGTGTGGATAAAACATTTTTATAAACGGAGGGGGGGAAAATGTTCGGTTTTAAAAATACCCAGCTACGTGTGTACATGGCATCAGAGAAACCGCGACGCTTACTTCACACTTTTATGGCCCTTTTCCACTACCCTTTTTCAGCTCACTTCAGCTCGCTTCAGCTCACTTCAGCCCGACACGGCTCGCGTTTCGACTACCAAAAACCAGCACGACTCAGCTCGTTTCAGCCCTGCTTAGCCCCTAAAACTCGCACCGTTTTGGAGTGGGGCTGAAGCGAGCCAAGCCGTGCCGAGTGAGGCTGGGGGCGTGAGCAGACACTCCCCTGTGCACTGATTGGTGAGGAGGAGTGTCCTCACATGCCCACACACGCCCCGCGAGCGCGCTGGGATCTGTAAACACCGCAAACCCGGAAGAAGAATAATTACGAATTACGAGAATTTCTGAAGCCTTATGCGCCTCGCCTCATCTATACGCTCTTGCCAGTATCTGTTGGCGTTGTTGGTGACAACAAGCCACAGCACCAAGACCAGCAATACTAACGACTCCATGTCCTCCATGTTTATTGTTTACTATTCGGGTCGTGAGATACCGCTTAAAAGCTCACTGAATCAGTGCCATACAGAGCATCGTGGACGAGTTTGCGGAGCGCAAGGCTCGTCGTATGCCCTTCAAATAATGCGCACAGTAGGCTATTGATGTTTTATTATGAGCCATGTACAGTATGTCACCTAATGTTTTTTTGTTTCTGAGTTACATGTTCGTTTGAAGGACTTAATGTACAAAATAACATAGTTGCACCCCGTAGTGTTGAAATTGGTAAACACAGTGCATTCAGTGAGGTTTGCACCGCCCTCCTTTTATTTCTGACTCTTCCTGTCACCGTTGCAACCTCTGAGCGCTCATTCGTATGCCCTTCAAATAATGTGCGCAGTATAGGCTATTGATGTTTTATTATGAGCCATGTACAGTATCCTAATGTTTTTTGTTTCTGAGTTACATGTTCGTTTGAAGGACTTGATGTACTAAATAACATAGTTGCACCCGGTAGTGTTGAAATTGGTAAACACCGCAGTTGCGGACATTTTGTAGCCTAAAATGATGTTATGATAAGCTTTAATAAAGGGCCCGGTCATTTGCCCCGCCCCCGGCCCGGCTCTGACTTGTTCCGCCACTGTCACTGATGTCACTGTTTGCGCTGCTTAACGACATCACGTGACGTCCACCCACTTTCGCTAACTCCACCCAATGTGTCCACCCACTTCCAGCCAGCACGGTTCAGCACGGTTGTAGTCGAAATGCAACTCCAACAGCCCCGCTCAGCCCGACTCAGCTCGACTCGGCACGGCACGGCTCAGCCGCGTTTGTAGTGGAAAAGCGGCATTAGTTACAATCACACAAATGCACCGGTGCACCAAAAGAAAAACAAAAGAAAAAGCCGGCTATGAAAATAACAAACGTTGCAGGCCTGTTGTGTCTCACTAGTTTTGTTTCCTTCCACAAGTCTGTTATTATTCACGACACCCAGCGAGCTGTAGCGGGATGATTTTTATGTTGTCGCATATCGCCCATGCAACCATCCGACACGAAGCGCGAGCCTCCCTCGTTGCCCGGATGAACCACTGACTTTACCCGGGTCGTCAGTGGCGCTATCCGGGGCGCGTTGATCCCTCGATGGTTACCTGGTGGAACCTCAGACGTGCCTGGTAGTCTGAGGCGCTAACCAAGCAACGTTCGCTGTCTTCTTTGTCTAACTATAGCCAACAACGGCTGCGTGACTATGCACTTCTCTTTTTATAACGAGCTGCTGGCACCACTCATGTGCGTTGCCTTAACTCGGTGTCCACCTCGCAATGTAGTTGCTGCCCGGTATAAAATCAAGCCTCCCCAAACTCGGATGGCTTGGTTCATCAACAATAAACTGTTACAAATTATCAGTAACTGAGTAAATAATGAAATATTTCTCAAACTTTAGCCTTCTCCAAGCAGCTTGCCCGGAGCTCCCCTTTGTTCTTCTTTCTTTTTTTCATTCCCCCCCTCCCTCAAGTCCCGCGATAACTTCATGAACTCACGTATACAGTATCTGATGGAACATCTCTCATTAAATCTTATCTAGGTGCTTTCACAATGTTTTAACAGAAATAAAAAAAAACAAAAATACAAATATTCTGCTCATCATAAATTTTACCACCATTTATTACTGACAATAAATTGACATGCAAAGATGCAGTCACGTGACTCGGAGATGGCATCCGGGTTACACACATTTCTGGCATTTGTGCTTTTTGTTCTTTCATGATACACCATCTATAATGTTCATTTTTTAAATATTATATCCATTTTATGTTGTACACAGTAGTATGTGGTATCGGGGCAGATATTCCTCACCGCTATCACTTTGTGAATGAGAAGAAAACCTGGAGTGAAGCTCAGACTTACTGCAGAGAGAAATACACTGATTTGGCCTCCATCAACAACATGGAACAGATGATGAAGCTGAGTCACACACTGAAGAAGGAAACTCCAAAGCAAGCTTGGATCGGTCTACAGAGAGAGGACACTGGGAAATGGCAGTGGTCTCTGGCAGACCAAACTTTCTACAGAGACGGAGACACTTACAGAAACTGGAGTTGGAGAGAACCAGACAACAGCGCGACAAATGAGTTCTGTGTTAAAATGGGAAAATCCAATGGCAGATGGTATGATGTCCAGTGTAGCAAGAAAATTCATTTTGTGTGTTATGAAGGTAAGAACTTGCAAATAGATGTGAATAAAAGGGGGAAAAATCAATGGCTTTACAGTAATACATTTTCTTTCCTTGATATTTTTCATCTGATGGCAGAAAAGACATCAATCTGAGTCATGAACAAGTTATTCATGATGTAAATTAAATGTCTTTCAGAAAAGAACACAAACACTGACAGATACATATTTATTAATGAGGCAAAGACCTGGTATGATGCTCAGACCTACTGCCGAAAGAATCACACCGACCTGGTCAGTGTGAGGAACCAAACTGAGAATGAGGAGATCAAGGGAAAGATTAAAAGTTCAGAAAATGAGGACATTTGGATTGGTCTGTTTAATGACTCCTGGAAATGGTCAGATCAGAGTAATTCCTCATTCAGATACTGGAGCTCTAACAAACCCAGTAAAGATTTGAACTGTACTGCAGTGTCTGTGTCTGAGCCACACTACTGGAGTGATGTGAGCTGCACAGAAAAACTCCCATTCATCTGTCATGAGAGTGAGTTACATTACACTTATTCAACACGTCTGTTTATTTATTAGGACACAGGATGAACTGAAACCTTTTTAGGGATGTTAAATATATATAAAACACTGACTGAAGAATTTCACACTGTGTATTATCGACTGTGAAGATGTTGGAATGCATATTTTTATTATGATTTTTTTTTCTTCCCTACAATTTCCAGAAAATCTCATCCTTGTTAGGCAGAATCTGACCTGGAAAAAAGCTCTGACATACTGCAGCAGCCATCATCATGACCTGGTCTCAGTGCACACTGAAGAGACGCAGCACTGGGTGAAGGAAGTGGCTCAAGGCGCCTCCACTGAACACGTGTGGCTCGGCCTGCGTCACACCTGCGCTCTGGGCTTCTGGTACTGGGTGATTGGCGAGGTGATCTGCTACCAGGACTGGGCTCCGGGGAATGGGACAGGGTTCGAAGACTGCAGCCAGGAGGAGAGAGCCGGCGCAGTGCAGTCTGGAGGAGAGCAGCAGTGGATCAGCCTGCCTCAGAACCATACACTCAACTTCATCTGCTCGACATATTAAGGTTTGTCTCAGTGTGCTGTTTGTTGTTGTTATTGATGATGCCATGGACATTTTCGACAGGATATATTTGATCTAACACATTTATAATACCCTGTATATGTTCACACTTGAAGGCTGAAGACAATCTGTGGCTCTCATCATTTGTGTGCAGCATCAGCGACTCCTCATCTCCTTTTCCCATACAGCTTTTAAAATAATCTCTTCTTTTTATCAAAATATTTGGTCCTGTATGTAATCTTTATGGCACACTTACTCCTTTCATATTTTCCAAGCATGATGTTCTTCATGCAGATGATACTCACTCTGATAATGTTTTCCATTGTAATATCGGGTTTTTAGGGGAATCAAGGTGAAGGCATTTACTTGTATTGCACTACAGTCTATTTGATGTATACGTTTCTTTTATTATGTTTTCTGGATAATTAAAGTCGAAGCAGCTACGTAATATTTCAGCTTAAACACCATAAAGCCATAAATACAAGATGCTTGTTACAACTAAATACCTTGATGAGAGATTTTTCTGCTGGAAGAAAGCTATGCGGTTTGTTATTGACTGGATGATTCTCTGCTGTTATTCATTCACCTCAAAAAGTCTGTCTGTATATACGAACAGATTAATGTGTGTTTTTAAAACTGTATTTTTAATCAGGGCTTGTTGGACTTTCTCTATACCTGTCAGATCATTTAATTTTTTTAACATTAAAATATTGAGTGTTGTGTCTTTTTGGAATGAATTTCTCAAATAAAATTAATTTCAAGTATTCTGTTGGGGGTTTGTTTTTATTTATTAATTTAATATTTATAATTACCTGTCTACACCTGTTTAAATTTTCTGTAAATAATGCGAACACTGTTATAAACAGTTCGGATTAGGGTTAAGGAAATAACAACGGTAGTGTTGGTTATGATTTATAAATGAGATTATTTCTACTAGTTAGAATTCCTCATGGTTTCTTTTGGCCTCCAACACCAAATAACATATAAATCCATTGAATCAGCCGTCATATTTGGAGAGTGGAAGGTGTTTGTCCTCAGAGCTGGTTGTTTTATTGTACAACCCCGATTCCAAAAAAGTTGGGACAAAGTACAAATTGTAAATAAAAATGGAATGCAATGATGTGGAAGTTTCAAAATTCCATATTTTATTCAGAATAGAACATAGATGACATATCAAATGTTTAAACTGAGAAAATGTATCATTTATAGAGAAAAATTAGGTGATTTTAAATTTCATGACAACAACACATCCCAAAAAAGTTGGGACAAGGCCATGTTTACCACTGTGAGACATCCCCTTTTCTCTTTACAACAGTCTGTAAACGTCTGGGGACTGAGGAGACAAGTTGCTCAAGTTTAGGGATAGGAATGTTAACCCATTCTTGTCTAATGTAGGATTCTAGTTGCTCAACTGTCTTAGGTCTTTTTTGTCGTATCTTCCATTTTATGATGCGCCAAATGTTTTCTATGGGTGAAAGATCTGGACTGCAGGCTGGCCAGTTCAGTACCCGGACCCTTCTTCTATGCAGCCATGATGCTGTAATTGATGTAGTATGTGGTTTGGCATTGTCATGTTGGAAAATGCAAGGTCTTCCCTGAAAGAGACGTCGTCTGGATGGGAGCATATGTTGCTCTAGAACCTGGATATACTGTTCAGCATTGATGGTGTCTTTCCAGATGTGTAAGCTGCCCATGCCACACGCACTAATGCAACCCCATACCATCAGAGATGCAGGCTTCTGAACTGAGCACTGATAACAACTTGGGTCGTCCTTCTCCTCTTTAGTCCGAATGACACGGCGTCCCTGATTTCCATAAAGAACTTCAAATTTTGATTCGTCCGACCACAGAACTGTTTTCCACTTTGCCACAGTCCATTTTAAATGAGCCTTGGCCCAGAGAAGACGTCTGCACTTCTGGATCGTGTTTAGATACGGCTTCTTCTTTGAACTATAAAGTTTTAGCTGGCAACGGGCGATGGCACGGTGAATTGTGTTCACAGATAATGTTCTCTGGAAATATTCCTGAGCCCATTTTGTGATTTCCAATACAGAAGCATGCTTGTATGTGATGCAGTGCCGTCTAAGGGCCTGAAGATCACGGGCACCCAGTATGGTTTTCCGGCTTTGACCCTTACACACAGAGATCCTTCCAGATTCTCTGAATCTTCTGATGATATTATGCACTGTAGATGATGATATGTTCAAACTCTTTGCAATTTTACACTGTCGAACTCCTTTCTGATATTGCCCCACTATTTGTCGGCGCAGAATTAGGGGGATTGGTGATCCTCTTCCCATCTTTACTTCTGAGAGCCGCTGCCGCTCCAAGATGCTCTTTTTATACCCAGTCATGTTAATGACCTATTGCCAATTGACCTAATGAGTTGCAATTTGGTCCTCCAGCTGGTCCTTTTTTGTACCTTTAACTTTTCCAGCCTCTTATTGCCCCTGTCCCAACTTTTTTGAGGTGTTTCTGTCATGAAATTTTAAATGAGCCAATATTTGGCATAAAATTTCAAAATGTCTCACTTTCGACATTTGATATGTTGTCTATGTTCTACTGTGAATACGATATCAGTTTTTGAGATTTGCAAATTATTGCATTCTGTTTTTATTTACAATTTGTACTTTGTCCCAACTTTTTTGGAATCGGGGTTGTAGAACCAATCATAGAACCTTGTTGAGGTGAGACAGCCAATCGATTGCTGCAACTTTCTCTTTCACGGGCGATTGCTACAACGAGGGAGGCTCAGCCTCCTCTAAAAATGACGAACATCGTGTAGGATGAATTGCGCTAGGCTTATGTTATAGCCGACCTTATAACATTGCTATTTCAGATCCAGAATCATAGAAATATATGTGCTCAACCCAACTACAGTGCGAAATCATTCCGTTATAACTTTCCCCAGTTCGCCTAATGTGTGCGTGAGTTTTTCCCCCTCGTGACAGCGCGATGCAGCCCAGCCTCAGTGGACTTCAATGGCATTTGGGAGCTATGCGCTTTTCAATATCAAAATGCAAGATGGTTATTGGACAAATACTGCGAAAACGCCCGCCCACCGGACTCCCAGCCTCACAGTGGGAGGGACATGGCAAAGCTTTCCGCGAGGAGACTGGTGATTGGTGAAAGTGGCCGGGCATTTTCTTTGATTGACGGCTCGTTTCAAATATAGACAGGCAGTGGTGAATTTCAGTTCAGTCCCATGCGGATTCGCAAGTGCTGTGGTGTATTGTAAGAGATCAGCTTACAGTTCGATTTCATTCATTACATACGGTTTCTACCAGCTTTTTTAGTTTGTATATATTTTCATTGTAAATAAAGTGTAAATATAGTGTTGTCAAGTTTGCTATCTTAGTTCCAGAAATTTCATTTATTTGAGTGACTGAACTTGAACTTGAGGGGGCTAGTCAGCTCGCAAGAAAGCTGCGCACGGAGGCCAAGCATTGCTGATTTAATTTTGGTGAAGCCATTTGCCAGTCTTCCTTTCGAGGAAAAAATTAAAATTAAAGAGCAGGGTAGACCAACGCCTCAAAGTGACTTGATGAAAAAGGCAGGGAATAATACTCGTTCCTTTCAGCTCTCCTGGTACGAGAAAGTGAATTGGCTAACAGCAAGTGACCCACATCAACAACAGTAAATAGGCTACTTTAGTAATATGTCATGGATGGACCAAAAATATAGAATCTATTTAAAATGTTTATGCTGAGTATATTATATTGGAATATATATTTTTCTGGATATGAATTAAACACAACTACAATTTGGAAAACATTTTTAAACAAAAACACAGCCGAGAACATTTCACACTACAGACCTGGATTAAAAGTGAAGGGTTATCAAAATTGTCAATAAAACATTTCTCAGTCAAAATAAGTAAAATATAGGGAAAGTGTCATTGAATGAAATGTGTGGCACCCAGCTCTATGTTTGGCTCCCCAAGGTCAGTGCTTGTGCCTATTCCAGAACACTCTGCTGTTACTGCTGAGGTTCCTGACAAAGAGCTGCTTTCAATAATGATCAATTTTTAAACAACATGCCACAATTTTAAAATATAAAATGTTAAAATATACACACACACCCCAACACCACCATCATGTATATTGGACAGTAGGCTAATGGGCCAAAAAAACCCTGTTATTTCACAGTTTGTGACCCTGCCAACAATCAGCCAGATCAGAGGCAAGAGTATGGGCAAAATTGATGTGTTTTTTTCTTTTTTCTTTTAAAATCTGGAAATATCGTAACCGACCAGCCTCCCCTATTTGAAAGACTACCAGCCGCCACTGTTCTCTTTCCTACTTGAAAGAGTGCGTTCCAATCTGTGCAATACAACTAGCTGAACTTTTCTCCAGACTACTGGGCCGAATGAAGCATTAATCCCAACACCAGTGCTAAAGCAGCATATGCATAAAAAATCCATCCTGAACCAATTACTGCAGATTTCATTTATATATATATAAATGAATATAACCCATTTATAAACAATGGCATCTTCAGTTGTGTGAAAAGATTTTATTTGAGAATTATTTTCATTGGTTTACTGGTTTAAAATTATTTCATTAACATGTTAGCCTGTTTTCAGTTTAGCTAATGGTTTCCTACATTACCCATAATGCCATTTGACTCCATGCTGTACACACCGAGTACAGGTTGTGATGCATCTACAGCACAGATGCCAAAGTCAAAACCTTGTGATATGTTGTCTCTGTAATTTTGCAAAAAATAATCCAGCCTGGGAACTCACACTTGTCTTTGAGTCATGATGTCCCTTACGAGCCCATACAGGAAGTCAAATCAGAATGGATTTCTCTGAAAACTACATACTTACTTGCAATTACTCAGCACTGCAGGAACCGAGAACGATCATAATTGTTAGAACGCCATTTTCAGGGACTTTTTTGGCTCCTACTTCAGGGTAGGTTCTCTTCCAGCACAAGAGGAACCATGAGTGACGTAAGTGTATGTTGACTGGTCGAACATGAGCCAGTGCAGCACAGGCAAACACCATTTTTAAAAATCTGTGTCAAAACAATTAGCCTTGTAAACAACAGCTCTTAATGTTAGCATTAAAAAAGGAAAAATACAGACAAATGGACCAAAAGTGAAGTCCAGGCTTTATTGAGTGTATATACGGCAGAGGAATTACAGCATGATTTTGACACTTCTCAACAAAATATAAAAATCTCCTCTACTCTTTTCTTCTCACATCAGTCTCGCAAGCCGGAGTCAGTGTTCGTACTGGTGGTGTGAATGCAAACAGAAAAAAACCCTTGAAGGTATGTACAGTGGGGCAAAAAAGTATTTAGTCAGTCACCAATTGTGCAAGTTCTCCCACTTAAAAAGATGAGAGAGGCCTGTAATTTTCATCATAGGTATACCTCAACTATGAGAGACAAAATGAGGGAAAAAAATCCAGAAAATCGCATTGTCTGATTTTTAAATAATTTATTTGCAAATTATGGTGGAAAATAAGTATTTGGTCAATAGCAAAAGTTCATCTCAATACTTTGTTATACACCCTTTGTTGGCAATGACAGAGGTCAAACGTTTTCTGTAAGTCTTCACAAGGTTTTCACACACTGTTGCTGGTATTTTGGCCCATTCCTCCATGCAGATCTCCTCTAGAGCAGTGATGTTTTGGGGCTGTCGCTGGGCAACACGGACTTTCAACTCCCTCCAAAGATTTTCTATGGGGTTGAGATCTGGAGACTGGCTAGGCCACTCCAGGACCTTGAAATGCTTCTTACGAAGCCACTCCTTCATTGCCCGGGCGGTGTGTTTGGGATCATTGTCATGCTGAAAGACCCAGCCACCTTTCATCTTCAATGCCCTTGCTGATGGAAGGAGGTTTTCACTCAAAATCTCATGATACATGGCCCCATTCATTCTTTCCTTTACACGGATCAGTCGTCCTGGTCCCTTTGCAGAAAAACAGCCCCAAAGCATGATGTTTCCACCCCCATGCTTCACAGTAGGTATGGTGTTCTTTGGATGCAACTCGGCATTCTTTCTCCTCCAAACACGACAAGTTGAGTTTTTACCAAAAAGTTCTATTTTGGTTTCATCTGACCATATGACATTCTCCCAATCCTCTTCTGGATCATCCAAATGCTCTCTAGCAAACTTCAGACAGGCCTGGACATGTACTGGCTTAAGCAGGGGGACACGTCTGGCACTGCAGGATTTGAGTCCCTGGCGGCGTAGTGTGTTACTGATGGTAGCCTTTGTTACTTTGGTCCCAGCTCTCTGCAGGTCATTCACTAGGTCCCCCCGTGCGGTTCTGGGATTTTTGCTCACCGTTCTTGTGATCATTTTGACCCCACGGGGTGAGAGCTTGCGTGGAGCCCCAGATCGAGGGAGATTATCAGTGGTCTTGTATGTCTTCCATTTTCTAATAATTGCTCCCACAGTTGATTTCTTCACACCAAGCTGCTTACCTATTGCAGATTCAGTCTTCCCAGCCTGGTGCAGGTCTACAATTTTGTTTCTGGTGTCCTTTGACAGCTCTTTGGTCTTGGCCATAGTGGAGTTTGGAGTGTGACTGTTTGAGGTTGTGGACAGGTGTCTTTTATACTGATAATGAGTTCAAACAGGTGCCATTAATACAGGTAATGAGTGGAGGACAGAGGAGCCTCTTAAAGAAAAAGTTACAGGTCTGTGAGAGCCAGAAATCTTCCTTGTTTGTAGGTGACCAAATACTTATTTTACCAAGGAATTTTCCAATTAATTAATTAAAAATCCTACAATGTGATTTCCTGGATTCTTTCTCCCTACTTGGTCTCTCATAGTTGAAGTGTACCTATGATGAAAATTACAGGCCTCTCTCATCTTTTTAAGTGGGAGAACTTGCACAATTGGTGGCTGACTCAATACTTTTTTGCCCCACTGTAGTTCTCAGGGAGCTTTCCAGCATTTTAGTTTCTGGAACTGTTTGGCCAGAAAGTGCCTCAAGTTCCATGAAAGGGGAACTGCCTGAACCATCCATCCGGAGTGGTTCCCCTTCACATGGAACAAACACCGAATGACAGAAACTCAGTGAAAGGATTCCAAGAAATGACGGTTGTTCATCATGACGGTACTTTATAACAAAAATACTAGTCAAAAGACGGTGGCGACTATGGAAAGATCTTGACATGTGCACATGTTCACATGATGGCTACACACATCCATGTTACATTCAAAAACATACAAAAGCACCAAAATAATAAAGCCAGCCCAGAGGGAACTTTTGCTGCTCAAAGCTTATTCTTCTACAGCTTGGGAGACAAAATTGAGCTTCTCATTTTAGTTTCTATTCTGTATGATCCTTTTCTGATCTTTTTCTCCTAAAATTCACGAGGAGAAATAGGTGAGAGACAGTGGTGGCTGGTAGTCTTTCGAACAGGGGAGGCTGGTCGGTTACGATATTTCCAGATTTTAAAAGAAAAAACACATCAATTTTGCCCATACTCTTGCCTCTGATCTGGCTGATTGTTGGCAGGGTCACAAACTGTGAAATAACAGGGTTTTTTTGGCCCATTAGCCTACTGTCCAATATACATGATGGTGGTGTTGGGGGGGGGTATATTTTAACATTTTATATTTTAAAATTGTGGCATGGGCGGCACGGTGGTGTAGTGGTTAGCGCTGTCGCCTCACAGCAAGAAGGTCCTGGGTTCGAGCCCCGGGGCCGGCGAGGGCCTTTCTGTGTGGAGTTTGCATGTTCTCCCCGTGTCCGCGTGGGTTTCCTCCGGGTGCTCCGGTTTCCCCCACAGTCCAAAGACATGCAGGTTAGGTTAACTGGTGACTCTAAATTGACCGTAGGTGTGAATGTGAGTGTGAATGGTTGTCTGTGTCTATGTGTCAGCCCTGTGATGACCTGGCGACTTGTCCAGGGTGTACCCCGCCTTTCGCCCGTAGTCAGCTGGGATAGGCTCCAGCTTGCCTGCGACCCTGTAGAAGGATAAAGCGGCTAGAGATAATGAGATGAGATGAGATATTTTAAAATTGTGGCATGGGCGGCACGGTGGTGTAGTGGTTAGCGCTGTCGCCTCACAGCAAGAAGGTCCTGGGTTCGAGCCCCGGGGCCGGCGAGGGCCTTTCTGTGTGGAGTTTGCATGTTCTCCCCGTGTCCGCGTGGGTTTCCTCCGGGTGCTCCGGTTTCCCCCACAGTCCAAAGACATGCAGGTTAGGTTAACTGGTGACTCTAAATTGACCGTAGGTGTGAATGTGAGTGTGAATGGTTGTCTGTGTCTATGTGTCAGCCCTGTGATGACCTGGCGACTTGTTCAGGGTGTACCCCGCCTTTCGCCCGTAGTCAGCTGGGATAGGCTCCAGCTTGCCTGCGACCCTGTAGAAGGATAAAGCGGCTAGAGATAATGAGATGAATGAAAATTGTGGCATGTTGTTTAAAAATTGATCATTATTGAAAGCAGCTCTTTGTCAGGAACCTCAGCAGTAACAGCAGAGTGTTCTGGAATAGGCACAAGCACTGACCTTGGGGAGCCAAACATAGAGCTGGGTGCCACACATTTCATTCAATGACACTTTCCCTATATTTTACTTATTTTGACTGAGAAATGTTTTATTGACAATTTTGATAACCCTTCACTTTTAATCCAGGTCTGTAGTGTGAAATGTTCTCGGCTGTGTTTTTGTTTAAAAATGTTTTCCAAATTGTAGCTGTGTTTAATTCATATCCAGAAAAATATATATTCCAATATAATATACTCAGCATAAACATTTTAAATAGATTCTATATTTTTGGTCCATCCATGACATATTACTAAAGTAGCCTATTTATTGTTGTTGATGTGGGTCACGTATTATTCCCTACCTTTTTCACCAAGTCAGTTTGAGGTGTTGGTCTACCCTGCTCTTTAATTTTAATTTTTTCCTCGAAAGGAAGACTGGCAAATGGCTTCGCCAAAATTAAATCAGCAATGCTCGGCATCCGTGCGCAGCTTTCTTGCTAGCTGACTAGCCCCCTCAAGTTCAAGTTCAGTCACTCAAATAAACGAAATTTCTGGAACTAAGATAGCAAACTTGGCAACACTATATTTACACTTTATTTACAATGAAAATATGTACAAACTAAAAAAGCTGGTAGAAACCGTATGTAATGAATGAAATCGAAATGTAAGCTGCTCTCTTACAATACACCACAGCACTTGCGAATCTGCATGGGACTGAACTGAAATTCACCGCTGCCTGTCTATATTTCAAACGAGCTGTCAATCAAAGAAAATATCTGGCCACTTTCACCAATCACCAGTCTCCTCGCGGAAAGCTTTGCCATGTCCCTCCCACTGTGAGGCTCGGAGTCCGGTGGGCGGGCGTTTTCGCAGTATTTGTCCAATAACCGTCTTGCATTTTGATATTGAAAAGCGCATAGCTCCCAAATGCCAGTGAAGTCCACTGAGGCTAGGAGTCCGTGGGAGTCCGTGGGCGGGCGTTTTCGCAGTATTTGTCCAATAATCGTCTTGCATTTTGAGATTGAAAAGCGCATAGCTCCCAAATGCCATTGAAGTCCACTGAGGCTGGGCTGCATCGCGCTGTCACGAGGGGGAAAAACTCACGCACACATTAGGCGAACTGGGGAAAGTTATAACGGAATGATTTCGCGCTGTAGTGGGTTGAGCACATATATTTCTATGATTCTGGATCTGAAATAGCAATGTTATAAGGTTGGCTATAACATAAGCCTAGCGCAATTCATCCTACATAATGTTCGTCATTTTTAGAGGAGGCTGAGCCTCCCTCGTTGTCTTAGAGCAATTGCCCGTGGTTCACTCACAGGATAAGACTAAACAAGCTGGGGGAAAACCAGGCCCTATCACTCCTCCTAACCAAATTGCCTTGTATAAGCTTTCCGATGGTAAATTTTACTGAGATTCATTCACATTTTGAGGTACATTCTGACATATATTCACATTGTGAAGTATGTATAATCTGAGGCACGTTCATATTCCGAGACACATTGTAAAGTAAGTTCACATTCTGAGATATATTTACATCTGAGGTGTATTCTGAAAGACGTTTTTGAGGTAAATTCACATTCAAAGGTACATTTACATGCTTAGGTATATTCACATTGGGAAGTAGCTACAATCTGAGGTACATTTTTGAGGTAATTTCATATTCCAAGGTACATTGTCAAGTAAACTTGATTTCTAGGGCCCATTTAACAAACAAGAAGAGCTGTCCCAAAGGTTCTGCACAGTGAACCAATAATAAAAGAACATAGAATAGATAGTCATAAGATAGAAAACAGCTGAACATTATTTTTTGAATAAATGCACACTTTATACCTGGAAAGTACCTCGAGATATTATTTTCCACTAAAAGCCTAAGAGTAGGAGTGTTTTACAGTAAGACAAGATTTAAAACTATCAAGGGAGAGGTAGGCCCTTTTACCAAGAGGGAGTCCATTCCAGAGGTGAGGGGCAGCAACTGAGAAAGTGCAGATCTCCCTTTTATTTTAACTGGGACTGGGGTACCTGAGTGTCCTGGGAGCAGAGTACAGAGCCAGGAGTTCACAAACGTACTGTGGAGACTGCCCATGCAGTACCTTATAAACATACAATAAAATTTTAATGTCAATTGAAAAGCTAACTGTCTACCGGTGCAGTGAATCCAGGACAGGTGAGATTTGTGGTCTCTCTTTTTAGCTCCTGTTAGCAGTCTCGCTGATGCATTGTGGATGAGCTATAGGTGAGCTACAGTCAGCTTCAGGAGACCAAAAGACAGAGAAGTGATCAGTGCATGGACAACAGTTGCCAAATCTTTCTAATCTGGCAACAGAGCAAAGATGAAAAGAAGCTGCTCTTGGCAATGACATCAATCCACTTCCCAAAATTTAGACATGTCAAGAATAACACCGGGCGGCACGGTGGTGTAGTGGTTAGCGCTGTCGCCTCACAGCAAGAAGGTCCTGGGTTCGAGCCCCGGGGCCGGCGAGGGCCTTTCTGTGCGGAGTTTGCATGTTCTCCCCGTGTCCGCGTGGGTTTCCTCCGGGTGCTCCGGTTTCCCCCACAGTCCAAAGACATGCAGGTTAGGTTAACTGGTGACTCTAAATTGACCGTAGGTGTGAATGGTTGTCTATGTGTCAGCCCTGTGATGACCTGGCAACTTGTCCAGGGTGTACCCCGCCTTTCGCCCATAGTCAGCTGGGATAGGCTCCAGCTTGCCTGCGACCCTGTAGAAGGATAAAGCGGCTAGAGATAATGAGATGAGATGAGAAGAATAACACCAAGATTTCTGACAGCCTTTATGATTGATAGATAGTGAACCAAGCTGATTACCAACAACAGTGAGAGAGGGTGCAGGGTCAAAGATAATGACTTCTGTTTTATTTTCATGCAGCTGAAAGAAGTTATTTGCCATGCAGCAGTTCATGTCAATTTGGCAGTTTAACAGGTTACTTATGGCACAGGTTTTGTCAAGTTTAATAAGGACATAGAACCGTGTATTGTTAGCATAACAGTGGTAAGGAATACAATATTTCTGAAAGATAGAACCTACAGGAAGCATATAAAGGGAATATAAAAGGGGGCTCAAAATGGAACCTTGAAATGGGTGCAGATGATGAGAAGGAACTGCCAATGTTAACAGAAAAGGTTCTGCCCTTGAGGTCAGGGGTGAACCAGTTCAGAGAAGAACCATGACATTGAAGCAAGATGTTTTGGTCAGTAGTATTGAATGCCGCACTGAGATCCAGTTGGACTAAAACTGCACATAGACCACAATCAGTGTTCACTGAAATGTCATTTGTGACTTTTAACAGTTCTGAGTAGTGCTCAGTTAAATTAGTGTAGATAAGAGAAGAGCTGAGTGAAAACATTTTCCATGACCTTGGAAAGAAATGAGAAGTTAGAAATAGGCCTTTAGCCATGATGAACAGAGGGATTGAGATTGAGCTTCTTGAGTAAATGTTGAACAATGGTGTGTTTGAGATATGGGGGTACACTACCATTTATTAAATAACTGTTTATTATGGCTAGAACCAGGAGACCAACTGTAGCAAAAACCTCCATAAAAAGGCATGTGGGGACGGCGTCCAATGTGCAGTCTGTTGGCTTCAAATATAGAACAATGATCGCAGTGAGCTGAGAAAGAGATAATTGGCTGGAAGTGATTAAGATGGCTGAATGGTAGTATTGGAGCAGATGATCTTTGATGGAGGTGGAACGCTTGACCTGATATCCTGGATTTTACTGATGAAGAAATTTATGAAAAACTCACACATGTCAGGTGAAGCTTCCAGGAAAGTAGTGATGACAGGATTGAGGATGGAGTTGATGGTGGTTTTTTTTTTTTTACGGTCTTTACAGTGGATTCATTTTGTTTCAAGAATTCTAGGAAAATTGCATAAGATACATGTAGCCTGTCTTTTTTCCACCAATGCTCAGCCATCGTGCACTCCCATCTCAGAGCATGTGTGGTTTCATTTAGCCAGGATTACATATTGTTTTTAGCGAAAGGTCTCCGAAGCTTTAGAGTTGCAACGAAATCGAGAGTGTCATTGCATACAAATCTGTGGTTGGTTGAAGAGAGCAACTGGACTTGCTTGAAGATTCTTGAAAACATTTCGCCTTTCATCCTAAAGGCATCCTCAGTTCTGTCTGACTAAAGGGAGTATCCATTATTTATCCTCTCGTGGATCATCATAGAATCCGAATCAGAATGCTGATGGCTGCATTGTAGGTGGCTGATAAAAGATGTCATAGACACCCACCTCTGTTCAATGATGGTCGTTCCAGGTTGACAAAAATGAACGATCCTCTCTGGCTAAGATGTCTGCCAGTTTTCTGGAAGTCCTCTCATACTCCCGCACCAGTCGAAGGGAACTCATCCCAAAGTGTGTAGAAACATATCTGTGACAAATCTCAGTCATCCAGGTACATAGTAATCTGTGGCTGGTTGAAGAGAGCAACTGGACTTGCTTGAAGGTTCTTGAAAACGTTTCAACCTGGAACGACCATCATTGAACAGAGGTGGGTGTCTATGACATCTTTTATCAGCCACCTACAATGCAGCCATCAGCATTCTGATTCGGATTCTATGATCCATGAGAGGATAAATACTGGATACTCCCTTTAGTCAGACAGAACTGAGGATGCCTTTAGGATGAGAGGCGAAACATTTTCAAGAATCTTCAAGCAAGTCCAGTTGCTCTCTTCAACCAACCACAGATTACTATGTACCTGGATGACTGAGATTCGTCACAGATATGTTATTACTAGTGCTGTCAAAAATGTCACGTTATTAAAGCGTTAACTTGACTCAATTTTAACGGCGATAATTTTTTTTATCGCGAGATTAACGCTCTGTGACATGATGCCACGCCCCACACAGCCAGAGTCCTCTGCCCTCCCCCGAAGAGCCACGGTGCTCGGCTAAGGTTTCGTTTTCCCATCGTCGGCTCCAGCCCCACTTTGCAGTGGCTGTGACAAGACGTGTTATGCTCTGCAATAAAAAAAAAAAAAAACATTGGTACAACCAGTGTTTGAACTATGCCGATATTTTCGGGGGGTCCCTTTATTCCCTTGGGGGGGTGCTTGCGCTTGTCTCAGAGCGCGGCTCTCCATCGCGCGCTCACTTCAGATATGCAAATGCTTCCCGTTACACACGATTGCTGTGTCAATAAACATCATTTTGACAATACTTTAGAGACCCCCCAACATTTCCCAAGTCATGTTTTCAAGGGATCTCATGTCTGTTTTAGGGGATCTCGGATCCCCCGAGTACCCCCGTAGTTCGAACGGTGAGCAAGCCCATTCACTGTTTTATGCTGATAAGAGAATTACAATGGTTTTTCATGTGACAAAAATGTGCGATTAAATTGCGATTAATCGCGAGTTAACTATGACAGTCGCGACATTAATCGCGATTAAATATTTTAATCGCTTGACAGCACTAGTTATTACATACACTATATAAGAGGCCCAGCAGCTCCATTCTGAGGTACATTGTTCAGTAAATTCACATTTAGAGGTGCAGTCTGATGTACATTTACCGTACCTTCTGGGATACTTTGCTACAAATGAAGATAAGCTGCATGTCATTAATTCAGCTCTCTCTGTTAAGCTGTGTTGTATACATGCAAACAAGTAAAAGAAGAAAAGATTCCATTCTGTAATGACTTTCACGGCACGTAGCTGTACTTTATGCAAACAGATTCCTCATGACACCTAAAATGCACACATCGTATCCTGTACTTCTGATGAAAACTGATCAGTTTCTGAAAGCACAGAGGACTGAAACACTGCCACACACCTGATTATGAGATATCATCAGTTTCTTAGGTAATATGAAAAACAGCTGTGTGGAAACAGAAGACAGAAAAAAAAAGAACACAAAGAGACCTACAGTATACAGTACATCACCATCATATCATATTCACTGTATACAGTGTTTGATAAAAGTTATGAGTTTGCCAATATGAAATTGATACCATGCAGTGGACAAACGAGAACATGCGTTTCAGGGGTTAATGGAGTTCATCACTGCTGAGACATTAAAGCAGTAAGGTCTCTGTCATCTGGCGCCAGCTTATGCAAAGGGTTTGGTGTTTCCTTTTCACCAGAACTGAGAGCCTGCAAGTTGTGGATGTTGTTGCTGATGGAAAATAAAGCCCTGAAAGCAAAGGGATGGGTGGGGTTGATGAAAGATGACAGAGATATAATGACATGTCTGTCCAGTTCAGGAGCAGAAGGTGAGAAGAAGACAAATTAACACACATTAACACACATCCTGGGAGGATTTATATTCACTGCTCCAGTAAAGTCCATCAGAAACATTACAGGTATGGATATCTTATTTTTTATGTGTGTATAGTTTAGTAAGAATCAAATAGTACCATTAATATCGATATAATATCAAAGGTACAATACTCTGTAACTATACTGTAACACATATAAGAAATAATGTGTAGTCTATACAAATAAGTGAAGTGTTATTTGAAATCATTATGTTTCTTACCAAAATGGATCAGCTTATTTCAGTTGCACAGCTCTTCTCGAGAGAGTTTGCGAAGAACAGGTGTTTTTGGGTTCTGTTTTCATGCCAGCATGAGCGTGTGTTGCGATTTTGTTTGAGTCCAAGCCTATCTGCACGATTTTGCTATTGCAATGGTCACAAATGAAGGCATTGTAAGAATGGACCATGGGGTGTGCCGTTTGATATTCACAGACGCAGACGCATCGGTGATTCTCATCCATGGATTGCAGAGTGTTTATCTTCACCCCTCTAATAAAAGTTCAGTCTTTCTCTGACTTTAACCATAATATTTAGATAAAACTCTCCAGGATTGGGCTTTTTAAATCAGTCCCCCCAGGATTTCGCGGGCCTTTTTGGTGATTGTTGCGGGCTAAAATGTGTGATGTTGCGGGGGGGTTTCCAGAAAGTTGCGGTGTTTTTTAGGTTTTTGTTGCGATTACATTGCGGGAGGAAGTGAAAGTTGCGAGAAATTGTTGCGATTTTCTCTTTTTGTGATTAAAATTGAGTGATATGTTAAATATTAAGTTATTACTGGAAAAACTATTGATTAAAAAAACAAAGACACTGAGAAATGGTCCTATAAACATCTTTGCCAATATAAAAGATTACCAGGGCTACAAAAATGCAGAAAAATAGGCTTTACTGATCCAAATGCACCTGTTGGTTCAAAAGTTAAAGTGCAGAGAACCTCACAGCACAACATGAAGTTACCTTAAAATATAATATAAATGCCTCAGCTTTCATGTAAGAAAAAAACTATTAATGCTAGTACTGTGTGCAGGCAGTCTCTCCTGAAGACTAAATTAAACGATAATTATAAACTAATAAAATAAATGGCTCAGGCTTCATAGAAGAAAAAAACCAATTTGAACAGAATCTCACAGTATGATGCTGAAGCTGCCTAAACAATGGAAAATAAAATACCATTTTGGCAAAAATGTTGGCATCCATTAATTTCTCGTATTAAGTAAAAAAATAATGTAAAGTGCACACAGTCCTTCACTGTAAACATAACACACTTTCAGTAACAGAATTTAAGCCTACATAAACACTGACTCGCACATGCTGCTTCTCTTGAACGTATACACGGAAGTAAGGCGGAAGGTAGTTTGTCGATGTCACCTCAAGACGACGCCAACGATTGGTCAAATTTGCGGGAAAGTTGCGGTGATTGGATATAATTGCAACACCGCCCTGAATTCGCAGGGATTGGTTGAATTTGCGTTGAAGTTGCAAATCGCAACATCGTGAAATCCTGGAGGGTCTGTTTAATTCTCCTGGGATATAGAGATGTTTGTTTAAAAAAAAATAGCTTTGCTCGAGATTGTGTGTTTTACCATCACGTCAGGACCAGAATCAGCATCAGACTCAACTTCGCAGAACACATTGCAGCCTACAAACATGGCTTCCAGGAACATCTCGACCACGTCACATACTGATCACCTCCACCTGGACTCGGTCACACATGGACAGGTTCACACACTCACATCAACTCTAGCTGAGGATTTTCAGAAGCCATACTCAATGTAAAGTACACTCCAGTGTCTATTAGCTTGACATATCAAACCTTCATTTATCCTTTAAACCTTTATTTGTTTCTCTGGTTTTTGCCCTGTTCAGACCCTCCAGGATTTTGCGATGTTGCGATTTGCAACTTCAACGCAAATTCAACCAATCCCCGCGATTGGTAACCATCATACTGTGAGATTCTGTTCAAATTGTTTTTTTTTCTTCTATGAAGCCTGAGCCATTTATTTAATTAGTTTATAATTATTGTTTAATTTAGTCTTCAGGAGAGACTGCCTGCACACAGTTCTAGTATTAATAGTTTTTTTCCTTACATGAAAACTGAGGCATTTATATTATATTTTAAGGTAACTTCATGTTGTGCTGTGAGGTCCTATGCACTTTAACTTTTGAACCAACAGGAGCATTTGGATAAGTAAAGCCTATT
Organism: Neoarius graeffei; assembly: GCF_027579695.1. Classification (NCBI taxonomy): domain Eukaryota; kingdom Metazoa; phylum Chordata; class Actinopteri; order Siluriformes; family Ariidae; genus Neoarius; species Neoarius graeffei. The sequence goes on along the minus strand of NC_083593.1, from coordinate 7,416,140 downwards.
TTTCTGCATTTTTGTAGTCCTGGTAATCTTTTATATTGGTAAAGTTGTTTATAGGACCATTTCTCAGTGTCTTTGTTTTTTTAATCAATAGTTTTTCAGTAACAACTTAATATTTAACATATCACTCAATTTTAATCACAAAAAGAGAAAATCGCAACAATTTCTCGCAACTTTCACTAAAAACAGTCTTTAAACTGTAATAGACTTTTAGCTTATATATTGAACTACAAGTGAACGAAATCTCAGTGAATTTGAATGAAGACCACATGAGTTTTGTTGCCTGTAAAATTTGGTTCCATGGCCCAAGAACATAAATAATAATGAGAGATTACAAGGAAGTTTGATTCCTGAACGTTTCACATGACAACTTCCAAAGAAACTTCACTTTCTTACATAAAGCAGTGTATTAGGTGGGTCAGGATCTCAAATTAAGGTTATGACAATAAATCCTTATTTTTATTCTTCAGGCCACAACTTTTGTCTGAATTTCAGTGAAAAACAAACGACACAATTATGTTGATGATTGCAAGTTTCAAATGACCGGTGTTTTATTTCTCAACTTATAAACTTGACCTTGGTGTCATTTTAAAGGGTTTTTCAAGCTCTTTCTGTCTCTTTTAGTGTTTAACCATGTTGAAAGTTTTGCTCAGCTGTGACTGCTTTAATAAAAACCTGAAGTGAGAATATGCGGTGTTTTGGAAGCATGGACTTCATATGAATGTAATTTTAGTGCGTTTCCTCATTTTACTGAAAGGTCTCCAAAGCACGATTATAACAGAAAAGATTTTTGTACGATTTAAAGATGTTTTATCATTGACTGACTGTGCAGAGCTGGAAAGACTTTTTTTTAATTTAGTTTGTTTTCATTCATCTTCTATTTCAGTTGTTTTGCTCCATCATAGTCAGCATGATTACCATACTATGGTATGTTATATGGTTACTATGCATACCGTTCAATCTCAGTGTTGTTGTCCTTAGTGACTCTGAACAGGTCTGAGAGCCTCAGAAACATGTTACAGTTATACAGCAGGCTGCACCCATGGTGTCTGACAGTCTTTCTGACGCAGCCTGCACAAACTCACACTTCAGTTTTTGAACATATGAGGAAAAATAACTTTAATAAAAGTATCTTTTTTTAAATTCTCATCTCATTATCTCTAGCCGCTTTATCCTGTTCTACAGGGTCGCAGGCAAGCTGGAGCCTATCCCAGCTGACTACGGGCGAAAGGCGGGGTACACCCTGGACAAGTCGCCAGGTCATCACAGGGCTGACACATAGACACAGACAACCATTCACACTCACATTCACACCTACGGTCAATTTAGAGTCACCAGTTAACCTAACCTGCATGTCTTTGGACTGTGGGGGAAACCGGAGCACCCGGAGGAAACCCACGCGGAAACGGGGAGAACATGCAAACTCCACACAGAAAGGCCCTCGCCGGCCACGGGGCTCGAACCCAGGACCTTCTTGCTGTGAGGCGACAGCGCTAACCACTACACCACTGTGCCGCCCTTTTTAAATTCTATATGGGAAAAATAATTAGTGTGTGAAGCACTTCAACTAAAAGCACTTCAACTCAGTGGCCACTTTATTAGGAATATGTGTGTGCTCACACACGTACACATACACCACATTAACCATTAGCATTTAGCACATTAGTCTTCGCATGTTAGCATGCTAACAGTGAACATGTCTGTAGAGCTCTCTTAGGTGTGGGTGGAGCACAGAGGACGGCAGGACAAAGCTTCAGGTAAGAATAGGCTTTTATTGCCAGACTTTTCAGTATAACAACAGTTCTATTCGGGTAAATACACACACACACGCTGTGTTCTTGTCCCGGGAAGAGCTCCCCTCTGCTCTCCCTCTGCCTCCTTAAATAGGGCACGGTTACTGGGAAGACACACAAACATGTTAATTACCGTCAGGTGTAGTGATTCTGCCACTCACCTTCCCTGGCTCCGCCCTCCTGTCACAGACCGGCGCTTGACCACACCCACGCTGCCACATACCCCCACCGCCCGACTCAGGCCGGGCGGCCGTCCGGCCCGCAGCTGACTCCCCCCCCCCCTTGACGGGACAGGAAGTCCGCCACGACCATCTGCGCCCCCGGCCTGTGGACCACCTTGAAATTGAAGGGTTGGAGTGCCAGATACCAGTGGGTGATCCACGCGTTGGCATCTTTCATGCGGTGGAGCCACTGGAGGGGCGCGTGGTCTGAACAGAGGGTGAAAGGGCGCCCCAGCAGGTAGTAACGGAGGGCGAGGACCGCCCACTTGATTGCCAGGCATTCTTTCTCAATCGTGCTGTAGCGCCCCTCACGCACCGACAGCTTCCTGCTAATGTACAGGATGGGGTGGTCCTCCCCCTCCACCTCCTGGGACAACACCGCCCCCAGCCCTCTGTCCGACGCGTCGGTCTACAACACAAAAGGGAGAGAAAAGTCAGGGGAGTGTAATAGTGGCCCCCCACACAGTGCAGCCTTTACCTCAGAGAAAGCCCGCTGGCACTGCTCCGTCCACTGGACCGGATCTGGCGCCCCCTTTTTAGTGAGGTCAGTCAGCGGGCTGGTGACGTCCGAATAATTAGGTATAAACCTACGATAGTAGCCAGCCAGCCCCAGGAACTGTCTCACCCCCTTTTTGGTCTTGGGCAGGCCACAATCGCTGCTGTCTTATTAATTTGGGGACGCACCTGCCCGTTGCCCAAGTGGAAGCCCAGATACCGTACTTCCACCCGCCCAATCGCACACTTCTTTGGGTTGGCAGTGAGACCCGCCCGCCTCAGCGACCTAAGGACGGCCCTCAGGTGTTGCAAGTGTCGCTGCCAGTCGTTACTATAAATGATAATATCATCAAGATATGCGGCCACATAGGTGGCGTGGGGCCGGAGGACCCTGTCCATCAGCCGCTGAAACGTAGCGGGTGCCCCAAATAGCCCAAAAGGAAGTGTGACAAATTGGTGTAAGCCGAACGGTGTGGAAAAGGCTGTTTTCTCCCGGGATAATGGAGTCAAGGGGATCTGCCAATATCCCTTCGTCAAATCCAGTGTCGAGTAAAAGTGAGCCGTGCCTAGTCGATCGAGCAGCTCGTCAATACGAGGCATTGGGTACGCGTCGAATTTAGACACCGCGTTGACTTTTCTATTGTAGGTATCATGCCGCCATCTTGTGTCAGAACTACAATTCCCAGGCAACTTCCGTGTGATCTACGTCACGCGTGGGCGGGATCACCTACGTCAGTCTGCCATGCACGCATAAATCCAAGCGGAAGCTCTGCCATTTTGTCTCTCGCGTCTGGCTTCCGATGGATCTGGACGTATAAAGAGGCACTCTCCACCAAAAAGACGTCTTCTTTCTTGCAAGATCCATCACTCAGCGCGATTTTCTTTCTTACCCTTGGCAAAGGTAAACTCTAGAGTCGCGCGATCTTTAAACTCAACCTGAGTTACAACCAGTTTACTTGCATTAGAAGTGACGTCACGACTGCAGCCCAGGCAGTTAAAAGTTAAGAAGCGATTGAATCCTTTTTAACTCAAAAGCGCTGTGCATCTTATTCTGATCAGAGACTTTTCCTCACGAACGCTGAGGTTCGGACCAAGAATCCTCTGCTTTCCACGGGAACCACCCGAGTGCTCCGCTGGACCCGAAAGTTTTCTACGCCTCCATCACGAGCGGCTCACGTGCTCCCATGGCGAGGCCTGAAACTACACCGGCGAATAGTTCTTCATATCTTGCTAAAGGCAGGATTAAGTAAAATTTTGGCATTTGGGCATAATTAGGATAGTCTTAGGAATTTGCTTTTATTTGAAATAGTGTGAATTTAAACCCAGGTTTATCTGTTACACTGTTAGACACGCAGCGTGTTGATTTATTTTAGTTCTATGTTCTCTCAATTGTTTAATAGATAGGCTGTGCATGCTTTCTTATTCTGACTAACACCTTCATTTCCTTATCATACATTTTGACCTTATCAAGGCTTCAGTGAGTTTGGTAACGTTATGAGTGTGGAATCTTCTTGTTACTGAGAAAACACGTGCTCAACAGGCCTGATACACTTCAGATAGCTTCCCTTTGTCTTTAGCAACACGTGCTCAGTAGGCCTCACCAGGCCTAATAAACACACTTTAACTAGGCCATAGGGCCTTTAGCAAACTCACACTAGCAACACAAGGCTAAACACAGAGCTAATCCTTTGTTCTGTTTAGATAACATTCTTTTGTTTAGCTACCAACAAGCTAGGCCTCCACCACGTGTAGTTAGCTACACGAGGCTAAACACATGGTCAAGTCCTTCACACACACACACACACACACACCTCACTGCTTGTATATATTGATTTATTATTTTATCTTTTTATCTTTGTATAATAAATTCATTTATTAAACAAACTGTGTTTATTTGTGTGAACAACAATATCTGAAGTCCCCAATCTTCTCAAAGAATTCAAAAAGGGTGCATATGTTATGTAATATGGTAAGTGATCGTAATAATTTGGAAATATACCATAATTTAGCTGTTTGGTAATTTATTATTAAGCACCAGGATTAATGGTATGATTCACTAAATGATTCATTGAACGATTCACTAAATGATTCATTGAACGATTCACTAAATGATTCATTGAAGGATTCATTGAACGATTCACTGAATGATTCACTTCAAATGAGACTGATTCTATGGTATGATTCAATTCAAACGAGTCAAATTAAACGATTCAATGGGATTGATTCATTTTAATTATTGACCTTCAAAATTTAATGAGACTGATTTAACGAGATTGATCACTTAATTTCAATAATTAACTGATTGCACCCACACTATAGTCCACACAGAACCGGACCGACCCGTCGGCCTTAGGTACCAAGACCACCGGGCTGCTCCAGTCACTGTGGGACTCCTCGATGATGCCCATTTCGAGCATGGTCTGAAGTTCTTCCCGAACCACCTTTTTTTTGTGTTCGGGTAGCCTGTAAGGGCGGCTACGCACTACCACCCCCGGGGGCGTCTCTATGTGGTGTTCTATGAGGTTAGTGCGACCGGGCAGGGGCGAGAACACATCCGAAGACTTGGCCTGCAACTGGGCGACCTCTGTGAGTTGGGTCAGGGAGAGGTGGTCTCCACAGGGGACCGGAGAGGTACGTGATGCCAATGTCCCTTTTTGAACCTCCGGCCCCAGCTCCGCTTTCTCCGGAACTACCGACACCAACGCCACGGGGACCTCCTCATTCCAGAGTTTAAGTAGATTGAGGTGGTAGATCTGTAGCGCCCCCCCCCCCGTCCGTTCGCCTCACCTCATAGTCGACGTCCCTGACTCGCCGTGTGACCTCAAAGGGTCCTTGCCACTTGGCGATTAATTTGGAGCTCGACGTGGGCAACAGTACGAGTACCTTATCTCCCGGAGTGAACTCTCTAAGGCGCGTGCCCTTGTTGTACAGGCAGGCTTGCCGTTCCTGGGCCTGCCGCAAATTCTCCTGAGTAAGGTGGGTGAGCATGTGGAGTTTTGCGCGCAGGTCCATAACGTACTGAATTTCGTTTTTACTCTGTGAAGGTCCCTCCTCCCAATTTTCTCGCAGCACATCTAAAATGCCGCGCGGCTTACGCCCGTATAACAATTCAAACAGGGAGAACCCCGTGGAGGCTTGGGGGACCTCTCGCACTGCAAATAACAAGGGTTCGAGCCATTTATCCCAGTTACGTGCATCCTCACTTACGAATTTTTTGATTATATTCTTGAGGGTGCGATTGAACCGTTCAACTAAACCGTCCGTTTGTGGGTGATAAACGCTGGTGTGGATCGGCTTGATACCTAATAGCCCATACAGTTCGCTCAGTGTTCGTGACATAAACGAGGTGCCTTGGTCAGTCAGAATCTCTTTCGGGATTCCAACTCGGGAGATGACACGGAAGAGGGCCTCCGCAATACTGCGTGCTGAGATATTGCGAAGAGGCACCGCTTCCGGGTATCGCGTTGCATAGTCCACCAGAACTAATATAAAGCGGTACCCTCGTGTTGACCGATCTAATGGCCCGACGAGATCCATCCCAATTCTTTCGAACGGGGTCTCGATTAATGGTAGGGGGCGCAAAGGCACTTTTGGAATGGCCGCTGGATTTAGTAACTGGCATTCGCGGCACGCCGTACACCACCTACGGACATTGCCGCGAATCCCCGGCCAATAGAATTGGGCCATTATTCGGGCTAGTGTCTTATCCTGCCCTAGGTGTCCAGCCATGGGATTAAAGTGAGCCGCCTGAAATACCAATTCCCGGCGGCTCTTTGGAATTAACAGCTGTGTGACTCGCTCTTTCGTCTGAGTGTCCTGCGTCACTCGGTATAATCTATCCTTCATAATAGAAAAATAGGGGAAGGACGGGGTAGCGTTCGGCTGGAGCATTTGACCATCGATTACTCTCACTTGGTCAAACGCATGTCGCAGAGTCTCGTCTCGCGATTGTTCTAATGGGAAATCCGCGAGGGATTCCCCAACAGAAAGAGGAGGAGCCGGCGGCTCCTCACTCTGTCGCGGAGATGACGTAGACGGCTCTGCGACAGCAGCTCCAGCCAAAGCGACACCGGGACCTCCCCCTGTCAAATGGCAGGACCCACTCTTTACTAGGCGCGTCATTAAACCCCGAAATCCCGGCCAATCAGTCCCCAAAATTAAAGAGTGGGTAAGGCGAGGATTAACCGTCGCCTTCACTATAGATTTTTCCCCTCTGAAAAATATGTGGACCGACACCAAAGGGTAGCTGTGAACATCCCCGTGCACACACAACACCTTCACCCCCTGTGCTCCCCCCAATGCCTCGTCTTGCACCAGGCTTTGGCGGATCAAGGTCTGATTGCAACCAGAATCCACCAACGCCTGATATGTAGCCCCTTGGACACTCACCGGTATGCGATACGCTCCGGCCCGATCGAGGGCAGCTTCTGGCGCGTCGGGGATCCGTACCACTGCTCCCACCTCCATTGCTGCGCACTGTTGTTGCAGGTGGCCCGGCTCCCCGCAGCGCCAGCAAACCGGCCCGGGCTTTCCCTCTGCACCGGTGCTCTGGGGCTCACTCACCTGAGGGGGGGGAGAGACAGACACAGAAGGGAGAAATGGGAGGGCACCACGGGTGCGGCGGGCCGGCTGGGGTGGAGCCGGCCCCCGTCTCCGTGGTGGGGGAATGGGGTGAGGACGGGACACAGAAGGGAGGGGAGAAAGAGAGAGAGAAGAGGAGAGAAGAGAAGACGTCATCGGCTGTCCTGCCGCCGGAACAGCCGCCAAATGATCCTCCGCCAGTCCTACTGCCTGATCCAGCGACGCCGGGCAGTGGCACTGGACCCACTCCGCGGTTCCGGCTGGGAAGCGGGCGATGAACAGCTCCAGCACCACCTGATCGATGATTCCCTCGGCGTTGCGATCGTCGGCCCTCAGCTACCGCCAGCAGGCATCCCGGAGCTGCTGGCCGAACGCGAACGGCCGGCCGACTTCCTCCAACCGCAGCGTGCGGAAGCGCTGGCGCTGTTGTTCTGGTGTGCACCCCACGCACTGGAGGACGGCCCGGCGAAGGTCCGCGTAGGCCAGCCGGCGGTCGGCGGGGAGCTGTAGTGCGGCCAGCTGCGCCTCTCCCATCAGGAGGGGGAGGAGGCGCGCCGCGCGCTGCTCCATCGGCCACCCCGAGGCTTCGGTGACCTGTTCAAACAATGCGAGGAACGCCTCGGGGTCGTCCTGCGGGCCCATCTTGGTCACGGTGAGGGGAGACGGGCCCGCGGCCGGGGCGCTGGTGGACCCCGCCGACGCGAGGAGATGCCGGAACGCCTCGCGATCTTCCTGCTGGGCCAGCACCAGGGCTTCGAAGTGCCGCTCTTGTTCCTTTCGGAGCGTGACGAACACCTGGTGCTGGCTTTGCTGAGCCGTGGCGAGGGCGTGGACCAGGTCCGCAAACGGGGAGGATTCCATGGGGCTGCTGGGTTGGTGCTCCACCTTTCTTCCGGGTTTCGGCACCACTGTAGAGCTCTCTTAGGTGTGGGTGGAGCACAGAGGACGGCAGGACAAAGCTTCAGGTAAGAATAGGCTTTTATTGCCAGACTTTTCAGTATAACAACAGTTCTATTCGGGTAAATACACACACGCTGTGTTCTTGTCCCGGGAAGAGCTCCCCTCTGCTCTCCCTCTGCCTCCTTAAATAGGGCGCGGTTACTGGGAAGACACACAAACACAGGTTAATTACTGTCAGGTGTAGTGATTCTGCCACTCACCTTCCCTGGCTCCACCCTCCTGTCACAGACCGGCACTTGACCACGCCCCCGCTGCCACAATGTCATAACATGTTTGTCTTAGCTTATTAATAATTTATCTTGGGTAATATTGACATTTTGACGACTGATATCCTGCCCATGATGGATAGTGGAAGGTTCATCCATCGCTGGAGATCATCATCTATTGAATTGAGCAGGGGGGTAAAATTTAGACTAAATAAATCTGACAGCCTGGAGGAAACCTTTATCCCTAAATATGTAATATAATTAGTACATAGTGGGATAGGTGATGAATGGGCTGTCACATCCCAGCTGTTGGAGTGTAGTGGAAGAATTGCAGACTTACCTATTCCAATTGATTGAGTATTCAGAAATATTAGAGAATGTGTCAATAAGTTTAAGGGTTTCTTTTACTGATACTGTGGGGTCTTGAAAAAGTAGGATGTCGTCGGCATAGAGGCTGATTTTATGATGCATATTTAGAGTCTGAACTCCTTTAATGTGGGGGTTCTGACAGATGGCAGTAGCTAGAGGTTCAATGAAGATGGTAAACAATAAAGGGGAGAGTGGGCATCCCTGTCTAGTTCCCCGGTGCAGAGTGATACTGTGTGATGTTAGTCCATTGGTGATCACTGTGGCTGAGGATGAAGTGTAGAGAATCTTAATCCAATTAATAAACGAGTCCCCGAAACCAAACCACCCTAATGTGGAAAACAGGAAATTCCAGTTGACCCTATCAAAAGCTTTTTCCGCATCAAGAGTTGCTATAATGTTTTTTTTTCTTGTAAAGTTGAGGAGTGATGCATTATGTTAAACAATCTACGGGTGTTGGAGGAAGAAATTCTGCCTTTGATGAAGCCAGTCTGATCTGGGTGGATAATGGATGGGGAGACCTCTTCTAATCTGTGCGCTAACGTTTTGGTGATTATTTTATTGTCAACATTGAGTAGGGAGATTGACCGGTAGCTGGATGGCATTGTTGGATCCTTATTGGGCTTAAGGAGGAGTGAAATTGAAGCTGTGGTGATACTAGCTGGAAGTCTTTTTTTGTTTTGTTTTGATTCATTGATCATCCTGATAAAAAGTGGAGCCAAAATGGACCAAAATTGTTTGTAGAACTCCGCAGGGAAGCCATCTGGACCTGGTGCTTTGTTATTAGGCATACGTTTAAGAGCCTCGAACAGTTCTTGTTGAGTTAGAGGTGACTCTAGTTTATTTGTTTGGTTTTCATTAAGTTGTGGTAAGTTGATGCTGTTAAGAAATGAGTCAATGGTGTCCTGGTTGGGGTTTATTTCTGAAGAGTATAGTTTATTGTAAAAATTGTAGAAAACCTGATTTATTTCTTCAGGTAAGCTGGTTAGCTTAATGGTTAGCTTAATAAACAAACTCATCAATTGAGTTTGTTTATTAAGTATTTCATTGATTTTGAATTTACATTTCCTTAGTTCAATCTGCATTTCTTCTGTTGGGTTACTTGCATCAATCTCTTCCAATTGTTTCATTTTGTTATTTAGTTCTACTTCCTGTTCTTTTTCTTTCTTTTTTTTTGTATACTGAAAATGAGATTATTCTTCCTCTAAGCACTGCCTTTCCTGTTTCCCACAGAAGGGAAGGAGATGATCCAGAGGAATCATTCATTTCTAGAAAGTATGCCCACTCTTTCCTAATAAAACTGTTAAATTTGGGGTCTTGCAAGAGGGAAGTATTGAAGCGCCATCTATTACTATTTCTGTGTGTGTGTGGGGGGGGGGGGTTCTGTTCCATTTGATTGTTACAGGGGCATGATCACTAATGACTATGGGATGAATTGTTGAATCAGAGATATTTGGCATGATAGAATAGCTAGTGAGAAAATGGTCAATGCGGGAATAAGAGTGGAGCAATTCCAGCGTTATGGACGTGACACTTGAACTCAAAATGGCAACACATGACCCAGTGCATGTTTTATTGTCTCCCAGTATTTAAACAGTGTTGCATATTTTAAGGCTGTACCATACTGGAGAAGTGATAGAACAAGAACAATTCCCATAGTACATCTAGGGCATGCCAGAAAATGCCAATAAAAGATGCGTAATGGACGTGACAGAAAAAGTATCACTTTTCTTGGGTGACTGTACATTTTTATCAAACTCTGTGAAATTGTAAACCTAATGTCGAAATGGAGATATCCATTTGATAGAGGGGTCCAAGGTGAATATTAAAAAAATCTTTGTTTAAAATATTTTATATTTCATGCAGAGTTTCGGAAGGAAAAGTCAGCGTTATGGATGTGACGAAATTCCGTTACGGATGTGACGCGTCTGAAATAGACATGGCGTATGTTTAGAAAATCAGCAATTTAACCACCATAACCCTTTGAAAAACTCTCTAAATATCAGCTAAAATTATCAAAGTTCTTAAATAATATTTAGGATGGCTATTGTTTTACTGTTTTGTGGATTTTTGCATACATTTCTGTGGCTTGTGGCAATAATATAAAATTGTACATGATCAAAGTTGATTTTAGCTTGGGTTTTACATTATAAGAAAGAAAGACTGACAGTGACATATTAGGTTGGTTACAAATTGGTTCAACTTATTCACATCTGTAAAATACAGGCCTAAGTGATATCTCTGGGAGTGGTTTTGATGTATTACATGTTGCTTTATTTTTGCATGGTGAGGTTGACATTTACATGGAATTGCCCAGTGGTGGACTGGTGAGAAAAAAGAGTAGTCTTTAGAGTCTGGGTGCTGAAGCCGCCAACTATCAACAAGGCCAAAATCGCTCATGAACTGTTTTATTGTTTTTGTGGATTGCCAAATTCGTTTAAAATAAATTATTTATTCTCAATGATTCCGACACAGCCCTCCCCTTCCTGGTTTAAATCACTAGACTCAACAATTATTAAATTCTACTGGAAAAATAAGACACCAAGAATCAAACTGACCACTCTACAAAAACCTAAAATACTCGGAGGACTAGAGGCTCCACACTTCCAACATTATGCCCTGCCCAACCAGGTTTGTTACATATACAAATGGTTACATCCCACCCCCTCAGACAACACCAGGTTAGACATAGAACAAACCATTTGCAAGGATATTCAGATCTCAGACCTTCCTTTCTGTAGTCAGTCAGTTAAAAAACATCCATCCTTCAAAGCACTAAAAATATCATCTAGTCTGACAGCTTGGTGGAAATTCTATCACATCACTGATTTACCTGAAGCACCGTCAAATCGCACCCCAATCTGGAATAACCCTGATTTCACTGTCAACAAAAAAAACACTCAATTTTCTCACATGGATAGGCAAGGGCATCACTCAACTTCATCACATTATTCAAGACAAAAATCTGGCTTCATTCCCTTGTTTGGTCCAGAAGCACGTCATTGAGAGTAAACACTTTTTAGAATACCTACAAATTAAATTATCTATCCAAGCTAAAATTAATATCCAGACGGCTAACCTAGACATCCCCTCACCAATCATGGAGTTGATCAACATTACCTCTCCCCAAAAAATTCTTTCCAAAATATACAAAATTATATCTCGTTTAGAAAAAACTTTAAGCCTACCATATCACAAATGGGAATCAGTCATCCATGCTTTTATCACATCACGACTGGATTACTGCAATTCTCTTTATCTTGGCCTCCCTCAAACCTCACTTAGACGTTTACAGCTGGTCCAAAACGCAGCTGCACGTCTGTTAACTGGCACCAGGAGACGTGAGCACATCACTCCCATTCTGGCCTCCTTGCACTGGCTCCCAGTCTTTTTCAGAATACAATTTAAAGTCTTATTATTTGTTGTTAAAGTACTCAGTGGGCTGGACCCAGCCTACATTAATGACCTTTTACAGCCCCACTCAGTCCAAAGGTCTCTAAGATCCTCTAGCACAGGGCTTCTTCATGTACCTCGCTTGCGGCTGAAGCAGAGAGGTGACAGAGCTTTTTCTGTTGCTGCTCCACGTCTCTGGAATCAGCTCCCACCGGACATCAGATCTGCTCCCTCCATCTCTGCCTTTAAATCTAGGCTAAAAACCCATCTCTTCTCCTTGGCCTTTCCCTAACCATCAGCTTATTGTTATTATTATAGTTTTATTTTATTTTATTTTATTTTTATTTTTTATCATTTGTCTTTTAATACTGACTCTGTACAGCACTTTGGTCAGTGTATGCTGTGTTTAAATGTGCTATACAAATTAAACTTACTTACTTACTTACTTAGATTTGTCCATTACTCCTGGTGCCAACTTCTGGACCCAAATCTGTAAAAACATCAACCTCATGACAAAAAATAGCAATCTACAATTAACACAGTACAAGGTTCTTCACAGATTTCACTTCACAGCACAGAAACTATATAAAATGGGCTTTGACTCTGATTTGTGTTCTCACCAGGGGTGTAGTGGGCGTGGTACGCGGGGGTACGCCGTCCACCCACTTCTCCCGAGGTGAGATTCAAAAAAAAAAAAAAGACAATAAATTTAAAGAAATACTCAAGTCTTTAAGAAGGAGTGCATGGTAGGGCTTAACCCAATGGCTGCATGTCATGTATTTTGTATACGCAGGTGCCTCAATCGCGCCAGACTAAATGCTTGATTTATTCGATTGGTGCCTTTTATAATAAATTTCAGCCCATTGCTGGTTTGTATGCGATGTGAGTGAGTGACGTGACTTTTTTTGAACTTCTGGACACATGCTGTAGCTGTTGCCACGGCAGTAAGTAGGCTAGTAAAAATATCGAATTCCGAATGCAGCTCGGCTCAAATGAACATGAATTGAACATGAACAAAGGTGTTCGTGTATCATAATTTCCAATATTTCGGCTTCACGCCTGATAGTCCATGTTAAACCTATGCAAGGTTTATGTTGAGTTCCAGCAGCAGAGTGGTGCTGTCTACGACGATGCATTTGGAAGGAGAAGGCGAATTTGTTCCTCTTTAGCCATTTCGGCATATTTATTGGAGACAAAATAAACCGCGGCTTTTCACCATAACAGTTGGGCTGTACTGACAAACACGAATGAAAATTGCGCACACAAAAATGTCTGAAAAAAAGTGTCTTCTTGTGCCCTCTTGTGTTGTTAAAAGAACGTAACATTTATACAAATCATTCATACCAAACATAGGCGACCAAACAAAGGCTACCGCTTCTGACATGATATCAAATCGATGACGTCACGAATCGCATACCCCCACTTTAAAAATCTCCACTACACCACTGGTTCTCACTGTATGCAAAATAACCCAGACACATACATTCATGCTGTCTGGCATTGCACTCCAATCAACAGGTTTTGGATAAGTGTCGCAGAATCACTCTCTACCATTCTACCATTCCCTATGTATACTTGGTGATACAACCGCAATCAATATACCGTAAGCACCTCATGCAATAAACAGACCCTCCAGGATTTCGTGATGTTGCGATTTGCAACATCAACGCAAATTCAACCAATCCCCGCGAATTCAGGGCGGTGCTTCAATTATATCCAATCACCGCAACTTTCCCGCAAATTTGACCAATCGTTGGTTTCGTCTTGAGGTGACGTCGACAAACTACCTTCCGCCTTACTTCCGTGTATACGTTCAAGAGAAGCAGCATGTGCGAGTCAGTGTTTATATAGGCTTAAATTCTGTTACTGAAAGTGTGTTATGTTTACAGTGAAGGACTGTGTGCACATTTTTTACTTAATACAAGAAATTAATGGATGCCAACATTTTTGCCAAAATGGTATTTTATTTTCCATTGTTTAGGCAGCTTCAGCATCATACTGTGAGATTCTGTTCAAATTGTTTTTTTTCTTCTATGAAGCCTGAGCCATTTATTTTATTAGTTTATAATTATTGTTTAATTTAGTCTTCAGGAGAAACTGCCTGCACACAGTACTAGTATTAATAGGTTTTTTTTTCTTACATGAAAGCTGAGGCATTTATATTATATTTTAAGGTAACTTCATGTTGTGCTATGAGGTTCTATGCACTAACTTTTAAACCAACAGGAGCATTTGGATCAGTAAAGCCTATTTTTCTGCATTTTTGTAGTCTTGGTAATCTTTTATATTGGTAAAGATGTTTATAGGACCATTTCTCAGTGTCTTTGTTTTTTTAATCAATAGTTTTTCAGTAATAACTTAATATTTAACATATCACTCAATTTTAATCACAAAAAGAGAAAATCCCAACAATTTCTCGCAACTTTCACTTCCTCCCGCAATGTAATCGCAACAAAAACCTAAAAAACACCGCAACTTTCATCGCAATTTTTTGGAAAACCCCCACAACATCAGACATTTTAGCCCGCAACAATCACAAAAAAGGCCCGCGAAATCCTGGGGGGACTGAATAAAATACTGCTAGTAGCGCTGACTATCGCCAAGAAAACAATCCTTACGAACTGGAAATCAAGGAATACTGTACACATCACTCACTGGAAAAATTTGTTATCGGATTATATATCATTGGACAATATATCCACTCCAAACTTAAACAACACTCAGGATACACCCTCCCCTTGGACACCCTTCATCATCTTCTTACAGTTATGACCTGACCCTCTGCACCTGAGATCCAACTCACAACTTTACATCCACATGTAAATCTCTCATCTCATCTCATCTCATTATCTGTAGCCGCTTTATCCTTCTACAGGGTCGCAGGCAAGCTGGAGCCTATCCCAGCTGACTATGGGCGAAAGGCGGGGTACACCCTGGACAAGTTGCCAGGTCATCACAAGGCTGACACATAGACACAGACAGACAACCATTCACACTCATATTCACACCTACGGTCAATTTAGAGTCACCAGTTAACCTAACCTGCATGTCTTTGGACTGTGGGGGAAACCGGAGCACCCGGAGGAAACCCACGCGGACACAGGGAGAACATGCAAACTCCGCACAGAATGGCCCTCGCCGGCCACGGGGCTCGAACCCGGACCTTCTTGCTGTGAGGTGACAGCGCTAACCACTACACCACCGTGCCGCCTCCACATGTAAATAGCTATATAAAATAGGGCGGCGGATGGTAGCTGGAACAATTATTTTTACTATTATTATTATTTTTTGTGTGTGTATATATATATATATATATATCTCATCTCATCTCATTATCTCTAGCCGCTTTATCCTTCTACAGGGTCGCAGGCAAGCTGGAGCCTATCCCAGCTGACTACGGGCGAAAGGCGGGGTACACCCTGGACAAGTCGCCAGGTCATCACAGGGCTGACACATAGACACAGACAACCATTCACACTCACATTCACACCTACGGTCAATTTAGAGTCACCAGTTAACCTAACCTGCATGTCTTTGGACTGTGGGGGAAACCGGAGCACCCGGAGGAAACCCACGCGGACACGGGGAGAACATGCAAACTCCACACAGAAAGGCCCTCGCCGGACCCGGGGTTCGAACCCAGGACCTTCTTGCTGTGAGGCGACAGCGCTAACCACTACACCACCGTGCCGCCCTATATATATATATATATATATATATATAATCTCATTATCTCTAGCCTATAAATCTCTCTTTCCCCCCTCCTTTTTTTATTTATTTTTTTCCTCTCCTTTCCTCCTTTCTCTTTCTCTCTGCCTCTCTCTACTTCACTCATCCCTGTTCTGCCTGGGCCCCATGGGTGGCTCGGGCAGCCCGGTCCTGTCAGGTTGCCACATGGGACCGGTGTTGGTTTGTGCTGTGGGGTATTCGTGGGTTCTAGGCCCCCGTCGCACACTCGCCCTTTGCGCGCGCACACATACCTCTTCCTGGCAATACGCAACATGCCTTATTCTCTTTTAAATGCACTACATATTAGTTTGCATACATCATACATCTACCAATAACAAGAACAACAAATAGACTAGGGCAAGCGAGGCGTGCATGCAGATGCCTCTGCAGGTGTTTCACTGCATGCCTTGCTTCTTTTAATGCTTACACAATTTAGAGGAGGCATATATCCATGAGTACGCAGGGTTGTTGTGGCGTGCAGGGCGAAATCTGGGCAGAGACTCACCCTGAGCGCACACTTCTTTTAATGCAATACATTAGAGAGAGCCCACAATATAGCCATTTACATTCTTATATAGGACAAATACGGTATGTTGCGTGATGGTCTGGAGTTGAGGTGTGGTGGGGCGGAGGTGCTGGGGGCCCTGGGCCAAGGGCCGTGGGCTGGTTAGCACACAGGGCCTTCCCTCTGCCGTCTCATTGTGGTATCTTGTGCGGGGGCGGGACGACACCGTGGTCATACTTGGGTGCCCAGGCAATCCTTATAATCAGTCAGTTAATCAAATTTTTTCTTATTCTTATCCCTATTCTTATTTCTCTTATTATCCTACATAATGTTAATATTACTCATTTCCTTTGTAACCCTCCTTCTCTGCGATCTAGCCTCCATCTACCCGGTCCAACAGTAAGTCAGTACTACTCATATACACTCACTCACACACATACACGGACATCTCCATATACACTATTCCTCACTGTTAATTTTGGTTTTTCACTCAACTTTAAATTCGGTGTTGTGTTTGAATTCTGTTTTTTTTTTTGTGTAGTTGTATTGCACAGGCGATTGCTCTAAGACAACGAGGGAGGCTCAGCCTCCTCTAAAAATGACGAACATCGTGTAGGATGAATTGCGCTAGGCTTATGTTATAGCCGACCTTATAACATTGCTATTTCAGATCCAGAATCATAGAAATATATGTGCTCAACCCACTACAGTGCGAAATCATTCCGTTATAACTTTCCCCAGTTCGCCTAATGTGTCCGTGAGTTTTTCCCCCTCGTGACAGCGCGATGCAGCCCAGCCTCAGTGGATTGGGAGCTATGTGCTTGTCAATCTCAAAATGCAAGATGATTATTGGACAAATACTGCGAAAATGCCCGCCCACGGACTCCCAGCCTCACATGGGAGGGACATGGCAGTTTCCGCGAGGAGACTGGTGATTGGTGAAAGCGGCCGGATATTTTCTTTGATTGACAGCTCGTTTCAACTACAGACAGGCAGCGGTACAGTGTTGCCAGATTGGGGGTTTCCCACCCAATTAGGCGGTTTTAAGTGCATTTTGGCGGGTTTTGAACATATTTTGGGCTGGATAACGTCAGCAGTATCTGGCAACATCAGTTCAGTCCCATGCGGATTCGCAAGTGCTGTGGTGTATTGTAAGAGATCAGCTTACATTTCGATTTCATTCATTACATACGGTTTCTACCAGCTTTTTTAGTTTGTATATATTTTCATTGTAAATAAAGTGTAAATATAGTGTTGTCAAGTTTGCTATCTTAGTTCCAGAAATTTCGTTTATTTGAGTGACTGAACTTGAACTTGAGGGGGCTAGTCAGCTAGCAAGAAAGCTGCGCACGGATGCCAAGCATTGCTGATTTAATTTTGGCGAAGCCATTTGCCAGTCTTCCTTTCGAGGAAAAAATCAAAATTAAAGAGCAGGGTAGACCAACGCCTCAAATTGACTTGGTGAAAAAGGTAGGGAATAATACTCGTTCCTTTCAGCTCTCCTGGTACGAGAAAGTGAATTGGCTAACAGCAAGTGACTCACATATATTTTTCTGGATATGAATTAAACACAGCTACAATTTGGAAAACATTTTTAAACAAAAACACAGCTGAGAACATTTCACACTACAGACCTGGATTAAAAGTGAAGGGTTATCAAAATTGTCAATAAAACATTTCTCAGTCAAAATAAGTAAAATATAGGGAAAGTGTCATTGAATGAAATGTGTGGCACCCAGCTCTACTGCTGAGGTTCCTTCCTGACAAAGAGCTGCTTTCAATAATGATCAATTTTTAAACAACATGCCACAATTTTAAAATATAAAATGTTAAAATATACCCCCCCCCCCCCCCCCCCAACACCACCATCATGTATATTGGACAGTAGGCTAATGGGCGAAAAGAACCTGTTATTTCACAGTTTGTGACCCTGCCAACAATCAGCCAGATCAGAGGCAAGAGTATGGGCAAAATTGATGTTTTTTCTTTTAAAATCTGGAAATATCGTAACCGACCAGCCTCCCCTGTTTGAAAGACTACCAGCCGCCACTGTTGTATTGTCATTGTTTTGTATAATTGTATTGTATACGAATAAATAAAAAAAGCTTATTAGCATGTTAACTGTTCACATGTTAGCATGCTACCTGTTAGCATTGTTGCTGTTAGCATATTAGCATGCTAGCCGTTAGCATAGCAGCTATTAACATGCTAACAGTCAATATGTTAATGATGGCATGCTAGCTATTAACATGATGGGTGTTAGCATGTTAGCCGTTTGCATATTAGCATACTACATCCACACGACAACGGCAACGAGATGTTATTTAAAAATATATCGCGTCCAAATGGGCAACAATCAGTAAAATATCAGGTCCATATGGCAACGCAACGCTTGCTGAAAACGATGCAATACACATGCCACACCTCTAGGGGCGCTGTAAGACGGTCCCTTCGGAGACACCAGAACAATAGAAGAAGTAACGACGCATGCGCATAAACTATTATGCACAAGACTTCATATTAGCCACAAAGTCAGGAAAATCTGTTCGTAAAATTACATTATAATGACCAAATACAATGAAAAGTATTTTTCCAGTCTCACCTGTGAAAGGTAATCCCATGTGATCTCGTTTGGACAGAAAACCTGTTGGTACAGTTAAATGCAGCTAATCTTTATTCTCCGCTTTGACCTTTCCAAAATGGCGGCGAGGATGACGTATGATTCTCCGCGGAAGGCGGCGTCTTCAATGGTCCGGAATAAAGTGAATGATACACGTTGATGGAATTAATTTGCTGTTTCTCACATGTGAAAGGTAATCCCATATGATCTCGTCTGGACGGTAAACCTGTTGGTACAGTTAAACGCAGCTAATCTTTATTCTCCGCTTTGACCTCTCCAATATGGCGGCGAGGATGACGTATGATTCTACGCGGAAGGCGGCGTCTTTAATGGTCCGGAATAAATTGGATTAATTTGCTCCTCTACGCCCTTTTTAAGGAATGTATTGTCGGACTTAAATCAACATCTGAAGAGGTGAGATCGCTCCTTTTCCCCCCTATTTTTGCTGGCGGGATTGCACCATTACACAATAAATATTCACAGTGAAAATATTTTGTAAGCGCGTTTCATGAACCAAGTTATAGGATTTGTTGACAACTCACACCGCAATGAGATCATTGGCACTACTGGTGTTAAGAATCAGACCATTTCATAAATGAATATTTTGCTGTAGAGCTGCAGTGTTTGTACAATTGCATGTTTTTGCTTCACTATTACTGTCACTATTCTGCTTCTTACATTACTACTGTGAACTAACACTGAACAGAATAATAATATCCAAGCTCGTGTTTCACTCTCACTAGTGCTCTGTAAGGCTTTTTCCTGGTGATATTCGTTACACTTCTACCCGGCGTGAAGCACTCACAGTCATGTGGTTGTGACGTCATCGTAAACAAATCCGTTCTACTCATCCAGACGACTTCACAACGGCAACGTTGCCAGATCTTTCCACTCTGGAACCCGTTCTCAAAAAGATTGCGTTTTGGGCACCCAAAACGCCGGTGCCGTGTGGACGCCAGGCCTAAACGATAAGCAATTGTATCGGAGTCACCTGAATCCGTTGCCGTGTGGACAGGGCCTAACAGTTAGCATGTTAGCCATACCATTATAACATATTAACTGTTAGTATTTTTGCCTTAGCATGTTAGCTGTTCACATGCTAGCAGTTAATATTCCCGCATGGTAGCAGTTTGCATGTTAGCATTAGTGCATTGGCACATTAGCAGTTAGCATGCTAACACTTTGCTGCATTGGTGCAATGACGCTGTGAGCTCAGCCATTTAAAATGCAGATTTTAGAGTGTGAGGTCTCGTGTCTGATCTAGTTTCTGTTGGTGACCCTCTGCACACACTTTGCATTTTCTCTGTAGAAATGCAGTCTAGTTATTATTCTTCAATCTTTGTTTGTTTGTTTTTACCCCCACAAATATCTCCAGCACACATGGAACCATCCTGATGTTGTTGGGTTTTTTTGGTTCGTGTGTGTATTCTTAGTCAGACAAAGTGAAATGCAGAACGTGTATGAATATGTAATGTATAATCATGCAGAAATAACTGGGTTAAAATGAAATGTATTTATTTAGAAAAAATCAATGTATTTTGATGAGCTTTTCACATCTACTCACCAATTTTTATTGACATTTTCGATATGAGTGATGTTGCATGTGTATTAATTTTAATAAGTAATAGTGATTTACACATGTAAATACATTTATTTACTTGCTTACAGGCATGAATCCTGAATGGGTTTTTGTTCTCCTGTTCTTCTCAGGTCAGTGTTGTGTGCACTATAAACTGTGTGTGTTTATTAGAGAATCATGACTGACAATCTGGTTTTCTTCAGTTCTTAAGACAATGTTTAATCAGCGTTTGTGCATGAAGCTGTTGAGGCACATACCAACATCGTGTGTTTCATCGAGATCCAATTATATTCATGTGTGATTATGATTTAATGTGTGTTTTATTTATGAGAATCGAGATGCACATTTCTGGCATTTGTGCTTTTTGTTCTTTCATGATACACCATCTATAATGTTCATTTTTTAAATATTATATCCATTTTATGTTGTACACAGTAGTATGTGGTATCGGGGCAGATATTCCTCACCGCTATCACTTTGTGAATGAGAATAAAACCTGGAGTGAAGCTCAGACTTACTGCAGAGAGAAATACACTGATTTGGCCTCCATCAACAACATGGAACAGATGATGAAGCTGAATCACACACTGAAGAAGGAAACTCCAAAGCAAGCTTGGATCGGTCTACAGAGAGAGGGCATTGGGAAATGGCAGTGGTCTCTGGCAGACCAAACTTTCTACAGAGACGGAGACACTTACAGAAACTGGAGTAGGAAAGAACCAAACAACCTCATTAAAAATGAGTTCTGTGTTAAAATGGGAAAATCCAGTGGCGAATGGTATGATGTCCAGTGTAACAATACAATTCCTTTTGTGTGTTATGAAGGTAAGAACTTGCAAATAGATGTGAATAAAAGGGGAAAAAAATCAATGGCTTTACAGTAATACATTTTCTTTCCTTGATATTTTTCATCTGATGGCAGAAAAGACATCAATCTGAGTCATGAACAAGTTATTCATGATGTAAATTAAATGTCTTTCAGAAAAGAACACAAACACTGACAGATACATATTTATTAATGAGACAAAGACCTGGTATGATGCTCAGACCTACTGCCGAAAGAATCACATCGACCTGGTCAGTGTGAGGAACCAAACTGAGAATGAGGAGATCAGGAGAATGATTACAAGTTCAAAAAATGAGGACATTTGGATTGGTCTGTTTAATGACTCCTGGAAATGGTCAGATAAGAGTAATTCCTTATTCAGATACTGGAGCTCTAACAAATCCAGTGAAGATTTGAACTGTACTGCAGTGTCTGTGTCTGAGCCACACTACTGGAGTAATGTGAGCTGCACAGAAAAACTCCCATTCATCTGTCATGAGAGTGAGTTACATTACACTTATTCAACACGTCTGTTTATTTATTAGGACACAGGATGAACTGAAACCTTTTTAGGGATGTTAAATATATATAAAACACTGACTGAAGAATTTCACACTGTGTATTATCGACTGTGAAGATGTTGGAATGCATATTTTTATTATGATTTTTTTTTTCTTCCCTACAATTTCCAGAAAATCTCATCCTTGTTAGGCAGAATCTGACCTGGAAAAAAGCTCTGAGATACTGCAGGAGCCATCATCATGACCTGGTCTCAGTGCACACTGAAGAGACGCAGCACTGGGTGAAGGAAGTGGCTCAAGGTGCCTCCACTGAACACGTGTGGCTCGGCCTGCGTCACACCTGCGCTCTGGGCTTCTGGTACTGGGTGACTGGCGAGGTGATCTGCTACCAGGACTGGGCTCCGGGGAATGGGACAGGGTTCGAAGACTGCAGCCAGGAGGAGAGAACCGGCGCAGTGCAGTCTGGAGGAGAGCAGCAGTGGATCAGCCTGCCTCAGAACGACACACTCAACTTCATCTGCTCGACATATTAAGGTTTGTCTCAGTGTGCTGTTTGTTGTTGTTATTGATGATGCCATAGACATTTTCGACAGGATATATTTGATCTAACACATTTATAATACCCTGTATACAGTATGTTCACACTTGAAGGCTGAAGACAATCTGTGGCTCTCATCATTTGTGTGCAGCATCAGCGAATCCTCATCTCCTTTTCCCATACAGCTTTTAAAATAATCTCTTCTTTTTATCAAAATCTTTGGTCCTGTATGTAATCTTTATGGCACACTTACTCCTTTCATATTTTCCAAGCATGATGTTCTTCATGCAGATGATACTCACTCTGATAATGTTTTCCATTGTAATATCGGGTTTTTAGGGGAATCAAGGTGAAGGCATTTACTTGTATTGCACTACAGTCTATTTGATGTATACGTTTCTTTTATTATGTTTTCTGGATAATTAAAGTCGAAGCAGCTACGTAATATTTCAGCTTAAACACCATAAAGCCATAAATACAGGATGCTTGTTACAACTAAATACCTTGATGAGAGATTTTTCTGCTGGAAGAAAGCTATGCGGTTTGTTATTGACTGGATGATTCTCTGCTGTTATTCATTCACCTCAAAAAGTCTGTCTGTATATACGAACAGATTAATGTGTGTTTTTAAAACTGTATTTTTAATCAGGGCTTGTTGGACTTTCTCTATACCTGTCAGATCATTTAATTTTTTTAACATTAAAATATTGAGTGTTGTGTCTTTTTGGAATGAATTTCTCAAATAAAATTAATTTCAAGTATTCTGTTGGGGGTTTGTTTTTATTTATTAATTTAATATTTATAATTACCTGTCTACACCTGTTTAAATTTTCTGTAAATAATGCGAACACTGTTATAAACAGTTCGGATTAGGGTTAAGGAAATAACAATGGTAGTGTTGGTTATGATTTATAAATGAGATTATTTCTACTAGTTAGAATTCCTCATGGTTTCTTTTGGCCTCCAACACCAAATAACATCTAAATCCATTGAATCAGCCGTCATATTTGGAGAGTGGAAGGTGTTTGTCCTCAGAGCTGGTTGTTTTATTGTACAACCCCGATTCCAAAAAAGTTGGGACAAAGTACAAATTGTAAATAAAAATGGAATGCAATGATGTGGAAGTTTCAAAATTCCATATTTTATTCAGAATAGAACATAGATGACATATCAAATGTTTAAACTGAGAAAATGTATCATTTATAGAGAAAAATTAGGTGATTTTAAATTTCATGACAACACATCCCAAAAAAGTTGGGACAAGGCCATGTTTACCACTGTGAGACATCCCCTTTTCTCTTTACAACAGTCTGTAAACGTCTGGGGACTGAGGAGACAAGTTGCTCAAGTTTAGGGATAGGAATGTTAACCCATTCTTGTCTAATGTAGGATTCTAGTTGCTCAACTGTCTTAGGTCTTTTTTGTCGTATCTTCCATTTTATGATGCGCCAAATGTTTTCTATGGGTGAAAGATCTGGACTGCATGCTGGCCAGTTCAGTACCCGGACCCTTCTTCTACGCAGCCATGATGCTGTAATTGATGTAGTATGTGGTTTGGCATTGTCATGTTGGAAAATGCAAGGTCTTCCCTGAAAGAGACGTCGTCTGGATGGGAGCATATGTTGCTCTAGAACCTGGATATACTGTTCAGCATTGATGGTGTCTTTCCAGATGTGTAAACTGCCCATGCCACACGCACTAATGCAACCCCATACCATCAGAGATGCAGGCTTCTGAACTGAGCACTGATAACAACTTGGGTCGTCCTTCTCCTCTTTAGTCCGAATGACACGGCGTCCCTGATTTCCATAAAGAACTTCAAATTTTGATTTGTCCGACCACAGAACTGTTTTCCACTTTGCCACAGTCCATTTTAAATGAGCCTTGGCCCAGAGGAGACGTCTGCACTTCTGGATCGTGTTTAGATACGGCTTCTTCTTTGAACTATAAAGTTTTAGCTGGCAACGGGCGATGGCACGGTGAATTGTGTTCACAGATAATGTTCTCTGGAAATATTCCTGAGCCCATATTGTGATTTCCAATACAGAAGCATGCCTGTATGTGATGCAGTGCCGTCTAAGGGCCTGAAGATCACGGGCACCCAGTATGGTTTTCCAGCTTTGACCCTTACACACAGAGATCCTTCCAGATTCTCTGAATCTTTTGATGATATTATGCACTGTAGATGATGATATGTTCAAACTCTTTGCAATTTTACACTGTCGAACTCCTTTCTGATATTGCCCCACTATTTGTCGGCGCAGAATTAGGGGGATTGGTGATCCTCTTCCCATCTTTACTTCTGAGAGCCGCTGCCACTCCAAGATGCTCTTTTTATACCCAGTCATGTTAATGACCTATTGCCAATTGACCTAATGAGTTGCAATTTGGTCCTCCAGCTGGTCCTTTTTTGTACCTTTAACTTTTCCAGCCTCTTATTGCCCCTGTCCCAACTTTTTTGAGGTGTTTCTGTCATGAAATTTTAAATGAGCCAATATTTGGCATAAAATTTCAAAATGTCTCACTTTCGACATTTGATATGTTGTCTATGTTCTACTGTGAATACAATATCAGTTTTTGAGATTTGCAAATTATTGCATTCTGTTTTTATTTACAATTTGTACTTTGTCCCAACTTTTTTGGAATCGGGGTTGTAGAACCAATCATAGAACCTTGTTGAGGTGAGACAGCCAATCGATTGCTGCAACTTTCTCTTTCACGGGCGATTGCTACAACGAGGGAGGCTCAGCCTCCTCTAAAAATGACGAACATCGTGTAGGATGAATTGCGCTAGGCTTATGTTATAGCCGACCTTATAACATTGCTATTTCAGATCCAGAATCATAGAAATATATGTGCTCAACCCAACTACAGTGCGAAATCATTCCGTTATAACTTTCCCCAGTTCGCCTAATGTGTGCGTGAGTTTTTCCCCCTCGTGACAGAGCGATGCAGCCCAGCCTCAGTGGACTTCAATGGCATTTGGGAGCTATGCGCTTTTCAATATCAAAATTCAAGATGGTTATTGGACAAATACTGCGAAAACGCCTGCCCACCGGACTCCCAGCCTCACAGTGGGAGGGACATGGCAAAGCTTTCCGCGAGGAGACTGGTGATTGGTGAAAGTGGCCGGGCATTTTCTTTGATTGACGGCTCGTTTCAAATATAGACAGGCAGCGGTGAATTTCAGTTCAGTCCCATGCGGATTCGCAAGTGCTGTGGTGTATTGTAAGAGATCAGCTTACAGTTCGATTTCATTCATTACATACGGTTTCTACCAGCTTTTTTAGTTTGTATATATTTTCATTGTAAATAAAGTGTAAATATAGTGTTGTCAAGTTTGCTATCTTAGTTCCAGAAATTTCATTTATTTGAGTGACTGAACTTGAACTTGAGGGGGCTAGTCAGCTCGCAAGAAAGCTGCGCACGGAGGCCAAGCATTGCTGATTTATTTTTGGTGAAGCCATTTGCCAGTCTTCCTTTCGAGGAAAAAATTAAAATTAAAGAGCAGGGTAGACCAACGCCTCAAAGTGACTTGATGAAAAAGGCAGGGAATAATACTCTCGTTCCTTTCAGCTCTCCTGGTACGAGAAAGTGAATTGGCTAACAGCAAGTGACCCACATCAACAACAGTAAATAGGCTACTTTAGTAATATGTCATGGATGGACCAAAAATATAGAATCTATTTAAAATGTTTATGCTGAGTATATTATATTGGAATATATATTTTTCTGGATATGAATTAAACACAGCTACAATTTGGAAAACATTTTTAAACAAAAACACAGCCGAGAACATTTCACACTACAGACCTGGATTAAAAGTGAAGGGTTATCAAAATTGTCAATAAAACATTTCTCAGTCAAAATAAGTAAAATATAGGGAAAGTGTCATTGAATGAAATGTGTGGCACCCAGCTCTATGTTTGGCTCCCCAAGGTCAGTGCTTGTGCCTATTCCAGAACACTCTGCTGTTACTGCTGAGGTTCCTGACAAAGAGCTGCTTTCAATAATGATCAATTTTTAAACAACATGCCACAATTTTAAAATATAAAATGTTAAAATATACACACACACCCCAACACCACCATCATGTATATTGGACAGTAGGCTAATAGGCCAAAAAAACCCTGTTATTTCACAGTTTGTGACGCTGCCAACAATCAGCCAGATCAGAGGCAAGAGTATGGGCAAAATTGATGTGTTTTTTCTTTTTTCTTTTAAAATCTGGAAATATCGTAACCGACCAGCCTCCCCTGTTTGAAAGACTACCAGCCGCCACTGTTCTCTTTCCTACTTGAAAGAGTGCGTTCCAATCTGTGCAATACAACTAGCTGAACTTTTCTCCAGACTACTGGGCCGAATGAAGCATTAATCCCAACACCAGTGCTAAAGCAGCATGTGCATAAAAAATCCATCCTGAACCAATTACAGCAGATTTCATTTTTTTATATATATATATATATATATATATATATATATATATATAAATGAATGGCGGCACGGTGGTGTAGTGGTTAGCGCTGTCGCCTCACAGCAAGAAGGTCCTGGGTTCGAGCCCCGGGGCTGGCGAGGGCCTTTCTGTGTGGAGTTTGCATGTTCTCCCCGTGTCCGCGTGGGTTTCCTCCGGGTGCTCCGGTTTCCCCCACAGTCCAAAGACATGCAGGTTAGGTTAACTGGTGACTCTAAATTGACCGTAGGTGTGAATGTGAGTGTGAATGGTTGTCTGTGTCTATGTGTCAGCCCTGTGATGACCTGGCGACTTGTCCAGGGTGTACCCCGCCTTTCGCCCGTAGTCAGCTGGGATAGGCTCCAGCTCGCCTGCGACCCTGTAGAAGGATAAAGCGGCTAGAGATAATGAGATGAGATGAGATATAAATGAATATAACCCATTTATAAACAATGGCATCTTCAGTTGTGTGAAAAGATTTTATTTGAGAATTATTTTCATTGGTTTACTGGTTTAAAATTATTTCATTAACATGTTAGCCTGTTTTCAGTTTAGCTAATGGTTTCCTACATTACCCATAATGCCATTTGACTCCATGCTGTACACACCGAGTACAGGTTGTGATGCATCTACAGCACAGATGCCAAAGTCAAAACCTTGTGATATGTTGTCTCTGTAATTTTGCAAAAAATAATCCAGCCTGGGAACTCACACTTGTCTTTGAGTCATGATGTCCCTTACGAGCCCATACAGGAAGTCAAATCAGAATGGATTTCTCTGAAAACTACATACTTACTTGCAATTACTCAGCACTGCAGGAACCGAGAACGATCATAATTGTTAGAACGCCATTTTCAGGGACTTTTTTGGCTCCTACTTCAGGGTAGGTTCTCTTCCAGCACAAGAGGAACCATGAGTGACGTAAGTGTATGTTGACTGGTCGAACATGAGCCAGTGCAGCACAGGCAAACACCATTTTTAAAAATCTGTGTCAAAACAATTAGCCTTGTAAACAACAGCTCTTAATGTTAGCATTAAAAAAGGAAAAATACAGACAAATGGACCAAAAGTGAAGTCCAGGCTTTATTGAGTGTATATACGACAGAGGAATTACAGCATGATTTTGACACTTCTCAACAAAATATAAAAATCTCCTCTACTCTTTTCTTCTCACATCAGTCTCGCAAGCCGGAGTCAGTGTTCGTACTGGTGGTGTGAATGCAAACAGAAAAAAACCCTTGAAGGAGTTCTCAGGGAGCTTTCCAGCATTTTAGTTTCTGGAACTGTTTGGCCAGAAAGTGCCTCAAGTTCCATGAAAGGGGAACTGCCTGAACCATCCATCCGGAGTGGTTCCCCTTTACATGGAACAAACACCGAATGACAGAAACTCAGTGAAAGGATTCCAAGAAATGACGGTTGTTCATCATGACGGTACTTTATAACAAAAATACTAGTCAAAAGACGGTGGCGACTATGGAAAGATCTTGACGTGCACATGTTCACATGATGGCTACACACATCCATGTTACATTCAAAAACATACAAAAGCACCAAAATAATAAAGCCAGCCCAGAGGGAACTTTTGCTGCTCAAAGCTTATTCTTCTACAGCTTGGGAGACAAAATTGAGCTTCTCATTTTAGTTTCTATTCTGTATGATCCTTTTCTGATCCTTTTCTCCTAAAATTCACGAGGAGAAATAGGTGAGAGACAGTGGTGGCTGGTAGTCTTTCGAACAGGGGAGGCTGGTCGGTTACGATATTTCCAGATTTTAAAAGAAAAAACACATCAATTTTGCCCATACTCTTGCCTCTGATCTGGCTGGTTGTTGGCAGGGTCACAAACTGTGAAATAACAGGGTTTTTTTGGCCCATTAGCCTACTGTCCAATATACATGATGGTGGTGTTGGGGGGGTATAGTTTAACATTTTATATTTTAAAATTGTGGCATGTTGTTTAAAAATTGATCATTATTGAAAGCAGCTCTTTGTCAGGAACCTCAGCAGTAACAGCAGAGTGTTCTGGAATAGGCACAAGCACTGACCTTGGGGAGCCAAACATAGAGCTGGGTGCCACACATTTCATTCAATGACACTTTCCCTATATTTTACTTATTTTGACTGAGAAATGTTTTATTGACAATTTTGATAACCCTTCACTTTTAATCCAGGTCTGTAGTGTGAAATGTTCTCGGCTGTGTTTTTGTTTAAAAATGTTTTCCAAATTGTAGCTGTGTTTAATTCATATCCAGAAAAATATATATTCCAATATAATATACTCAGCATAAACATTTTAAATAGATTCTATATTTTTGGTCCATCCATGACATATTACTAAAGTAGCCTATTTACTGTTGTTGATGTGGGTCACTGGCTGTTAGCCAATTCACTTTCTCGTACCAGGAGAGCTGAAAGGAACGAGTATTATTCCCTACCTTTTTCACCAAGTCAATTTGAGGCGTTGGTCTACCCTGCTCTTTAATTTAAATTTTTTCCTCGAAAGGAAGACTGGCAAATGGCTTCGCCAAAATTAAATCAGCAATGCTCGGCATCCGTGCGCAGCTTTCTTGCTAGCTGACTAGCCCCCTCAAGTTCAAGTTCAGTCACTCAAATAAACGAAATTTCTGGAACTAAGATAGCAAACTTGACAACACTATATTTACACTTTATTTACAATGAAAATATATACAAACTAAAAAAGCTGGTAGAAACCGTATGTAATGAATGAAATCGAACTGTAAGCTGATCTCTTACAATACACCACAGCACTTGTGAATCCGCATGGGACTGAACTGAAATTCACCGCTGCCTGTCTATATTTCAAACGAGCTGTCAATCAAAGAAAATATCCGGCCGCTTTCACCAATCACCAGTCTCCTCGCGGAAAGCTTTGCCATGTCCCTCCCACTGTGAGGCTGGGAGTCCGTGGGCGGGCATTTTCGCAGTATTTGTCCAATAACCGTCTTGCATTTTGATATTGAAAAGCGCATAGCTCCCAAATGCCATTGAAGTCCACTGAGGCTGGGCTGCATCGCGCTGTCACGAGGGGGAAAAACTCACGCACACATTAGGCGAACTGGGGAAAGTTATAACGGAATGATTTTGCACTGTAGTTGGGTTGAGCACATATATTTCTATGATTCTGGATCTGAAATAGCAATGTTATAAGGTCGGCTATAACATAAGCCTAGCGCAATTCATCCTACACAATGTTCGTCATTTTTAGAGGAGGCTGAGCCTCCCTCGTTGTCTGAGAGCAATCGCCCGTGGTATCAACCATATGTCCTCACAAAATCAACACAGGATGACCTTGTTTCTATGGTCAAAAACTTGGCAACTCAATTTTAACGTGAAGAAATGCTATCATCTTGGTGTAACATGTAAGAAAGTACCTACTGACTTCCAATACGTCTTAAATGGACAGTCTATTTCTAGAGTCTCTTCAGCACTATATCTTGGGATCACTGTGGCAGATAACTTGTGCTGGAATGAGCATATAACATCTGCAAGAAGGCAAATTCAACTCTTGGGCTACTGCGTCGTATCCTTAGTGGATGTGATCCAAAAGTTAAAGATCAAGCCTATCGTTCATTGGTGCGTCCAAAGCTCGAATATGGTTGTAGTGCGTGGAACCCCTATACTAAGCAGAGTATTGACCAAATTGAAATGGTCCAGCGTCGCGCTGCACGATCCGTCTACAATGACTATTCTCGTTTTAGTCATGTGACTCCAATGATAGAGCGTCTTGGTTGGGATTTTCTTGAAGATTGCAGACTCTTCTTTCAAGCCAGTATGTTCTACAAGATCTTAAATGGACATGTTGGCATTTGTTTCCCTCCTGAAGTGCGTCAAATTACAAGAGCTACTAGACTACCAAACACTCGTCCTTTTCATCAAATCAGTGTATCAAATAATGGTTTTAAGTTTTCTTTTTATCCAAGGACGATAACAACATGGAATAATTTACCTATAAATGATGATGTAAATTTAAATAATTTTAAATCCATTGCTCTTGCAGCCATTACGTCATAAGCAAGTATTTTATATAAGTTTTTAGATTATATTGTAAATAGATTTTGTTGACCACTATATTTATATATTTTATTTATATTTTTAAGGTTTTTTTTCCTCCTAGTATAGTGTATGCTGTTTTTAGGAGTATTTTCATTAAAGGATTAAAGGACAAAAGCTATCATATACAGTATTCCTTTCCTCCAAGGTATAAAAACACCCCCCCCCACACACACACACACACATACACACACAGATTTGTCTGTGTAATTATTGCATTATCTTACTTTAGATTATTCTAATACATTTTTCCCATTGACATTAAAGGACTACAATCTATCATACAACAGTCGTTAACTCTCACACTGCTTGACTACACATTTTAAACATTTCATGTTGCATCTGTAACTCACTGCCATCCTGTGGACACACAGGAAAAGTACCGTGACAGACACAGCCTGGAAAAACAACACTGGCGGTCCTGAATACACCTCCACAGCTGCAAATAATATTGTTTGAGCGCACATTTCTGTCTCAGACTCCTCCAGGAATAGCACAGATACAAGTTTCTACCTGGAGTAGACCAGACTTTGATCTTAGTCCACTTTCCCTGTAGTGGAGCGGGGGGATTGTCTGGGCTGATAGTCCACTTTACCTTAACGCCTCTGTAAAACCTTCCAGCCTCCATTAAACCTCCTTCTGAAAGCTTCAGGTAAAACACAGCCACCACACATTTATCTGGTTAAAAACGTAGATCAAGTTCCCTTAATAATCTGTGTTGGGAATCTGTCTTAATGAATAACATGAAAATACACAAAATAGCTCATCCTCCAGGGACTGCGGGTTCAGATTCTGAAAATGCTACAGTTATCCGTGGCCAGGAGTCCAAGAGAACAAAATTAGCCCTGCACTCCGGGTACAAGGGATGGCACCTACTTCCTCTCTTGTCAATCACAGAAGCACTTGCCAACAGCAAGCATCTATGAGCTCATGGATGTGGACAAAGGGCGAATTTTCTCCACTGCATGAGCA
This sequence comes from Neoarius graeffei, assembly GCF_027579695.1. Classification (NCBI taxonomy): domain Eukaryota; kingdom Metazoa; phylum Chordata; class Actinopteri; order Siluriformes; family Ariidae; genus Neoarius; species Neoarius graeffei. The sequence goes on along the minus strand of NC_083593.1, from coordinate 7,384,319 downwards.
GCAGTTCAAAAAGATGTTGTTATCTGGCCTCTTGAAGCTCTTGGTAGCTGTCAGATGATCGAGGAGAGTTGGCTGGTGGGTAGAAGTTGGCCAAGATTAACTTGAAGGAGAAAAACAAGTATCCATGCCCATTTCTGGAAAATCACTAAATTAGTTCTAGTACAGGACAGCACGGTGGTGTAGTGGTTAGCACTGTCGCCTCACAGCAAGAAGATCCTGGGTTCGAGCCCAGTGGCCGACAGTGGCCTTTCTGTACGGAGTTTGCATGTTGTCTGAGTGGGTTTCCTCTGGGTGCTCTGGTTTCCCCCACAGTCCAAAGACATGCAGGTTAGGCTAATTGGTGTCTCTAAAATAAATTGACGGTAGGTGTGAATGTGAGTGTGAATGGTTGTTTGTCTCTATGTGTCAGCCCTGTGATGATCTGGTGACTTGTTCAGGGTGTACCCCGCCTCTCGCCCATAGTCAGCTGGGACAGACTCCAGTTTGCCCACGACCCTGCACAGGATAAGCGGTTATGGATAATAGATGGATAGTTCTGGTACAACCAGTTGCCATTGGAAGTCTCATAATTAACTGAATGCTATCAAAACAAGAATAAATCAGGATTTGGTTATAAAAATGATCCCAAACCTTGGAGCATCAGAAAAAGCCATTATTACAAAAGTACATGTTTATCACAGATCTTTATCTGTTTGTAGAACAAGAAGCCTTTATTTATCATGTGGACACTCAAGCACAGACTCAAGCACAGCGAAATTCCTCCTCTGCATTTGACCCATCTGAAGCAGTGAACACACACACATACCCTGGATTTACAGTAGGTGCCTTTCTCAGCCCAACCTTCAGGCCAAGGTCACCCCATGTTAACCTAACCGCATGTCTTTGAGGGAAACCAGAGCACCCAAAGGAAACCCACACAGACACAGGGAGAGCACGCAAACTCCACACAGAAAGGCTCCCATCAGCCACTGGGCTCGAACCCAGAACCTTCTTGCTGTGAGGTGACAGTGTTAATCACTACACCATCGTGCCGCCCAACCTGCCCAAGACTCATCTCATCTCATTATCTCTAGCTGCTTTATCCTTCTACAGGGTCGCAGGTGAGCTGGAGCCTATCCCAGCTGACTACGGACGAAAGGCAGGGTACACCCTGGACAAGTTGCCAGGTCATCACAGGGCTGACACATAGACACAGACAACCATTCACCCTCACATTCACACCTACGGTCAATTTAGAGTCACCAGTTAACCTAACCTGCATGTCTTTGGACTGTGGGGGAAACCAGAGCACCCGGAGGAAACCCACGCGGACACGGGGAGAACATGCAAACTCCGCACAGAAAGGCCCTCGCCGGCCACGGGGCTCGAACCCGGACCTTCTTGCTGTGAAGCGACAGTGCTAACCACTACACCACCGTGCCGCCCCCCGCCCAAGACTACTTGACAGAATTTCTTTCCTCGTTTCAGGGAGCTCAAATATTACCGTGACCCAGTGAACAGTCATGCTGCCATTTGATCAGCTTTATCTTTTTCATTCCCAAAATATCCATCAATATAAACCTGCCACTGATTCCCTGTGGTTCACTTTATTATTGTGATCATTTTTGCTCTTATCTGTCACGTCCTTGCCAAAATACTGGATAGTTCAACTTGGTCTTTGCTGTCTCCAAGGCTCTGAAATCGGATGACACACCAAAGGCCAGGTGAGTAAAGGCAGCCTAGCCGGGACATGTGTCACCAATGGGCCCCTCTTGCGGTCTCTCACCTTATTCTGTGTGTTGCCCTCCAGCATCAACCCGAAAGTCCCATCTGCTTTCAAGAAGCTTGGGCTTTTCTCCAGCCTTAATGATCCCTTTAAGCCAATTCTCTTTGTGGAACACAGGGATCCCGTTTCTCTTTTGAAATCTTTTTGCTCCTTTTTTTTCACCCCCCTCTCCCTTCCCCCCCAATGTTCCATCTCTATCACTTGTTAAGATAATGTGTAGAATACAGTTCAACTCTTCAGCAGTTCCAAGACAAAAGTCTCGAGCTGTCTGTTTATGGCACGTTCACCTCAGGTGATGGACATAAAACATGAAGAAAGAGGAGACCGGAATGTTAAAATACTGGAATGTATGTATGAAGGACAGATAATTGACCCTACTATTGACCTTCGCTTCCATTTTTGAAGGTACAGTAAAAAGAAAAATCTCATTTGTTATGAAAAATGAGTTTTGGCAGCTTTGATTTAATAAAAAAAAATGTTGAAGTTTGGAAGAATAATGTTGAATTTGATAAATGCATCACTGTTTCAGTTGTTTCATTTGAGCAGCTGTTGCACCTCAGTTTAAACTCTAATCTAAAGGTTAAGCTCTGTGCATGAATAGGGTCACCGGTCCCCCTCATCTCCAGTTTTCTCAGCTGTTTGAAGACGTTCGGGGCAGCTGTGTTGTAATAAGGCATCTCTGCACCTCCATCCGAATTTGTTTCTGGCACACACGTGAAACGACAAGCGTTTGCAACATGAGAATGCGTTTCAAAAGAACTGTGCAGGGCAACGAAGCATCGGTGCTGAACAGGTGGATATCACAAGCACTGCTACATTCATTACAGCCAACAGTGGTAGGCAGGTGAGGCTGAATTTCACACTGCCTGTCGAGTCTGGATGAAAAGTTGTAGGGTGGCGGTCTGCCTTTTTTTTTTTGCCACAGAGTGGTTTAAATTACGCTAATAGTAGCGTAATTTAAAAGTCAAGAAATAGACACTTCAGTGGTCGTAAATTTATGCATCTGGATTTGTTATAAATTTGTTGTAGAATTGAGTGGAGAAAGAAGGCAGTTTATTTGACTTCTTGTAAGATCAAACCAAGCGTCAGTTCTATGAATCTAACGGCTAAGATACTTAGCATGTATGGTGTGTTAGCTCGCTTACTTTTAGTTAGTTCTGGGGGGAAAAAAACAGATCCAAGATTATCATGAAGTTACTTTTGGTACACTTTTACCTACTAAGAACGTTGCCTAAAACATTCATAAACATACATATTTTCACTTTAGCTGCTAATCATTTCTTTTTATAAAGTTGGAAAACTTTTTTTCCCCAGGAAAACTGTGACGATGTTCTTAGCTTTCCCATGTGACGCTTCTTTTCCCAGCAAGGACTGACTTTAGCACTGCTTCCTCTTTATTTTTGATACATGGCTGAAAGGTTTACTATGCTAAGTAGTTTGTTAACTTCATATTGCCAACCATTTACACTACCGTTCAAAAGTTTGGGGTCACTTTGAAATGTCCTTATTTTTGAAAGAAAAGCACTGTTCTTTTCAATGAAGATCACTTTAAACTAATCAGAAATACACTCTATACATTGCTAATGTGGTAAATGACTATTCTAGCTGCAAATGTCTGGTTTTTGGTGCAATATCTCCATAGGTGTATAGAGGCCCATTTCCAGCAACTATCACTCCAGTGTTCTAATGGTACAATGTGTTTGCTCATTGCCTCAGAAGGCTAATGGATGATTAGAAAACCCTTGTACAATCATGTTAGCACAGCTGAAAACAGTTGAGCTCTTTAGAGAAGCTATAAAACTGACCTTCCTTTGAGCAGATTGAGTTTCTGGAGCATCACATTTGTGGGGTCGATTAAATGCTCAAAATGGCCAGAAAAATGTCTTGACTATATTTTCTATTCATTTTACAACTTACGGTGGTAAATAAAAGTGTGACTTTTCATGGAAAACACAAAATTGTCTGGGTGACCCCAAACTTTTGAACGGTAGTGTATAAACACGAGGGTAAGTCAAAAGTTCTAAGACAGATGTTATAATTTCAAAAGGAATTCAAAAAAGGAATACAAAGAAGGAATTCTCCGATGGAAACATCGCTTGCAGAAGTGTTTAGACTTAAATGAAGGATATGTAGAGAAATAGCTTTGCTATTTTCATAAATAAAGATTTTTTTTCATTTGTCTTAGAACTTTTTGACTTACCCTCGTACTGTCTATAGGCACCCATTTATTTTCATGTCGCTGATCCTTCTACACAATTTGCCTCTGGATGGTGAAACGATCGTGTGCCTAGCGATTTGTTTGGCTTTTGCCAGACTTGGTTGGGGCAGAGTCACCGATGATGTACTTGTACATTAAATCTCTGATAACAAAAGCTGTTTGGAAACACTCGCAAAATAAGTTTGTATGTAACATACGTCCTTCATTCTGTTGTTTGTGTTACACTCAGATTCATCAGGTTCAGGAAACGTCCTTCTCTAATTCGATCTTTGAACATTGGCTTGGCATATGGAAAAAAAAATCATATTACCTACACTAGTAGCTCATCATTGCAATCTAACACCCATAGCAAATGTAGTTTAAGACACAGCTGTCCACAGAGGCCCTGAGTAAGCAGGAGGGTGAGAGACACTCAATCAGGTGACTGTGTCCCTGAACTGTAAACTTGAATCTAAATCCTTCCACAAAAGTTTCATTAGCATTAAAGTATGTATGCAGTGATTGTTATATATATATATATATATATATATATATATATATATATATATATATATATATATATATCGCATATATGATCAAAATTCTAAGACTATAGTCTGTGTACCTAACTGTTGATTTTGGGAGATAGGGATGTCTCAAATCAAGCACTAATGTTTGCACTAAACAGAAACGGCAAGCTTCTGTGTGTCATTGAACTGCAACAAAAGAGCCTACATGGGAATAACAACCAGTATTAAAATCTAAAGATTTTTACCCAATGATTTTTGGCTCCTAATTTTTTTCTGCTCTGTTCTTGCTTGGCACATCGGCCAGTCTTGTTCCTGTGGCCTTTGTTGAGTAGAACACTTTATTTCTCTGCAGTATCTAGTACATCATTTGGGGTTCCACTTGCCCCACTGAAAAGCACTCACCTTATCATCAAGGATATCAAGTTCAAATCCTGGTGATGCCGCAGTCATCTATGGCCACGAGCCCAGGAGAGCAAAACTGGCCCTGGTCTCTGGGTGGGAGGGATGGCATTACTTTCTTTCCGGTCATATAGCAACACTTTAGCCAATTGTGAGCTCAGGCATTTGGAGGAGGGTAGTACGCGAAAGAGGGCAGCTCATGTATGTGGAAAAGGTCAGCTTTCTGCTGAGAGTTCAGCTGCCCTGTGATATAACATGAGCAACAGTTGGATAAGATGCCATGGCTGGCTTCATGTGAACCAGTTACAATGACCTCTGTAGTCAACCATCTGGTCTCAGCTAATCTGAAGGTTATTACTGATCCCTTGCTGGACCCCATGCAGGTAGTCTAGAGAGCCAACAGATCTCTTGATGATGTAATCAATATGACCTTGCACTTCATAGACAGCATCTTGACAGGAGTTCAATTTGTTTACTTCAGCTCAGTTTTTTACAGCATCAACCCAGAGCTACTGCAAGTCAAGCTCTCACAGTTGAGTTGCCAGATTTCATCTGTTGGACAGGAGAGAGGAGTTTTTGCTTGGAAAGCACACATCAGACTTTCTGACCCTTGGTATAGGAGCACCTCAAGGTTGTGGACATTCACCTCTTCTCTTTAGTCAGTATACCAACTGACTACACATTCATGAACTTGTCTGTGAAGATTCTGAAGTTTTTAAATGATCCCACCAATGGTTCATAATCGATGGACCCCCTGCCGAAAAGAAGTTGAGCAACTGGTGTACAAGTGGCTATCTGTGAAGATTCTGAAGTTTTTAAATGATCCCACCAATGGTTCAAAATCGATGGAGCCCCTGCCGAAAAGAAGTTGAGCAACTGGTGTACAAGTGGCTATCTGATGCTCAACACCACAAAGACTCTTGAAATCGTTGTCAAGAGGTTGTAGTCATCATTGGCTCTGTGATCTGACTCAAGCCACTCAAATTCCTGGGTACTATCATACCCAGGGAGCTGAGGTAGGAAGGAGACACAACTCCACTGCCAAGCACAGCAGAAGAGGTTCTCCTTTCTGAAGTTCTACCCTGTGATCATTGTGTCCATCATCACCTCACCATAGTTTGGCCCCTCAATCTCACATGCTCTTCAGTATTCTTCCAGCTCTTCAGGAGAGCTATGGTAGCACAGTCAGGAAGTGTGCTAACAAGATTATAACTGACCCCTTTTGCCCTGGGCATCACCTTTTACAACCCTTTCCCTCCAGCAGAGTCATCAAGGTACAACTAAGTTATGGGGGAAGCCATGGGGGGAGCCATAAGCCATAATTCATGGGGGAAGCTATGGCCTAAAGGTTAGAGAAGCAGTTTTGGGACCAAAAGGTTGCCTGTTTGATTCCTTGGCCCTACAGGAATGGCTAAAATGCCCTTGAGCAAGCCACCTAACCCCCAACTGCTCCCTGGGCTGCTCTGGGTGTGTTGTACATTACCCTGGATAAATGCCTGTAATGTAAAGGCACAACTAGGCACACAAACACCTTGTCCCCCAAAGTGGTGAACCTCATCAATCACACCAGACACCTCAAAGCCAGTATCACATTTTGATCTTCTGTACAATAATGTGCACCTTACTATACCATTCTTTTACACCTCCACTCCGTTGCACTCCGTCCTTGGTGTATGTTTAGTATGTTACATGGGCACTCACCAAGAAAAATTCCTGATACATATACTTGGCAAGTAAAGCATAGACTTGAAAACATAGTACTTGACTTTGAGTACTGATATAACAAGCAGTCATGGCTGAGACAAGAGTCATGTCTCAAATTACTCGCCTTGCATAAATTTATTCCAAGAAGTGGTTAACATTCAGAAATTCAGTATGATACATGACATACATGAATGGTGTATATGAATCGCTGAAAAGTAAGTGTGGATATCTGTAGACTATGCACTGTGTAGCAAAAAGAGGCAAAGCCATGATGTCTGCTTTCGTTCTCTAAATGGCTAACAAACCAAGCATAGCAAGTTTAGAGTGGTCATTTTTATCTTGGTGATTAAATATTGGTGAAGCCGGTGTTGTAGTCAAGTCACTAAACCTCGAGTCCGAGTCCAGTCTCGAGTCCCCAGTGCTCAACTTAAGTCAAGTCCAAGTCATTAAAGAAAAGTTCAAGTCGAGTCCACGATTGATCCAAGTCGAGTCTGAGAACAAGACTCCAACCGCACCATTTGACCGTAGCTGTTCCTGCCTTTATGTGAAAGCGTCTCTGCTACTGTGTTGGACTAACGTTACTGCTTGACTACCCCATTTTAGTTAATAGACTACAGATAAAAGCTTGTTCATCGCTCAGCAAGCCCCGCCCATTATCAACAGGGCAAATAACATGATAGAAGGTTAACACTAGCTAGTTCATCGCTCTGCAAGCCCCGCCCACTATCAACAGAGCAATGAACATAGCGTGTCACTTCCTTCTCTGGGTGGAGTCTTGCCAAATGACGATTGAAGTTTGAGGTTGTCCCCATCGTCTCCTCAATAGTTCTTCTACATACGGAACACATTTTTTTGTATAAGCAAAGTGGACAATCCTGGGGCGTTCTCTCCAGACATTTTAGCGCTATTAATGTTAGTTTGTTCCTGAACATGACGTATGAACTGGTGAATGTGCATTCTCTTGCACAAAATTAGTATAAAAATTAATGTAGATATAAATATAAATTTTTTATGCCAAATCATTATGGCATGTTACAAAAAATAAAGACAAACTTGACAAAAACATCTCCAATTTACGAGTCCGAATGTGGTTAATGCATGAGTCCGAGTCATCAGTGCTCAAGTCCAAGTCAAATTACAAGTCCTTAAAATTAGGGCACGAATCGGACTTGAGTACTACAAACCTGGGTGAAACCGACTTTGGCGTTACTCAACAACGTAATGTAAGGTTTGTTTTTTAGGTGTGATCTTAAACATAACTGTGGTAAAAAGCCCTTACATAAAGTCTTAATGGGAGTCTGGTGCAGCTCTTTGATTGGAGTTTAGAGGATCATGGAGCTAAATATAAAATTCTTTATAAACTGTATCCTATTGAACCTCTCTTTTGTAATTATTGTGATGAGAAACATTGGTCCCGTTGGTATGAGCTTTCATGGTGAAATATAAAGAGGAGGAAGTGGCAAAGTACGTAGAGTGAACAAAAAAATCAGGAGGGCACTAATTAACGAAACAAAGGCCAACCTTTAAGAAAATCATGAAAATGTTGCAGCTGTCCAAATCCGTTCAATAACTGGAAGAATCTTGTTCCCTGATTGCGCTCTGATTGCCCTGTCTGACCTTGTTTGATCAGTGTAAATGAGTCCAAGTTAAGTTTCTTGGCCTCCGCAAGTGAAATAGGAATTTAATGGATTGATTCCTCAATGGATTGGCTCCACAATACATTACTGATCTGCTAATTCCATACTCTGCTCCCAGGTCACTTAGGTCATCATCACAACATCTTCTCACAGTCCCCAATACATGCCTTAAAACCAAAGTCAACCGGGCCTTTTCTGTTGCTGCCCCCAGGCTCTGGAATAACCTCCCATCCCATATTAAGTCCTGTACCACCATTGACAATTTTAAATCAAATTTAAAGAATATGGGACATGAAACATAAATGCACGCTATATCAGTTTCTTTCCATTAAAAATATTAATTAATTGCATCAACAAATACAAAATCATCTATTAAATTCAGCAAAATCGTTATATTCATGATGATTATATGGCATTTCTGCTCGACTTCCGATATGCATTTTCTACAACCGGAAGAGCCGCTGTTACGTGATCATATGTCACAAAAACTTTCGGGCACAGCACAAGCGGGTAGATGAATGGAGAAGTGGATGACAAGAAAATTGTTTTTATAGTCTTTAAAGTACATTGGACATCATACATTGGACATCATGGTGTATTGTGCTGCTTATGGTTGCAATAATTCCAATGAGAAATGCCCTGGAGTAAGTTTTTTTGCATTCCCCAAGGACCCGAAGCTGAGGAAAGTGTGGGCTCACTACTGCCGTAGAAAAAACTTTGCACCTACTGTTTCCCACAAACTGTGTTCGGACCATTTCACAGAGGATTCTTTCAAATTTAATACTCAGGTACTGAACGAAATTAATTGCCAAGCCAAATTTACCTTCACTCGGAGTTGTACCATTATTTTTTAGACAGGGCGGACGAACCAGGGCATTCGCCCGCCTGGCCGTGCCCGACGAGGAGCGCTCTCGGCCGGCTTGGGAGGCAGACGGCAGCCCCTCCTGGAAGTGTGGTTTTACCATGGGCCTCATGTGGAAAAATGCCGAGGTGCATTCGCTAAGCGACTGAAAGCCGAGGTAAGGATTAGTATTATAATTGTGGGTGTATCAATTATTGATTATCATAATTCTGACTCGTTTCGCCATTTTGAATGTTTTCATCTCGGACTCTGGAAGCATTGTATCTCAATCAATCTCGAAAAATATCAGCAAAAAAAAATAGCTTGCAACGGACTTTAGCTAGATCTATGACGAACTTCCAATGTATGATACAAAAATAATACTTCTTTCAACAGATCATTAGCCTTTGAGCAGAATTGTTTTTAACTTACCAGGAAGTGTTATCGAGCCGACCGCTTTCAGTTTCATGGGGACTGAATGAACCCTCACTCTCAGAATCATCTGACCCGTCAGAGTAAAGACAAGATCCATGTTCATGTGAATTTCCAGCTATCGGTTCGAATTGATAGGGTCTAACTTCACATCTCTGTGAAACATCGGGAATGTCACTGTCGATGGTGTCCGTTTCGGTAACCTGTTTACATTAGATACCCAAGCGCTGGCTCCTTGGAAAGTTTTTGTTACGTCACGGGTCACGTGACCACCTAGCTCATTAACGAATCCTTGTTTTACGCTGATGTATAAAAAAAGTTGAATAATGTGATGATTTTCACATTTTTGACGCCCTGCAGTGATTTAGATGGCATTTCTTATGTCCTTTATACATAATTATGCCCAGAAAAAAAATCCATGTCCCATATCCTTTAAAGACCCATCTTTTTTCCCTTGCTTTTAGTTCAGTTTGAGTTTGCCCCCATGGTTTTTGTCAAGTCCACTCTTAATTTAATTAATTTTTTTAAATAATCATGATTTTACTACTTTGATTTTATTTTTATCATCTTATTTATGCTATTTTTTTCTATTTTGAGTTTAAATTGATCTTTTTATTTATTTTACTTTATTCTGTTATATTTATTTCATTATTATTATTATTATTATTATTATCTCATCTCATCTCATTATCTCTAGCCACTTCATCCTGTTCTACAGGGTCGCAGGCGAGCTGGAGCCTATCCCAGCTGACTACGGGCGAAAGGCGGGGTACACCCTGGACAAGTCGCCAGGTCATCACAGGGCTGACACATAGACACAGACAACCATTCACACTCACATTCACACCTACGCTCAATTTAGAGTCACCAGTTAACCTAACCTGCATGTCTTTGGACTGTGGGGGAAACCGGAGCACCCGGAGGAAACCCACGCGGACACGGGGAGAACATGCAAACTCCACACAGAAAGGCCCTCGCCGGCCACGGGGCTCGAACCCGGATCTTCTTGCTGTGAGGCGACAGCGCTAACCACTACACCACCGTGCCACCCCCATTATTTATTTATTTATTTATTTATTTATTTTGTGTGTGTTTTCCACGGGGATCTACTTAGCTTATTTTCCTTTTTCCTTTATCCATGTATACCTCTAAGGTAATTTTTTATCTGCCTCATTCTGGAAAGCACTTTGGGTCAACTTCTGTTGTTTTAAATGTGCTATACAAATAAATGACTTGACTTAGGAATTTAGAAGGTGGGGAAGTGTGATTTCTTTCACGGGTGCCAAGATTTTAACAACAGTACTGTTTAAAATACATAACACCAAATGCTTCAGACTTATACTGTATGTTTTAACATGAGAGGATTAGAGGCGAGTTTGTGAAGCTACTCTACAAAGGTACAAAAAATACTGAATTGGAGAACTTTAGAAAGATTGTAGACTTGAAAACAAGAGTACAGGATTAGAGAAATTTAGGGAAGTTATCTTTATTTTTCTTCACATTTCATTATTTTTGACTTAATACCTTTTTATTCCAATAGATGATGTTATTTTGACTTTATATTTTATTTTAACTCCATACATTTTATTTTCTAAAGATATTTTCATTATTTCGATTTAAAAATGCGGGCGGCATGGTGGTGTAGTGGTTAGCGCTGTCGCCTCACAGCAAGAAGGTCCGGGTTCGAGCCCCGGGGCCGGCGAGGGCCTTTCTGTGTGGAGTTTGCATGTTCTCCCCGTGTCCGCGTGGGTTTCCTCCGGGTGCTCCGGTTTCCCCCACAGTCCAAAGACATGCAGGTTAGGTTAACTGGTGACTCTAAATTGAGCGTAGGTGTGAATGTGAGTGTGAATGGTTGTCTGTGTCTATGTGTCAGCCCTGCGATGACCTGGCGACTTGTCCAGGGTGTACCCCGCCTTTCGCCCGTAGTCAGCTGGGATAGGCTCCAGCTTGCCTGCGACCCTGTAGAAGGATAAAGCGGCTAGAGATAATGAGATGAGATTTAAAAATGCATTTATTCAAGTTAATATCTCATTATTACAGTACCAAAGTTCTTGCTATTGATATGTCTTTAAACAAAATATGTCAAATTAAAATAACAGATCATAGAATATCTTGAAATAACATCTTGATGTTAAGTCAAAACAATGAGGTATTAAATTAAAAAAACACGATGCATAATATCACGCAAATACAAATCAAGCGTTTCAGTTAATGTTCACGTCAAACATCAGAATGGGGAAAGTTGTGATCTCTCAAAGTGTGATTTTCACTGTGGCGTGGGTGTTGGTTTGAGCCAGATGGACTGGTTTGAGTATTTCAGAAACTGCTGATCTCCTGGGGTTTTCACACACGGCAGTCTCTAGAGTTTACACAAAATGATGCGGAAAACAAAAAACATAGAGTCGAGTGAGGGACAGTTCTGTGGGTGGAAACAAACACCTTGTTGATAAGAGGGACAAAGTTGACAGAGGAAAATGGCCAGATTGGTTTAAGCTTTTTTGCCAGGAAGGATATAGTAACTCATAGCAACTCTTTACAACAGGGGTGATTTCTCAGAGACAACAAGGGAAGCCAAGCTTCCCCTAAAATTCTCTCCCCAAACTGTGGCGTCTACGACGTTGAATTCTCATTAAAACAATAACTTGCATAACATAATATATGCCCAAGATTGTATTTATGTTCATAACTATCCTGTAACTTATTTGAGTGATGTCTGACGAACTTGCAGTTCGCTATGAGAATCACCTTTGCTGCCAGGCTGTAACCTTTCTTATTTCAATGGGTTCTATGGACTGGCAGCAGTGTTGCCAGATTGGGCGGTTTTAAGTGCATTTTGGCGGGTTTTGAACATATTTTGGGATGGAAAACGTCAGCAGTATCTGGCAGCACTGACTGGCAGCCGGGTATCCGTTGCAGTCTACGAGACAGCTCTGAACAGCCAATTTCGGCTAGTTGTTATTGGTTAAAATCAACAAAATCGTCACTTCCAGGGAAGCCGGGCTTCTCTGGGACTAAACGAGACAGTGGGAGGGACAAGAAGCTGGGCTGATAAAGGATTATTGGAGGTGGTGTTTGAAAGACATGAGGAGGGCGGTACTTCGGCGAGGAACACGGAAGCATGAGATCAGTCAGTCCCTAGCGGATGTCGAGAAAGTGTAGTCGTGTGCCAAAGTGCTGTCCAAATTTCTTTTCATATAAACGGTTCTTCTCACTGATGTCTCTGTACATTACTCTGTAAATAAATGTAAATATTACTCGTTGTGCTCCGTTAACTTTCATCCATTCTATCAGTTTGATCATTCGTGAATTCACTCGTTTATTTCATTTGTAGTTCAATCTGGTTGTAGGCTAGCTTGAGCCTTATTGGGATCTGCAGTGCTAGCTGTTAACAGAAATTGGTGAAGTCTCTGGAAAGCACAACCAGCTGGTATGACAGGGTCACAGACCATTTTCTGGAAAAGGAGCGGAGGGCAGAATTTGTGTATAAATAGTGTTCATGTTCATGAATCTGAAGTGTGTATATTGTTCAGTAATGTTAAGAGAACGGTGGGCTCTGTGTTATAGGTTATACCTGGGTATAATATTCAAGGTTCTGTGTGTTGCATAGCCTACCTGGTTATGAATTTCCAGACTGTGTTGCAGAAGATGTTCAAGGATGTGTTGCACAGCTGGGTGTTGTGTTAAAGACTGTGTTGCATATCAGGGTATGATGTTCAAGGCTCTTCGTTGAATAGCCAGTGATTTTTGGATGTTTGACATTTTTGATTAAGGATATGAGGCACTAGCCTGGCAAGCCAGACTATAACATGAAATGTACAAGCAAAAATACTTTCTGCCACTAGGTAGGGTTGTCTAGTTCACTGTGCTAATGGGGCACACCTTTCTATGCTTTGATATCCGGCCTACAGGTTTTACGATGAATGCGTAAAATGGGCTTCCCCTGTTTTAAAAACCAGCAGCCGCCACTGCTTTACAACCGTGGTGAGCAGAAAAGAATCTCAGCATGCAACAGCAGAAAGACCACATTGGGTTCCACTCCTGCAGCCAAGAACAGGAATCTTAGAATCAAGAACAAGTTCCTCATAAAGTGGCCAATGAGTGTACAGTATAACTTGAATATTTTTTTCATAACTCATGGTTCAAGGCTTCTGTACCTCAGACACAGGCCACCATTAACGCAAATGCTACTCTTTATTCAGCAAGTCAAGCACATAAAACAGGCCAGAGAGTTGAGCAAGAACTTTCAAGAGAGGTACGGAAGCAAGAAAAACCCAAGAGGTCCCTCAGATACGACAGCAGTGGAGCTACAAAGTTGCATTCTCTTGAAATCTGAACTAACATTGCTATCATTGGAATATCAGATTTGTGGAAATTCAATTTTCATATATTTTTAAACAATGCTTTGTTGTTTGGATTTGGATTTCAAGTATTTGCAATAGCGTTTTCGATGGAACATGTTGTTCCATACAGACTTTGTTTCTAGGAACTGGCTTGTTGAAGTGCACCATTTTGTGGCAATTCTATGGAATTCTATGGCTATGGAGACATATCCGTGTTTCACACACACACACACACACACACACACACACACACACACACACACACACACACACACACACAATAAACTGTCATTTGTGGAGGAATTTTGAGTTTGTTCCAAACGCAGCACGTGCAGTATACCTCTACTCCTCACAAACATCAGCTGGTGATAATCTCTGTGTGACATTTGGCTTTAATTTAGGCCATGCCCTCTGAAACATTCTTCATTCTTTACACCAATGTGGTATTGCTACACTCCTGCTGATTGTGCTGGAATCAAGCCCATTAAAATGTCGTTACTTCCCCTGACCTTGCAATGCAATTAACATTATCATGTGCACAGTGAGCTTCAAGGCCACGGATTATCCGAGGTCCCCTCATTTATTTATAGCTCATCAGCATTCTGGACGATACTGAGCAAGTATCATAGGTGGCACGATAACTGGAACGGTCAAGGACGCCACTATCACTCAGTAATTGTTCAACAGGATGGTCCTGCAATATCAGGATGAAAACAAATCCAAACAATACACAGTAGAAACATTGCCAGCAAATCTAGTCTGATGCTGATTCCATCTAATTTGAGAATTATTTCACTTTATGGATTCCTGATATCGGATTTGAATCTGTAACATCTAAGCATGGGGCTGATGCCAGAATATACACGTGCAGAAGAGATCCAGCTGTGTCAAGAATAAAATTAGTCTTCAAGGACCCCATTTAAGGCCTCTCTGTTAAACCGTACTCTACACCTTTGATGGCTGTTTTGTTGAACGCTGCTTTTGAACTTGCCTTTTTTTGTTGCGTGTGAGTGATTGATGTGTAGAGAGTCACTTCGAAAGTGGATTCGGTTACTTTACCTGCAGTCGCCGTCACTGATACCCTAATCTATTATCATGCAAGTATTACATTTAGTGCCATATGGGGGAGGATCAGCGACGTGAAGACAAATTCTACAGAGTCACGACAGTCGAGAACTCCTGAGGGAAGAGACAGTTTCACATTTTCAGTTGCAGTTAGCAAACAAATACCAAAACAAATAAAAAATATCACGGGGCTGCAAAGTGTCATGTTTATGTGTCTATTCTAGAGTTAAAGGGGAACTGAAGTCATTTTAAAACTTGCTTTATTTCTTAATTAACGTGTTATTCAATTCCGTTTTCGGTTTTAGTAACCTTATATCGTGACTCGTATTGGCAACTAATTGCAATTAAATATTATACTTATCGGCCTATTCGGTTTTTAGCCGTGTTGAATTTAGTTCGTTTGGTCCACGGCAGGCGTCGCTTATCCGCGCGATCTTCACGAGACTTGTGCGAGACTTCGAAACGTCAAGCGTCAGCCAGGTGTCAGTGCCGCCATTTTGAAAACTGTTTTCCAAACAAAATATTGCACAAAAACGAGTTTAAATGACGATTACTGCCTACTTTTTTCAAACTTTCCTGATTGCTATCAAAACAAACAAAACTTCCGGCTTGATTACATCAGCATTCGAAAGAGGGCGCGCGCGTCTTTTGACAACGTTGGCAGATGTCGGTCGCTTTGATTTCCGCTGTACGTTTTACTTCCGTCCTACGATGTCTCACACAGGTCTCAACGAATCTCGTTTACGCCCATTGCTTTGACATATGGACTGATATATTACAGAGCGTATTTCAAACACTCATAACTTGCTATAGCAGCGACAAAATAGTGATCAAAAATGCATTCCGATATTTAATAAAATGAGAAACAGAATTTTGATAATCAAAAATTTGCCTTCAGTTCCCCTTTAAAGCAAAATCTGCTTTAGGATAATACGATTCAGTATTTTCTTTGCGAAGCCACAGTTCAATACCAGCCATGCACAGGCTTCAAATGTACTGCTTCAACCCTGTTAACAAGCAAAAGTAAATAAATCAGTTCAAAAACTTGCAAATTAATAAATTAATTATAAGCAATAATAATGAGCTGATCATTGATTGTGAAACTTACAAGCATGTAGTGCTTCTATTTTAACAAGACTGTCAATGACGGCGTAGCTCACTCCGGCCCGTCTAGTCCAGAAGGAACGATCTAAAATGGGCCACCTTGTGCAATAAATGTTGCACGCTATATACACTACAGTATATACAAGCTATATATAGAAGCGATATACACCCTAGGAATATAGACCTATTCGCCAGAAAGAATCCAAAACGACGAGTAATTGACTGAGAAGAAACGATTTTTGTTGAACTGCTCATTAAGGCTTAATTAGTCCATTATTAACTTCATTAATAATTGTAATGAAGCAAATCTGGGTAGAAGTTATACTGTATGCACCCTAGGTACCCCTACCTTCATGCCAGAAAGAATCAAAATCGGTGAATAATTGAGGGAGAAGAAGCGATTTGTGTAGAAACCGCTCGTTTGGAATTGATTAATTACTCCATATTGTCATTGTTAATTGCAATTATGTACATCTGTGTAGAAGCTATATGCACCCCAGGGAGACCTACCTTCCTGCCAAAAAGAATAAAAATCAGTGAAGGATTGAGAGAGAAGTAGTGATTTTCGTAAATGTGGATGACACCAGATGGACAACGGACAACACATGAAGACATAAGCTCATCACCTGTCGGCCAGATGAGCTAATAATGGATGGAGTATGTAATGTTTACAGCAGTGTCTGGGAGGTTTGTCCCCCCCCACACACACACACACTTTTTTTTTTTTAAATTCAAGTCTTAATGGTTCATTAAAGCAAAGTGTAATCTTGTGAAGTTGAATTATAGAATTGACTTCATCCGGTCTAACATTTTCAGACTAACAAAGCTGCTTTCTGTACCACTGTTACTTTCAATGTATTAGCCGACTCGTCCTATCAATGATCATCAGCGGTGACATTTTCGAATTCTACTTAAGCGAATCTCTGCTATGTTTTTCAACTTGTGGCCATACATGATCATGGTAAGTACAGCAGGCCAGCTGCCACATTATAATATATCCTCAGGGTATAGAATGACACCAATCCAGCAAAGGGATCAGCTGCCTGTCTTTTTTGATCCACTGCATTACCGAGGCAGCATGGCACTGCCAATTCCCTGTGCAGCACTCCCGGATGGACACCCTCCTCCTCCTCAAACACATGAGTGTGCTTGGATTAAATCAGGACGACTGAAAGCAAGAAACAGTATCCTGACTCAGGCTCGGCTCACTCTCTGAGCTTGAAAAATCCACAGCACTTCCTCTGCCAATTAGTATGACCTTGTTTATGCAGGATCCTCATGGTGAAAGTCGAGTTTGTGCTGCTCCAGGCTTTTCGAAAGCCAGTGAGCTACAGTGAAGATGTATGACGTATAATAACACTGTGCGGACCAAGAAAATCAAAAGCATGGCATGGATTTATCAACCAAAAAAGAAGAGTCTTCAGAAAATCTGCAGAACTAAAAAACACTATGTCATATGTCAGAGGAAGAATAATACGTCCTCAGCAAAGTATAGCCCGAGACTCATAGTGACAGGAAGGATACAGTAACAAGCACTCTTTATAACCGTGCTGAGCAGAAAAGCATCTCAGAATGGAAACATGTCAAACCTTAAGACGGATGAGCTACAAGAGCAGAGAACAGGAATATCTGGCACGTGTATGTATGAATGTATAAAGTTAAAACTGTATCCGAGTCATTAGAGCTTTTTAATTCTTAAAGTGCAACCTCGATTCCAAAAAAGTTGGGACAAAGTACAAATTGTAAATAAAAACAGAATAAAATAATTTACAAAATCTCAAAAACTGATATTGTATTCACAATAGAACAGAGACAACATATCAAATGTCGAAAGTGAGACATTTTGAAATTTCATGCCAAATATTGGCTCATTTGAAATTTCATGACAGCAATACATCTCAAAAAAGTTGGGACAGGGGCAATAAGAGGCTGGAAAAGTTAAAGGTACAAAAAAGGAACAGCTGGAGGACCAAATTGCAACTCATTAGGTCAATTGGCAATAGGTCATTAACATGACTGGGTATAAAAAGAGCATCTTGGAGTGGCAGCGGCTCTCAGAAGTAAAGATGGGAAGAGGATCACCAATCCCCCTAATTCTGCACCGACAAATAGTGGGGCAATATCAGAAAGGAGTTCGACAGTGTAAAATTGCAGAGTTTGAACATATCATCATCTACAGTGCATAATATCGTCAAAAGATTCGGAGAATCTGGAAGAATCTCTGTGCGTAAGGGTCAAGGCCGGAAAACCATACTGGGTGCCCGTGATCTTCGGGCCCTTAGACGGCACTGCATCACATACAGGCATGCTTCTGTATTGGAAATCACAAAATGGGCTCAGGAATATTTCCAGAGAACATTATCTGTGAACACAATTCACCATGCCATCCGTCGTTGCCAGCTAAAACTCTATAGTTCAAAGAAGAAGCCATATCTAAACACGATCCAGAAGCGCAGACGTCTTCTCTGGGCCAAGGCTCATTTAAAACAGACTGTGGCAAAGTGGAAAACTGTTCTGTGGTCAGACGAATCAAAATTTGAAGTTCTTTATGGAAATCAGGGACGCCGTGTCATTCGGACTAAAGAGGAGAAGGACGACCCAAGTTGTTATCAGCGCTCAGTTCAGAAGCCTGCATCTCTGATGGTATGGGGTTGCATTAGTGCGTGTGGCATGGGCAGCTTACACATCTGGAAAGACACCATCAATGCTGAAAGGTATATCCAGGTTCTAGAGCAACATATGCTCCCATCCAGACGACGTCTCTTTCAGGGAAGACCTTGCATTTTCCAACATGACAATGCCAAACCACATACTGCATCAATTACAGCATCATGGCTGCGTAGAAGAAGGGTCCGGGTACTGAACTGGCCAGCCTGCAGTCCAGATCTTTCACCCATAGAAAACATTTGACGCATCATAAAGCGGAAGATACGACAAAAAAGACCTAAGACAGTTGAGCAACTAGAATCCTACATTAGACAAGAATGGGTTAACATTCCTATCCCTAAACTTGAGCAACTTGTCTCCTCAGTCCCCAGACGTTTACAGACAGTTGTAAAGAGAAAAGGGGATGTCTCACAGTGGTAAACATGGCCTTGTCCCAACTTTTTTGAGATGTGTTGTTGTCATGAAATTTAAAATCGCCTAATTTTTCTCTTTAAATGATACATTTTCTCAGTTTAAACATTTGATATGTCATCTATGTTCTATTCTGAATAAAATATGGAATTTTGAAACTTCCATATCATTGCATTCTGTTTTTATTTACAATTTGTACTTTGTCCCAACTTTTTTGGAATCAGGGTTGTATAAAACCCACGTTATAATAATAAAGACATAGCAACAATGGCAACAACTTTAATATTACATAATACAGCCATAAAATAATTAAAATTAAATCATTCAAATTGAAGCACTGGTTCCACGTCGCACACTTCACTAGGAATTAAGGTGAAGGGAGTCACATCATTTGAGGTTGATTTGTGATTCATAAAGCGGTCATGGCTAGGAAGGGTTAATATTTTTGTGCATACAGCACATGGAGAATAATCCATGTTTAGGATCGCCGTAGGCAGGAGACAGTTATCAGTTCTGTAACTTCTCCTAAAAGCTTGCAGGTTAGAAGTGACACATCCTAAATGAAACCAGTACACTCCCCTTGGGGCCAGGGTGTGACTCGCAGGTGGTCGGGAGACAAAAGTCTCCTCGCAGGTACAGTATCAACACAAAGGCATGACATAACCACAGTGAGAGTTCACACACAACTCGAACTGATCACGAGGTGTGACTCAGACTTAGAGCATTTAGTCTCATAGATGTAGACAAACACAGGCTGAAAATAGTGGTTAATTACAAAGCAATTAAAACAAACAAAAACACTGACAATATATGCAATTCATTTTATATATATATATATATATATATATATATATATATATATATATATATATATATATATATATAAGAGGGAGAGAGAGAGGCAACTATCGTTCTTTTCACTCCACTACATTTCTATCAAGGTCCTTGTTACTCGTTACTATGAAGCAGCTTTGAAAGTGGATGTTTTTTCTTTTCTTTTCTAAAACATGATTGTTTTTTTCCCAGGTGACACTGAGAGCCTATCAGTAATCACTAGGGTCACGTCACGTCCATAGACTGTATAAAATCAAGTTTAGTGATTTCTCAGCAGAGTTATTTGAACACGATCAGTTGATGGCAGAAGGCGGTTCTTCTGAGGAATGCACACACCCAGGGCCATACCTAGAACCCATGTTTCAGTTTTCCGAAAGGATTAAAGATTCATTTCGTTTGAAAAGTTTGCTTTGTTTGCCTAAAATTAACCACATCATGGCCTACAAAAACTCGCCGTCCAACCTGCGGGAGCATATCGAGGTCTGTAAATGTTTTATTCCAAGAGAAAGCTTGCAATGAAGTTGTCTGTGCTTTTAGAGCCAGCGATAACGTTGCAAACGTAGCTATGCAGTCTGGTCAGTCACATGACTTTCTATGGATTTGCCCACCAAGTTGCCATCGCCTTGTCCACAGCTAATGTTAACACGTAGCTAGTTAACTTGGACACTGTTGGTTAGCATGTTAAAACAAACAGAGTTATGCTAGCATGAATAATGTTAACTTATCTGAAGTCCTTTCAGAAATACGTTTTAGCATAATCTTGCCAAATAAACAAAATGTAGAAATCTTTCTTTGCTAGTTGCATTAAGCCTCGGTCACAACTGGCCGTACGTGCTCCTATGGCCAGTCTATGTGCAAAAAACGCAAGAAACGCACGGAGGGCGCGCGTGTGACGTGCTGATTTTCGAGCCGTAGACCGGCCGCAGAGGTTCTTTGTCATGTCAAACAAACTCTATGGGCACTTACGTTTTTTTCAGGTTGCAAGACAAACTTACGGCCAACGTGCGTCTTTCTCCACGAACAAAAAAAAAACGCAGCGATTTGGGAAACGCCAAAAATCGTACAGCCAAAAAATCGTACGTCCAGTTGTGACCTAGGCTTTAGCTACCCAGTATGATTTCGAGTTGAAAAGAGTTTGCTAGCATGTCAGGTGGAGTTTCATTGACTAGCTAACTTAATGTTGGCACCATGATGGCACAGCATGCCATATTTCATAAATCCAGTAAATCCAGTCAGTTGCTTTAGAAGCGTTAGGTTTTGTAAGTGTTGTGGCAAGAATACAATGATGCCTTGACAGAAAATGTACTTCTAATACTTAAGTATTTTTAAAAGCAAGTACTTCAGTACTTTAACTTAAGTAAAAATTTGACTGTACAACTTTCACTTGTATCGGAGTAACATTTGACCAGTGGGATCTGTACTTTGACTTAAGTAATGAAGTTGAGTACGTTGTCCACCTCTGATATATAAGACCTCCTTTAACTTTGATTACAGGACACATTCACCATGGCATTGTTTCAACAACCTTATACAAAATCACAACATGTATTTCCATCCAGAGTTGCCGAGATCTTGTCTCAACGATGGGAGAGTTGAACCACTGCATAAAGTCTTCTCCAGCACATCTTGAAAACGTTCAATGAGGTTAATGTCAGGACTCTGTGGAAGTCAAGTCACGTGTGAAAACAATTCCTTGTGCTTCCTGACCCACAATTTCACAATTCGAGCTCGATGAATCCTGATATTGTTGTCCTAGAATATGGCCGTGCCATTAGGGAAGAAAAAATTTCATTGATGGGATACATTCAGATAATCGGCTGACTCATTTGATTGCCAGATAAGGAACCTCGACTTGACCAACTGAAGCAAATCCAGATCATAACACTGCCTCCAAAGGCTTGTACAGTGGCCAATTCATGTGCTTCCCTTTTTACCCTGATATGCCCATCACTCCGGAATAGGGTAAATCTGGACCCATCAGACCATATGACGTTTTCCCAATGCTCCAAAGTCCAATCTTTATGCTCCCAAGCAAACTGAAGCCTTTTCACCTGATTAGTCTCACTAACAAGTGGTTATCTTCTGGCCACACAGCTGTTTAGTCCCAGTCATATGAGTTCTTGTCGCATTGTGTATGTGGAAATGCTCTTATTTTCACTAGTAAACATCGCTGTGAACTCTACTGTTGATTTTGTTTTATGATTCAACTTCACCAAGTGTTTAAGTGATGTCTGATCATGGTCAGCCAAGAGTTTTGTTTTTTTTTAATGACCGCATTTCTTCCGTGAAGTTGATGGGTCATCACTATCCTTCCAGGTTTTAATCATGTGTTGGACAATAATTAAGCCCACGAACTGGCCTAGTAGTTCACGTGTCCGCCTCTTGACTGGGAGGTCGTGAGTTCTACTTGTCAAGTTTATTTTTATAGTGCTTTTTAACAATAGACATTGTCGCAAAGCAGCTTTACAGAAATGTAAAGACTTAAACATGAACTAATTTTATCCCTAATCCATTCCCAATGAGCAAGCCTGTGGCAAGAGGTGGCAAGGAAAAACTCCCTCAGACGAAATGAGGAAGAAACCTTGAGAGGAACCAGACTCAAAAGGGAACCCATCCATACTTGTGGTTGGTTCATACCAAAGACCATCATAAAAATGGTACCTACTGCAATATGGCGAGGTGCACCACAATACAGGTGCAAGTAGGGAGTCAAACTCTCACAGCTACCAGAGGACTGACCCCCCCAATGTAATCCTAGCTATATAATAGGCGAGAGGCCAAAGGCTATTGAAATGGAGCTCGGCACTGCCCAATGTGCCTGGTTAGCACTTGGACAGAAAGGACTTTGACTTATTTTTGGACAGTACTTAACCCAGTTCCAGTCATTTCAGCAATCTGCTTAGTTGTTTTCTTTGCTTGATGCAGGCCAATAAGTTGACCCTTTGAAACACAGTAATATCTGTTCCACAACCATGGGATGCATCTTCCAATATGTTTGTTTAAGGAATGAGAAGCTACTCACTGCATCATCCATAACCACTTATCCTGTGCAGGGTCACAGGCAAGCTGGAGCCTATCCCAGCTGACTATGGGCAAGAGGCAGGGTACACCTTGGACAAGTCACCAGGTCATCACAGGGCTGATACACAGAAACAAACCACCATTCACACCTACAGTCAATTTAGAGCCACCAATTAGCCTAACCTGCATGTCTTTGGACTGTGGGGGAAACCCGGGGAGAACATGCAAACTCCACACAGAAAGGCCCCTGTTGGCCACCGGACTCGAACCCAGAACCTTCTTGCTGTGAGGCGACAGTGTTAACCGCTACACCACCATGCTGCCCTCACTGCATCAGTTAAGGTTAAAAGAATTGTTGTAGCTGAAACACATTAATCACTGAAGTAATTATCCAATCAAAGGCTCTTAAGTATAAATAATGACTTTTTTGGCCAGGCAGTGTGTGTGTGTGGGGGGGGGGGGGGGGGGGGGGAGAGCCCAAAGGGAAAGCCCTTTACATGGTGAGATTTTCTGCTATATATTTTGACACGTATTGAAAATTTGTTTGTTTTCTGTATTTCCGGTTCCTTTTTTCTTACTAAAAATAACATTTTTTGACTTTTAAAGGAACAGGGTAAGAGAGCAAGAACATCTCATCTCATTATCTCTAGCCGCTTATCCCGTTCTACAGGGTCGCAGGCAAGCTGGAGCCTATCCCAGCTGACTACGGGCGAAAGGCGGGGTACACCCTGGACAAGTCGCCAGGTCATCACAGGGCTGACACATAGACACAGACAACCATTCACATTCACGGTCAATTTAGAGCCACCAGTTAACCTAACCTGCATGTCTTTGGGGGAAACCGGAGCACCCGGAGAACATGCAAACTCCGCACAGAAAGGCCCTCGCCGGCCACGGGGCTTGAACCCGGACCTTCTTGCTGTGAGGCGACAGCACTAACTACTACGCCACTGTGCCGCCCAGCAAGAACATTTTGGCTGAAATTGTTATTATCTCTGTAATATATCAATATTTGGTAAAAAAAAAAATCATGTTACGACAGCAGATGTTCGTAACAAGAAAATCCGGTTTTTTCAAATTTGAGTACGTCAAAATATTGTAATGCAAATTATCCAGTGTTTATATTGTTTGCACTGCTTTATAAATCCATTTCAGGCCTCTGAGATTACACACACTCCTCCTCCTTCATTGATGAAAGTCCAGATGTATCTGTGCATCCAAACATTAGTCATGTCTTATCTGCGTTTACCACATCGAGCTGCCACACCCCGGGCGCGTGGCCCAGTGGAAACTTCACTCACTCTTTCAGCTCTGACCTCTGCACTAAACCCAAGTCAGTCTGCTTGCACGGAGCCTAATAACAGTGGAGCTGTGATTCTGCAACACCGTAGCCTTTCCAATCGAGTCCAGATTTTTTTAAAAATCAGATCTGCTGAGGCACTTGAGCCAAGAGAGGTGCAGTGAAGGAGAGGCTCCTCTGCTATTTGCCTCAAATAATATCCAGAAGTGATGATTTCATGTTAATGTCATTGCTGAAAAATTAAACACTGTGCATGGTGGGTAAACTTCAAGCACTGAGTGTTTACTGTCAGAGAAATAAAATGTATCTGGAATAGCTGCAAGAACATCATCGAAACTTAACTTTTTTTTTTTTTTGCAAGAATCTTGCATTGTTTTATAAGTAATTTAGTTGCTGAAATGACTGAGCAACTAAAATCTAATCTTTTTTACATGTTGTACTCTTCAGATGTGAACGTGGTCGGACTCAGGAGCTTTGCATGTCCTCTGACTCGCCCAAGTCATGAATTTCAGTTTGACTTTTTTTTTTTGACTGGGTTTGGCTTCAGGCCTTAGCTTGTGGGTGAAAGTGTCTTTATGATTTAAAGAATATTAGAACATGTGTGCGGGTGCAAGACATAAACAGACAGGGGAAAGCCATGGCCTAATGGTTCGAGAGGCAGCTTTGGGACCAAAATGTTGCTGGTTTGATTCTCTGGACCAGCAGGAATGGCTGATGTGCCCTTAACCCATTGACGCCGGATGCTGCGTCACGCAACATTGCCCCAAATGCTGGTTGCTGCATAACGCAGCATTGTTGATTTGTCATTATTTTCAAGACGCATGCCAGATTTGTTTTTTTTTTATAAAAATGTGTTAGTGTTAATGCTGAATGAGCATGATCCAATAAAAGCAGAGAATTTTATCTTTTAAATGCAACTTATTTCATGTCTTTATGTGCTTCAGAGGCTGAGATATTGAATTTTTCATGGGTGTTTTCAATTAATTATTTTTGTTAGGCAGATGGGGACCTTTTCTAAAAACTGGCTTAGGCATTTGCAGACGTTTTTTTGCAGGCGTTTCAGGCGTCAATGGGTTAAGCAAGGCACTGGACCCCCAGGTGTTGCTCTGGATAAGAGAGTGTCTGCTAAATGACATAAAGAATGTGTGTAGAATTTTGCTTCAGGTTTAGCGATGAATTGAATTCAGAAAATCTGCAAACAAATGCTGTCACTTTTTCTTATAGCAAAATTCTGAGTAATTGCCAGACAGTTACAGAAATCAGGCTTTTCCTGAAATATTTTGTGTACACTTTATGCAATATTTTATACTGTTAATGCTAGTTGACTAACAGTGGGAAAAAAAAACTAGAGGAGAAAAACATTCGTTGAATTTTCTTCAACTGCAACTACACATGAGTGTGCTTATACGGTAGGTTGCATTGACCTGCGATCTCTCTGTATAGCAGATCATTTGTGATCTCCAGTAACAAGCTGATTACACTGGATACAAAGATACAGTCCAGAGGTCTCTGTTGTTATGAGAAGTGCTCCAAGAAGGTCAAACCGTAGTGTTATACTGTATGTTACTTCTGAAGTCCTGCCTCTGTCTCTGTAAATGCAGGTGAAATGCTTGCCTGGATAAGTAGTGCCTCATTTATCACATGGGTTATAAAGTACACAAACTCTTCACGCTTTAGGTTTTAAAGGCATATAAACATTTATAATCTTGACCAAAATGAACTTTTAACACGTCCTAGTCGAGGTTACTCAGTGCTCCAACCTGGACAAGATGAAATGTTTTCCTCGTGATGGGAAAAGAAGCCAACGAAGCGCATGCATATGACTGGCACCCATGTCGCGTGGCACTCTGATCTTTGGCCACTCTCCCTATAACAGGCATAAAAAGAGAACAATTAAACAATTTGTATTGCCCAAAGTTCCCTAGTGACTCAACTCAAAAACACTAGAAGCCTGTCATGCAAGATGTCATCACAAGACGAGGAATGTAACAGCAAGACGTTTCATGCAGCAACTCGAAATGGATAAAAAAAAGCATAACGTGTGGTTCATTACATGAAACACATTAAAAATTGTCACCATTGTCAAACTGCTGTGGTATAAAAAGGTATTAAAAAAAACAAACTCCGATTCATATCAAGCCACATGACACTAGCTGGTCGTTGATTGTTTTCCAAAAACAGCATGCTCCAAAGTGTTTGATTCCTCACTTATGTGAAACGCTCCATGTTTCTGCACTTTTAATTACACACAAATATTACACTTCTGTATCAAGATCTCACTCGTAGGTATCGGGCTTCCAGCTGATTATAACCTCACTGCATACATTTATCTTCATGGAGGATCAGTGAACAGGTCGCACTATAGGATGGAATGAAAATCTCAAAATAAAATGTCGATCAAAAGCAACAGCCACGTCGCAAATCTTCATTAACGCAGTCCATGTGGGCCACCACTGTCATGAAGTACAGTGCCTTGCAAAAGTATTCATCCCCCTTGGTGTTTGTCCTGTTTTGTTGCATTACAAGCTGGAATTAAAATGGATTTTGGGGGGTTAGCACCATTTGATTTACACAACATGCTTACCACTTTAAAGGTGAAAATTGTTGTTTTACTGTGACACAAACAATAATTAAAATGAAAAAAACAGAAGTCTGGAGTGTGCACAAGTATTCAAACCCCACCACCACCCCAAAGTCAATACTTTATAAAGCCACCTTTTGCTACAATTACAGCTACAGGTCTCTTGGGGTATGTCTCTATTAGCTTAGCACATCTAGCCATTGGGATTTTTGCCCATTCCTCAAGGCAAAACTGCTCCAACTCCTTCAAGTTAGATGGGTTGCATTGGTGTACAGCAATCTTCAAGTTATGCCACAGATTCTCAATTGGATTGAGGTCTGAGCTTTGACTAGGCCATTCTAAGACATTTAAATGTTTCTCTTTAAACCACTCCAGTGTAGCTTTAGCAGTACGTTTAGGGTCATTGTCCTGCTGGACTGTGAACCTTTGTCCCAGTCTCAAACCTCTGGCTGACTCAAACAAGTTTTCCTCCAGAATTGCCCTGTATTTCGTGCCATCCATCTTTCCATCAGTCCTGACACCAGCTTTCCTGCCCCTGCAGATGAAAAACATCCCCACAGCATGATGCTGCCACCACCATGCTTCATTGTAGGGATGGTGTTCTCAGGGTGTTGGGTTTGCGCCACACATGGCATTTCCCAGGATGGACAAAAAGTTCGATATTAGTCTCATTTGACCAGAGAATCTTCTTCCATGTGTTTGGGGAGTCTGCTGCATGCTGTTGGGCAAACTCCAAATGTGTTTTTTTAAGCAATTACTTTTTGCTGGCCACTCTTCCATAAAGCCCCGCTCTGTGGAGTGTACAGCTTAAAGTGGTCCTATGGATAGATACTCCCATCTCCGCTGTGGATCTTTGCAGCTCCCTCAGTTATCGTTGGTGTCTTTGTTGCATCTCTGATTAATGCCCTCCTTGCCCGGTCTGTGAGTTTTGGTGGGGGCCTTCTCTTGTCAGGTTTGTAGTGGTGCCATATTCTTTCCATTCTGCTATAATGGATTTAATGTTGCTCCATGGAATATTCAAAGTTTGGGATATTTTTTATAACCCCACCCTGATCTATACTTCTCCACAACTTTGTCTCTGACCTGTTTGGAGTTGTCATTGGTTTTCATGTTGCTTGCTTAGTAGTGTTGCAGAGTCAGGGTCCTTCCAGAACAGGTTGATTTATACAGACATCATGTGACAGGACATGTGACTCTTTGATTGCACACAGGTGGATCTTAATCAACTAATTATGTGACTTATGAAGTGAATTGGTTGGACCAGCTCTCATTTAAGCTGGGCATACACTGTGCGATTTTTTCAATCGCGGTATTCAGCCGGTGCTCACACTGTACGAGTGAATCGCAGGGGTAAACAGCACGCAGCTTACGATTCCTGTTCTCACATTATACGATCCAATACTCGGATGCGATGCTCGGATCCGATGCTCAGGATTTCAAACAGGTTTGATTTTCATCCAATCGATCGGGAGGAGGTCGTGAGGTGTTAATTGCTTGTCGTTACCCCATGTATACTACACGACCCGAGATGCACGATTGAGCCAAAACTCGGCCCGATCTCCAAAATAGTCGCACGAATGAAAATCGTGTCAAAATCGGGCCAAAAATCGCACAGTGTATGCCCAGCATTAGGGGTTTCATATGAAAGGGGGTGAATACTTATGCACACTCCAGATTTCTGTTTTTTCATCTTAATTATTGTTTGTGTCACAATAAAAAAAAACCCGATATGCACCTTTAAAGTTGTAGGCATGCTGTGTAAATCAAATGGTGCTAATCTTCCAAAAATCCATTTTAATTCCAGCTTGTAATGCAACATAACAGGACAAACACCAAGGGGGATGAAAACTTTTGCAAGGCACTGTAATGGGAAGATTTGAAAAGATAATCATTCCTGTTCAAGTTCATATTTCAGAGCTTCAGACCTAGCTGGCCATTTTTTATGGAAAATATATCAGCACGGTCTTTCCAAATCAATATTTTGAGGAAAAGAGGTTCGAAATAGGTCAGTGATTCTTTACCACACACAAAACAGCACAAGGAAAAATTGAGAGGAAAAAAAAAACAGATTCACAAAAGAAATATTTGGGTAGTTTTCCAGGAATCTAATTTCAAACAATTTAAAGCTAATCAATCAGCATTTTCTTAATCCAATCATATGTGATCCAATCGAATGTACACGCTGGAATTGTGAGAAAAAAAAACACCCTGTAAAGCCTCTAGATTTTCTGAAATTTCTGTAATAATTAAAATGATTGGAATTTTAATAAATTGAAACAATCCATTTGACAAAAGCACAATGCACTCCCCGGCCACTTTAATAGGAACTTGTTCTTGATTCTTAGATCCCTGTTCTTCGCAGGAGTGGAACCCAATGTGCTCTTCTGCTCTTGCATGCTGAGATGCTTTTCTGCTCACCACGGTTGTAAATCATGATTATATGAGTTACTATATCCTTCCTGGTAGCTTGAACCAATCTGGCCATTTTCCTCTGACCTCTCTTATCAACAAGGCGTTTGTTTCCACTCACAGAACTGTTGCTCACTCAGTGTTTTTTGTTTTTCGCACCATTCTGTATAAACTCTAGAGACTGCTGTGTGTGAAAACCCCAGGAGATCAGCAGCTTCTGAAATACTCAAACCAGTTCCAATCCACAGTGAAAGTCACACTTTGAGGCCCACTTTACACAGGGACGGTCTGAAACAAAAACGCAAAAGTCCGTTTTCATTCTCACTTTTTTCCGCGTCTACACGACCGTTTTCAAGGAGGAAATCTGCGTCTATACGGTGACGCATAAATGTGTGGAATTCAATTGGATGTGCATGCCAGGCGGCTAGGTGGTGCTGTGAAAGACCTCCGCTATGTCTGCACGCATGCGCAACGTCTTCCGTCTTGTCTGATCTGCACATCTGCGCCGTGAAAACTTTGACTACTCTGGCTATGGTAAATAAGAAAGTAAGTAAAAAAGTAAGAGCATACTATACCCGCCTCTGTTCATTAACGGTATATGTGCAGATTCGGTATAGATGTTCGAAGGACTCCTGGACGTTTATTAAAGCTGCCAGAGCAGCTTGAAGGTCCGTTGGATCGATGTAATCAGACATGCTCTTACTTTTTTACTTACTTTCTTACTTCCCGGGCTGGCATGTACAGTATATGACATATGTATGACGTAAACGCGTATCCGACGTGAGCAGATCCGAGCAGAGTTTCGCGTATTGGGTAGTTTAGACGGATATGCAACGGGGGCTGTTTTTAACTTATCCACTCTGGAAGGCGTTTTCAATTTTTTCCGTTTTCCAGCCTCGGAAACGCCGTCCCCGTGTAGACGAAAGGCACTTCCGATAAAATATTTAGTCGTTTTTACCCGACAGCGTCCTCGTGTAAACGGGCCCTGAGATATCACAATTTTTCCCATTCTGATGATCGACGTGAACAATAACTGAAGCTCTTGATTTGTATCTGCATGATTTGATGCTGTCAAGGGATCGGCTGATTAGATAACTGCATAAAACAGCAGGGTGTTCCTAATAAAGTGGCCAGATATTCTCAAGGCTTGACCTCACCGCTATAAAAAAAAAGTCTTCAGAAGAGATCATTTCAGTGTGATTTGATTTTATTTTATTGCATTTTTGCACATTGTGGAGGATTATAGAAAACACATTTCCCCTTTTCCCACAGCAGTGTCTGGCCGTCAGTATGAGATCTGAATCTTCCACAATATAACAATACTCTAAAGCTCTGGAAAATTCGAATACTTAAACGGTTACGAAAATTCCTAAACACTTAAGCCTCCCCTGGTCCACAGGCAAGCAAACAGTTCACACATGGAAGGCATTCAGTATTGTTCCTACCCTCCACGTGTCCTACACAGATCAGTGTAGATCAACAAAAAGTTAATAAACAAGTGACAGAAAGCTACAGCATTATGGTTATGGGCCTGAAGGCTTGTGTCGTAACTGATAATCTGATAATCTTTATATTCATGAGTGAACCAAAAGGAAAAAAAAAAAAGGGCCGTGTTTATGGGACGTTACCACACAGGAAACCGCTGCTTTTTAAAAGAAAACATGGCTCATCCAGAAAGCACTATGAGAACTAAGTTCTTTGGAGAGATGACATACAAGTTGAACTTTGAATGTTCAATGTATACTGTTAATAGTCATTAATATGAACTTGTGTACAATGTATAAAATTATGCACATTCAGATCAAGAGCAGGAAGCCTACGAGATCTGAAATCACCACTCTTTACAACCGTGGTGAGCAGAAAAGCATCTCAAAACACACTGAACCTTGAGGTGGATGGGCTACAACAGCAGAAGACTACATCAGGTTTCATTCCTGTCAGCCAAGAAAATAGACAAAGACAAGCAGAATTTTAATTAATCTGTTGCTTGATGTTGCTTACCTACACAATTGTATGCATTGTTCTGATTGGGTACCTGCATGAATACATTTAATTGTGGTTGAGATCCATGCAAAAGAGAACCATTTCAGTTCAGGAATGAGTCCAGATTTCACCGTGTGAAAGATTTTCTTGCTAGATACATATTTGAACTAGCAAAAACACAGCATAGCAACACCAAAACCTGGCAATGGGGGGAAAACATTGTGCGACTGCTTTGACTGCTCGGACTCTGGAAGGCTTGCCTCACTGAGTCACCAAGAAACATCAGGAAACTCCACAGCATCGCGTCAGGGCATCTGTCTGTAATCTAAAATGTATGCAATGAGATAATAATCCAAAACAGAAGAGTAAACATGAGTAGCTGTTTACTCCAACGGAAGGTATTTTGGCCGTTGATATTTTTCAATGCCGTTGAAAAGCTATAACTGGATCTGAGGCAGACCAGTCAAACATGAAAACCCCAAAATATAGATGAAGAAAAATATTTTTGTAGAAATGAATGAAACAATAATCAGAAACAGCTCGAGAAAGAACGTGAAGGGTATTGTCAATAGATCAGGTTCTGCTCATGCTCAGTAGCAAACGTCGACAGTTTGAATCACTGGTTGGATAGAAACGACAAATGTTTGGATCACAGGTGGAACAGCCATTCACTCAGAAATCCAGGTAATTCCAAAGGATCTACCTTCACATATTTACGTGTCGTCATTATATAACGCCCTATATTATATTGAGCAAAGAAACATACAGTACATGACATGAATGCACAGCATGACTGCTATAAGCTCAGGCCATAGATTCACCCCCAGGCTGAACAGCTAAATAAAGAGACGCAGTCTAAATAACATGCATCAGAAACGTTCGTCTTAATTCCTACTGAAAGCCAAAACCAGACATGCCTTGTCTTTGAAAATCTGAGACCGTTTCGTAGTTGAATAGTAAACCATCCATCCGACAACCACAATGAAACCAGTTTAGTGAGGGGCGTGTTTTACTTCCTTCTTGTTGAAATACTGTTGTGTCAAATTTAGATTCGGGATTTAACAGGTAATGTGTTCCAAACAAATAGGAGGAAACAGGAACGTTTGCCAGAAATGTTCACACGGTGTCTGGTTGGGATTAGAGATGTGCAACAGGACTGGGGCACAATTAGAAGGTAGAATAATAAGAAAAGCCCTTCCAGTTAGGCCACACCCACTTTGTGTTTCAAATCCAGATACAGATATGAATATTTGGAGTGCTAAACAGATAAAGATACAGATAGTGGCATTGCATTACACGTCTAATTTATATATAACCAAGCGGTCCAGAATATAAATGGCGAAGTACAGAACTTTGGGAAAAGATCAAAAGGCAGCTGGTGGTGTTACATTACCTACAGAATGGTTGGAGCTCCTCAGGTGCCAAACAGCAGTAACAGAAGGAGCAGTGTTGCCTTACTGGCTCTTGTCATCAGTGTAATCCCCAACAGCTACTTGTGACACTAAACACCTTGTAGTCGAACGCCGTATTTCACAGATGAAAGGTGTAATTCATACAGAGTGAAGAGTTATGGCCTGGGTCATGTTATATTTATCGATTGATCTGCAGTTTAATTCCGTTCACAATATACAGAAGGGTTATGCTGTGTGGTGGACATTTATTTCTTTTGCTGGCATCATTTGTGTCCACTTGTCCCCTTGAATATACTCATCAGTGCCAATCAAATCACAGTGCTTCTGACTGATCACCTTTATCGTATGACGAAGCATTTCCATCTTGATAGGCGTGGTCTCATCTCATCTCATTATTTCTAGCCGCTTTATCCTGTTCTATAGGGTCGCAGGCAAGCTGGAGCCTATCCCAGCTGACTACGGGCGAAAGGCGGGGTACACCCTGGACAAGTCGCCAGGTCATCACAGGGCTGACACATAGACACAGACAACCATTCACACTCACATTCACACCTACGCTCAATTTAGAGTCACCAGTTAACCTAACCTGCATGTCTTTGGACTGTAGGGGAAACCGGAGCACCCGGAGGAAACCCACGCGGACACGGGGAGAACATGCAAACTCCGCACAGAATGGCCCTCGCCGGCCACGGGGCTCGAACCCGGACCTTCTTGCTGTGAGGCGACATCACTAACCACTACACCACCGTGCCACCCTAGGCGTGGTCTCTTCTGGGTTGATGCCATCCCATCCCCAGGGCATCAGAGAGTTCACTGAATCACTTACCTGAGGCAGTGCTGGCTTAGCAGTTAAAGCACTGGGTTGTTGCTCTGAAGGTCATGAGTTCAAACCTCAGTACTGCTAGTGTTGGGCCCTTAACTCTCTCTCCTTCAGGAGCAATGTGTCATGTTCCTCTGGATGAAATGGTGAAAATGATCTAAATCATATGCCGTAGCCTTCACACTCATTGCAATCCAACTGTGCTCTTTATTTCCTTTTCAAAGAGCTACATATTACAATAAATGATTCCTTTGGTTCAGATCTTGGCAGAACACTTTTAGACCAAAATTCAACATCATTCCTTTTCCAAATATCAATTAAAATGTTGGTTCAGATAAAATGTGCACATTTTTGAGTCTTATGTTTTCATAGCAGGCAGCACAGTGGTGTAGTGGTTAGCGCTGTCGCCTCACAGCAAGAAGGTCCGGGTTCGAGCCCCGTGGCCGGCGAGGGCCTTTCTGTGCGGAGTTTGCATGTTGTCCGTGTGGGTTTGCTCCGGTTTCCCCCACAGTCCAAAGACATGCAGGTTAGGTTAACTGGTGACTCTAAATTGACCGTAGGTGTGAATGGGAGTGTGAATGGTTGTCTGTCTATGTGTCAGCCCTGTGATGACCTGGCAACTTGTCCAGGGTGTACCCCGCCTTTCGCCCGTAGTCAGCTGGGATAGGCTCCAGCTTGCCTGCGACCCTGTAGAACAGGATAAAGCGGCTACAGATAATGAGATGAGATGTTTTCATAGCTTATCTTAAAATGGGGCTCCACAATAAGGACAAATGATAGAATCATGAAAAGAGCTGCCTTGAAATATAGATATACTACCAGGCAAATGCTTTTGAACATCTTATTATGAAAATATTTGGTTCATGTTCAAGCAATCGGTTTCTTTAACATAACATTCTGTAACATTTATTTAAGTCTGATTGGGAAAGGCGCACATTTTAATCACACTACATTTACACCGATCAGCCAGAATATTTTGACCACTGACAGGTGAAGTGACTAACATTGATCATCTCGTTTCAATGGCACCTGTCAAGGGGTGCGATATATTAGGCAGCAAGAGAACAGTCAGTTCTTGAAGTTCATGTGTTGGAAGCAGGAAAAATGGGCAAGCATAAGGATCTGAGCGACTTTGACAAGGGCCAAATTGTGATGGTGAGATAACTGGGTCTGAACATCTCCAAAATGACACATCTTGTGGGGTGTTCCTGGTATGCAGTGGTTAGTACCGAACAAAAGTGGTCCAAGGAAGGACAACCAATGAACCGGTGACAGGGTCCTGGGTGTCAAAGACTCGTTGATTCACATGGGACACAAAGGCTAGCCCATATGGTCCAATCCCAGTGTAGCTACTGTAGCACAAACTCCTGAAAAAGTTAATGCTGGCACCTTTCTGTTTTAGCCAGCATTAACTTTTTCAGCAGTTTGTACTACAGTAGCTCTTCTGTGGGATTAGACCATATGGGCTAGCCTTCGTGCCCCTGTCAGTGGTCATAATGTTATGGCTGATCGGTGTACTTTACAATATATACAGTACCACCTAACTTTTAGTATTCGTCTTTTACCTAGGACACTGCATGCTGTGGATGTTTAATAAGATTTTAAGGTCTAGTTATTTACTTGAAATTATTTTGGGTTCCCAGTTGAAGAGACATAATAAAGGTACAAAATGTGTCCAAGGTGCTTATTTTGGCCCTTTAGTATGTATCTTTTATATGGAATACCTGTGAATATACTGTAGCACGCTTTTAAAACAAATTATGTAAATTTCAAGCAGTTTTTATGCTGCTCTTAGATGGTACTGGCTGTCACAGAGCCTCAGAAGTGGAACAACATTTGACAAATTTAAATCGAGCCTGAGAACCTTTCTGTTCTGTCATGTTTTACACTGTACTTTTATCCCCCCTTAAATAATATTATACTTATTTATACGCTATTAAAATTGACTTTAATCTAAGCTTTAATTGAATTATAGTGTTTGCAAAGCACGATATTGTTATTCCTAGGCTCTTCCTATTATTATTATTCCTTTTTTTTCTTCTAACCAATTTTCTGTCAATACTGTAATTCCTCAAGAACTGCTTAATGTAGAAACTTCATCAGAACGTTATAGTGTAGGTCTTATAAATGACACTTCAGCTGTGATTTTCATTCCTCTACACTTTAAAGAAGTCTCTCATCTCATTATCTCTAGCCGCTTTATCCTGTTCTACAGGGTCGCAGGCAAGCTGGAGCCTATCCCAGCTGACTACGGGCGAAAGGCGGGGTACACCCTGGACAAGTCGCCAGGTCATCACAGGGCTGACACATAGACACAGACAACCATTCACACACCTTCACACCTACGCTCAATTTAGAGCCACCAGTTAACCTAACCTGCATGTCTTTGGACTGTGGGGGAAACTGGAGCACCCGGAGGAAACCCACGCGGACACGGGGAGAACATGCAAACTCCACACAGAAAGGCCCTCGCCGGCCACGGGGCTCGAACCCGGACCTTCTTGCTGTGAGGCGACAGCGCTAACCACTACACCACCGTGCCGCCACTTTAAAGAAGTATTAAAGAATATTAAGAATAGATATTAAAGAAAAACTAGAACAAATTCCTATCGAAATGAAAGGTGGAATCTTCATGACTAACATACAGGAATGTTAAAAATCTATCTATCTATCTATCTATCTATCTATCTATCTATCTATCTATCTATCTATCTATCTAACACCTTCCCCATTTCTTTCATAATTTGTGTCTGAACTCTGATGACCCCCCGTCACTTTCGTTCTCTCTTTCAATCACTATCTATCTATCTAATCTCTCTCTTTCTCTCTCTAGCTCTTCATTTCTTTTGTTCTGTCCATCTTACTATCATCACCTTCTCCATCTCTTTCTTAATTTATTTGTCTAAACTCTGATTAACTCCTTTCTCTTTCACTCTGTTAGGTTTATATAAGTATTATTCTTGACCAAGAAGGCAGCAATTTATATTTGTGACAAAATTAAGGATTAATTTCTCAGTTAAAATGACCTTATGTCTCGGCTGGACATTGTTTGGGAACATTTTGTTTATTTTGATATGAAACGTGTATTTTTGATCAGAGATGTGTCTAGATGGCGACAGGGTCTGCGATGATATCACACACACTCACAATGGCCTTTGATATCACACACAACCACAGCTGCATAGCCAATGTGTATTGGGAATTAAAAGTTAGATTTAAAGCCATGATTTAAGTTAGTTTATAGCTAGGATTGTGATTTAAGATTGTTAGAAATCTATAGAAATTATAGAAATAGAAATTATAGTTATAGAAATCTATAACTTCCAAAATCCTTATTTCCCTTATAAAATCCTTATAAGATGCAAATTAAAATGATTTACCTAAAATTTGAATGATAATTAACAATGATATATCCCAGTTACTTTTTAAGAATGAATACAAAGCTTCAATGTTTGACAAAAAACCACAAAGTGTGAATGTTATGTGCTCTTTTATCATCGTGGGAATTGATTATAGCTCTAAATAAATATTGAAGGGTTTTTTTTTGTTAAAAAGAATCCGTATAACTTTATTTGTACGCCCATATACTATGTTCATTAAATCAAATCCGTATAAAATACGGACATTCTGTATATTCATTATGATCTCAACGAAAGCTTCACTGAATCGATTCTTTAGAACAAACCTAAACAAAGACAGTCATAAGCAAAACATCTCATATCAAGAATATGTTCTTAACATTAGAATCATAAAGTCTTAACAATCCTAAATTATATTCTGTAATTATAAAACTAACTTAAAACTATAAAACTAACATTAATCACTTAAATGCATCTTAGACCTAACACACTCCCTCTCTCTTTCAATCTTTCACTCCGTCTTTCAATTTTTCACTATCTATCGATCTACAAATCTTTAACACCTTTCCCATTTCTTTCATAATTTGTGTCTAAACTCTGATGACCCCATCACTCTCTTTCAATCACTATCTATCTAATCTCTCTCTTTCTCTTTATTTCTGTCATCCTACTATCATCACCTTCGCCATCTCTTTCTTTTGTTTGTGTCTAAACTCTGATTAACCGCTTTCTCTTTCACTCCCTCTCTCTTTCAATGTTTCACTATCTATCTATCTATCTATCTATCTATCTATCTATCTATCTATCTATCTATCTATCTATCTATCTATCTATCTATCTATCTATCTATCTATCAGTGCTCAGCGTAAATGAGTACACCCCTTTTGAAAAGTAACATTTTAAACAATATCTCAATGAACACAAACAATTTCCAAAATGTTGAAAAGACAAAGTTTAATATAACATCTGTTTAACTTATAACGGGAAAGTAAGGTTAATAATATAACTTAGATTACACATTTTTCAGTTTTACTCAAATTAGGGTGGTGCAAAAATGAGTACACCCCACAACAAAAACTACTCCATCTAGTACTTTGTATGGCCTCCATGATTTTTAATGACAGCACCAAGTCTTCTAGGCATGGAATGAACAAGTTGGCAACATTTTGCAACATCAATCTTTTTCCAT
Organism: Neoarius graeffei; assembly: GCF_027579695.1. NCBI lineage: Eukaryota > Metazoa > Chordata > Actinopteri > Siluriformes > Ariidae > Neoarius > Neoarius graeffei. The sequence continues at coordinate 7,346,319 of NC_083593.1, read as the reverse complement.
TCTTCAACAACGACCTCTTTTAGTGACTGGATGCTGGACGGAGAGTGATGCTCAACTTGTCTCTTCAGAATTCCCCAAAGAAAATAATTTCTTTCCATCACAAAGGTGAAGACTACAAGAAGATCAGCAAAGCTTTACTGATCAGTCAGAATACTGTAGCAAAAGTGGTACAAAAATTTAAGAACAATGGAACTGCAACCATCTCACAGAGACGTCCAGGTCGTCCGTGGAAGTTAACACCTCGACAGGAGCGTCTTCTGATGAGAAGGGTTGAAGAAAATTGGCATGCAAGTTCACTGCAGTTATCTAAAGAAGTAGAAAGCCAAACTGGGGTGACTATTTCCCGTGACACAATACGGCGTACGCTGCAGAGGAATGGCATGCACAGATGCCGTCCATGAAAGAAATCTCTCCTAAAGCCCAGGCACAAAAAAAGCCCGCCTAGAGTTTGCCAGGGCCCATGCTGACAAAGATGAAGACTACTGGGACTCTATACTCTGGAGTGATGAGACCAAGATAAATGTTTTTGGAACTGATGGCTTCAAAACTGTATGGTGTCGCAAAGGTGAGGAATACAAAGAAAAATGCATGGTGCCTACAGTGAAACATGGTGGTGGCAGTGTCCTTATGTGGGGCTGCATGAGTGCTGCTGGTGTCGGGGAGCTGCATTTCATTGATGACATCATGAATTCACAGATGTATTGCTCTATACTGAAAGAGAAGATGCTACCATCACTCCATGCCCTTGGTCGTTGTGCACTTTTCCAACATGACAATGATCCTAAACACACATCTAAGTTCACTGTTGGATTTCTGAAGAAGAACAGGGTGAAAGTGATTCAGTGGCCAAGTACGTCTCCTGATCTGAACCCAATCGAACACCTATGGGGAATTCTGAAGAGACAAGTTGAGCATCACTCTCCGTCCAGCATCCAGTCACTAAAAGAGGTCGTTGTTGAAGAATGGAAAAAGATTGATGTTGCAAAATGTCACCAACTTGTTCATTCCATGCCTAGAAGACTTGGTGCTGTCATTAAAAATCATGGAGGCCATACAAAGTACTAGATGGAGTAGTTTTTGTTGTGGGGTGTACTCATTTTTGCACCACCCTAATTTGAGTAAAACTGAAAAATGTGTAATCTAAGTTTATATTATTAATCTTACTTTCCCGTTATAAGTTAAACAGATGTTATATTAAACTTTGTCTTGTCAACATTTTGGAAATTGTTTGTGTTCATTGAGATATTGTTTAAAATGTTACTTTTCAAAAGGGGTGTACTCATTTACGCTGAGCACTCTATCTATCTATCTATCTATCTATCTATCTATCTATCTATCTATCTATCTAGTTAATATATATATCTCTCTTTCCATTTCTTTATTTCTGTCTATCTTACCATCATCACCTTCCCCATCTCTTAATTTATTTGTGTCTAAACTCTGATTAATCCCTTTCTCTTTCAATCTTTCACTCCGTCTTTCAATTTTTCTCTATCTATCTATCTATCTATCTATCTATCTATCTATCTATCTATCTATCTATCTATCTATCTGTCTATCTGTCTATCTATCTATCTATCTATCTATCTATCTATCTAACACCTTCCCCATTTCTTTCATAATTTGTGTCTAAACTCTGATGACCTCTTAGACTGGTACCAAAATCCAGAATTGTGACACCCAAAGGCATTTTTGAGACAAAGTCAGCAAACAGTCTTATTTTGTCAGTTTGGGTGTGCCGAATTCAAATCTGCAATATGCCGAGCTCTATCTGACCTCTGTTGACCTCTAGAGGTCATTGAACTTTGTGCCTGTAAACGTCTCAGTTAAACCCAGTTTCTCAGCTTTCTAAGGAATGAAATGTACTAAAATGATTAATGAAGTTAGCAAATGGCCTTGTTTGTTAAATGTTTGGGTGCTGAATTCATTTTTCATTTGTAAAACGACATATGACCTCTGATAACCTCAAGGTCATTAAACTTGGCCTATAGGCCTATGCATTTAACGGCATTTTTTAAACTGACTTTACTCCCCCAAAAAGAATATGAACAGGCAAAAAACAAATAGAAAGGAGCAAATACAACATTAAATGCCAGTCCATGTACATGTGACTTACTTTTCACAATGAGAATGCCTCGGCGATCACCTTACATAACATTGCATTACATTTAGCGGTTATTGTTTATACAAAGCTACTGAAAAAAGGACAGATTCAGCAGCATACAAAATGTGGGGGTATACAGGGTATACAGGTTAATCAGGGTTAGTATATATGAGAGTTTTTTTCTTTGTTGTTTGTTTTTTGTTTTGTTTTAAACGGGGTAAAGCCTTTACAAAAAACAAACAACAAACAAAAAAACTCTCATATATACTAACCCTGATTAACCTGTATACCCTGTATGCCCCCACATTTTGTATGCTGCTGAATCTGTCCTTTTTTCAGTAGCTTTGTATAAACAATAACCGCTAAATGTAATGCAATGTTATGTAAGGTGATCGCCGAGGCATTCTCATTGTGAAAAGTAAGTCACATGTACATGGACTGGCATTTAATGTTGTCTTTGTTCCTTTCTATTTGTTTTTTGCCTGTTCATATTCTTTTTGGGGGAGTAAAGTCAGTTTAAAAATGCCGTTAAATGCATAGGCCTATAGGCCAAGTTTAATGACCTTGAGATTATCAGAGGTCATATGTCGTTTTACAAATGAAAAATGAATTCAGCACCCAAACATTTAACAAACAAGGCCATTTGCTAACTTCATTAATCATTTTAGTACATTTCATTCCTTAGAAAGCTGAGAAACTGGGTTCAGCTGAGACGTTTACAGGCCCAAAGTTCAATGACCTCTAGAGGTCAACAGAGGTCAGATAGAGCTCGGCATATTGCAGATTTGAATTCGGCACACCCAAATTGACAAAATAAGACTGTTTGCCGACTTTGTCTCAAAAATGCCTTTAACTCTTTAAATAAGCACTTTTTTGAATTTTGGTACCAGTCTATCTCATCACTCTCTTTCAGTCACTATCTATCTAATCTCTCTTTCTCTTCATTTCTGTCCATCTTACCATCTTCATCACCTTCCCCATCTCTTTCTTAATTTATTTGTCTAAACTCTGATTAACCCCTTTCTCTTTCACTCCCTCTCTCTTTCAGTCTTTCACTCTCTCTTTCAGTCTTTTACTATCTATCTATCTATCTATCTATCTATCTATCTATCTATCTATCTATCTATCTATCTAGTTAATCTCTCTCTTTATTTCTGTCCATCTTACCATCTTCATCACCTTCTCCATCTCTTTCTTAATTTCTTTGTGTTTAAACACTGATTAACCCCTTTGTCTTTCACTCCCTCTCTCTTTCAATCACTATCTATCTATTTACATTTTTTTTTCTTTGCAGGAAAGTCTAGTTTCATTTCTTTTCACATGTATTTCTGTCTCTGTGTTTGTTGATTTGATTTGGAAATGCCTTGCGTGTATGAAATGCACTTTGTAAATCAATTTGCTTTGCCTTTACGCGAAAGTCTAATGAGAGGCCCAAAAGTGGACTCCAGGGATCTGAAAAGGTTCAGAGGTGCAAAGGTCTACTGAAGGTCCAGACTCTGCACTTGAAAAGTTTCAGTCTTGCGACACGGAAAAGTCGAGTTTGGTACTTTGATTTTCTCAGAGTGCATCAGTTTTGGTCCAGAGCTCATGATTGCAGCTATATCGGTATCAATGATATTATACCGGTATTACACACAAATAAATAAATAAAAATCGCGATATCGATGAACAGACAACATACCGCGCTGCTCTGGTGGAACTGAAGGCTGGAGGCTGGACTTAAAGAAACGTCAGCGGCATTAATCTATTTAAAGCGCGTGCGGTCGGTGGCACAGCTTCACGCGTAAAGGCGCATCTGCGTGCTGCGGGGAGACGCGAATGGACCTGATTCACGCCGGAATATCGCGGGTGTGACGGAAGGCATGCAATGCGCTGCGCTGGGTCTGAGTCTCGAGCTGACCCGAGGAGGAATGTACTTGGGTTTGTGCCCCTGAGCGCAGGATGCCCTCGGGTTTCGCTCTTTGTTGCGCAACGATGTTTTGCGCTCAGAAGTAAACAGTAGACTGATCCCACGGCAGCTCGGAAAGCCCTGATGTCTTCATTTAGCTTTTGGCACTCGGTGATGGTGGATTTCTCTCAGATTACCGACACGGAGCTCAGCAGCATCCGGTTATCGCGCGACTCCGTGCGCACAGACGAGCCCAAGATTTCTCTGTAGAGACAGAAACACAGCAACTTGGATACTGTGGATAAATGGATGAGGAAAGACAATATTCTGGGGGGGATCCCTCACGGATACACTCTCTCTAATGCTTTTTGGAGCCATCTAGAACTGCGTTTATGTGTTGTGAACTGCAGGTCTGCATGGGCCCAATTTAAGGTGAGTCAAAATTATGCAGAAATTACTTCAAATATATATATATATATATGGATCCGATTTGAGCTCTGCACAGAAACCCAGATCACCAGGGTCGTGCATGCATGATGCATGTGATGATGATGTGAGTGCAGAAGTTGTGTGGTGTTTATTTGCATTCGTGGCACCAGAGCTGCATGCTTCTCTCAGTTCCTACTCTGACTTTGGGTCATAACCTCACATGCAGCCCTGGGGTTCTGTTATGCATCCATTTAACTTCTCAGAGAAGTCATTTCTTCAACCGTTTTGCCTTTATATATACACAAATCTGCTCCCAATGCAATCAAATCTCATCCTGAGAAAAAGAATTTTATATAGATTTCCCAACTTCATCTCTCTTGCCACATATAACAAATCAAGCAAAACTGTAACGCAAGTATCTCCTCACCAACCTCAATATTTATCTATGATGATAAAAAGCATTTTATCATCAACTTTCGATGTCGTCTATAAAGCTATCTTGTGCTGAAGGCTGGAACTGTAAATAGGGAACAGAAGTTGGTCTGCCACAAAGCATTTTCTCTTCAGCATATTGACAAAAATCTGTTAAGCATTAACTGAAAATGTGCAGAAACAGTACTGCATTTTTCTGAGAAGTTATAAATAATGTGTCTGGAATGAACATGCTTGAAATCCATAACATTTTTAAGAACGTTTGGGATTTTGGCTATTCATTCACTTTTAATCAGATTTAGTTCGAATATTCTGGAGCCTGTTTTGCACCATGCAATGTCTGAAGCAATGTTGGGGGGGAGAAACAGGACAGGAGAAAATAAAATATTGTGGATATTGTTCCCCAAATCATAGTGCACAAATTTCATACGTGAGCTTACTCGACACTTATTGATTGCATTATTGTCAGAAGAGGAATGGAAAGAATTCCTCACTTAATCATGTGCATTAACGACCATACAAGCTTCCGAACTATCTTTGTTTCGTTGCAGCTCCTTCCGTAGGAACTGAGTCTAAAATGAAGTTATGGGATGTTCTAGCTACGTGTTTGTTGCTCCTGAGCTCTGTATCCGCTCGCCCTCTCTTCAACCAGCTGCAGCCTTCCAGGAGAGCTCCTCAAGCCGAGCGTCGCAGTGAGCTGCTCGTCCTGGACCCAGTCATAAACTCACATCTCGAAACAGACAGTCTGAAACAAGGCTCCATGGAAGAACAATGTAAGTCGGTGAATAATCAGTGAATAGTGCTTATGATGATGATCATATACTTATTTATTATTTTGAGACATCACCTTGTTTATCAGCTGAAAAAATACAGATATCAGTATGATATCTTACCTTTCAGCATTGGACTGTCAGTACGTGTTTATCAGTTTATTTTCCCAAACAAAAATTATATTAAGCCATTCTTCTTGTGCCATGGATGATCATGCAAAATTTTCCCACAATGACACAATTGCCAACAGACTGCTGTCCAAATGTGGTTGCAGGGAAACTAGAGTTTGTAAACCACTATGGTTAGCAACTATTTAGCAGAAACCACTTAGAAAAGATTTCTCTTAGTAGAGGTATGTAATCGTATTTTTCAGCATTTTGCAAAGCCGTACTTTGTACACAATGGTCAGAGATGGTTTAATTAGTATCTGACATTCCGAAACATGATAATGACTTTTCGAAGACAACAGGAGAGGTCAGGAGGCACAGCAACGGCCAAAATGACATTCCTTCTTTGAATGGTTGGTCCTCATTAGTGCTTTGCTCAGTAAATGAGAATGTGTTTACTATGAAATACCCATGTCCATAACCACAACGCTGCTGAGAATCTAGATAAATGAGCATCCGTAGGGAAAGGTTTTGTAGAGGATGGACGTTTTAGGCAACACTCGTACTTTCATTGTGTTTATGTCCATTTCAACAGCTGTGTGGGAGGAATCTCCATTTGTTTAACTAAAGATGACACTAGCTTGTCTTTACACAGTAGTAAACCTGCAAATTTTCTAGATAAGGCATGGAATGCTAAGTGAGACATATCTTGCTGAACGCTCCACCTCTTATCTTAAGAACAGCATCTTTTAACGCCATTCCGATGTTTAGTGACGAGCATCACTGTCTGGAATAGTATCCATTTAAATGCCATTATGAATGTCTGGTTTTCACAATACACCAATGTATCGAAACCAAAACTCTTGCTCAAGTCAGCTAAGTAAATCAATTCAGTGGTTTGATGCCCAGCCGACCATGTTACAGTGCCTCAGAAGTAGTGTTCAACTCTAGAACGCCAGTTGTAAACAGCTCAAATTTTGCATGTCCCTGGGCATCATAGCCCTGTCATTCTGGACAACAAAAGACAGTCCTTTTGTCAAAGGACAGTGTGTATATAAACAGTGTTCATGATCACACCTGGTACTGTTGTACGGAGCCAGCCAGCCAGGCATTAACATGGATTGTACAACACTACTGGTGTCAGAATCTACAGGGGACAGTTAATGAAATTCAGACAGCTCCACCTATCTGAGGGCAAAGCCAGTCTGCTTGCTATATAAACTGAAAAAGTAAAAAGATAATCCCAGGACATGAAGAATTACAAGTTTTCTCACACTCACCACATACAGTGGTGCTTGAAAGTTTGTGAACCCTTTAGAATTTTCTATATTCCTGCATAAATGTGACCTAAAACACCATCAGATTTTCACACAAGTCCTAAGAGTAGATAAAGAGAACCCAGTTAAACAAATAAGACAAAAATATTATAATTGGTCATTTATTTATTGAGGAAAATGATCCAATATTACATATCTGTGAGTGGCAAAAGTATGTGAACCTCTAGGATGAGCAGTTAATTTGAAGGTGAAATTAGAGTCAGGTGTTTTCAATCAATGGGATGACAATCAGGTGTGAGTGGGCACCCTGTTTTATTTAAAGAACAGGGATCTATCAAAGTCTGAGCTTCACAACACATGTTTGTGGAAGTGTATCATGGCACAAACAAAGGAGATTTCTGAGGACCTCAGAAAAAGCATTGTTGATGCTCATCAGGCTGGAAAAGGTTACAAAACCATCTCTAAAGAGTTTGGACTCCACCAATGCACAGTCAGACAGATTGTGTACAAATGGAGGAAATTCAGGACCATTGTTACCCTCCTCAAGAGTGGTCGACCAACAAAGATCACTCCAAGAGCAAGGCGTGTAATAGTCGGCGAGGTCACAAAGGACCCCAGGGTAACTTCTTAGCAACTGAAGGCCTCTCTCACATTGGCTAATGTTAATGTTCATGAGTCCACCATCAGGAGAACACTGAACAACAATGGTGTGCATGGCAGGGTTGCAAGGAGAAAACCACTGCTCTCCAAAAAGAACATTGCTGTTTGTCTGCAGTTTGCTAAAGATCACATGGACAAGCCAGAAGGCTATTGGAAAAAATGTTTTGTGGACGGATGAGACCAAAATAGAACTTTTTGGTTTAAACGAGAAGCTTTATGTTTGGAGAAAGAAAAACACTGCATTCCAGCATAAGAACCTTATCCTATCTGTGAAACATGGTGGTGGTAGTATCATGGTTTGGGCCTGTTTTGCTGCATCTGGGCCAGCATGGCTTGCCATCATTGATGGAACAATGAATTCTGAATTATACCAGTGAATTCTAAAGGAAAATGTCAGGACATCTGTCCATGAACTGAATCTCAAGAGGAGGTGGGTCATGCAGCAAGACAACGACCCTAAGCACACAAGTCGTCCTACCAAAGAATGGTTAAAGAAGAATCAAGTTAATGTTTTGGAATGGCCAAGTCAAAGTCCTGACCTTAATCCAATGGAAATGTTGTGGAAGGACCTGAAGCGAGCAGTTCATGTGAGGAAACCCACCAACATCCCAGAGTTGAAGCTGTTCTGTACGGAGGAATGGGCTAAAATTCCTCCAAGCCGGTGTGCAGGACTGATCAACAGTTACCGGAAACGTCTAGTTGCAGTTATTGCTGCACAAGGGGGTCACACCAGATACTGAAAGCAAAGGTTTACATACTTTTGCCACTTGCAGATATGTAATATTGGATCATTTTCCTCAAAAAATAAATGACCAAGTATAATATTTTTGTCTCATTTGTTTAACTGGGTTCTCTTTATCTACTTTTAGGACTTGTGTGAAAATCTGATGACGTTTTAGGTCATATTTATGCAGAAATATAGAAAATTCTAAAGGGTTCACAAACTTTCAAGCACCACTGTAGTATGTTCCCTGAAACCTTTACTCTAATACCTTGACATACCTGGCTCCAATAAACCCTTCCTCAACTTACCTTGACTTACCCAGCTCTAGTAAACTCTTCCTTATCTCAATGTACCTGGCCCCAGTAACCTTTCCTTACCTTGACTTACCTGGATCTAGTAAACCCTTCCTTACCTGGCTCCAATAAAATCTTCCTTACCTTGATTTCCCTGTCTCCAGTAAACTCTTCCTTATCCAGACTTACCTGGCCCCCAGTAAACCCTTCCTTACCTTGACCTACCTGACCCCGGTAAACCCTTCCTTACCATGACCAACCTTGCTCCAGTAAACCCTTCCTTACCTTGACTTCCCTGTCTCTAGTAAATTCTTCCTTATCTAGACTTACCTGGCCCCCAGTAAACCCTTCCATACCTTGACCTACCTGGCCCCAGTAAACCCCTCCTTACTGTGACCAACCTTGCTCCAGTAAACCCTTCCTTACCTTGACTTCCCTGTCTCTCGTAAACTCTTCCTTATTGAGACTTATCTGGCCTCAGTAAACTCTTCCTTACCCTGACCTACCTGGCTCCAGTAAACCCGTCCCCAACTTGACTGACCTGTGTCCAATAAACTCTTCCCCACCTTGACTTTCCTGACTCCAGTAAAACCTTCTCCAACATCGCTTGACTTACCCGACTCCAGTAAATTCTTCCTTACCTTGACTGACCTGGGACAAGAAAAACCTTCAGTCCTCTGACTTGCCTGTCTCCGGTAAACCCTTCCATACCCTTTCTTACCTCGACTTACCTGACTCAGAGTGGACCTTAATGGAATTTTAAGGGCTCTTGCTTTCTTTTGATTTAATTACTTGTTGAGTCATAATAAAATTTGCTTCAAAAACACCTATTAGTCTCAGGAGAGCTTTTCCAGATGCCATAGTGCAGTCTGTTCAGCAGACATGTGAGAGAGGGAACTTCATGGAGTTCCTTCTATAATGAAATCATTGTGTATTACATGTAGATCAAAGGATGCTACATTTTATTCAAACGCAGGACAGTGCGTATGTTTTGAGTTTGTGGATGAACAGATATATTCTGCTGTACCTCAATGTCATAATCCAAATGCATTTTCAACATCCTTGAGAACAGAATGTAGAAAATACAAATCAGTAAAACAAGGAGCTGCTTATCATATTGCACCTTATAGAAATATGTAGACACAGTTTAAAACACACCCAAGTCCAGGACATGACTTATGATGATTTCTCTTGGTTTATCTGTTAAAGATGACATCAATGGACTGCATCCAGACCAGTTTGATGATGTAATGGACTTCATTGCAGCAACCATTGGCAGACTGCGGCGTTCTCCTGAGATGGACTTTGAGGGCACGGGGAAAGAAAAAGGGAGGCGTAGAGGAGCAGCAAACACAGAGAGAGGAGTGAGAGGACGAGGAGAAAGGAAGAGAGGTCGAGGACGAGGTGGAGGCAGAGGGGGTAAAGGGAATCGGGATGAACTGATCAAAGGTCAAGGGCGCGGGTGCCTTCTGAAAGAGATCCACCTCAATGTGACAGACCTGGGGTTAGGTTACCGGACCAAAGAGGAGTTGATATTTAGGTACTGCAGTGGTCCCTGTTACGACTCGGAGACCAACTACGACAAGATCCTGAACAACCTCACCCAAAATAAGAAGCTTGACAAAGAGTCGCCTTCTCAGACCTGCTGTCGACCCATAGCGTTCGACGATGACCTCTCGTTCTTGGACGACAGTTTGGAGTACCACACTCTCAAGAAGCATTCCGCCAAGAAGTGTGCCTGCGTCTGATTTGTGCGCTTGGGGAAGCGAAAAGACACTTGGACAAAATACAAAAGTCTCGCACTCCAGAGGGCTCAAAGCCAGTGCAGAGACAAATGCTGCTTCTCGGAGGAAAAGTGCAGGTCTCGAGTGTGTCATTGGGGGTTTTTTTTTCCTGCACATAGGTGCACGTTAGAATCGAAGGAGAAAGATTTAATGTCCAAAAAAAAAACAACCCTTCAGGAAATGTACTTCAGCGACAGGAGCAACACCTCAGTATTCACTGTTACAAAACCACTTCAGAGTATTATAAGCAGGGATTGAAATGTAAATGCTGTCTAAATGGCAACAATAACATAGTCCATCAGCAAGTCACAGAAAAATCGCAACCTGACAGTCTGGGTATACACAAACTATAACTTCAGTTGTGTGGGAGTGCTCGAGATGGGTGCAAGTGGTGTCGGCATGAAGGCGTCTGTGGAGAGCACAGAACGGTGGATCTTTATTTGAAGCCCTTCCGAAGAAATAGCCGAACATGCCAGTGCGGACGAGACAGAGCACGCATCTCACAACCCAGACTCAAGACGCAGCAGCCAGAACAGACTCATCACAAAAAATGTTTAATATTCAGAAAGTTATCTATATATATATATAGTCTATATGGAAAATGTATTTATTGAAATTTAATTAACTTATTGTTATTTATTGCAATCCATTGTATTAGAGTGTTTTTTTCTCTTATTTATTTGTGAAGCTTTTTTCCCCTCTTCACCTTGGATGGTGCCAAAGTGGAGCATGTGTTTTTATGAAAAAGCAGCTGATGCGATCATCTACGTAGACCTCACGGTTTATCTGGGCTGGAAAAATCATCAATTACTCATTTTAGGACATTAGTACATTAGCGTCTCGACTGACTTTTTGGTTTTGAGAAATTGTATGGTCCAACCTCGTTAAAAAAAAACAACAACAACAACCCTGAAATAACTCAAAGGCAAGTGGACCAATTACGCTTTGAAACAAAAAACCCATAACCACAGAAAAGCTGACATCTAATTTTGAAAGACAGACACATCTAACACCTCACTATATCTGGCACCAGTGAGGAAAAAAATCATCTAAATTAGACAAAAAAAAAAAAAAAGTTAGGTCTGTGGTAGACCAGTATCGTGTTTACTCAATCAGAGCAGCTTGGGGGGAAAACAAAAAAACGTTAACATCGGTCCTCCAAGTGCTCTTTCCACCAATTATCTGTTTGCGAGAGAAAATACAGTCCTTGCCCAATGTTTAGTTTCAACCATAATAAAGTCACTACAGCAAAGGTTTTGAGCACAACTATGCTGTGCCCCATGGAGACGCATCATCACAAATAGAAAACATCCTTCCTAGAGTAAAGTCGAAACTGAAATCTCCATCCGATTAGACAGGAAGGTGATAACGTGGTGGAGGTCCTTGAGGTTCCTCACGAACCCTTCCAATGGGTCTTGTGCTTGAAAGAATGCTCCACAACAGTTTAAATCTGATTTTTGTCTGGATTTCTCAGGTAAACGGAAACAAACCTCGTTAAAAGAAAGTTGAGCCACTCTGTATCCCACCACATGCCTGAAAAGCAGGACAGGCGTAGTACAAAGTCCAGATCCAAACTTACACACAAACAGTGAAACAGGGCTTTCATGAAGAGTCACATATACACACACACACACACACTACCAGAAACAGCTGGTGATGTGTACGTCATGGGACGAGGGGACTGAGTTTGTTCTCCATACTGTAGCTCACTGCCACATGGAAAGGCCCTATGGGAATGGCACAATATTTCCTGGGATTACAGAACAAAACCTGGTCTTTCGCAAGCAACACAAACAGAGCGAAAAAAAAAATCCATACAATTCAGACGTTCTGTTCAATACGTTCAGCCTCATCGTCCTCAAATCACAAGTCGCCTCGATTTAACTGCTCAATCACGATTCGCTAAACCATCTTCTGATGAGTAAAGTGACACGGCGTGTTGAATAGCTCAGCCCCGTGGCTCCATCCTCACACACACACCCGTGTCCATGTCGTGTCCTGTTATCCTCTGTCCTGGTGTACGACGCTTTGTTCAACCGTTAAATGTCGTCTTGTTGTGACTAAGTTTGTAGAAGCTTTTTACAAACTCTTTAAAAAAGTGTATACATGCAAAGCAACTTTTAAAACATGTGGTGAAAATTTCCAGTAAGAATATGAAAAGAAAGCTGACTAACAATTCCGCCCTGCAGTGTATTGCCAGTCCTGTGGGGAAAGAAAAAAAAAAACACAACTTGTCTTACTTGTTTCGTGTTACTAAACCAAAGCTCTCTGCAGACTTTTATTTTTGTACAATATTCATTTTATAACTTTTTACAGAATAAAACTTGTTTCTATCACTTAAATGTCAGAAGAAATCAATAACACTCATATTTCCCCCTCCCAAAAAAAACTTCAAGGTATTAAAAAATGCGAGGAATATTTAAGTTATTCCACAAAATCAAGTCGTACGTGAGCTGATAGCCGCCGTAGCGCTGAGTTGACTATAAGCTGCGTACGACGAGATTGAGTGGAATAAGTGTTTTATTCTATCCACATTCACTGGATTTTGAGAAAGAGCGTTTTTATTTTTTACAAAGTCGGTAAATAAAACTTTATACAAAACGTCCGATAAAATAATTTCCGCTTAGAATGTAAACAAACCGGCGAAATGACAGGAACAATTTGTGAAAAATGCTGCTATAATAAATATTGAAAAAAAAAAAGTTCTTACCATCAAATACTTTCTTTCCATATTCTGTTGCCTTTTTTTTTTGGGGGGGGGGGGGGGGGGGGGGGGGTTTGTTGTTGTTGTCAAGTAGTTTTTATTTCGTCCTCGGTTGCTTCAGCAACACGCGCCGCCATTTTGTCTTACTCTACTTACGGTATATGAACTGATAGCCTAGTAGTCGAGTAGCCAAATCAGAGCATGCGATTGTTCATATCCAGTGAATGTAGATAGAATATTCTTTATATTCTGACCATGTTCATGTTCACAGATGATTTATGATTATTTTTATAACCAGATACATGTCCACACCATCAGGACAAGTTGGATAGAAAGGAGGAAAGCTCTCAGTGTAGTCCGTCAGTAGTAGTGTTTTTTTTTTTCCTGCTGCAGTGTGACTCGGGGCTGTTAGAATAGATTAGGTTGAAGAAATCTGTTCTACATTCCTAAAGACAGGCTCAGGATCGTACAGTAAACAATCATGGGTTGTAAAGAAAGACACAGTAAATCTGGGCACTTGGAGGAAATGTTTCCACCAAGCAGAGGGGATTTGGCTCGGAGGAAAAAAAGCTGTGCTGCGGAGCGAAGCTTAAATGTTGCATCAAGACACTTCAACCTTACAGCTGGCCTCCATTGGCGCCTTTCCACAGACATGGTGCTAGCACTGGTGCAGTTAGAATCTGATTACATAATGGCTTGGTGTACAAACCCGTGGGCTAGTTCCTAAAAAGGTTTGCTGAACTAGCATCGCATCAATCCTATTTCTGTGGAAAAACTGGTCACTAACTGGTGAAGCTGAGTTCATCAAGTTGGTGTTTAAGCAATCATTACTTTCTGGGTTCCTCCGCAACGCACCAGTCGACTTCCTGACAACGGCAAAACGGTGTAGCTCAATATTCCAGTCGATTCTATTGGCTCTTAGTACTCTCTCATTGTAGATATAGCCTGAGCCACACTATTTTTTCCCGTACAAACTTTGTTAGAGATTTCTATTTTATGACTCCGACATTATCGAGTCAGTCCAAAAACATTTTAGAGTTCCAAACGTTTGTTTTTCAGCACAAAATTAAATGTTACAGGAAAAAAGGTTGTATCTGAGCAGCATATTACACAAGACAGCACTTTTCAGATTAAAAAAGAAAACATAATGAAGGCTACTGAGTTTTCGTGTAAAATTAAGAAGCGAGTGTGACAAAGTGTCCAGAAGAACTGTGGCTGGTTCTGGAAGATGCTCAGTAAAGCCTACAGCTCATTTCCGCATAAAACTGACCTCATTGTACCCGAGACTACTATTCATTTTTTTTTTTTAAACCGAAGGGTCATCTCACACCAAATATTGACTTTGCTTCATCTGTTACGGCTTACTGCTGCTTGTAATTTTTTTTTTTTTTTTAATGTTGAAACATTTCATTTCATTCCATTATTTTTAAGCCATTTTTGGTCGACAGCATTTCTTTACATGCGCCTAAGACTTTTGTACAGTACTGTACATTTCACAGATTTGGGGGTTAATTGCTTGCTGCAACCAAATGTGTTTCAATATTTTCGATTTTGCAAACTGAAACACATGATTTTCCTGTCTATAAGCCAACATTGTGTTCTGGAAGGAATTTTCAGACGACAATGCTGCTTTAACCTCCTAAGGCCCAAGCTGGTTTTTTTTACATGCATTTTTTATTTCTCTTTGCTATTTGGGCTTATTAGAACCTGATTAGAATAAAAACTAAGCATCAAAAAGTATGTCCACATATGTGGATTCTTGTTCCGAATTTCCATAAAGTGCTGTCCACGCATGTGACCGCTAAGCCCTAGGAGGTTAAAAGAAACTTGGTCTCTGAAACAAAACGATCCAGGAACATGTCCTGCTTCAGAACCTGATGTTTCACACACAAAGATCAGAAAATATATATACACACAGTATGTAAATATCCAAAATTTGCCATTGAAAAAATTCTGCAAGGTCGAGTGATACAAGAAAACATCCTCTCATGAATAATCACTGGTAGCTCTAACTGTTCAGAAAAATACTACGGCCTGCCATTTGAGCTCAACGTGAAAACAAGAAGGACGCAGGCCAATCCGCTGACAGGCTCCCATTGATATATAGAGATCTTGGCAGGCCTGCAAACCCGCAACACACCCCTTGGGCCACAACTAAAGTGGCGTGGTGAGTCCAGCAGGCATGATTATGCCATGACATCACACAGTGTGGCATTCCGACATTCCTTTGATAGAAACGGATACTGGAGTGGACCGGACAGCTGCTGACATCAGCACTCGGACTAGGCGCTGATGGATTGGGCCGCAGGGCTGGCTTTCCTACACATTACTGCTTGTCAGGCTCCCGAGTGAATGCTTTCTCCTTGTAGTGCTGGAGAAATTTACAGCTCGGCGTATAATTGAAAGCTTTATCAATATTATGAATGGAGCAGAAGCTCGAAGGAGAGAAGCTTCTTGATTGACTCATCGCGCTTTGGTGGGTCAAACAAAACTTTGCAACTGATACTATGGCAATATCATGTCTAAAAATAAATAAATACATAAATAATAATCCCTGCTGATGTTCTGCTAGGTGAACCAGAGGGTAAATTCCACAGAGTGGTAATGAGCACAAGTATGCATTCCATGTCTCCGACAAAATCCCCCCCCCCCCGTTCATCACTTATTATTAGTTCTTTATTATGTAACAGACCTAAAAGTAGGCACAGAACATCAGAGACGAAATATTTATAGGAACAACATGAGGGCCAACATGAGTGAGATGATGATGAAGACTGCTTTGCCATAATTACACATAAAAACGTTCCTTGATTAGCCAAAAAATTAGATCCTCAGACATCAGATGCTGAATCCAGCTTTTAAAAGAATCAACAGCTGACATTTTGTTATTGTAATAGAACTGCGTGTTTTTCAGCAAAAAAAAAAAAAAAGTTCTCTCTGCACAAATAGCTTTTTGAAGAACTGGAAAAGTAGCTAAAAATGATTTCAAAATAAATATTTACTGAAGACGGTACGTCACCAGGAGCTAACCAACGGACTAAGAGAGTGCCTTTGGCTGAAGCGAGAGCGAGGGGCTTCAGGGACAGGAAGATGGATGGATCCGAGCTCTTGAGACTCAGCAGATTGGAATCTGTTGTGACACGGCAGTCTCTTGTTTGTGTACAAGCCGGGAGTCACCTCAGCACAAACATCTGAGTTCGCTGAGCTGCGACAAAACGTGGTGCGTGTTTTGAACGTGAGGAAAGAAAGAGAGAAAAAAAAAAACCCCCAAACCACCACATTCCCTTATTAGAGAAATTAATGGACGGACACACATCATTTGGAAAGAGCTTGATGATGCTTAACCAAAAAAGGTGAACCGATTCTGGAAAGAGTTTTGGGGGAAATAAAGCCACGCTGGCACACACTGCTTTTGACCACACAAGCTGCATGTTTATTTTGCAACACGACACAAAAATACGAAGTGAAACTCTTTAAAAACAAGCTATTACCGAAAAGTATCCAAAACCGACATTCTGTACATTCAGTACTTGCACGTTTACCTAATATGAAAATCAGTTACACATGAGCAGTACATGATGCTGACGCTTTCTATCCCTTCCTCAATTTCTTTCCTTTACACACACACCAAAACAAGCGAACATGCTTAGGGTAAAATATACGCTCCACTGATTTCATGAGCAGAACGGTAAAGTCGCCTTCTCGTTTTCAGATCTTGCGTTTCTTCCACTCCGGCTCCTGACTGTCTTCCTCGTCCTCGGATTCGTCCTCCGCGAACAATGGATTCGGCTGCGTCCTGCACAAGAAAAGAGTGTAAATAATAACGATGACGGCAATTCGTCCACATCTGGTAAAGTGTTTTTTTTTTTGTTTTTTTTAATCTGGATGCAAAAATTAAACAAGAAGGTGCTTTGATAAATGACAAATCATGGATGAACTACAGAAATAAAGGCCGCGCGGTGAAAAACTGCTCGGAGCTACTGTTACTCCTGGCATGGCAAGGCTTCGATCGAAGAGTGTTTGAATAAGGTCCCTGGAGAAAGAGATTAAGAAGGAAGGGCTGGAGAAAATGACAGAGGAGGAGAAAAAGTCAAGCAGGACAGAGAGAGAGAGAGAGAGAGAGAGAGAGGGAGAGGTTGAAACCATTCCCCTATTTTCATCACTCAATTCCGTACAGTGATTAAAATGCAACATCTGGTCCTCACTGAGTCATGGTAGTTTTGGTTAGAGAGGATGGGAGGAAAAAAAAAAACAAAGGGAAAAAAAAACCAAAACGCAGATAACGTCAACGCTAGTATTGTGCTCCGACGTCTCCTTATCGAGTACCTTTCTGCTCTAAAGGCCAACACTGACCTCATAACCAGCTCTGTACATTTCAAACAAATTACGTTTCCTGGATGCACTTGATTAACAGAGACCTGTTGCCATACAACCCATCGCATCGCTGAGGCCTGGCGTATTCTCTGACGAGTTCAGCGAGACCAGCAGTGCGAGTAATTACTGTGGAAGCAGAACCGAGGGTTCTTTAATGACAGATACGTTGTAGGTAACAGCACAAGACAAAGACGGTGGTGATGGACGACACAAGAGAAGTCGTGTATTGGACGAGCAATCAGTTTCCAGGTTCTCGTGTATCAGCTGGGTAGGATTTCTGTGTGGGCAGGTGACTGAGGTGAGGTCAGGTAGGTGTGTGTGCGCACGCGCGTCTGCACCCCCATCAGGCCGATACCTGAGGAAAGCAATTAAGGTGGGCCAACAAAGGAAGAAACGGGATCATTTGTGCATGGAAGTGCTACAATAGCTCTTGTTAGTGTCGACAGTGTCATTAACACTCGTAGCTCTAAAAGGCTGCAGTCGGGAGATTAAGTTACAAGCCGACGCTTCGGCACGCATCACAACGCAAGGACTGCTCAACGGACTATACAAACGTTAGTGATGGGGAATTCATCTTATCTCGAATTTCTAAAACGTACAGTTTGAGATCTAGAGATAGTTTCTCACACAATATGTTCAAGCTTCATCATCTCTAGCACAGAGGTGGACAGTAACGAAGTACATTTACTTGAGTACCGTACTCAAGTACACTTTTTGAGTATCTGTACTTTACTTGAGTATTATTTTTGTTGGAAACCTATGACTTTAACTTCACTACATTTGAAAGGCAAATATCGTACTTTTCACTCCACGACATTTCTGTCAAGGTCCTCGTTACGATGAAGCGGCTTTGAAAGTGGATTTTTTTTCTTTTCTAAAACATGAGTGTTTTTTTCGCAGGTGACACTGAGACAGCCGATCAGTAATCACTAGGGTCACGTCACGTCCATAGACTGGATAAAATCAAGTTCAGTGATTTCTCCGCAGCATTATTTGAACACGATCAGTTGATGGCAGAATGGAAGGAGGCGGTTCTTCTGGAGAACGCACGCACCCATGGCCTATGAACCCATGTTTCAGTTTTCTGAAAGGACTACAGAGTCGTTTCGTTTTAAATGTTTGCTTTGTTTGCCGAAAACGAACCACATCACGGCCTATAAAAACTCGTCGTCTGACCTGCGGAAGCGTATTGAGGGATAGAAATGTTTTATTCCAAGAGAAAGCTTGCAACGAAGTTGTCTGTGCTTTTAGAGCTAGCGATAACGTTGCAATAGCCATGCAGTCTGGTTTTGCCCACCAAGTTGCCATCGCCTTGTCCACGGCTAATGCTAACACATAGCTAGTTAACTTGGACACTGTTAGTTAGCGTGTAAAAACAGAGTTACGCTAACATGAATAACGTTAACTTATCTGAAGTCCTTTCAGAAATGTTTTAGCATAATCTTGCCAAATAAACAATGTAGAAATCTTTCTTTTCTAGTAGCGTTAGCTACCCAATATGATTTTGAGTTTGAAAAGAGTTTGCTAGCATGTCAGGTGGAGTTTCGCTGACTAGCTAGCTTAACGTTAAACCACCATGATGCACAGCATGCGTTCATTTTGTGAATTCACATTTCTGTCTTTGGTAACAACATTAGGTTTTGTAAGCGTTGTGGTGGTAATACAACAATGCGTTGACAGAAAATGTATTTTTAATACTTAAGTATTTTTAAAAGCAAGTACTTCAGTACTTTAACTTAAGTAAAAATTTGACTGGACAACTTTCACTTGTATCGGAGTAACATGTGACCAGTGGGATCTGTACTTTGACATAAGTAATGAAGTTGGGCACTTTGTCCACCTCTGCTCTAGCAACAACTTACACACAGACTTGTTCGGTCGATAATCTGTATAACCTAACGCCAATAATAAACGGAATTAAAGGAACAGTCCACCGTACTTCCATAATGAAATATGCTCTTATCTGAATTGAGACGAGCTGCTCCGTACCTCTCCGAGCTTTGCGCGACCTCCCAGTCAGTCAGACGCAGTCAGACGCGCTGTTACTCCTGTTAGCAATGTAGCTAGGCTCAGCATGGCCAATGGTATTTTTTGGGGCTGTAGTTAGATGCGACCAAACTCTTCCGCGTTTTTCCTGTTTACATAGGTTTATATGACCAGTGATATGAAACAAGTTCAGTTACACAAATTGAAAGGTAGCGATTTTCTATGCTATGGAAAGTCCGCACTATAATGACAGGCGTACTAACACCTTCTGCGCGCTTCGGCAGCGCATCGATACGGAGCTCAGATATCAATGCGCTGCCGAAGCGCGCAGAAAGTGTTAGTACGCCTGTCATTATAGTGCGGACTTTCCATAGCATAGAAAATCGCTACGTTTCAATTTGTGTAACTGAACTTGTTTCATGTCACTGGTCATATAAACCTATATAAACAGGAAAAACGCGGAAGAGTTTGGTCGCATCTAACTACAGCCCCAAAAAATACCATTGGCCATGCTGAGCCTAGCTACATTGCTAACAGGAGTGACAGCGCGTCTGACTGCGTCTGACTGACTGGGAGGTCGCTCAAAGCTCGGAGAGGTATGGAGCAGCTCGTCTCAATTCAGATAAGAGCATATTTCATTATGGAAGTACGGTGGACTGTTCCTTTAAAGAGCATTCTGTTATCGAAAAAAACCCCAAAATGCCTAATTAGTGATATGGTGAAAGGAAGATTTACTTGTGTAACGTTTGGAAGTAAAGCTGTTCCTCTACGTTTCCTAATAAAGGAAGGTCTTTAGGATGGATACATTTACGCTTTGCAGTTTCTCTGGAATAAGATGAATAAAAGTGAGACAATGAATACTGATAGCTGTTAGAACTAATGCCAACGTGTTTCATGAACATTACATGGAACTATAAAGAGATAAAAAGTACCCGCTTTTTAATAAACAATTATTCTAGCCGCATTCACTGGATATGAGCAATCGTGCGCTCTGATTGGCTACTCTACTACTCGGCTATCGGCTCATATACCGTCAGTAGAGAAAAACAAAATGGCGCAGCGTGTTGCTGAACCAACCGAGGACGAAATAAAAACTCTACTCGAAAACAAAACCCCAAAAATTGTCATCAGGTATTTAAAAGAAACAGAAATAGCTAAAAGTCTCTCTCTTTCAAAATTCTCTCAAAATCTTCCGTTTTTAACAAAGCAAAGCTGGCGGCCATGTTTGTTTACAAATTGTCATAGTCGCTCACTAGCATGGAAGTTTTACGCCTTCAATGTGTCCCTTTTCCAGTTTTTCGATGTCCGTTGGTATGCTCTCTTGTAAATATGCGTGAAGAATCTCTCATGAAGTTTCGGTAGCCTTTCAGGTGTTCAACGCGTCTTTCTCTTTCCCGGTGAACAAAGAAATGCTTCTGCACATGCGCAGCAGAAAACTCTCTCATTGGATATTCGCATCAGCTCCGACGTGTGATGTCATGTTGTCTTGACAACCATGTAATATCGTAAACCATATTCAACGCTCATTCGCCATTGGATAGAGTGATATCATACACGTAGGATAAGCGATATGCTAACAATATTGCATGCTACAGTATCAAACCAGATGAATGAAACCTGTGAGAAGGGAATAGAACACATGTTTTTATTCCATCCAAAAAGTGTCCTGTATGTATAATAATTCATGATAGCAACACTGTGGTGGTGGTTTTTTTACTTCCTGTGTTGTACGAGTTCTTAAACAAACTCATCTACAATGCAGCAGATCTGCAAGGATCAACCTGCATCACAAGTCACCTTTGAAACACTCACAGCTCTGACTAATCCAATCTTGAGACACCCACAGAGGTAATAATAGTAATAATAATAATTAATCAGCACAGAAGGCGTAAATCTCTTCACTAACACTCAGAGCTGATCTATGCGTTTCTGATCACCCTCGTCAGGGTGGACTCTGAACAGACCACCTGTGAAAATCAGTTCATTCATCTGCTCCAGTCCAGGGAAACATCCCACGGTGGGGAAAAAAACGACGGAGGAGAGATGGAGCGATAGCAGGCTGACAGCTTCTTATCAGCCAACACTTGGAAAGAAAGCATTTCTCAGTTCTCGAGGGAACTAAAAGCCGCGTCTTTACTGTGATCCATACATGGAAAATATGTTAATACAAACGAGATAAATGTCTGCGCCCAAGAGTCCGCCATCCCACGGTCGTGTTTATTACTTGCAAACAGAACATAAAATCAAGGCTTTAACATCCATTTAAAAAAAAAATAATAATAATTCCGTAAAGCTGGAACTTTGCTGAGACGTTTTGTGTGAACCTGAGTGGAAAAAAAAAAAGAAAAATCACCAGGAAGTCCTACTGTGCCCTTTCTTAATTTAAGCGTAATTAAATTATACCTTAACGTGCTTAACAAGTGTGGGATGTTTATAAGTAGGCCTAATTTAAACCAAAATTACACACTTGGCTCAAACTGCATCGAGTTCAGTCGCCTCAGTAACCTTTTATGTGGCAGACCGAACTACATTACTCAGCTTAAAAAAAAAAAAAAAAACAACACAACAGTAGTAATCTCCATCCAGACTCTCATACATGACTGGGCAAAGATGTGTGAAGAAATTTACATTCGAAGTGCTTCAGATGATAATATAGATTAAGTATGATTTATTTATACCACAGCGCTGTTGAATCCTCAAATCTGACTGGTCAGAAAGTGTTTTGTCCTCAAAAATAAGGTAATTTTGTATTTGATGGCAGCAACGTGTCTCAAAAAGGTTGGGACAGGACCATGTTTACTACTCTGTTGCATCACCTCTACTTTTAACAATAGTCCATAAATGTCTGGGAACTGAGAAGACCAGCTGCTGGAGTTTTGGGAGAGGAACGTTGCCCCATTCTTGCCTGATATAAGATTCTTGCTGCTGAACAGTCCTGGGTCGTCTTTGTTGTATTTTTCGTTTCATGATGCGCCAAACGTTTTCAGTTGGTGAAAGGTCCGGACTGCAGGCAGGCCAGTTTAGCACCTGTACTCTTCGACTACAAAGCCATGCTGTTGCAATAGATGCAGTATACGGTTTAGTAATGTCTTGCTGAAATATGCAAGGCCTTCCTGGAAAACGACGTCGTCTGGATGGGAGCATATGTTGCTCTAAAACCTGTACATACCTTTCAGCATTGATGGTGCCTTTCCAGATGTCCAAGCTGCCCATGCCACAGGCACTAATACACCCTCATACCATCAGAGACGTAGGCTTTTGAACTGAGCGCTGATGACAAGGCGGATGGTTCCTTTCCTCTTTAGTCCGGAGGGCGCGACGTCCACGGTTTCCAAAAAGAATTTCAAATTTCAATTCGTCTGACCACAGAACAGTTTTCCACTTTGCCTCAGTCCATTGTAAATGAGCTTTGGCCCAGAGAAGACAACAGTGTTTCTGGATCATAGTAAGGAAGTAAGTAAGTAAATTTTATTTATAAAGCACATTTAAAAACAGTGCAAACTGACCAAAGTGCTGTACAGTGTCTGGCTAAAACAATAAAAGAAAATAAAAGCAATAAAGCATATTAGTAGCATATAGTAAGAAAACATCTTAGCAGCATTCCAATAGACAAAGACAACTGGGCGCAGTGTACAGTGGCAAAACACTGACAGCATTGACCAACACATAGTAAAAGATGAAGCACAAAATAATTAAGATACATAAAAAGTGTTAAAAAGCAATTTAGATACATAAAAAGTGTTAAAGGGCAGTGGCTTAAAGTGCTGATGACACGTTTTTGACATCTTTGGCGATGTTTTATAACATAAAAAGTAATTCCCGATGATCCATATATTAATTCACGAAGGCGCCTATTTTACAAGTTATGATAAAAAATGCGGCTATTTGGGCAAATTTGACGGGGCTGCAGCACCCAGGAGACGAAGGAGGAGGAGGAGCTATATGACGTCAGCGAAAGAACCTTCCTCCTAACTTACCAGTTTGTTGTTGATGCGACAGGTGTTCAGTTTATCATTATTAGTATTATTATACATTATTATATATTAGTTATTATGCCTTCACGTTGTGTTGCCGGCTTTTGCTCCAAAACCCACAAGGATGGGGTAAGTTTATTCAAGTTTCCCAGAGATCCCGAGCTGCATGCGAAGTGGGTGAGGCAAGTCAGGCGCGCTCATGACAAGTGGGAGCCCTCACCAACATCCGTCCTGTGCTCTGAACACTTCGATTTGGATTGTTTTGACACCCTTCCCAGCTTCAAGGAATCTCTTGGGTGTTCAGTTCAGCACAAACGTGTGTTACTACCATCAGCAGTGCCTACACAGTGTTGCCAGATTGGGAGGTTTCCCGCCCAGTTGGGCGGTTTTGAACATATTTTGGGCTGGAAAACGTCAGCAGTATCTGTTGCCAGATACTGCTGAAGTTTTCCAGCCCAAAATATGTTCAAAACCCACCAAAATGCACTTGAAACCGCCCAACTGGGCGGGAAACCTCCCAATCTGGCAACACTGCCAGTATTCCGGAGGGGGTCTACTAGTAGCTATGCCGGATCCAAAGACAGTCCTCCTGTCAGAACATGTGTTGTGAAACGACATAAGATAAAGGTACGTAGAGCTATAGATTCTACATGATAATCATAAATGTAATCATAAAGTCGTCGTGATATCAGTCATGTATTTGCTTGTGAAAGCTTGCGGCTTTCATGTAACTGCCGCCTAGCAACGAGAGGCAAAGGGTAAAGAGGGTAGGCTATCATAGATTCTATTCGGAAGAGATCAACACAATTCTAGACTCCCAGAAAAGGAAGCGCTAGCACTAGAGAGTTCACCGGCGTTTTCATGCGCCATTTCCATTGAGTAGAACCAGAGTAGAACAGCCAGTGAACCGCAGCGTGTTCGTCACAACATGGCCGCAAGCCACGGACCCAGTTTTCTTGCGCTGTGCAATTAAAAGTTGGATATTTGCGTAACAACAGCTTCTTTTCACGCAATTATAACAGAAATCTAACATGTTTGCCATGTTGTATAGTTTATTTAAGAAATTGCACAGAGTCATGTTCGTGTCATCAGCCCTTTAAGGGAGAGAAGAAAGCTAAGAACTAAGAAGCAAAGGCTAAGGTGTAAAAGTGTGTTTTCAGTCTAGATTTAAAAGTAGTGATAGTGGGAGCGAGTCTGATGTCTGGAGGCAGACCATTCCAAAGACGTGGGGCTGCCACTGCAAAGGCTCGGTCACCTTTATGTATGAGACGGGACCGGGGAACATGGAGGAGGCCTTGGATCTGAGAGACCTGGGTGCAGAGTGGTGTCGCAGCATGCCTGAAATGTAGGAAGGGGCCTGACCATGCAAAGACTTAAAAACTAAAAGAAGTATTTTGAATTGGATTCTAAAACATATGGGGAGCCAGTGCAGAGAGGAGAGGACAGGGGTGATGTGATCATGCTTCCTAGTACCAGTTAAAAGTCTAGCAGCAGCATTCTGCACCAGCTGTAAGCGTGCTATCTGAGACTGGGGGAGGCCAAAATATAGGGCGTTACAGTAGTTGAGGCGAGATGTTACAAAGGCATGTATAATGGTTTCTAAATCCTGGAATGATAGGGAGGGCTTAAGGCGGGTAATGACTGAGTTGGTGGTAGCTGTTTTTAATGACTGAGTTTATCGGTCTCTTAAAACAAAGTTCGGAGTCGAAGATGACCCCGAGGCTTTTGGCGTATGGTTTCACAAAAGGTGAGAGGGTAGATAAACTAGAAGTCACAAAGGGGATTAATTTGGGGGGACCAAAAATGATAACCTCAGTCTTAGAATCGTTGAGTTGGAGAAAGTTCTTGGTCATCCAACACTTAATGGCATCCAGGCAGTCCAACAAACACTGGGTGGAATCCTTCCTTTGATGTTAAATGGTATGTATAACTGAGTGTCATCTGTATAAAAATGAAATGAAACATTGTGTTGGCGAATTATGTCACCAAGGGGGAGCATGTATAAACAGAAGAGCACCGGGCCCAAAATGGAACCTTGTGGGACACCATATGAGACCGGGGCTGAGGGAGAGGAGGAGTGGTCGATAGAGACTGAGAAAGTTCTGTGTAGTAGATATGATTTAAACCAGAGTAGTGCTGTGCCACTGATGCCCACCCGCCCCTCGAGGCGGTTAAGGAGGATGTTGTGGTCCACTGTGTCGAAGGCCGCGCTGAGATCCAACAGAACCAGGACTGCATTCTCACCCGAGTCCAGAGTGAGGAGTAGGTCATTTGTAACCTTCAGCAGTGTTCACATATGGCTTCTTCTTTGCATGACGGAGCTCGAACTTGCATTTATGGAACTTTGTTCACGGGCAACGATTTGTGGAAGTGTTCCTGAGCCCATGCAGTGATTTCCATTACAGAATCATGCCTGCTTTTAAAGCAGTGCCGCGCCCGAGGGCCCCGAATATCACGGGCATCCAATATTGATTTTCAGCCTTGTTCCTTGGGCACAGAGATTTCTCCAGATTCTCAGAATCTTTTGATTATATTATGTACTGTAGATGATGATATTCAAAGTCTTCGCAATTTTATGTTAAGGAACATTATTCTGAAATTATTCCACAATTTGTAGACTCAGTTTTTCACAGATTGGTAATCCTCTGCCCGTCTTTAGTTCTGAGAGACTCCGCCTCTCTAAGATGCTCTTTTTTATACCCAATCATGCTCCTGAATTGTTGCCAGTTAACCAAATTAGTCGCAAAATGTTCCTCCAGCCGTTTCTTTTCAGTACCACTTACTTTTCCAGCCTTTTGTTGCCCTGCCCCAACTTTGAGACGTGCTGCCGCCATCAAATTCAAAAACCAGCTAATATTTTTCATGAAATAGTAAAATGTCTAGGTTTAAACATTTGATATGTTGTCTACATTCTATTGTGGAAAAAAAAATATATCGGTTTATAAGATTTGCAAATCATTCCATTCCATTTTTATTTACATTTTACACAGCGTCCTAACATTTTTGGAATTTGGGGTTGTACAGTCCGGATAGTACATTAATGCAATTAGATTTGGGGCGAGTTAAAAACGATATTAGATCATTTTACGATTGCGTTAGTCGTTGAAACCGGTGACCAGCATGAAGAAAAGCTGTGCATCAAAAACCATTTAAGGCACGCTAAATGTACTATTTATCTGATAAACGCTGATTCCATTTCCTCTGCTTCTTTTTCAGCTCAATCTGCAACATGAGCCGTCTCAGGTAGTCCCTCAAACACACACACACAGCTTTTTAAAACATTCATGCATCTGTCAGCCGAGGCGTGACAACAAGGATGCGATACGCAGATGCAACCTGACCTGAGTCACGCACACCTGCACACACACAGGCTTCTAGTGACATCAGGACCTGTCAGTGACAATAGCCTTGTGTGTGTGTGTGTGTGTGTGTGTGTGTGTGTGTGTGTGTGTGTGTGTGTGTGTGTGGGGCTCCATGTCAGCTGCAACATTTTCCTTTTTTCCTCTTATCTAATCTAATCTGTCTTTCATCCCAAGCTGTCTGCTTTTACCTCTTGATCCTGAACCGACTGCTTGCTTACATTTTATACGCAGGAGCGACCCAGTAGGGGTTCTCTGCTGCCTCTTTGGCGTGCCGCAGGATGGCCTCGCGGGGGTTGCTGTCGTCCGTCTTGTCCAGAGCGATGTTCTTCACGATGTAGGATGACAGAGTGCCTCCGTGCGCTGCCACGCGACCCCCCCTGCCTGCTTGCCAAAACCACACAGAAGAAAGGCATCATGATGCAAAACATAACATACAAGTCAAACGTACATGTCTTTCGCGTACAGTAAATACCGACACCAATACCAACTTAAACGCCCTGTGTAAAGACAGATGGGTCAAGAAAACCCGGGCCTCCCTTCCTTGGCGTCACTACATTTACATTATGTTTAAACACGGGAGTCACGGAGACCTGCTTTCGGCTCGGCGGGAATCTCCTAGAGATCAGGAGGCTGAGTGAGCTCATGCGAGAAGGGAGACTCGTCCTGTATGACTGACAGGTTTAGCAGAGCTTTAGAAAGCTGAGGAAACCAGAACGCTCTGGGCACCAGTGCCGCACTTTCGCCTCGAACAGAAATGAGGAAAGGTGCCAAAGAGAGTCGTGCCTGGTCCTGAGCCAAGTCTTTAATGTAATCTTACAGCGTGTTTACTCTAGATCCCGCGACAGCCAGGATCTTAAGAACCACGGCCAGGAGTGAGCACGGAAGATACCGCGGCTTCACTAGGGGTTTTACATCACCTGGGCCGGACACGGGCGGCTCGGGCTTGTGGGATTTCACAGGATCGAGTCGGTCTTTTTCCAGCTGCTTCTTGGTGCTGCGCTGTCTGGCCTCACGGAACATCGGCAATGCGTGGGCTGAAAAAAAAACCAACACACACACACACACAAATAAATACACATATATGCATCAAGCAAACTATGCAACTCAGTAACAAACGCACATCATCAAGATCAGGAAAAAGAAACAAAACTGTAAACCGAGCTCCGTTACAGACAGCAGTAACGTGTTTCGTTCACTGTGTTTTTATTTACATTTGATCAACGTTTCCTGATTTCACGGTGTCTCGAACACCATCACTTGACT
Organism: Neoarius graeffei; assembly: GCF_027579695.1. Lineage (NCBI taxonomy): Eukaryota > Metazoa > Chordata > Actinopteri > Siluriformes > Ariidae > Neoarius > Neoarius graeffei. The sequence goes on along the minus strand of NC_083593.1, from coordinate 7,318,187 downwards.
CTTGTGAGGGAAAGGGCGGACATGGGATCATGTGGGGGGTGAGAAAGACGGGAAAAAAAAAAAAATCAGGAGTAGGAAAGATGAAGCGATTTTCCATTCAGGAGCCCTGTTGTCACTGTGCAGTGTTAATTCTTCTCCTACATGCTACATTAAGCAAAGAGGTTAGTGGTGACACGTTGAATCGCTCTCTGCCTTCCTCTCTCTCTCAACGCGCCTTTCCTCCTTGAATTTTCCATGGCTATCCGACGATGCGTCACTCGGCTCAGCCTATCGGCTTACGGCGCACTTGTTAAATCATGCGCTAAATGCTGAACGCTACTACGGCCGCTTGAGAACGTCCTTAATGGTCCACAGAGGGAAATGAGAGTTTTGACGGCGACCTGTGTGTGTCATGTGGGTGGAGAGTCAGGACGTGTTTGGGGTTTGTGTGTGGCACACGCTGACCTGACTGGAGCCCTCATGCCAGGCGCGTGGCGGATGGAGTGACGGGCGCTAATGGCATCATGGCTCGCGGGTGAAGGGCCGCGTGAGACAGCAATCCGATGGAAAGCACTTACACACACACACTAATGGGCTTGTGACACCTTCAAGGGCAGTTCTGGTCTCCATACAAACCCGTCTGACCATTCTATTAGTGCAAACGCAGTGTGTATAGTATGTCCACACAACCATGTGTGCGTCCGTTTGCGTGTATGCATTTATATGGTTTGGGTACTCACGTGTGATGATGTAGTCCTGTGTCAGCGTCTCGGCATGCTTCTCTTTCATCTTGCTCTTCACTACGCAAAGTTTGGCGCCCCTGAAAAAAAAAAGTCCCAAAACAGGAGCATGTGAGTGACACTTTCCCTGCAATCTCTTTTAGTTTTCTCTTTTAAAAAAAAATGAACGCACTGAAACTGAACCACAGGAGCGGAATTATATGTTAAAAACACCAGGAGTCACGATACGCTTTACGTGACGGAGGACACTTGATAAAGGAACGATAAATATGTTCTGAGAAAACGTTTCAACTGTTTACAAAAACACACAATATCAGGAAATCCCATTACTGCTTGCGAGCATTGATTTTCCAGACAGGCTGCGTGTTGTGTGAGGCCCTGCTGTCCTCGTCCTCGCCCTCAGTAATCACGGCTAATGGACTCAAACGGGACAGTTTAATGAGCGGTTCCATCTGACAGCCTCCCAGCTGGAACTGATGGGACGACCGGTAGTTAATTCAACACACTTGTCGGTCTCTGTCTCTCCCGTGGTCCTCGCTACTCTATCTGACCCCTGTGTAGAGTAATTACTGATCTGAGCGCGCGCACAGCTAATATTTCTCCCTGTGCAGTAGCGAAGACGTTGGAAGAGGAGGGACTCTGGAGCTCACCGCACCTCTGGCTCTTGACTGGGTCGTAGTAAACTTTGGCCAGGCCGCTCCCCGTCCCGACCATGATCTGGTTCAGCTTCGGATGCCACAAACAGCGAACCACACTCTGGAGAGGGACAGACAGAGATGGAGAGAGGAAGAAAAACAGGAAGGGAAAGGAAAAAAAAAAATCAGTCTGGATGAGAAAAGGAATGAGACGGTCATGAGAAAGCGCCAAAAAGTAAGCCTGAGAAGCAGCGAGAGTGGATTCTCCATCACACTACGCTGCCGTTGACTATATTTGGGCTTTGGGTAGAGGCCTGGATTCTCTGTGTGACAGATGGAGGATGTGACCATGTGTGTGTGTGTGTGTGTGTGTGTGTGTGTGTGTGTGTGTGTGTGTGTGTGTGTGAGCGAGAGAGAGAGACACACAGATATATCATAGACGGTGCAATATGAGTATTTTTTTTTTAATGATTAACTTTTCACAGTGAAGAAATGATCCCCTTGATTCCTTTCACAACACCGTGAAGAAGCAGAACCACAATGCCAAGGACTGTATTTATATTTACAAAATAAAGCATTACGCATATTAGGCAGTCCCGTACACACAAGACGAATTGATCGAATCGTTTTTATATAGTAAACAGTACAATACAGGACAGATACGAGTCTTCCAAAAATAAACTGCAGCAACACACAAAGACAAGACAGGAAGAAACACTCGAGGCACGGGAGGGAGTGGAAAGGAAAGTCGGCTTTGTTCTAAACAAGTCCTAGTGGCGGAGAGCGCAAGAGAAAGTCTACGGGTCAGAAAAGAAAGACTCACAGGAGCAGCAGAGGGAGTGGACGAGGAAAGCTGATTAGTGTCCAGCTGTTCAGGCCGTCTTTGGCTCCGCTAAGCCCGCCTGACCCAGAATAAAGCTTTATCATCATCATCATCCCGCTGGGTCTGCTAGCCATGTGTGGAGGACTACAGGTCAACCTGCCTGCTGCATTCTCATATCTACTTAAACGCCTGCGTGTATTATGGATTCGTTCTCATGATTTGGAAAGTTCTCCAATGATGACAGACTTTTCTTTGCAGGAATGCCAATAATCCTTCTGTAATGTTGGCTCCATTATGTCATGACCGTACGCATGGTTTGATTTCGGTGCATCTTCAGGCACAACAGGAGAATAAAGCTCGGTGTCGTCTTCGAAGCGAGCTCGTTAAATCAAAAGCCGCTCGTGAGAATCCCGTTCCACGAGAATGACACGGGGCACTGAATCTGCGAATATAGCAGCTTCGGATTGACCGCGTGCAAAGTCGAGCTTCTGCAGGAAAAAAAAAAAAAAGGAATAGAAATAAGTGTTGATGATGAATATGAAGGAAGACATCGCGAAAAAAATAGGTACCCTATGTGTACATGTGGCTATTGCTTATAAATAACATTGTTTTCTGATCCATGTCCATACAGTAAATATAGCATATATACAGTATATTTACTCTACGAGACAGTAGCGACACAAATGAAGCGTAATCCAAAAATGAACAATTTAAAAAAAAAAATCACAGAAGTAAGTGTCTGTCTACTATTCTACTCTTACAGTTTTCGAAACTGAAACCTCCGAACCGAGGCTGACAAACACACGCTGCTGCCATGACCCAAACTCTTATTTCCTGGAAATGGCCCGGCGCTAGAGCTCAGTGGAACGCACTTTCCCTCTGTAATAAGCATAAACATGTCTGAAAGCGATTTATTTAGTCTAGTCCATTTATTCCGAATGGTGAACCGAATTGTATACACTCACCGGCCATTTTAATCGGAACACGTGTACGTGCATGTGCAGTGCACGATCGTTACACTTGCATTCTTACAGCACGATGACGTAGTGACTAGCGCCTGTATATGACACAACAAAAACGATTTCGACCTTTTCGGTGACCTTGGCTGGATGACCCTTAAAATGTTGGAGGGTCTTCGATTTGAAACCAATGCCCATTTATCCTGAAAGTTTCATGAAGATTGGTCCAGCTGTTTTCCGGTAATATCGTTTACCAAAAAAAACAAACAAACAAACAAAGAAACCCGACCGAAAACAATACCTCGTCCCACTTACTCCGTAGCGGACGAGGTAAATATGACAGTTGCAGTGTTGTAATATGATAAGTATCAAGAAGCAGAAGTGCTTTCTCTCGCCCTTCTTTGGGTGGGAAAGATAGTATACTCCCTACTCATGTATGTAGAAGAGGGCAGATAGCACTTTCCTTCGAGTGTGTGTTACGCTGCCATGTGATGCAGCAGTCCAAAAACATGCAGCTGGATTTAACCTCCCTAATGGGAGTGTGTGTGTGTGTGTGTGTGCGCGCGCTATATCAGCTCGAGTGCAAACAACAGTTAGAGCAATATACCAGATTACTGTCGATATGTGCAAAGTACAAAGGTACTGCTTCACAAGACCAAAATTTTTCCATTTCACTTTTATTGGATCAAGTTTGAGTTTGTATAAAGCTGTGAAAAGTTATAGTGAAACCTTCCGACCCTGCAATTACGCCTACGAAGCATGATTTATCACGTCTCTTCGACAACAAACTAATAACCAGCGGGAAAAGAAGGGTGATGACGTGCAGAATAGTGTATGCGCTGTACGTCCTGTGCAGAGAGTATACTGAAAAGGCTGCTTTTTCTACAGCAGAGCTGCTTATCATGCACACGAAAAGGCCACACTGATTAACATGGGAGTGTACTGGAAGTGGCGCCGCTACTGTGCGCTTACCGCATCAGCTGTTTAAACCATTGGCAGACACTTCTCCTCCCATCCCCCGACACGTCTGCTCTCTGTTGGCTAACAACTGTGCTGCGACTAGCCAAACTGAGCAAGCAGGACGCCTCACACACAAACCGCTCGCTTTCCTTGGCACCTTGTTCGGTTCTAATTCTGAAGAGCTTTAGCGGCGAGTGAAATTCCTGCAGGACATTTTTAAACGGTTCGTCGTCAATCAAGACGTTAAGATTGATATTGAGATCTGGCGGTGAGCTGTGACAGGAAAACGATCAATCACGGTGTAATGTGGTACGATGGAAAGGATAACGAATGCTATTGTTTTCCAACAGCATGGTGTTTTACAACCACAACAGTTCCGGTTCCTGTTATAACCCGCATCATTCTGTTTACACTCACTGGATATGAGCAGTCGCGCGCTCTGATTGGCTACTCTGCTACTAGAATATCAGCTCATATACCTTGAGTAGAGAAAAACAAAAATGGCGGAGTGTTTTGCTGAACCAACCGAGGACGAAATAAAAAGGACTCGAAAACAAATCCCTAAAATACAAAAAAAAAAAGGAACAAAATATGGAATGAAAGTATTTGATGGCAAGAACGTCTTTTTTTTTCGAGCATTATTATTATCGCATTTTTCACAAATTGCTCGCCATTTCACTGGTTTGTTTACATTCCTCATCTTTAAGCATTAAAATTTGTTGGATTTTTTTCAGACTGGTTCAAAATCTCAAAGACGTTTGAAAATTACATGACTGAAATGTCCAAGGAAGAATTAAATAAATAAACGTCTAAAGCTATTCTATACCTCGGCACTTTCTACAAAAAAACCAAGACTAAAGTCAACTTGTGCAGGGTTTTAAGAAGTCCGCCTAGGCCACACCAATTTAATTAGTTGGTTCTCGGATTTTTTCAGGAAAAATATGAAGCGAGCGGGTGAAATAAAAATAAAATTAAAATTAAAAAATGCTCCGATGGTAAAATTAGCAGTGGAAATAGACCAAACAATACAGTAAAACCAGTAAACAGAATTTCAACACACCTGTCAAAGATTTTACGCTTCTGTTCGCTGAATATCCTAACAAATCACAAACACAGGCTTTGCAGGACTCCCCTCCACAGGCATGTTTCTTCCACAAGTCTTTATCGAAAGCGAAAGGGGCGATTTGATTGGTTTTCGACGTCACGTAACCTTTTCTGTTGGCGGGAGTTTGATTTCGATTTTTTTTTTTCATTTTGCATTTTCTTCAAGCGGCGATTCCGAGAACCAACCAATTGAATTGGTGTGGCCCTAAGCAGAAATAATTTTGTCGGGCATTTTGCTACGCGCCTCATCGCCTATCAGCACATGTACGACTTGATTTTGTGGAATAATTGTTAATTAGAGCATGTACAAACAGTCGTTCGTTCACCAGACACTCACTTTTCTCTCTTGTAATGAAAAAAACGTAGCTGGAAAATCCTCTGAAGACTTTCCTGTGGTGGGAAAAAAAAAAAAAAGTACTATTCTTTGCAATGCGCCGACACTGGAGACTCCTTACTGAAAGAGTCATCGTAAATTTGAACTTCATTACTATAGATACGTTATTTGGGGTGTCTGACATACGAATTAGCTGTTGCTATAGAAACAATAACGTATTCGATTGAGCAAAAACCTGTTTGGCACTATTGTTAGAGCTCAACACAGTCTGGCCAATCAGGTTGGAGAACTGAACATCACGGTGGCAGAAAATAAAATAAGAACCATGCTGTTGCGCTAGTAATGGAATGATGTGATGGAACGGTACGAGGAACCTGCAGCTAGGATTTGCCAGGATCCTTGCGTGAAGCGCGTGGTGTGAGAATCCGATCCTTTCCAGAACGCATTACAGCATTTGGAGGAATTATAGTGGGACACCGAGGCATCCCCTTTGATCTTGAATCTTTCCTAAACAGTGTGGGCAGTCGTGCAAGCTGGAGGTTTGAGCCAGACTGAACAAGTGCCATAAAGAGAGTCTCTGCAGACCCGAGAAGGATAAAGAGGAGCTTTAATGCTGGAGTGTAGTCTGCTAAACCACAGCACCGTACTACACAACCCAAAAAGATAAATTAAAAAAAAAATCCAGCCACGCCTCAACCTCCACGCCAAAGGTTAAGGCACACAAGTCCACCATCAAAGGCAGGAAGAGAAGGAGAAGATTTGTCTTCTCAAGATCTGTCAAGCACGAGCTGTATACAGTGTCCCGTGCAAACAAATACGCATGTGTGACACATGCTATGAGAACGGCAAATGTGTGGTCTGGATGCCAGCCCCAGGCCCCCCGAAAAACCCTCAGGAATTCATCAAACCCATGAACCAACAAAAGGAACGAAGCAACAAGCCAGATACAGGTTTGAGGCTGTCAGTGATGTTTGGACGAATCTTTCAAAATAACGCTCCGAAGGCGGCTGGAGGAAATGTTTTATCACGCCGTCTCCGTCCTTCTGGGTTGTGTCATGCTTGGGACACATGAAGAAGTCAAACATCAAAAGCTAACACACCTGCAATGTGTCCTAATGGATAAATCTGCAATGGACAAGCTTTTAGTGGATTCGTGCGGTTTGATTACATTGGACTGTATACAATTTTAGCATCCGCTAAATCCATCGGCTCGGCTTTACGGTGCAATTCCACTCCGTGTCTACATCTATATCTACAAAAATCTTAACTGCACTTAAATATCAACTGTCTAGCAAAAAAAAAAAAAAAAGGTTTCGTTTTAGCTGTCCTTATTGCAAACACTCGTCCTACGCAGCTCTCGAACCCTGATGAAGAACTGGACGTCTTGGCCAATTTCACACCTCAGGAAAACGTCTTCTCAGCCAAAAGCGTATTTACAATACGCAAACAATCCTGAAAACGTGTTCGCTGCCACCCACCTCTCTACCCAGAGCACGACCCCGCTGTGAGGTTATGTCAAATGTTTACACCGGGATGATTAGTGGCCTTTCCTTTCACAAGCCTGGCGCGCCACTTCATAAAGAGACGGCACTTAAATTCTTCAGCTGTCCTGCCGAGAACCTTGGATAAACATGATAAATAGCGAGCTCGTCAGGGTCGCACCAGGGCAAATCATCCGATAAATAACTCGTGTGGACCTCGGAGAGATCACATGAGCTTTTACACAAGTGTAAAGCCCATTCCTGAGATAAAAAACATAAAGGGAATGCCCTTCAGTGCTCGAGACTTTACTGATGTCGGGTTTGGCGAGCCAGAAGGCAGGACAGGTTCCCACCATGGTAGTGAAGATGTTGAAGATGGAAAGCCAGATGGAGGGAAGATGGAGGCTAACAGGGCCTCTTCAGACTGCAGTGTTATGACTAGAGAAGAAGTGACGGGGAAATCTAAATTCAAGAAGCGCTCCCATGACAAATCTTCTCAAGAGCGCATTCCATCACGGATGGCCAAGGGAGCCTTCGGGAGACTTTCAGAGCACACGCTTTGGAGATTTTCACCCAATCTTTCATATGCAGAGGTCCTGACAGAGATGTTTCACTCGCTTCAAACCAACACTCAAGAAGAGTGCCGAGATGTGCTGTCAGGAATTAGTTATTGAAAAAAATCTAAATTACATCAATCTCCTGGCAGCTCTAACAGGTAGCATGTAGTGAAAGATTTAGACTTGTAAATTCATTAGCTAGCTCGTCAAATCTCCAATGGGTTGCCAAAAAGCAGCACTAATGTAGCAACTTAATTAAAACATAGAACAAGTATGCGCGTTAATAAATTCCATGGAAAATAAGCGACTACACGAATCCCTGCGAGGTTCAACTTTTATGTAGATATAGAGTTGTTTCAGTTTGCCTTCTCCCATTCATTGTTCTTTGAATCCGTCTATCCAGAGTCTTCACTTTTGCTTGATCAAAATAACTCAATTATGGTTCCGTAGTAAGAGAGTCCGGGTGCTAAACTGGCCTGCCTGCAGTCCAGACCTGCCTCCCATTTAAAACATTTGGCGCATTACGAAGTGCAAAATACGACAAAGGACACCCCGAACCCGAACTGTTCAGCAACTGAAGTTGTATATCAGGCAAGAATGGGGCAACATTTCTCTTTCAAAACTACAGCAGTTGGTCTCCTCAGTTCCCAAACGTTTACAGTGTTGTTAAAAGTACAGGTGATGCAACACAGTGGTAAACACGCCCCTGTCCCAACTTTTTTGAAAACGTGTTGCTGACATCAAATTCAAAGTGAGCAGATATTTTTCAGAAAACAATAAAATTTCTCAGTTTCAACATTTGATATGTTGTCTTTGTCCTATTTTCAATGAAATATAGGGTTTCCATGATTTGCAAATTATCGCGTTCTGTTTTTATTTACAGTTTACACAGCGTCCCAACTTTTTCGGAATCGGGGTTGTATAAAGACGAACCTAAAGCCTCGGTCACAACCGGCCGTACGTGCTCCTACGGCTGGTCTACGTGCAAAAAACGCAAGAAACGCACAGAGGGCGCACATGAAAACGCATGGAGGGCGCGCGTGTGACGTGCTGATTTTCGAGCCGCAGACCGGCCGCAGAGGTTCTTTGTCATGTCAAACAAACTCTGCGGGCGCTTACGTTTTTTTCAGGCTGCAAGACAAACTTACGGCCAACACGTGTCTTTCTCCACGAAAAAAAAAAAAAGCAGCGATTTGGGAAACGCCAAAAATCGCACGGCCAAAAAATCGTACGTCCGGTTGTGACCTAGGCTTAAAACATTGTCCTTTTACGTCAACCCAAAGCGAAGGCACTGCTCCAGCAGATCTTTCAAGCAAGAAAATCAAGAAGAGACAAGATTACGAATATGAGATGGGCGAAGGAGGTGGAGCTTCCAGTGCGTCCGTTAATACTGGAGACTTCCAAAGACCTTTGCAACTGTCGGTCATTCCAGAGAAATGTGTTGAATGGATCATTTGGCATGTTGCTAAGCCAAAAGCGAAGCTCCAAAACAAAACACGTCGTGGTTGGCTGGCATGTTGTATGTTCTCTTTCTCCAGGGATCCCAGCAGTAATTGAAAAAAATAGAGGAATGTAAGAAACTATCAGCAGGGGTCAAGGGCGCTGCAAGCCCCCTGAAGCTGTTGAGATTTTAACATTTAAAGATGCTATAGAACACATTTTTTACATAGATTTAACATAGAAAAGCAACAGAATTTAACAATAATGTGTATCTATTTGATGCCATATTTTGTAATCAATGACATAAGTGGCAAAAAAAAAAAATTGTTATTTATAAAAATTAGATGAAAATGTAGCTTTGAAGAATATACTTCTTCTAACCTGGACACTGTTCCGCTATCTCTTTTATGGACGATATCTTTTTTCCACGACATATTGAATGAAGTTGTTCAACGCATTAGAAACAAAAGCACGAACGGAATTAAAACACATTTTCTAGCAAATGGGCGCAGCCATATTGTTTTCTCGTTCTATCGCGTACAGTCTCGTGATATTTACATCAATTTAACTTCCGAGTGTTCCCGAATGTCAACGAGAACAAACGAAGCTGACAAAAACAACGCTAAACAAGCAAACCAAATCAGAACGTATTCTGCTGGTCATTTTACTTAAACATATTTTTAACGGATATACAAGAGATTTAAAAAGAAAAAAAAAAAAAAACACCACCACTTTGGCTAGAAAAATAGCGGAATTCCGCTAAATAGCGGACGTCTGGGATCCCTGTTTCTCTGGTTGTTGAACGAGACTAAACAAAGAATTAAAACTAACATGTAAATCTATGAACCATGACCTTTTTTCCACCACCGTCCATGTTTCTGGGAGATAAAAGGTCGCCTACAGAACTCTGGACTCAGGGCAGATGTATCATCTCAACTGAATTTATGAAGAAAAAAAAAATGTTTTGTGTATACAGTTGGCACACTCACCGTACTAGCCACCTCGATCTCGTATATTCTCTTGAAGGACTCTCTGTCAAAGAAGACCAGTTTGCCGTTCCCTTGGTCTCGCTTCACTGAAGTACCCGTCACCAGGAGTTTATCATCAGGACTGAAGCAGCAGTCTGTCCTGCGCTCAGACACGAGATAACACACGGCTTTATCAGTGATTAAGTGCTTTATTTAAAGCTGCTTCATCAACATGCTCGGATAACATGGTAAAAGCAACAAACGAATATCTAGGCTTACATTGGGAAGTATGAGCACAACCCCGTGGCAACATTGAGTGGCTTCTTGAAGCTGCGAATGTCCCATGTCTTTAGCGTGTCATCCCCTGCAAACACGCAGATAAACGGGAGAAAATGTCAAAAATTGAGAACAGTACTGAATGCCAAAGATGAGCAATTTGAACATCAATGCAGAGAGGGGGAGAAAAAAAAAAATCAAAGACGTTCCTCTTTCTCGCTTGTAATTGAATGGGGGGGGGGGACCTGAATACGATCGATTGTGCTAGCGCGTGAATCAGAGTCAGTGTACACTAGAGCGGCTAGGCAGACCGTTCTGAGGTCAGACTTCACCCGGATGCGTCAAGCTGAAGGTTAAGTCACGCCTGGACTGGGGATCTCCGATCGCTGACTAAAGCTCCATGAGCCAGCTTGAACACGAGCCAGCTGGGAAGTGCATGCTCAAAGGAAGGCCTGTAATGCAAGCCAAAACCCAAGCGAGTGTGTCCATGTCAATCCTGCCAGCCATCCTAAGAGTGGCATGTCAATTTGGTTTCAGAGCAAAGAAAAGATCTTTATTTTTCTGGAACAATACAGCTTTGTGGTCAGGGTCAGACGTTATAACCCCGAGGTTGGGAATGGTTAGGGGTGAAACAGCAGCGTTTCGTTCTCTCGAACAGCAACGCCGGTGACGTAGAGCGTATCTTACCTCCTCGTGACGCGAGCGTGGTTCCATCGTAGGAGAAGGTAAGGCAGGATGTGTCCGAACCAACAGCGTGGGCTTGACGGCAATGGAACTTGGTATGAACCTAGAAGAGACCCCCCCCAAAAAAAAAGGAAAAAACATTTGCAAGTAAATAAAATCCACCACTCTCATTTCTCATCCATGAGTGTGTGTAAAACATGGGGGGGAAACAACAACAACAACAAAAAAAAAACGTACCATACTTGACTTCCATCCAGGGAATGTTTACATCTCCACAATTTCACCACTGTTTTGATGTAAAAGTGGATTTGATTAAAAAATGCGCATCCTTGTTTACTTACAAAAGCAGATTTCTGCCACGTTGTTAACATTACCCTTTTAGGAATCAATACAGCAATAATAAGTCTAGGCTGAAAACATATCTGTTTAGTCAAGCCTTGTGTTAATGGTGTTTATGAGGTAAAGGTGTAGATCTGGAGGGTCCTCAGACAGAGTGTTTCGGTAAACTGGGATGTATGGATGCTGTCAGTCCCCTACTCGCTTGCTCATTCGAGTTTGTTGACGGTGTAGTGGCTGCTGCTTTATGTCCCAGGGCTCCCTCAGGCCTGCGTTACCTTCTGGCTCTCTCCTTTTAGTTATGCTGTCATAGTTAGTTGCCGGAGTCCCTGCTTGTACTCGGTGCAATATGTATACTGCTCCTACTTATTCAGGTGGCATTGGGCATACCTAACAACCTGTGTTTTCTTTCCCTCCCCTCCCCTCTCCCACCCCAAATCTGTCCCTCTGAGTTACATGGAGTCAACAGGAAATCTTTTGGTGGAGAGGGTGGAGACCTCGACTGGCTATCGTAGCCTGCAGGGAATCGGCTGTCAGACTTTCTGTCGCATGTCCCAGACCCGGTGAAATGTAACTGAATTGTCTTGGCCAGCCCTAAGGATCCCATCCGCATCTCATCATTGCTGAGGAGTGTGCTCCCATCACCCAATCAAGCATCCAGCCAGAGCAGGTCATGATATATTTTACCATATTAACATGCCATTGTTGTGTGTTATGCCTGATGTAAAGACTCTCGTCTCTGCGAGCCTACCACACAGATTTAATACTTGTCATTTTTAGGGCATACCTAACAACATGTGTTTTCTTTCTCTCTCTCTTCCCCCCCAATCTGTCCCTCTGAGTTACATGTTGGTCCTGGGATTGAGATGCTGGCCTCTTCTGCCCCTCGGACCTGCGTGATCCCCTGTGTCTGGTTGGAGTTTTATCGCACCGCTCCTGTGAAGGACGGCCCCATGAGGACAGTTGAGGGTTATACCTGGAGGACGCTCTGGACTCTTACAGTAATGCTTTTATGGCTGAGGTCTACAGTTGACTTGCTAACATTAGGACTGCAGTTATCATGAACAGTTTTGCACTCAAGTTTCCATCAATGAAGAGCTATAACATCAACGAAACTGTCCTCATGTTAAAACTGTTAATATTATAGTCAGGCTGTCTGTTGTTGCCCAAATGAGGATGGGTTCCCTTTTGAGTCTGGTTCCTCTCGAGGTTTCTTCCTCATGTCGTCTGAGGGAGTTTTTCCTTGCCGCCGTCGCCACAGGCTTGCTCATTGGGGATAGATTAGGGATTAATTAGCTCATGTTTTAAGTCGTTCAAATTCTGTAAAGCTGCTTTGCGACAATGTTTATTGTTAAAAGCGCTACACAAATAAACTTGACTTGACTACTACTAATAATAAATGATGATAAAAATATTTGAAAAACTCATAAAATCATCTCATGTTGGAATGGAGAGCAAAATGGTACTCCTCGCTAATGAAAGTGACTTTATTACTGTAATCATTTGTACTAAGCCATCTGAAGCCCAGATATTCTCTCGAGGGTGGAGATGAAGCTTCGATGTCCCATTCGATGGCAGTATGAAGATCCCAACACTCTGCTAAAGCCTTGAGTCACAGAAAAAACAAAAAAAATCCTGCATCTCTCTCACACACACACACACACACACACACACAAATACCTCCATGTGCACAATTCACAGAACGTTGCACTCATTTCATTTACGTTCACACCATGTGAACGAGTGTCTTGCTCTGATTCGCATGAAAGAACAAAGTTTTTGACGATTACTGGAGGCTGTTACTACACGAACTTGGTTAAAGCGTCGCCATGCACAGGCCCTAAGTGCAGCAATTTCAGTAATTGCGCCTTTATTTCATGCTCTATACTGCAGTTAAGGATGTGGATAATAGCCCTTATGCTATGTGACATTTATTGCTCTTCTGTCATGTTTGGTCATCCACTGATGCACGGAGATAACAGTAAAGCCCGATGGAAGGAAATGGTTGAACTGTTAATCCAAAACAGGCAGTAAAAGCCTCTATTCAGAACCATCAATAGCGGTGCTTGCTAGAGTAAAGGACTGCAGTGACAGAATGGACACGTGCCTCGCTCCCCATGGGATAAAATCTATAAAAGCTCGTTAGTGATGCTTCGTTCACAGGAAATTTCCTTTTAAATAGAAAATTATAACATGTGGGCAACGTCATTAATCGAAATGGTCCAGAGTGCGCTTTGCTGGAACTCCAAACTTAATCTCCAAATTATTAAAATCGCCAAAAAAAACCTCGTTTCCACATACCACCAGAAACCAAATCAAAGCCGCTTTCCAGTACAATACGCATATAAAATCCACATCAGCTGTTAGTCATGAACACTATTCCACTATAAAAAGCTCTTTTTGTCCACTTTTCTTTTCAGCACAGAATGACGCACTAACCGAAGAGCACGTCCAATAGCTGTTCTCAAGATGGGCCGGAAAATCCGCTGATCGACTTCTTAGCACCTCTCTGTTGAACGTTCTACTGTATTCTTGAGGTGGGGTTTACATTAGACCGTATCAGCGGATCATCAGATTAACGTTTTTAAAAACGATTAGCGTGCACACAGCAACGCCAATACACGGATACGCTAATCACATGATTAATTCGGCACGCAAGTTGAAATGTGTCAGTGCGGCTCATCGCTTCCTCCTCAGCAGCTGCGCTCCAAATCACTCCGCCCTGAACAGCGAGTGCCCTCTGGAGGGTGCGCTGTCCGGCCCTGCGCAGCTCACAGAGCGCGCGAGTGGAGTGCACAAGCAGTGTTTCGGGACTGAGCCGCTGTGCGCAAGTCACTTACCACTTGCAAGTGGAAGGATGGCAAGCCTAAAGACAATCATAACTACACAATGGGCAGTATTTGCATCAGTATTTGCAGTATTTTCATACTTTTATACTCTTTAATGAAAGGTGATACAAGGCGGAAGTCCGCGCCGTTTTTCAGCAGTCGCGTCACATGACCAACGCCAGCGAATCAGGAAGGTGGATGTCACAGTGACGTTGTCCAATGACGATGCCAGCTAGAGCTCAGCACAGCGTATCCGCGTATTCTCAATGTTTACACAGCACCGGACCAAACACGATCTGGATTGAATACGTGGACCCTGGCGGATTCCCGTTTCCCGGCGTTTCCAGGCGGTTTAATGTAAACGGACAGTGCATCCGCGAAGAAAACGAGACAGATACGGTCTAATGTAAACTTGGCCTCAGTGACAAAGTGTGACAACTCATCAGGAGACCCCCAAAGGGGGCACGGACCTAATCCAACTAATTACCAAAACCCGCCGGGATATTTTTGTGAGAAAAATAATTCATATTCTTGTGATATATAGAAATATTTCATCGTAATTTGTCTCTCCTTGATATGGCAAAATGCACAAAGCAACAAGCCAGGCTGTGTATGCATATTGTATATGTAGGCAACCGATTTTTTTCATACAAAATTTGCTATAGATTTCTATTTTATGACTTCTACATTATCGAGTCAGTACAAAAAACATTTTAGAGTTCCAAAACGTTCCGGGTTTTTTTTTCCCCAGCACAAAATGAAATATTGCAGAAAAAAAAAAAGTTTGTATATGAGCAGCATATTACATAAAAGACCGCTTTTTAGATTAAAAAAGAATACATAATGAAGGCGGGGCGGCATGGTGGCGTAGTGGTTAGTGCTGTCGCCTCACAGCAAGAAGGTCCGGGTTCGAGCCCCGTGGCCGGCGAGGGCCTTTCTGTGTGGAGTTTGCATGTTCTCCCCGTGTCCGCGTGGGTTTCCTCCGGGTGCTCCGGTTTCCCCCACAGTCCAAAGACATGCAGGTTAGGTTAACTGGTGACTCTAAATTGAGCGTAGGTGTGAATGTGAGTGTGAATGGTTGTCTGTGTCTATGTGTCAGCCCTGTGATGACCTGGCGACTTGTCCAGGGTGTACCCCGCCTTTCGCCCGTAGTCAGCTGGGATAGGCTCCAGCTTGCCTGCGACCCTGTAGAACAGGATAAAGCGGCTACAGATAATGAGATGAATGAAATGAACATAATGAAGCACTCATTGTACCTGAGACTACTAATTTTTTGTTTTGTTTTAAAGCAAAAGGGTCATCTCATGCCAAATATTGACTTTGTTTCATTTATTTATCATAGCTTACTGCGGTTTATAGTATTTTTTTTTAACGTTGAAACATTTCGTTTCATTACTTTTTACACCATTTTTGGACAACAGACTTTTGCACAGTACCGTATATATATAGGCCAAATGAAATAAAGACTGACAGAAAATAATCCTAGCTTATAACCATGAGGCGCTTCGGCTGGTTGTGATGGGTGTAGGGAAAGGAGGAAAAGAACTTCCTGTATCATTTTAGAAGAGCCTTCGAAAACAACTGTTGTTAGATGCTGCATCATCAGGTCCTTAAAGTGCATATCCTGGACCAATTTCGTTTTTTTTTTTTATATGAAAGTCTGTCCCTTCACACACTCATCCAGAAGGGTAATTTTGCACAAGGCCGTCTGTCTACAGCAGAAAAAAATAAAATAACAAAACGCGTCTGGAAAAATCTCAAGGGAGTCTGGAGCCAGATTCGTGACGTCACGTGCGGAAGCGCCAGCAGGCTGCGAGAGCTTGCACGGGTTCAGTGCACAGCCTGCGTAGACCAAGTTTAGCAGCTAGCGATTTTGCACTGAAATATGGAATTGTCACCTGAGCGCAATGTTACTTCACCTTTGGATGAAGAATATAATGTCAGAATTATTTCTTACCCTGGCAACAGTCAACTTGTGAATTGACGAATTTCTTGGTCTTTTTCTCGGCTCTGCTTGGTCCTCGGCTTCGAGGGCCTCAGTGGATGCGGCACTTCGCCTTCTGTCAGGGGAGACGAACACGGCTGGCTCCTTTGGTGACGCTGACACTGATGGAGACGGTGTTGCTTTGGGCATTCTGACAGATGGAACTGCGTCTTTTTTCAGATCAAGTTGCCTCGCGAAGCCCATTTCCCACTGCAAATAGTTCTCAAAGTCGTCGGGCCTTGTGAAGTGAGCACCGCAAATAATGCTGTAGTCTGTAACATGTAGCCAATTTTTCCGGGTGCCTCGTACGAAGCACTCCCATTTTTCTCTCATTGTCCGGTCTTTTGGGAAACGATGAGTACTAATCCCATCAAGATTGGTGTTGCTACACCCTCCTACCATACATCTGTTAACCATTTTAATAATTACGCGATAATGAAGAAATTTGCAGAAAACCACAAGGTCGTTTTCTCGTAAACAAACCAGCGCTGACGTAGGATTCAGGAGGTGTCCCGCACGCGATGTCACGAAAATTAGTGTTTGCCAGGAAATCTAAATGCCAAGTTTTTTCAGAGGCGGACCAATTCGCCTCAAATGGCTTGATTTCAACTGAATTTTTCTGGTAAAAAAATTGCACAAAATGCAATATGTGACAGATATTTGACCAAAGTTTAATATAAAACAGGAGAATTACATTGATCTTGCTCCTGAATTTACCCGTGATATGCACTTTAAAGGAAACCTCCACTGTGAACAGCTTGCATATTTATCTTTCGAAATAACACACAATCTTCAGTGGAATCCAAGGTTTCTTTAGTGAAGAAATTCTGACTTGCCATGATTAAACATGTGCCACTCGCCTGCTGGCTAACAGTGGCACCAACTTCCGACTCTGCAGATCGCGACCTCGATAAGCTGAATCTCTGCACTAACTCAGGGCAACCCCGTCATATACTGACAGTGCATTCTGGAATCTTCTGATAATGTTTTCACCAGTACAGTCAGTACACTTGGGCGATGTCCTGGGGTTACGGAGTAATGGAGGTGCAGTCTTGAGCACGCTCACAGGAGCAGAGAAGAAGTCATTATCATGGACTGAGCAGATAACACTGCTTCACGCACTTTAAGCTCCATAATTACGTTCCCCAGCACCCAATACTGCTCTTTGCCAGACCAATTTTCTCTCATCTAATTGGTCTGTGTTTCTCTCCCACTCTGCTGGGGTCTTGTCGCCAAGCTGAAAACACTATCTGTCTGTCACCACCTGCTCAGTGTGTTAATGGAGCATGGCTGTGCTGATTATTAAAGCTTGCCAGCCCCACTTCGTTTGAATTCATTCATGACGACGCAGTGTGTTAAATTAAGAAAGGGATGGTACATTGGCCTCTTATCTCCGTCAAGTTTGGCACGCGCCCGAAAATGTTTGCAGAGACGATTCCAACATATTCCCAAACTTCTCAACAACATGCGAGCACAGAGCCTAAATTCATTCAAGACGAATTCTGATATTCAGTGTAGGCTTGGTTTTGCAGGGCAGACCTGTATCAAACATGGCCAAGAAACACAGTTTACACGCAACTAAATGTTTCAAACAAAAGTCTAAAACAAGGTAAAAACCAGATGCAGGGCCTGTGTCCGCCAGATGCGTTTTCTGTCCTGGCAGCGCCCATGTCCTCGTTTTCTTCACGCTTCCAGAGACCTTCTCTCAAGCGATTTTGGTTGCTAGGTTACAAAAAAACATCTTGTAGCACTTCTGCATTCCTTTGTTGTGAACGTCAGGTCTCTATTTACTTTAGAAACATTAGCTAAAATGATGGAAAGAAATCACGTCTTGGTATTGGCAGCAGCTCTCGACATGGGAAGAGTCTGGGTGCATGAGATAAACAATGCAAGAAAGCAGCTGGGAGAGTCCAACCAACTTGTGCAAGAGTTCCGTCATAAGTTCTGCTCCCTTCTCGATTATGATTGGTTGGTGAGAGAGAAGTAACATTGGTGTTCCAAAAGTTGAACCATTTTCAACTGAAAGCAGCCTGAGAACTGGGGGGGGGGACTGGACGCTGAAGGTGTTTTGCACCAAGGACTGAGCACCGTCAATGCTGAACTTCATAGCCTAGGATTTGTAAAAGTGCACATCCACAAAACTTCAGACAGAAAACTGGATGGCAGCCTTCAACATTCTGAAGCTGGTGTTCAGAAAAGTGTACAGGTCCATGAATCATAGGTGGACATCAGAGGCCAAGCTACTTGGCCCAGCACCTTCTCCAGTTACAGTGCTTGGCAGCAGAGCATGTGGAACACTGCAGCTCCTGAAGGTCATGTGAAGCCTTGAGGGTACATTTGGTTTGCAGCAGAGCCCTGAATCAGGAGATTTGATTAGGGTTGACGTGACGCATCCAGCTACCTTCCTTAGGCCCTCTCATGACGGTAAAGAGGTTGGCGTTTCTACCAAAGTTGAGGAAATGGGTCAGGTTTTGGCCTGACCAACAACCCCAATTATTGGGGAACCAAAAGCAAACCTCTGACCTTTGATCCGATCAACTTGAGCATCTGACGAAGAATCAGCCTGAGCAAATTTTGTGCTCTGGCTTGTCTTTTGAAAAGTCAGGGAGAGACAGCTGGGTTAACTTTGGCTCATCAAAATTAGACTGTTAGTCGAAAATCTTTTTTTTTTTTTACCTCAATAGTAAAATTTAAGGTCAACTAATCTCGAGACAAAAGAACATTTTTCAAAAGAACCTATTCACCAATTCCAAATCAATTCCTCTTTGCAAAAAGGTTTGGGCTGAAATGACAGTTTGAAAACAAGCCTATTAAATCTACCTTAGATCGTGAGAAGGTTTCAAATGAGAATGAGGTTTCAAGGGTTTTTTTTTTAATAGCACAGTATTAATATTTATAGCTACAGTGGTGCTTGAAAGTTTGTGAACCCTTTAGAATTTTCTATATATTTCTGCATAAATATGACCAAAAACATCATCAGATTTTCACACAAGTCCTAAAAGTAGATAAAGAGAACCCAGTTAAACAAATGAGA
This sequence comes from Neoarius graeffei, assembly GCF_027579695.1. Lineage (NCBI taxonomy): Eukaryota > Metazoa > Chordata > Actinopteri > Siluriformes > Ariidae > Neoarius > Neoarius graeffei. Next base: position 7,299,065 of record NC_083593.1, on the reverse strand, counting down.
CAAAAATATTATACTCGGTCATTTATTTATTGAGGAAAACGATCAAATGTGATGTTTTAGGTCATATTTATGCAGAAATACAGAAAATTCGAAAGGGTTTACAAACTTTCAGGCACCACTATAAGTAGCGCTAGAACTACTTAAGTAATTAATGTGACATTTCCTCATTTTGTTAGTGCAAGTTAGGCATATAAAAAGACACTTAGGTTCAGCAATGACTGGAACGTAGTTCTCAATCCAAAACCAGAGTAAATGTTGGTCGGGCCAAAACTCAGGCTCTGACACAAAGCTGGAACGTCTCCTTCGTTTTTATGACTTTGCCTTGAGAAAACTTTTCAAGTGTGAGCAAACTTATCCAGATGTTCTGTTAAAAGGAATTCAGTCAATACTCTCCATCACAGCAGGAGGAACACAATCAAATCGTGAAACAGGGATGTTTGCTGCTTGTCAAACGCTCAATGTCATTTCCATTGCTCACATTCGAGACTTGATCTTCTGCCATTTATACCTTTGATTGCCAGAATGGTATCTGATACTGGGCCTTTAGGTTGAATGGTGTGTTGTTAACAAGAACAAGGCGGGAAATATGGTATGAATGGAATGGAAAGAGAAACTTTTGGATGCTTGGCAAACACACACAAGTTTCAGAAAACTTTTAAATGTCTATGCATGCATATGTAGTGGCTTAGATTCTTGCATGTTGCTGATTAAGAAATTAGAGCAGCTGCTCAGAGCTTTACGTTCAAAACATCGGTCACCTGAGGCACAGCTGGACACAAGTTGGTCAGTGGAGGGGGCATTATAGAAACAAATTCACAAAGGGAAAAAGAGAAAAGAAATTGATGACAGGAAGATCCTGAAATAACAATGGGAGTAGAGTGCATGGTTCTGGTAAACGTACGGCAGGAAAACTCTGGAGGGAGGGAGGGAGGGAGGGAGGAGAAAGTCTCAAATCCCCAGTCAGGCTGTTCTACTATATGGGTCGGCTGTAATTTCTGCCGCCAATATATTTCAATGACAATAGACTCGACACTTTTAACACTTGTGCATGGACCTTTTTCAGGCATCCAAGTCTCGCACCTCTGTCTTGGTGAAAACAGTTAAGGCCTTGTGAAAGTAAAAACAGGAAATGATGCCGTGGTCTCTCTCTGAAGGAGTGGGGAAGCCATGGCCTAATGGTTAGACAAGCAGCTTTGGGACCAAAAGGTTGCCGGTTCAGTTCCCTGGACCAGCAGGAATGGCTGAAGTGCTCTTGCACAAGGCACCGAACCCCCAACTGCTCCCCAGGGTATGTTGTATGTCGCTCTGGATAAGAGCGTCTGTTAAATAATCATCCAGCATTTTCCTCAAGGAATAGAATCGCACCCCGATATTTACTGGAAACACCAGCTTGTGCACATAAAGTAGTTCTTCATAAGGGCCAAACTTTCTTCCCACAGGGTACAACAGTACCAACATGTCAGTTGGACAGGGTATACTGTCTGGGTTTATTTCTATTGGTCATTTTATAGAAGGTAAAATATGGCGGGATTAAAGTTTCAGAGCTACTCTGCCAATAATTAAATTTCTACATATGTAAAACTACAACCCCGATTCCAAAAATGTTGGGACAAAGTACAAGTTGTAAATAAAAACAGAATGCAATGATGTGGAAGTTTCAAAATTCCATATTTTATTCAGAATAGAACATAGATGACATATCAAATGGTTTTTTTTTTTTTAAAGATTTTTTTTGGGCTTTTTGCACCTTTATTGGATAGGACAGTGTAGAGACAGGAAATGAGCGGGAGAGAGAGAGAGAATCGGGAAAGGATCGGGAAATGACCTCGGGCCGGAATCGAACCCGGGTCGCCTGCATTCATGGTATGGCGCCTTAACCACCTGAGCCACGACGCCCCCCCATATCAAATGTTTAAACTGAGAAAATGTATCATTTAAAGAGAAAAATTAGGTGATTTTAAATTTCATGACAACAACACATCTCAAAAAAGTTGGGACAAGGCCATGTTTACCACTGTGAGACATCCCCTTTTCTCTTTACAACAGTCTGTAAACGTCTGGGGACTGAGGAGACAAGTTGCTCAAGTTTAGGGATAGGAATGTTAACCCATTCTTGTCTAATGTAGGATTCTAGTTGCTCAACTGTCTTGGGTCTTTTTTGTCGTATCTTCTGTTTTATGATGCGCCAAATGTTTTCTATGGGTGAAAGATCTGGACTGCAGGCTGGCCAGTTCAGTACCCGGACCCTTCTTCTACGCAGCCATGATGCTGTAATTGATGCAGTATGTGGTTTGGCATTGTCATGTTGGAAAATGCAAGGTCTTCCCTGAAAGAGACGTCGTCTGGATGGGAGCATATGTTGCTCTAGAACCTGGATATACCTTTCAGCATTGATGGTGTCTTTCCAGATGTGTAAGCTGCCCATGCCACATGCACTAATGCAACCCCATACCATCAGAGATGCAGGCTTCTGAACTGAGCGCTGATAACAACTTGGGTCGTCCTTCTCCTTTTTAGTCCGAATGACACGGCGTCCCTGATTTCCATAAAGAACTTCAAATTTTGATTCGTCTGACCACAGAACAGTTTTCCACTTTGCCACAGTCCATTTTAAATGAGCCTTGGCCCAGAGAAGACGTCTGCGCTTCTGGATCGTGTTTAGATACGGCTTCTTCTTTGAACTATGGAGTTTTAGCTGGCAACGGCGGATGGCACGGTGAATTGTGTTCACAGATAATGTTCTCTGGAAATATTCCTGAGCCCATTTTGTGATTTCCAATACAGAAGCATGCCTGTATGTGATGCAGTGCCGTCTAAGGGCCCGAAGATCACGGGCACCCAGTATGGTTTTCCGGCCTTGACCCTTACGCACAGAGATTCTTCCAGATTCTCTGAATCTTTTGATGATATTATGCACTGTAGATGATGATATGTTCAAACTCTTTACAATTTTACACTGTTGAACTCCTTTCTGATATTGCTCCACTATTTGTCGGTGCAGAATTAGGGGGATTGGTGATCCTCTTCCCATCTTTACTTCTGAGAGCTGCTGCCACTCCAAGATGCTCTTTTTATACCCAGTCATGTTAATGACCTATTGCCAATTGACCTAATGAGTTGCAATTTGGTCCTCCAGCTGTTCCTTTTTTGTACCTTTAACTTTTCCAGCCTCTTATTGCCCCTGTCCCAACTTTTTTGAGATGTGTTGCTGTCATGAAATTTCAAAATGTCTCACTTTCGACGTTTGATATGTTGTCTATGTTCTGTTGTGAATACAATATCAGTTTTTGAGATTTGTAAATTATTGCATTCCGTTTTTATTTACAATTTGTACTTTGTCCCAACTTTTTTGGAATCGGGGTTGTAATTCAGTCCGAATAGGGCTTAAGGGGATCGGTCTTGGGTACTGGCAGATAGCTAAAGTTTGACTGCTGGTACTGTATCAAATTCGGGGCTCAGTGCATCCCGAGCTTTTCTTGACGAATTCACACATTTCTTATACACGTTGTAATTGTAATAAACAAGATGCTCTTGAGAGTTCAAGTCAAATGAGAGCGTGTTACCTAGAAACCATCAGAAAGTAAACTTGGAGCTTTGGAACACTGGCAGAGGCCAAAGATATTTCAGGAACAAACAAGCAATCAGTATTGAACCTGAGTAAAGCCAAAGGAATCACTGCGATCGACATCAAAAAGCCAATCAAGACCAGCAGCCGCCCAGAAGACGGCTTGTCTATCCCAATAACAGTAAATGGTACATGATTGAGTCCAACATTATCCGGCAAATTGATATTGTCTGTCTGCATGTTAAACTTATGAGTAATGGATGAGGAGGTAAGCCAGTGGCTTAAGGAAAAGATCTCATCTTTTGCAAAGCGGGATGTTATAGTTCAGAACACGGTTCGAATATTCAAAGAAAGATGCAATAAGTTTAGAAGGTACTCTAGGTTTGGTTGTAACCTGGATTATCACGGATTGTGCACGATAGAATATAATACAAGAGAAGAACTGCAGAGTGAGTTCAATGCAAGAATGACCCTGCCATAGCTGTCGCCATCTTCATGACCTTTAGTATGTAAAGGGTAGGTAGTGTCTGGACCACATCCTAGAAGATGAGACATGGGCCAAGGCTTGGACCTTAAAAAAGCAAGTTGTTATTGTAAGCTGCTAAGGAATGCTGGTTAAATATTTAGTTTGTAAGAGCAACCTGTAATAAATTATGTTCTTTGCCCAATGTCTGTGGGTCAGCTGCTGCAGACAGATGCAACCGGGGGTCTGAGATCAGAGCCTGGCAATCTTGATCAGTACGTCTATTCAATGAATAATGTATTTGCATCCACATGTTTATTGAGTTATCTGATTAAAAAGTTTTAAAATATTTGCCAAATTCTCTCGGTACAAGGACGAACGTGGCAGCATGGACAAATAACATCGTGCTGCTGACTTACTTATTCTGTCTTTGTGCATGAAATGCAGGACCCGAGCTGAGCAGCCAGGAATGCAAGACACCTGGGGACATCGTCTCCTATCTAAATAGAAATAACTTACAGCCATTGACATGGGGTTCTGCGGAGTGTTAAAGCTAAGCTCTTAAGTCCTTCTTAAATAAATAACACTGGAGGGTGAGCCTTTAGCCAAAAGATGGTGGAAAGAAAATTCTCAGACAAAATCAAAAACCCAAATCAAGCCAGGTCATTCCTCATCTGAGGTGCAACAAGGCAAAAGGGAACAGAAATGCGTTCAAAATTAAAAAGTAAACAGCAACAGATTGATGAACATTACAGTTCCCACCTCTTAAATCAAACAACTATTTTTTTTTTTTTAACTCTTGTACCCCCCGACGTATATACATCAGCCTGATTTGCACTCGAACACATGAATATAACGGGTAATGTGGTCAATGAAGGCTTCTGGTATTCCATTCGAGTCCATTACCTGCCTTGTTCTACCTGGTTCTAAACAACAAACCATGATCCGTCACTTATGGTCTATAGATTAACAATGAAGGTTCCGTGCAGGTGCTGTCCAGGAACGGGACCACCAGAGATTTTCTTTTGCTGGTGCTATGGGGGTTGGTTGGTTGGTTGGTTTGTTAGTTTGTCCAACTTTAAACAGGATTACGCAAAAACTCCCAGCCCGATTTTCATGGAAATTGGTGGAAAGGTGTACCATAGGGAAAGGAAGAACCCATTAAATTTTGGAGTGGCTCCGACTCACAGGGCAGCCTGACGAATCTAGTTTCACTTTCGCGAACGTTGCAGCATTTGGCCTTGGCGGAGGTCTACGCTCTTCGAGTTCCCTTCTAATTTCGACTTAAACACCGCTGACACGTGTACACACCTACGCAGTAACCACTCTTTGACAGTTACAATGCCATTCTGTGCTAAACACAAGGCGAGATATTAAGCCCATGGAGTATAGATGTAAGGTTCACGAGCCAGCCTACGTAAACACACCTCTGAATATAAAATTTCACACAATTATCCCGCAGACACAGAAGTTTCTGCAAGTTTCAGCCTCGGATTCTAAGATCACAAATTCAGCTGCCAGTTACCAACATCTCGACTAATGAAACAACAGTATTCCATTCCATAGAGCTAAAATTATAATGAATGAGCATCGCATATAGATAACTATATGGAGTCGGAATTTGTGCCTCAACCACCAAACGCATTAAATTTAAAATGGCAACAGAGAAGGAAAAAAAAATTTAAAAATCATGCACTTACTGTTAGACATCTTTATAACAAATCAACGCATTTGTTGATTGAGTCTCCACACGTGGAATTACAAATAAATATTAGTGCTGTCAAAAATGTCGCGTTATTAACGCGTTAACTTGACTCAATTTTAACGGCGATAATTTTTTTATCGCGAGATTAACGCTCTGTGACATGATGCCACGCCCCGCACAGCCAGAGTCCTCTGCCCTCCCCCGAAGAGCCACGGTGCTCGGCTTAGGTTTCATTTTCCCATCGGCGGCTCCAGCTCCACTTTGCAGTGGCTGTGACAAGACGTGTTATGCTCTGCAATAAAAAAAATTAAAAAAAAAACACATTGGTACAACCAGTGTTCGAACTATGCCGATATTTTCAGGGGGTCCCTTTTTTTTCCCTTGGGGGGTGCTTGCGCTTGTCTCAGAGAGCGGATCTCCATCGCGCGCTCACTTCGGATATGCAAATGCTTCCCGTTACACACGATTGCTATGTCAATAAACATCATTTTGCCAATATTTAGAGACCCCCTCCACATTTCCCAAATCATGTTTTCAAGGGATCTCATGTCTGTTTCAGGGGATCTCGGATCCCCCGTGTACCCCCGTAGTTCGAACGGTGAGCAAGCCCATTCACTTTTTTATGCTGATAAAAGAATTTACAATGGTTTTTCATGTGACAAAAATGTGCGATTAAATTGCGATTAATCGCGAGTTAACTATGACAGTCGCGACATTAATCGCGATTAAATATTTTAATCGCTTGACAGCACTAATAAATATATATTATAAATATAAATAAAAGGATGTGAAAGGTCAAATGTTCGACGGGTGCTACGCCCACTGGCTGAATCAGCTCACCTGTGTTGGATTTGCTTTTCAATCAAAAAATACCGTATTTTCTGGACTATAAGCCGCTACTTTTTTCCTAGGTTTTGAACCATGCGGCTTATACAAAGGTGCGGCTATTCTGTGGATTTTTCTTCCACCGCTAGGGGCGCTCTAACCGGAAGTAGAATCAAAAATAAGATAGACGAAAAATCAATGCAAAGAAGAATTAGCAGATCTTTAGCAGATAGAACACGCACGACAAATTACTAACTGGTAATTATTTTCAAATCCAGCGAAGATGATTAAAGTGACTTGTGGTTTCAAACACAGGAGAAATGAAGGTAAATAAATACCGGTTATTTTCTCTTGGTTCTGTTCCGTTTTAATCAGCAAAGTTGCTGCCGTGTTAAAAGGCACTGTTCGGAAAGAATCTGTTCAGGTACATACATGTACATTTACAGTACAAAATCGTTCTGTACATGCAGTAAATATCTAATTTTTCAACATAGATATCTGCGGCTTATAGCCCGGTGCGGCTTGTATATCTTTTTTTTAAATTTTTTTTAAAAATAGAGCGGATGCGGCTTATATACAGGTGCACTCTATAGTCCAGAAAATACGGTAATCTGTTTGTTTTATTAATGCATTTATTTATTTTTCAAAATACAATTTCTAGTTTTTCACCTGTTCAAAATTAAAAATAAACCAGAAACATTTCTTGGTGGTGCTTTGGGTATCCTTAGGGGTCGCTTTGGGTATCCTAGGGGTCGCTGCAGCATCCCCAAGCCCCGCCCATGACAAGGTCATACATATTCACACTCATTCAACGTTCCAGAGAGAGAGAGAGAGAGAGAGAGAGAGAGAGAGAGAGAGAGACAAGTGGCAGGGCTTTAAAGGGGAAGGATCACGTTTGGTGCATATGCTCTGCATTTACTTCTTACGTTTCTGCTACCAATTAAGCCCACATTCGGCCTACGCCTTTGTCATTTAATAACAATAATCCATTTAGACATTTCGACTTAACATCAGTTGTGCTCTCTGTTTGATGGGAAAACCTTTTGGGACACTTCTGCGGGACTAAAAAACTAACAAACATTTAAAAAAAAAATCTTGCTCTAGGAACACTTTCTATCATAAAATCAAAAATACACAAACGGGCTAACATTGGTAAGGTTGCAACAGGACAGCTGCGAGTGAGTTTATGAAAAACTAGGGAGTACCTAATCTGTCCATTCTATCTCTTCGATCCCTCAAGAGGAAGCAGCACTTGGTAATTTTCTCCCAGATTTGAAAACTGAGCAGAAGTTTGAGGTCAAGGGTTCTCAGGCTGGCAGATGATGACAATAGAGCAGCCTGAGCTTCACGCAGAAAAAGAGAGAAGTGTCTGATCAGTGGTCTGGTTCCATTCGGGTCACAAGTTTAAACCAAATGCTATGGATCACAGATGCACCGAGTTCTCGGGCACAGCTCAGTGCTCAACCTTTACAGAAACTGATACAGAATTAGTCTCCGTATGTGTACTGTTCTTTATCTTAAACAGGCAACCCAGGCGCCAAAACCTACAAGCAGAATGTCTGAGTCAAAGAAAAGAAATCTACGGTTTACTTGAGTGTAATTAGCTATGCGAACTATAATTAGCCCTACAGGCTACCTCGGTATAGTTCTCTTCAATTACAACACATCACTAAATGTTTTTTCCATGAGACAGCTCCTTATCATACCTTTCACAGAGACACACATGACTAAAAATACAAACACGCACAAGCTTCGAGAATCTTTCTGCCAAAAAGACTAGCATTCACCCAGCTTAGTTACATAAACTCAAAATGTGGACCTGAACCACCCCTCAACCTTTATATTCCCGAGGTCCAACAGAGTTCACCAACTCTGGCTTTAGAACAGCATACCTTCCATTGCTCTCTGGGTCACGCTCTGAACCGAATACACATGACCAGTCCACCCTCAGGGTTGAACAAAAGGCACAGATCCTCAAATGGCCCCACATCTGCTCGGAGACCAGTACACAGCACAAATCAACTCTGACCGCAGTTTCTATTCATCCATGTCAGGCCTGAGACTAGGCAGGAGGACACCCAGGCAGCTTATTTACAGATGAGTGCTTCCGTAACCTCCACCTTCCTACTTCCTAACACTGCAGAGACCTGGTCAGTGTCACTGGCTGCACTAAACACTGACCCTCTTCAGTCCCGGTCAAGGCGTTTACTGACCTCCGGTTCCCGCACACCAGGATTGGTACGAATGTGGTCAGAACCATTTTATCTCTCAAGACAAAACATTTCCCTGCAAAAAAAAGGAGGGAAGCAGCCCACCTACGGCAAGAATCCAAACCACTTAACCATCCAGCTGAGAAGCCATGAAAACAAAAGTACACTAAAACTGCTTCCAATTATCTATGCCAATTACAGAAATTCGACATGACTTTAGAAACAGTGGTCGACTCACGCTTAAATTTCTGTCCCAGATCTGAATGGTGCCGTCCTGGCAGCCTGCAGCGATCAGTTTGCCATCTCGACTGTAGGTGCAGCAAGTAGGGGTGACTCTCTTGCCCTGCATCGATCGAGGCTTGAATACGGACTTGTGCTTCTTTTCATTGTTCAAGTCCCAGGTCCGAACAGTCCTAATAAAAACAGAGGCCAAAGCACAAGTCACAAAATGGGAAATTTTTTCAGTGTTTAGTGGACATTAAAAGAAAGAAAAAAAAAAAACAACACTGGAAAATGCTTGTTTGGCCAAATTCAACAGCTGTATGCGTGCATCTACTATCGGGTGGAGGCTATTAGTGCTGGATGCTCAAAACCGAGCTACTGTGAGCCCTTTGCCGAGTTCTCAGCCCGTATTGCTGAAATATTCCATCAACAAAGAGGGATCATAAAAGAAGAGAGGGGAGTAAGGGAACACAGGGGTACGGTAGATCAGCATTACAGGCATATTCGGAGGTTCCATGAAATTCCAATTTTCTTCCCTACAGCTGTTGAACACATTAGAGATGTTAGGGGAGGACAGGAAAAAAAAAAAAAAAAAAACACGTGCGCGCGCGCACACACACAACAGACACATGTACATCTTTTCCATTGGAGAATTTAAGGGAACAAAAAACAAAAAAGTGAAACGAAATGCAATGCAATTACCAGATACTAAAGGTTGCGTTTTAGTGCAGGATGCTGACACACCTGATTCACCTGGCTAATACAGCCGCCAAAATGCAACCAAGGAAAAAAAAGCATTCAAAAAAAAGAAGAGTCGTACCAGTTGGGTTCTATTTAGGTCAGATCACTGGAGAGTATGCATACTGACAGGATGAACAGGGGAAACAGATACAGCGAAGGCAGATGGAAAGACAGAACATAGTAAAATGGATCATAGCTGTCTTTCAAGAGTCAAAAGCAGGCTGTTACAGCTGTCTGCCGCCAACGTCTTTTTACCTTGGTTACAAAGGCAAACACCGCTTCGTGATGTCATGGTCTGCTGACAGAAGTGAAGACCTTAGAATTGTTCAAAAAGACCTCCTCACCACTGACTTCAAACCACTCAGACTGGGAGCTTATGCAAGAAAGAGGAGATGCATCATCAGAGGGAAAGGGCTGATGGTAAGAGGTCATGGTGAGTCAACCCATTCAAAGATGAGCAAATGGGATGAGCAGGCTAAGCGTGTCCGAGTACTTCTCCATGCCACTGTCTGCTATAACTAGCCATGACTCCTGATGTCAGAGGGTCCTGAATGCACAACGAACGATAGCTACGATAGAGGCCACGACTGGATTCCAACACATCTAGTCAAGTCAAGTCTGTTTGTATCGCGCTTTTAACAATAGACATTGTCCCAAAGCAGCTTTACAGAATCTGAACGGCCCAAGACATGAGCCAATTTTATCCCTAATCTATCCCCAATGAGCAAGCCTGTGGCGACGGTGGCAAGGAAAAACTCCCTCAGACGACACGAGGAAGAAACCTCGAGAGGAACCAGACTCAAGAGGGAACCCATCCTCATTTGGGCAACAACAGACAACATCTACATAGTCATAGTAAACAAAGGAAACAAAAACGTCCAAAAGCTTGTCTGAGGATGGCAGGGAATTCATCACGTAACAGGACATTTATTGTGGCCTGTAAAAACAAATTAACTATGCAAACAGCAAATAAAAAAAATAAATAAATAAACAGCAACAAATTCAGACATGCGACAGCAATACCCTTTTGTTAGTAGCCCAACAGAACTGTAAAAAATGGGTCAAGGATGGCAAAATCACTGGATCAATGAGCCTCAATCCTAGACAGTAGCAATGATTCAGTCGTTTGTCAATGGCAGTAATCGCTGACTCTAACTGGAACAGATGGCTCCACCTGTCTCATCGGAGTTGCTTCGGTGTTGTTTACATAGGATCCTCCTGCCCACATCACCCATCCGAGCCAGTAACACAACCTTTCCTCGAGAACAAAAGGAACAACTGAGAAGTGTTCAGTGGCATCCTGGTTTCCTTGACAAAATAGAAAAACTTTACCTCGACAGGACCAGAGACTCAGATTGCTTTGCAGGTCAAGGGGCCCACAGGGCCCCTCCTGGGAAAAAACAGGGGTCCATTTCTACAATGGGGGGCCCAGTGATTATCCTTCAGTTGAAGCGAACCTAGTGAGCGAAGCGAGCCCAATGTACAGCTGGGGCAGCCCAGGGGCTGTTTTTTTCTTCTCAATTCTGTTTTTTTTTTTTTTTTGGTATTAGAAGCCATATGAAGCAATGTAGATGACAAAAATCAATACTTCAACCAAATATATTGAGATATTGTTTAATCAGTGGCAATATTTTGGAATTCAACCACAGGTCACTATATATCACATCTATATTATCTCCTCCTTGTAAATTATAACTTATTTTATTAACTTGTTTTCAGTTTGGTGTAGGTCTATAGTAGTAGTAGTCATCACCAGTGGTGGTAGTAGTAGTAGTAGTAGTGGTGGTTGCTGTTGTAGTAGTTGATGTTGCAGTAGTAGTTGTTGTAAATCTAGTATGACTGACTACCTTGGGTATCAGGGGTATCAGTTTTTTCAGGTGAATGTACTCTCTTTCTGCCGAAGAATGACAAAATAGATGTATTTTTCTTTTTTTCTTATCCATGTTTTCTTGTCTCTTTCGAATATTCGTACATAGACCGTAAGACGCCACCTAGCGAAAGACTTGGATCAGGTTTTACTCGCTTGGGACGCTACAAACGGGGCGGTGTAAATACACGAACGGGTCCGACATATATTCAATATGGCGGCGGTCAAAACAAATTCATCCGATGCTGAAATCTGCTGAATATCCAGATAATTATGTTGGAAGTTGCATATTTGTGCAAGATTTTCGATATTGAGACCATGAAGTCAAGTAATGTCAGTCCCCCCAGGATTTCACGGGCCTTTTTTGTGATTGTTGTGGGCTAAAATGTCTGATGTTGCTGAGGTTTTCCAAAAAATTGCGATGAAAGTTGCGGTGTTTTTTAGGTTTTTGTTGCGATTACATTGCAGGAGGAAGTGAAAGTTGCGAGGAATTGTTGCGATTTTCTCTTTTTGTGATTAAAATTGAGTGATATGTTAAATATTAAGTTATTACTGAAAAACTATTGATTAAAAAAACAGACACTGAGAAATGGTCCTATAAACAACTTTACCAATATAAAAGATTACCAGGACTACAAAAATGCAGAAAAATAGGCTTTACTTATCCAAATGCACCTGTTGGTTCAAAAGTTAAAGTGCAGAGAACCTCACAGCACAACATGAAGTTACCTTAAAATATAATATAAATGCCTCAGCTTTCATGTAAGAAAAAAAAACTATTAATGCTAGTACTGTGTGCAGGCAGTCTCTCCTGAAGACTAAATTAAACGATAATTATAAACTAATAAAATAAATGGCTCAGGCTTCATAGAAGAAAAAAAACAATTTGAACAGAATCTCACAGTATGATGCTGAAGCTGCCTAAACAATGGAAAATAAAATACCATTTTGGCAAAAATGTTGGCATCCATTAATTTCTTGTATTAAGTAAAAAAATAAAGTGCGCACAGTCCTTCACTGTAAACATAACACACTTTCAGTAACAGAATTTAAGCCTATATAAACACTGACTCACACATGCTGCTTCTCTTGAACAGAAACATGGAAGTAAGCAGTGTTGCCAGATACTGCTAACGTTTTCCAGCCCAAAATATGTTTAAAACCTGACAAAATGCACTTGAAACCCCCCAACTGAGCGGGAAACCGCCCAATCTGGCAACACTGGAAGTATGGCGGAAGGTAGTTTGTCAACGTCACCTCAAGACGACGCCAACGATTGGTCAAATTTGCGGGAAAGTTGCGGTGATTGGATATAATTGCAACACCGCCCTGAATTCGCGGGGATTGGTTGAATTTGCGTTGAAGTTGCAAATTGCAACGTCGCGAAATCCTGGAGGGTCTGTAATACGCCACGAAATGTTCCAAATAGGGTATAAAATGCTCGTGTCCATATTGGCCCCTGCCCCTCTCGACAATGCGTTCATTATTCGAAGTAGTGCGTCTTAAGGCCAATTTATGCTGACAACGCAGTCCTCACAGATGGCGTCGCAGATGGCGTCGCAGATGGCGTCACAGATGGCGTCTGCGAAGCCCCCTCCTTCGCAGACGCTCTGCGCGCACCTCCCAAAAATTGTGACCACCGCAGAAGCCTCGCAGACAGCGTCGCAGACAAGAGGGCTCTGATTGGTCAACTCTACATCCGCTGTACACGCACTTCCGCTTCCCTACTTTCCCGGTTTGGTTTGTTTTCACTACCGCCATTTTTAAAAACACGAGCGAAGATGGAGCAGCACGAAGAGCGGTTGATCGAGGAAGTGAGGAAGTACGTACATCTATACGACTCCAGTTCTAGTCATTATAAGTAACCAGAGGATAAACACTCCACTAACCACACCCACCAACTACTCCTAGCGATTTCGCGACTTCGCGCCCCCTTGCGTTGTGGCGGTGAATAACATCGCGCACGCCTATTACTCCCCGCTCAACGATAAATTACAACTGTCTGCGAAAAGCTATCTGCGAAAGCCTTGTCGCAAGAGCATGCAGAGGCCCTTAGACGCGGGCGCGCCAACAATCTGAGTCTCTGCAGGACGAGAGATACAGTGGCCTTAGGGTCCTGGCTGTCTCTCAGCTCTCAGGAGGGTTTGTATACTAAATTGCAAATGAAGTGCTCTTATAATTCTTTAGATCACAAAATGGAAGTGAAGCCTGTTTATCCAAACTGGTTTTTGTTCCTCCTCTTTATTTTTTAATGTGTTAATTTCACCCACACCGAGGACGGAATGCCTTAAAAGACGGTAGCAATACAATCGCAGTCATGCGTGAGCAGTTTACGACCCAAGACATCCTTTCACACATAAACCCAGAACTATAAGCTGGGTAAAGACACCCCCCCACACACACACTCCTTCACCTTTCTCCACTTGTACAGATGCTATCTTGTCGAAGGCTGGCGTTTCTGCCTGGGATACACAAGTGGTTGGAAAAATTCCCCAGATGGATGGATGGATAAGGATGTCAGTATAAAATAGCGGCTGAACAAAGCAGAAGATTGGCCTGAATGGGATGGAGTGTTGAGGCCCTAGGAGGTTGACGATGTATTGTCACCCTGTTGATTATGAAGAGAAGCTCGCCTTGTTGTATTCTCGGTCCAAAGCGAGAGAAGAGGACGGGGGAAGAAATAAGGCTGGGGTGGACAGTAGGGAGTCCTCTTAACAAGAAAGCCCTTCATCGGAGGACAGACTGTTAACAAGGTTTTACAACAAGAGCTTGTTAAAGACTTGTATTAAACCTGGACACACACCATCAATCGTTCTTTTTAGTGGGGTTTCCCAAGTGGTGAATATTAACGTCCAATCAGGTGCTGAAGAACGGGACACGTCCGTTAGAATATCTATGAGGTGGAGGAGTGGGGTTCACAAGAAGTCATAAAAACTGAAAAGTCGGAATGGTATGCGTGTTACTTGACAAGGGCATGGAACACTTCATCTGTAAAGAGGAGTACAGCTTCAGACTCACTGGACTGTAGATGAACCTGACATGTCTCCCATCCAATGCCCCAACATGTTTCTGGAAGGTAGAGCTTAGATTAGTGAAAGGCCCAAATTGGGCCCTGGTAAGGTGCAGGAGCAAAGAGTTACGTATAGAAAAATGGGGTACATATTGTGGTGACAACTCTGGTATGCAAAAAATGAAAAGATATAAAAGTTGTCCCAGAGTGTCGAAGAGGGTCATCTTACAACAAATGAGTAAAGTGAATCTAAAGAGGCAAGCCAGGCATAGCAGAAAGAGACATTTATCTACAACCTGAAAGGTTTATGGAACGGTATTTCAGCTGAATCCTGTTTTTCACCCTCTCGCTGCCAGTTTAGACACCTTTGGATTCAACAGTGTGAAACACCAAATAAGAAGCAACTTTTTTCAATATAGTGGAATGCCAGCAGGAACACGTGGTGCACCACCACTAAAGGCTCGGATAGATCTTTGTCCTGGGCCAGATCCCGACACCAACATCCAACATGATATTCAGGGAATCTGCAGCAACTTTTCTACAGCAGAAGATTCTGAAGTCGATGTTACAGATGTGAACTATAGAGAAGAAACTGGCTCCCAGAAGTCAGTCCAAAAAATATCAGATTTTACAGCTTGCCTGCAGCATACTGTGGGTGATAAAAGCTACCTCATGAAAGTAAAAGGCTGAATAAACCCAACTGGAAGTTAAACTTTCAGAGCTGCACTTTAAACTTATTGAAAGCACACCAACAGGTATGTAGCATTTGTTTCAATGCAATTCTGAATTAATTTAATTTAAAGGGCATATTCTGGATCAATTTAGGGGTTTTTTTAAATATGAAAAGTATGTCCCTTTACACACTCATCCAGAAGGGTAATTTTGCACAAGGCCATGTCTACAGCAGAAAAAAATAAAATAACAAAACGTGTCTGGAAAAATCCCAAGGGAGTCTGGAGCCAGATTCGTGACGTTACCTGCGGAAGCGTCAGCAGGCTGCGAGAGCTTTGCACGGTTTCAGTGCACAGCCTGTGTAGACCAAGCGCTCCCATTTCTCTCTCATTGTCCGGTCTTTTGGGAAACGATGAGTACTAATCCCATCAAGATTGGTGTTGCTACACCCTCCTACGATACATCTGTTAACCATTTTAATAATTACGCGATAACGTTGAAGAAATTTGCAGAAAACCACCAGGTCGTTTTCTCATAAACAAACCAGCGCTGATGTAGGATTCAGATAGCCTGGCAAGCCAGACTAAATGTGAATATTTAGTCTGGCCTCGCTCGTAGACATTTCCGAAGGGTGTGGGTAGGAACAACCCATTGTCTTTCAAACTGTCTCTGTGCGTATAGGCCAACGCTCCAACCAATCAGCGCAACAGTGACTGTGACGTAGTCAGAGCGACAGAAAGCAGTGGGGGAGACCTTGAAATAAATAATTTTTCAAAATGCGTATTAATTAATAAACAGGTTCTAGATATTAAGTAGTTTGAAGATAATGACCACAAGTTTGGAGTCTGTACCACATACTTAACATACACTCTTATTTTTTTTCCAAGTGTTTTTCAAGGGTTTGCTTAAACTGTTTGAGAGTTTTTATTTAGTGGTGTTTGGTGAAATAATTTCCCTTAAATTTAAAATAACGGGAAAATAAGAAACAATCAAAAAGTAATGTTTCAAAGCTGTTTATTAATTCTTCGTACTGCACAAACTAGCCCCATCCTTTTGGCTACGAGCGGAGCCAGCTGGTAGATCAGACTTTTGCCATAGCCGGTCAGCAAAACAGCGAAAACGTCCTTCTTGAAAAGGAATGAGCGGAGAGCCTCTTCCTGCTCATGTTTCAATGAAAACTCCAAGTCTAATTCTTCTAAAACTGATTCCAAAGCGGAGTCAAACGCGCGCTGTTCACTAGCGGTAGCCATCTTTCCTGTTGCGCTTTCTCCAGCGTCGCACAGCCTTGTCGTCACTCCTGCAAAAGCCCGACCAAAGAATCCAAACAAAAACCTTGCACTGTGATTGGCGGGCACGATTTGATGCCCGGGGTGTTTTGTTGATATGGTGCGAGGCTAGACCCACTCGTAGGCAAAAATATTTTTGGCCGCTAGGCGGGTGGGTCTAGTTTACTAGGCTAGGATTCAGAAGGAGGCGTCTCGCGCGTGACGTCACGAAAATCAATGTTTCCCGGAAAATCCAAATGCCGAGTTTTTTCAGAGTTGGACCAATTCACCTCAAATGGCTTGATTTCAACTGAATTTTTCTGGCATTGCGCAAGGTAAAAAAAATTGCAGAGAATGCAGAATGTTACAGATATTTGATAAAAGTTTAATAATAGGAGAATTACATTGATCTTGCTCCTGAATTTACCCGTGATATGCACTTTAAACATCGTAAGCCAAAATTTCTGAAAGGTGCATGTCCTAATACTCACAAACATGTTCATGACAATCAGATTTGAGTATATTTAATATCATGAGAGTAAAATTTTTGTTTTTGGGGGAGGAAAAAAAAAAAAAAAAGGACGAACGTGTGATACCAAAGAGAATTCCTTTCCATGTTTTCAAGCTACAGCATCCTACAAAGCAATTCGATGAAATTTGAATGTTATAAAGGACACAGAACATAGTTCTTCACCACACAACTTCACAGGAAACTCCATCGCGATTTAACAGGACGTGACGAGACGAGGCACTTGGTGTCCTGGGACTGGCCTGGAAAAAGTGTTACTATGGGTGTTGCCCTGCTGGGAAGAGCTGTGGTGCAATACCAGTGGTCAGGGAATACTTATACATTAGCATACGGTACCTTGTATCTTCAACCCACAGCCAATTGGACGAACCAGACATGCTTCACTGAGCTGAGTGGTGGATACAACCACTGACGATCCCTTCCCATGTTTAACACCAAGTATTGCTGTTATATTCTTTCTGAGATGCCCATAGTCTGGACGAGTGAGAGTGAGGGCAGGGGCATGAAATACAAGGGTACACGAGTTTATCACAGAACTCCCCCAGATATATGTGCCACCCCTGTGGTGCTGAACCAACGCCCAGCCAGGAAGCGCGAACATCTGCAGCTGCTTTGGCTTAAAATTTCTCAGCATTTTTGCACCTCTTCAACAGCCAGCAACACCAGTAACAATGTGGTACAGGACAATTTCCAGAATGGAAGGAAAACTGGAAGAAATTGGCTTCATATGTGGAACTGTAGGCCACACTGTAAACATTTGCCAGCTAGATCCGGGACATAGAGAACCTAAACCTTTCCATAAATATATGTATATGCTACTCTTGAGGAAATTGATGAATTGTTTTGATAAATTTGGGTGCTTTTTGTTTGTGAATGTGTCGATATCATAAAAAGAACATCACATGTTGGCTTGAAGATCTGAAGTTTATCTTCTTGTGTTGAAAAACTTGTACGTTTCATATGAAATACATCATGGATCTGAGTAACATATTTAAATAATATTAGCTGGTGTTGAGTGGTATACCAGATACGTTCCATTCAGCTAGCATGATACTGAATGAGTCGAAAACGAGTAGCTGAATGGAATATATCCAATATACCATGAAAAAAAGCCAGCCAATGTTATTATTATTCATACACATTCCTTTCGGGTGTTCAACGCATCTTTCTCTTTCAAAATTCTCTCAAAATCTGTATTTAACGACGCAAACCTGGCGGCCATGTCTGTTTACAAATTGTCCCAGTCGCTCGTGAGTGCATAAGTGACGTCATGTTGTCTTAGTCCGGGAGCCAAAGGCCCAAATTTGGCTGAACCTGGCTTCGTCGGTTAAAGTTTTTTTTTTTGCTGTTTGTTGTTGTCCAAGGTCTACTCATTAAGATAAGAGAGGGTGCCCGGTGATATCCCTTGGGCAATTCCGGATATTGGCCCTTTATTGTTGGATGTGCTGCAGTCATAGCCTAAATTCTGACATTTTGACATTCTTCACTTTATGTTCACCAAAGTCTATATATCATACTTATTTTTGTGTTTGTTAACATAATAGGATGAGTTTAAGGCCTGGGGGTGGGGTTCCAGCCATGGTTGGGGGTGTGGCCATGCAATTGGGGGCGGGGCTTATACCAAAAAGCCCTTTATTACTCTATTACTTTGGTTGTTAATGCGAGCCTTAAATTATTAGGCATACACTCCATTGTCATCCTTGTGTTTACTTCTGCAGGGGCATATGAGGGACACAATTAGCTAATTCAAGCCAACTTGTGTAGCTATCTTGCTAACTCTGTCAATCACACTGCCCCCAAAAGATCACAGCACGCATAAGCTAAGCAGAGAAACTATTTGACTGTAATCATGAAAGAGCAGTGACGTACTCACTGCTCACCAGTGAACTAGACCCATAGTTTCACAACACTGGCTAGCACACCCAACTCTCACCTAGTAAATGCTAGTCACTGATTTTTTTAAGCTAATACATTAAGCTAATAGATTGCTTACTTTAACGATATTGACTGTTGAAATAGTAATGTCCCTGGTTCCCTAGTAAAATTCAGGGCATTGTCCCCGATTATCATCTCAAAAGTCTGTTAACCTTACCCTCACCCCCACTCCAAACCACACTGCTTGTGGACTGAGAGTCATGTGCACTAGCCAGTCCACTGACTAGCACGACTTTTAAAACGTTGGGCAGAAAGGTTTCCTTAAGCTAATACATTAAGCTAATAGATTGCTTATTTTTACGATATTGACTGTTGAAATAGTAATGTTCCTGGTTCCCTAATAAAATTCAGGGCATTGTCCCCGATTCACCCCCACTCCAAACCACACTGCTCTTCCACTGACTAGCACGACTTTTAAAACGTTGGGGAGTAAGGTTTACTTAACATTCTCCTCTGTACTAGCTGGCATCCAGTACATAAGCATATTTTTACAGACACTAAGCAATGGCAAAGGGTTTAGAGGGTTTTTTTTTTCATCTGAACTCTTAGTTCTTTCCTTAAATAGTTTTTGTGTTTTGTGTGTGTGTTTGCATACTGTATGTAATTATTTTACATAATTATTGCTCATTAGTGTGTGTGCATGTGTATGTGTGTGCGTGTGCATGCATGCATGCACGTACATGCTTTATGTACTGTAGTTCTTGTATCAAAATTGTTAATTTTGCAAATTTATGAAAGGGTCAATTACACGTTTGACTAATTTGAATGACAGTAAAGCGTGAATACTGTACAGCCAATTTGGTTAATTGAAAATCAGTATCTTTTGCTATTCTTGTGTGTGCGTGCGCATGCTGTATATGCCATTTTGCATGCTTGATATATTGCATACTGTAGTTTTACATAGTGGATCACTGGTGTGAGTGTATATGCATGCTGTATATAGTTCTACTGCATGCTGTATATAGTTCTTTTACATAGTGGATCACTGGTGTGAATGTATATGCATGCTGTATATATTTCTATTTCATGCTGTATATACAGTAGTTCTTTTACATAGTGGATCACTGGTGTGAGTGTATGCATGCTGTATATAGTTCTATTGCATGCTGTAGTTCTTTTACATAGTGGATCACTGGTGTGAGTGTATACATGCTGTATATAGTTCGTTTACATAGTGGATCATTGGTGTGAGTGTATGCATGCTGTATATAGTTCTTTTACATAGTTATTGGTCATTAGTGTGTGTGTGTGTGTGTGTGTGCATGCTGTATATAGTTCTTTTGCATGCTGTATAGTTCTTACATAGATATTGATCATTATTTTGTATTAACTGTAGAGTTTATGTAATACTTGTATAAAAATCGCTAATTTGGAAAAGTTATGAAAGGGTTAATTAATCCACATTTGATGTATTTGAATGACAAATATAGAGAAAAATGTGAATACCTATCAGATACAGCCAACTTGGTGCATTTAATATCAGTATTTACACTGATATTATTTTTTTTGTATTTTCTTCCATTATTTGGGCATATAGGGCATTAAAGGGTTAATATATTAAATTGCCCAAGGGATATCACCGGGCACCCTCTTAAATCTTGAAGAGCTACCTCAAATCTATAAGATAAAGCAAAAAAAAAAAAAAACTTTAACCAAAAATTCCGGGTCCGACCCCATGGCTCCCGGACTATCTTGACAACCATGCAATATCGTAAACCGCTAACAATATTGCATGCTATCAAACCAAATGAATGAAACCTGCTAAAAGGGAATAGAACACGTGTTTTTATTCCATCAAAAAAAGTGTCGTGTGTATAATATTTCCCGATATTTCACTCCGATGAGGTCACTCCCAGTGTTTTCCCGCTGACTAGACGCGTGTTATCAAAATGGCGAACCGGTTCAAAATTAAAATTCTTTTGTTTAACTTGCGTATATTTTGTGTGTGGAATGTGGCCATATAAAGAACATTACATGGTTGCGTGAAGATATGAAGTTTATCTTCACGCTTTGAAAACATTTTCACTCGTGAATATGTTATCAACTTCATATCTTCACGCAACTGTATAATATCCTCTCTCACACATATATATATATAATTTTTTCCCCTTCCCAGTATTATACAGCATAAAACCAGATTGCTGATTATTGATCAGTCTCTGGGGTTGCTTTTTATGCTTCATCACCAAGCAAGCAGAAGAACACTCACACGTCCATATTCTATAATGACATCTGCATACATGTCAACTTATACGGAATGTCCGTATTTTATACGGATTTGATTCAATAAACGTAGTATACGGGCATATAAATAAAGTTATACGGATTCTTTAAAAAAACTTCAATATTTATTTAGAGCTATAATCAATTCCCACGATGATAAAAGAGCGCATAACATTTACAAACGTACTGTACACCACAGACAGCCAGTAAAGAATCTTATGAAATCGCGCGTTATCTTGTGGTAGCGAGACTTCCTTCCACTTTTGATCATGCGCACACCGTATTGCGAGAATCCCGCCAACCGTGAAGTCATAGACATATAAACAGACGCCGCCTTCTGCGTAGAATCATACGTCATCCTCGCCGCCATATTGGATGTGGCAAAGTGGAGATCAGGCATGAAAATGGGTCAGGGGTTGAAAAGGTGAGAAGGGTGCGCACGCGCGGGGGTGGGGTATTGTCGGGCGACGGGCGTTGGTGGTGCGGAGGAAATACTTCCGGTACACTGATGTATCGCAGTTTGGACGTGAGCAATCAAAGCATGGCTGCCCTTGTTTGCATAATTTATGTCCTTGTGGCAGAGGACACACCTGGCCAATCCCTCTGTCAATTTTCTTAAAGAAATCCCCAACATGAAAGGACACCTCTTGTCCCTTCAGATACCTTGCCCTCCAGCTTAAGCCAGGCCCACTTCCAGCTGCATTTAATGCCTGCATCCAGCTTAACAGCTGCAGCGTCCTCTTCCCCTAACATGCTCATTCTAAGGATAATGTTTGTATTAGTGCAAGTGGTACATCAGCATCAACTGTAAACCACTCTCTACTGTTAGTCCGTGACCTAGAGGGGTTGGTCGTTACCGAAAAAGTGGCAAAGGCTACCATACCTTTTCTGAAAGCTTGGAGTCTCAGCTTTTCAATGATGTATGACGGCCATCTGACAGGAGTAGCTGTTTTGAGTTATCACACATAATGTAAACTAAGGTTGAGAAAATATTGTATATAAATCAAGCAGAACACTGATATTGCCAAAATCTATATTGGACATATTGGAATATTTTATTTTGTTATGTTTGCCGTCCGGTGGTGTAGTGGTTAGCGCTGTCGCCTCACAGCAAGAAGGTCCTGGGTTCGAGCCCCGGGGCCGGCGAGGGCCTTTCTGTGCAGAGTTTGCATGTTCTCCCCGTGTCCGCGTGGGTTTCCTCCCTCCGGGTGCTCCGGTTTCCCCCACAGTCCAAAGACATGCAGGTTAGGTTAACTGGTAACTCTAAATTGACCGTAGGTGTGAATGTGAGTGTGAATGGTTGTCTGTGTCTATGTGTCAGCCCTGTGATGACCTGGCGACTTGTCCAGGGTGTACCCCGCCTTTCGCCCGTAGTCAGCTGGGATAGGCTCCAGCTTGCCTGCGACCCTGTAGAACAGGATAAAGCGGCTAGAGATAATGAGATGAGATGTTTGCCGTCATTTTAAAAGGGGAGACTCTGAGCTTTCATTTAAATCCTTTTGTGAGCATTTTAGATGAGTACAGCCAACCCTGGAGCTCTTCAAACTTTTAATCACACACATTTTCCTTCCATTTCCGCCTAAGTCATCCTTTGTCTTTTAATTCTGTGGCACCAGAAAAACAAAATCCAAACACTGAAATACTGGCATGACCCTGAGGATTCAGAAAACGTACCATTTACCCATATTATCTGATTTGGAGGGGGGATTTTCAGTCTGATAACAGACATGGCGTTTTTTCAAAGACAAAACAGTAGTGTACGATTCTAATTTGTTGACATGTCGAGTTGAAAGTCTGAGGTAAAACATTTTTAGAAAAAGCTGTTATTCGGCATTTTGAGATATTTCAAAGGGTCCTTAATACATGTCCACCACATATAATTCATATCAGGTCCCAACTTTCATGGAATTTACATTACAAAATGAATACAGTGTTCTGCTTGATTTATATGCAATATTTTCTCAACCTTAGTTTACATTATGTGTGATAACTCAAAACTGCTACTCTTGTCAGATGGCCATCATACATCACTGAAAAGCTGAGAATCCAAGCTTTCAGAAAAGGTATGGTAGCCTTTGCCACTTTTTCGGTAACTGTTTCCATATTTTGAGGCCCTGGCTCACGGTCTATTGCCGCTTTTCCACTACAAACGCGGCTGAGTCGGGCTGAGCCGTGCTGTGCTGAGTCGAGCTGAGCGGGGCTGCTGGAGTTGCATTTCGACTACAACCGCGCTGAACCGTGCTGGCTGGAAGTGGGTGGACACATTGGGTGGAGTTAGCGAAAGTGGGTGGACGTCACGTGATGTCGTTAAGCAGCGCAAACAGTGACATCAGTGATCTTTTAAGCGGTAGTCTCACGACCCGAATAGTAAACAATAAACATGGAGGACATGGAGTCGTTAGTGTTGCTGGTCTTGGTGCTGTGGCTTGTTGTCACCGACAACGCCAACAGATACTGGCAAGAGCGTATAGATGAGGCGAGGCGCATAAGGCTTCAGAAATTCTCGTAATTCGTAATTATTCTCCTTCCGGGTTTGCGGTGTTTACAGATCCCAGTGCGCTCGCGGGGCGTGTGTGGGCATGTGAGGACACTCCTCCTCACCAATCAGTGCACAGGGGAGTGTCTGCTCACGCCCCCAGCCTCACTCGGCTCGGTTTGGCTCGCTTCAGCCCCACTCCAAAACGGTGCGAGTTTTAGGGGCTAAGCAGGGCTGGAGCGAGCCGAGTCGTGCTGTTTTTTGGTAGTCGAAACGCGAGCCGTGTCGGGCTGAAGTGAGCTGAAGCGAGCTGAAAAAGGGTAGTGGAAAAGGGCCATAATTTCGCGCTGAAAAAAAATTGACGCCCCGTCTTGTCAATGGATGGAGCCCGGGCAGTAAATGCGAGATGCCCGCTTTCGCTATTTTAGATGGCTCAAAACCATTACGTTTTAATGAATCAATAAATAACAGTGTAAAACAGTGGAGTGTAAAAAAGACCAGAGTTCACAAGTTTTTATTTTGTCACAAAAGGCTTCAAGCATGGGCCAAAGCATAGGCTAACAAGTTTTAGAGTTTACCACTTCACCTTCAGCCTTTTCAGCCCCTCACGTGAATATTATCCTCACACATCCCTGAAATACCAATTACAGAGATAATAGAAAGAAGTTTGTGTTTCTTCTTTTATGTTACCATTCACACCGGATCACACACACAGCGGCTCAGTCCCGAATCGTGGCTTGTGCACTTCACTCGCGCGCTCTGTGAGCTGCGCAGGGCCGGAGTGCGCACCCTCCAGAGGGCACTCGCTGTTCAGGGCGGAGTGATTTGGAGCGCAGGATGCCTGCGGAGCCGAGCGTATCCGTGTATTGGCGTTGCTGTGTGCACGCAAATCGTGTATTGGTGTTGCTGTGTGCACACTAATCGTTTTAAAAACGTTAATCTGATGATCCGCTGATACGGTCTAATGTAAACATGGGCTGAGTCTGATGGAGCACCAAACCTGCAAAATTACATTAAAAGACCTCAATCATATTAAAAAAACAACAACTTTGATTTATTATTTGGTACCAAAATAGGCCATATGAACCCTGAATTACAGCCAGTCAGTGGAAGACTGGGCTAAAAGTGACTGCTCAAGACACTGGTGGTTTCCTTACCTGACAGGACTAGTGATGGTGTTATTAACCAAGACCAAAGGTTAACCAAAATTAGTTCTATTATAGCCTTATAATAGCCATAATGGCTGGATTAATAATAAATATTTCGAGGTTGCATGGCAAGATTCAGTAACTACAAAACCCCGCAGGGAGGCTTAGAGATCCTGAAAATGATCTGGGATTATAAGAGCAAATGGTCTTCAAAAAAAAAAAAAAATCCACCTCACAACATTGTGACGTTCAATAAATCGCCTAGTCCATGTTCAGCGAGGACTCGAACGTACTTTTCGGAGGGCAAAATCTGTCAAAGCCATGAAATTTTTTACCTACACTTAAGATCAGGGTGGTTATATTACTCAAAGTCAGAGAGACCGCCGCCGCCGCAGCAAGCACGTCTCATCTTCATATCCTTAACCAGCTATATTGAGCTGCAGGGCTGGCGCTCCTCAAGGGGCCAATTTCCGTACTCAGATTTCTGCTCATCTTTAAGGATTACTCACCCGTCATTGGAGCAGGTGAGAAACTCCTCTTTGATCTTGGGGTGCCAGCAGCCGCTGTTCAGCATGGCCGTGTGGCCCTGTGGAGGGGAACATGAGACAATCAGGCTGTTATCGGCCACCTCCGTGCCTCAGGCAAAGAGAACGAGGGTTATACTGCATTATGAATGCGTGCAGTAAGGCAATACCAATTACCTGAGTCATGTGAAAATATGCAAAGAGAAACGATTACGAGAAATGAGGGTTAAAAAAGAACTATGGCGTGAACGTATTCCGTGTCAAAGAGCAATTTATTCTTAATCAACACAAAAGACACCCTTGTCAGAAATTCCCATACGCCTTCAAATGTTCCAAGCTGTGTGATCACTCATCTTCAAGTCATTTCCTGTACAGTAAAATTAGTCGTAAAAACAAGCTCCTAATGCAGTTCCTTCTATACAGCACATCACCCAAAACCTCACTTTCGCTTGAACTCTCGAAGCTGCCGTTAACCTCCACGTACATACCCAGAACCTCACTACCAATTTGGCCTGTTATGGAGAAGCAGATCAAACGAACAAGCGCGAGTTCTCCTTACTGTTCCGAACACTGCACGCTAATCACGTCGTTAATGATATGACAAAGCTAATTTCTCCCATACGGAAAGAGAACAGCAAGATAAACAACAGCGCTCGAAGCAGCACAGCTTCGTTTGGATCGCAGGAAGTGTTCTTGCTATGCACATTTGATCCACTCTATCGACAGTGCAGGAGAGCAAATTGTCAGTGGACTAAATAGAAGCAGACAGATGCTGGGATCTATATATTACACACACACACATACAGTGGTGCTTGAAAGTTTGTGAACCCTTTAGAAGAATTTTCTATATTCCTGCATAAATATGACCTAAAACATTATCGGATTTTCACACAAGTCCTAAAAGTAGATAAAGAGAACCCAGTTAAACAAATGAGACAAAAATATTATACTTGGTCATTTATTTATTGAGGAAAATGATCCAATATGACATATCTGTGAGTGGCAAAAGTACATGAACCTTTGCTTTCAGTATCTGGTGTGACCCCCTTGTGCAGCAATAACTGCAACTAAACGTTTGCGGTAACTGTTGATCAGTCCTGCACACCGGCTTGGAGGAATTTTAGCCCGTTCCTCCGTACAGAACAGCTTCAACTCTGGGATGTTGGTGGGTTTCCTCACATGAACTGCTCGCTTCAGGTCCTTCCACAACATTTCCATTGGATTAAGGTCAGGACTTTGACTTGGCCATTCCAAAACATTAACTTGATTCTTCTTTAACCATTCTTTGGTAGAACGACTTGTGTGCTTAGGGTCGTTGTCTTGCTGCATGACCCACCTTCTCTTGATATTCAGTTCATGGACAGATGTCCTGACATTTTCCTTTAGAATTTGCTGGTATAATTCAGAATTCATTGTTCCATCAATGATGGCAAGCCGTCCTGGCCCAGACGCAGCAAAACAGGCCCAAACTATGATACTACCACCACCATGTTTCACAGATGGGATAAGGTTCTTATGCTGGAATGCAATGTTTTCCTTTCTCCAAACATAACGCTTCTCATTTAAACCAAAAAGTCCTATTTTGGTCTCATCTGTCCACAAAACATTTTTCCAATAGCCTTCTGGCTTGTCCACGTGATCTTTAGCAAACTGCAGACGAGCAGCAATGTTCTTTTTGGAGAGCAGTGGCTTTCTCCTTGCAACCCTGCCATGCACACCATTGTTGTTCAGTGTTCTCCTGATGGTGGACTCATGAACATTAACATTAGCCAATGTGAGAGAGGCCTTCAGTTGCTTAGAAGTTACCCTGGGGTCCTTTGTGACCTCGCCGACTATTACACGCCTTGCTCTTGGAGTGATCTTTGTTGGTCGATCACTCCTGGAGAGGGTAACAATGGTCTTGAATTTCCTCCATTTGTACACAATCTGTCTGACTGTGGATTGGTGGAGTCCAAACTCTTTAGAGATGGTTTTGTAACCTTTTCCAGCCTGATGAGCATCAACAACGCTTTTTCTGAGGTCCTCAGAAATCTCCTTCGCTTGTGCCATGATACACTTCCACAAACGTGTTGTGAAGCTCAGACTTTGATAGAGCCCTGTTCTTTAAATAAAACAGGGTGCCCACTCACACCTGATTGTCATCCCATTGATTGAAAACACCTGACTCTAATTTCACCTTCAAATTAACTGCTCATCCTAAAGGTTCACATACTTTTGCCACTCACAGATATGTAATATTGGATCATTTTCCTCAATAAATAAATGACCGAGTATAATATTTTTGTCTCATTTGTTTAACTGGGTTCTCTTTATCTACTTTTAGGACTTGTGTGAAAATCTGATGATGTTTTAGGTCATTTATGCAGAAATATAGAAAATTCTAAAGGGTTCACAAACTTTCAAGCACCACTGTATACACACAGAGCAAAACATGCCGTGCACTCCGCAAGGAGAAACAGC
Source organism: Neoarius graeffei (assembly GCF_027579695.1). Classification (NCBI taxonomy): domain Eukaryota; kingdom Metazoa; phylum Chordata; class Actinopteri; order Siluriformes; family Ariidae; genus Neoarius; species Neoarius graeffei. The sequence goes on along the minus strand of NC_083593.1, from coordinate 7,271,225 downwards.
TAAATTACAAACAGAAGCAGGAAGAAGTGTCACTCTAGATTTTAGGAAATCTGTGTGTGTGTGTAAAGAGAGAAGATCCGTGAATGCTTTGTGGATACAGTACATTATCCTGGGTCACCTTCACTGGGCCACCGCTCACACACAAAACTACTTGCAAATTGGAGGCCAATGGAGCAGCACAGTAATTCTACCACTTGGTTATAAAGAGGCATGTCGATTCACCCGTGTGTGTGTGTGTGTGTGTGTGTGTGTGTGTGTGTGTGTGTGTGTGTGTGTGAGCGAGAGAGAGAACCAAGATAAAGCGAGCTGACCAGGTGCATGATTTAGTGACCCTTCCACTCACTGATGCAGGAATTTCAACCGTACTTCACCGAGACTTCAACAAACAGTCTGCAGATGAAGGAAACAAACGACAGGACGCACCCAGAAACTATCCAGGTCACTGCTCTGAGAAAAATCGCTGAAAAAGAACCTCTTTGAAATCCACACATGCAAAATTTAAAAAAAAAAGACAAACTTTCCAGATCATTGGCAAATACACACACACACACACACACACACACACACACACACACACACACACACACACACACACACAGCACTTTTTTTTTTTTAAATTCGGCTTAAAATAAATCAGCAATTATCTGGAAACCAAAAATCCTTGAACCAAAAACTCTCAAGTTTATATTTACGTTTAAGGGATGGTGATTTTAAGTGCGAGTCTGCCATAGAGGGAAAAAAAAGTGGATATAAATTAAAAAAATATATATAGGATTGGATATAAAAAATAAAGTCTTAGGCATGTCAAAAGAAAATATGAAGGAAATACGCTTTTAAAAAAAATTAATGACAAGGTTTCAATATCTCAAACTGATTTAAACACAGTTGCAGGAAAATAAAACATCACTTAATTTTTAATAAAGCTTTTATAGGTGATAAAAGCTTTATTAAAAATTTATATATTTCTTCATAACGTCGATGACTTTAGTATTAATCTACAATTCAGAACATTTTAGAATAATGAAAAACCATACACACACACACGACATACCATACACCAATCAGCTATAACATTATCACTACGTTCACACTGCAGGCTGAAGTGACTCAAATCCGATTTTTTCACCCATATGTGACCTGTATCCGATCTTTTATTGACAATATGAACGACACAGATCCGATTTTTTCAAATCCGACCCAGGCCGTTTGGATATGTGGTCCTAATTCCGATTCCTATCCGATCTTTTCATATGCGACTTCAGTCTGAACCGCCAGGTCGCATTTATCCGACTTACACGTCATCAACAAGCCACAAACGTCACTATTCTGCGCTGAAGTAGGCGGCGGGTCTCTCAAGAAAAGTTACAACAACATGGCTTTGATGTTCCTTTGAACGGAGGTGGCAGTCACTACCCTGCAGAACGCCTGAGCCAAAACCCTTGCCCTCTTCCTTCTCAACCTCCTCCTTAACATCAGGCTATTGTGCATGTTCTGGCTCCATCGCAACAACAACTGCATCATCGCCAGGTACTCCATGCTGGCTACTGTCATACACAGGAAACTTTAGGTTACTTCCGTAAACACTGGCCATGCTCACTGCGTGTGACGTCGTCGTATCCTGCAGCGCGCATGCGGAACACTTTTAGGTCGCTTTTCGTTCATACCGAGGATCACATACAAGTCGCATATATTTGTTAATGTGAACGACCTCACAAAAAAATCGGATTTCACAAAAAAAAAAAAAATCGGAATTGAGCATTAAGCCTTGCAGTGTGAACGCAGTGTAGGACCACTGACAGGTGAAGTGAATTACATCATCTCATTACAGTGCCATCTGTCAAGGGGTGCGATATATTAGACAGCAAGAGAATACTCAATTCTTGAAGTTGACGTATTAGAAGCAGGAAAAATGGGCAAGCGTAAAGATCTGAGCGACTTTGACAAGGGCCAAATTGCGATGGCGAGACGACTGGGTCTGAGCATCTCCAAAATGGCACATGTTGTGGGGTGTTCCCAGTATGCAGTGGTTAGTACCGAACAAAAGTGGTCCAAGGAAGGACAACCGGTGAACCGGTGACAGAGTCCTGGGTGTCGAAGGCTCATTGATTCACATGGGGCACGAAGGCTAGCCCATATAGTCCAATCCCAGTGTAGCTACTGTAGCACAAACTGCTGAAAAAGTTAATGCTGGCTAAAACAGAAAGGTGTCAGCATTCACTTTTTCAGCAGTTTGCCCATTTTTCCTTCTTCCAACAAGAGAACTGACTGTTCTCTTGCTGCCTAATATATCGCACACCTTAAAAGGTGCCGTTGTAATGAGATAATCAATGTTAGTCACGCCACCTGTCAGTGGTCAAAATGTTATGGCTGATCAGTATCTTATACAAAATAATGATATAATTTTGTTTTCAAGAAAAATGGCCAAATGAAGGTCTATTACACACATCTATAGTCACTGACGGGACAGAAAGGAACTATACCTTGGTATTGGCCATGTCCACAATATACTGGTCCCCTTTGATGCACTCTAGGACTTGGAAGCCGTCCCGATCCAGGACCTTGGCTTGGGCGTTTCCTGCCACCACCAGGATCACATCACCGGTTACGCTATACTGTAAGGATTTGATTTGGTGACTGAAAGGAAAGAAGACAAAAATGATATTAAACACGTATAGACCCCTTTCACTGACGTCACCCGAAACCGGAAGTAAACAGACCCTGCGCCATTTTGGAAGACCAACAAACTCGTGATAAGGGGATAATAACGGCAGCGGTATGTGAACCCACGAGAATAAAGTGGAGTGGCAAACGACTTAAACAAACAAATCTGAGCTGTTTTATTTATGATTTATTGGCCCAACCGTAGACTTGAAAGAAACCTGTGTGAGACTTGGCAAAAAACTGTGGATATAATGGATAAGTCTGTGCATGATCTGCGGACACTTTGAGGTAAGCAAACGCAAGAAATTCAGATTTAAAACATGCTAAATTGGCCCCAAGTTGATAACTGGATGAGGAGCAAGCCTCCCAGACTTCTACAATTTAATAATAATAATAATTTAGGATGGTTTGGGGCTTGCTCGCTGCTGCCAGGTTGGTTGTTGAGTAGCCTGACTGTTTTTTTTTTTTCTTGCGTGTGGTATCATTGTTGACGCGAGGTTGTTTTTTGAACATGCCAATGCGGACACGATTTCCCCTGATGAGTTATGACTTCAGACGTGATGCGTGTGTGGAGGTGTGGAGTCCGCGTGATATGTGCGTAAGATAGGCTTCTCATGTGTTTGGAGATCCGCGCTCCGAGACAAGCACAAGCGCACACACCCCCAAGGGAAAAAAAAGGGGCCCTCCGAAAATATCGGCATAGTTCGAACACTGAGTGTAGGCTAGGGCTTTGACCTTGGCCCAAAAATCATATTCGAAGTTCGTTTGGAAATTAATCTAGACATTCGAATAGTATTCGAACTTTTATTAATTATATTATTCTTAAATGCCTCACTAACACCTCGGCATCAAAATTAAATATGATATTCAGTCCACCAGGGGGCAGTGTTCAGTCAATGTCAATAAGATTACGTGCAGGAAATATGAAATATTCAGGCGTGTTTTTACAACCACTACTAATGAAACGTGCAGTGTCGTAGTATACCGGCTGACACTTTTAACGTTACATAATCCACAAACTTCGTCGTTTGTCCGTTGCCTTTGTGTGAAACGCTGTTCCTTCGGTTTCCTGGTTGCTTGTACTGATGAAAGCCTCTAAACTGTAGCCTCACTGACAATCAAAGGGGAATGTTTACAAAATGAGCAGGTACTGCTAGGCCTACACCTAATCTGTGAGTTTATAACACTGCCGTTCCGAGCCCATTCGTGTTGGCTTTTGAGAATGTTTGTTTTGAATGAGACCGGTGTCAGCTGTCATGTCACTGCTTCCTGCTCGCGTCTCTGATTCACAATTCAAACAAACACGGACACGATATGTTATAAGATCACAGATTAGTTTTACGTGCTCACTTCGTTAACTTATGAACTTCATGGTATGTAAATTCCACCATGTGTAGGCTAAATTAATTTAGGCCTATAGGCTACTTGCGCAAGTAAGCTAATAATTTATTTTTATTTTTTTTTAGCAACTATCCAAAGTTGACAAAAATAACAGCACATGAAAGCATTACTGCGCAGTGTCGCATAGTCTACGTTAGTAATTTCATTTATGTTATAACATCAGGTGTACAAAAACCAACCAAATATCTGCAGAAAAAAAAACAAACACCGATATTTTCAGAAGAAAAAGTCACATTTTATATTGCATTTAATCACATCAGCAGTTACATTACACTTCATTTATTGTAGGCCTATGTTGTACTTAATAAAGTCAGACTCTGTCCAATCTCGCAAAAATGACTGACTTCTGATGAGGAAATGAAAAATATTAGAGTTAATATTAGGAATTAGAGTGTCTATCTTCACCTGCCGGCGTATCACAGACCCCTCTCGCAGCCCCCTCTCACCTTCTAGCGTTCCCGCGTGCAATGTCTTCAAGTGGGCCCTCAAGTTTGAAGTTGTTGATTGATAGGCCAATTTGTTTCCACATATTTTACAGGTAACCTTTTTTTTAATCGCATTCTCCATCTTTTTTTTCGAATCCAAAATAGCACCACGCATCACTTTTTAAATTCTCCGGAGTGCAAATCTCCAACGTGCTAGCATCAGACTCCATTGTTCAATGCCTGCCAGCTTGACGCTAATGTCTACAGGTGCCCAGATAAGACAAAAGACAATGACCTTCGCGATTCACATAAATTCCACAGACGTTAAAAAAAAAAAAAACCTGCGACCTGAACTGAAAACGTTTACAACCACATTCACAAAAATAAAAGAATTATGCCTAATGATACCATATACAGGTTCGAATATTTAGAGCTGCCTAATATTCGTTCGAACATCACTTTTTTTTCACAACATTCGAATTGTATTCGAATATCGAAGTTCGAAGTCAAAGCCCTAGTGTAGGCACTGGGTGTAAACAACAAATAGTTTACAATGTCTGGGTAGCAAACAGATGGCAGAATTGGTGTCAGGTCCTCCTTATGTTTCCATTCTCCCTTGCCGCGAGTCTTATCATATGGGTCAAACCCATCAATCACAGTCAGTTTCTCCACATACCGTGCCCTTTCTGCAGCTGGTAATGTACTCACATAACCCGAATTATCATCCATCGTGTCACTTTACTTTCGCTCGTACTTTGTTTTATATTGTGAGTGCATGTACTTGGTCTTCCAATATGGCGCCTAACAAAATCTCGCGGCGCGGTGACGTCATGTGAAAGGGGTCTATACATTGGTTATATTCACCAAGTCATGCTTGGTTCCTTTGGGTTAAAGGTCAGTTGATCGGAGCGACAGATGTGTAGCGAGACATGGCGACTACGTTCTGAACGGCGACGGGCCACACGCTCTTTTTGTACAGGAAACTCAGGAGGTTTCATCTGTCTGACTCCATAGTCTAAGGCATCTGCCAGTTGTGCAAGACTTCCGGCCTCGCAGCTTGTTACATAACTTCTAATCGTGAAAAGATGGCTGTAAAAAAATAAAATAAAATGCCAACAAAAGACATTATTACTTATGGTAGCCATGGCGATCTGAAATACAATACCAGCTGAATGTGTAAGATGTTTTTTTTTTTTTTTGGTTTTCATTTGTACAGAGGCTTTGGACTTAAAAAAGCAAATCAAAAAAGGTCAAGGAAAAAAAAAGAACAACTCAAAGTCCAACTGTACACCCCAGGGGTATGATGATAAAACAATTCCAGTCCATCCACTTATTTCGTGCAGACCTGTTTCTGGATTTAGTCAACGTAAAAAAATTCAGCAGGGCCGTTTGGAAAGCTGAAATGCATTAGACATAGTCACTACGACATGCAACGGAATTAGCTCGGAGGATATGTCAAAGCCTGACTGAGACTCATGTACAGGAGCGTTACTCGACAGTTATTCACAGCCTTTATAGTCTCCACATGAGCAATATTTATTTTTTTTTTTATAGCTGCAAAGCCAGGAGCTTATTAGAGGGGGAACGGCACTGTGAGCTGATGAGCTGTTTAATGTGCCGTAGTACTGCTTCCTTCTCTTCGTACACAGGAAAGCCCGCTCTAGCTCAGCCAACTGGCTTTCGAGATCTCGAGACTCCTGATTTTCGAAAAACACACACACTATTTAGAAGGCTGAGACATATCAACACTCAAACCCTGCCCTGCCCTACTGCGCTGCATCTGGTCCCAGTTAGCCCAGGCAGAGTCACACTTTGAGATCACAATTTTTCCCGTTCTGATGTTTGAAGTGAACATGAACTGAAGCACTTGATTTGTATCTGTATGATTCGATGCATTCCTGAGGTCGAAAACACAACACTGAATAAGACGCAGAGGGTCAGACAAAGCTGGAATTTAGCAACCAATACCAGCCCTTATGTCCAAAACCCAATAGGAACTTGTTCTTGATTCTAAGACTCGTGTTCTTCGCAAGAGTGGAACCCAATGTGCTTTTCTGCTCACCACGGTTGTAAAGAGCGATTATACGAGTTACTATATCCTTCCTGGCGGCAAAAAAAAAAAGTTCGAACCAATCTGGCCGTTTTCCTCTGACCTCTCTTCTCAACAAGGCGTTTTCACTCACAGAACTGTTTTTTGTTTTGCGCGCCGTTCTGTGTAAACTCTACAGACTGTTGTGTGTGAAAACCCCAGGAGATCAGCAGTTTCGGAAATACTCAAACCCAACCGGTCCATCTGGCTCAAACCAACACCCATGCCACAGTGAAAGAAAGCCATACTTTGAGATCACGATTTTTCCCGTTCTGATGTTTGAACATCGTGAACGTTAACTGAAGCTCTTGATTTGTACCCGAGTGATTTGATGCATTGGGCTGCTGTCAAGGAATCGGCTGATTAGAGAACTGCATCAGACACGCAGCAGGTGGATGGATGGATGGATGGATGGATGGATGGGCCTAATAAAGTGGCTGGTGAGTGTATCAACACTGCACAATTGTTGTCAACTTGGAGTTACGCAATCGGCTCATCAGTGTCTATTATTAATAGCAGATGTTCAGTTCAAGGCTAATATCAGACAGGTGTTTATTACTGACTTTATGAATTATTTAGGTTCCTACGAGTCTATTTACTTACTTGATGCCCACTTCCTTGCTTCTTTAGCTATTTACAAACATACCTGCATACTTGTATACACACACACACAGTGGGGCAAAAAAGTATTTAGTCAGTCACCAATTGTGCAAGTTCTCCCACTTAAAAAGATGAGAGAGGCCTGTAATTTTCATCATAGGTACACTTCAACTATGAGAGACAGAATGCGAAAAAAAAAATCCAGAAAATCAAATTGTCTGATTTTTAAAGAATTTATTTGCAAATTATGGTGGAAAATAAGTATTTGGTCAATAACAAAAGTTCATCTCAATACTTTGTTATATACCCTTTGTTGGCAATGACAGAGGTCAAACGTTTTCTGTAAGTCTTCACAAGGTTTTCACACACTGTTGCTGGTATTTTGGCCCATTCCTCCATGCAGATCTCCTCTAGAGCAGTGATGTTTTGGGGCTGTCGCTGGGCAACATGGACTTTCAACTCCCTCCAAAGATTTTCTATGGGGTTGAGATCTGGAGACTGGCTAGGCCACTCCACGACCTTGAAATGCTTCTTACGAAGCCACTCCTTCATTGCCCGGGTGGTGTGTTTGGGATCATTGTCATGCTGAAAGACCCAGCCACGTTTCATCTTCAATGCCCTTGCTGATGGAAGGAGGTTTTCACTCAATCTCACGATACATGGCCCCATTCATTCTTTCCTTTACACGGATCAGTCGTCCTGGTCCCTTTGCAGAAAAACAGCCCCAAAGCATGATGTTTCCACCCCCATGCTTCACAGTAGGTATGGTGTTCTTTGGATGCAACTCAGCATTCTTTCTCCTCCAAACACGACAAGTTGAGTTTTTACCAAAAAGTTCTATTTTGGTTTCGTCTGACCATATGACATTCTCCCAATCCTCTTCTGGATCATCCAAATGCTCTCTAGCAAACTTCAGACGGGCCTGGACATGTACTGGCTTAAGCAGGGGGACACGTCTGGCACTGCAGGATTTGAGTCCCTGGCGGCGTAGTGTGTTACTGATGGTAGCCTTTGTTACTTTGGTCCCAGCTCTCTGCAGGTCATTCACTAGGTCCCCCCGTGCGGTTCTGGGATTTTTGCTCACCGTTCTTGTGATCATTTTGACCCCACGGGGTGAGATCTTGCGTGGAGCCCCAGATCGAGGGAGATTATCAGTGGTCTTGTATGTCTTCCATTTTCTAATAATTGCTCCCACAGTTGAGTTCTTCACACCAAGCTGCTTACCTATTGCAGATTCAGTCTTCCCAGCCTGGTGCAGGTCTACAATTTTGTTTCTGGTGTCCTTTGACAGCTCTTTGGTCTTGGCCATAGTGGAGTTTGGAGTGTGACTGTTTGAGGTTGTGGACAGGTGTCTTTTATACTGATAACGAGTTCAAACAGGTGCCATTAATACAGGTAACGAGTGGAGGACAGAGGAGCCTCTTAAAGAAGAAGTTGTTACAGGTCTGTGAGAGCCAGAAATCTTGCTGGTTTGTAGGTGACCAAATACTTATTTTACAGAGGAATTTACCAATTAATTCATTAAAAATCCTACAATGTGATTTCCTGGATTCTTTCCCCCCCCATTCTGTCTCTCGTAGTTGAAGTGTACCTATGATGAAAATTACAGGCCTCTCTCATCTTTTTAAGTGGGAGAACTTGCACAATTGGTGGCTGACTCAATACTTTTTTGCCCCACTGTGTATACATTTGTGCGCTTACACAAATACTGGCCTACTTACGTATTTACGTGCCTGCTTTCTTTCTTTCTTTCTTATTTACGTCCCTACTTCCTGCTTTGCCCTCCTTGCTCACATAATTCTTTGACCACTTCTTTACCGATTTGCATTTTATATACTTCCTTACTTGCCTTCCTGCTTAGTTACTTGCTCACCTATGAACGACTTACTTGCCTACTTTAACTGCTTTTTTTTAATCTGTTTTCTTTCCCTGCTCATATACGTGTGTATATACATATTTACCTGCTTACCATCTTTGTCCTGACCATCACCATTAAAGCAGTGGTGTTATTTTAATTCACGGGATTATCCATCTAATAAGGCGAAAAATCTTTATTACAGTCACCGTTCTCACCATTCACAGGGCTGGAGGGACCTGAAGGCCTGCAGCGCCGCATCCATCCCGGCAAAGTCCCAGAACTTGATGTCGAAATCATAGCCGCCGGTGACCAGACGAGCGCCAGAGGGGTCGAGACCCAGCGCTGAGACCTGCACCACAACACCAAGAGGAAGAACTGTGAACGTGTTATTCATCTGTAGTGAACAAAGTTTCACAGAATCACCCAAAGCTGAGAAGATACCTCACGTCTGCTTTTTTTTTTCCTTGACAGAAAAAAAATTCGCCACCTGCCAAAACCCTTTCTCAAGAGGACAATAAGGACTTTATTAGAAATGTAGAATATAAAGTATGGACCAAGAAAGAGAGAAGAAAAAAAGAGAAAAAGACGAGGAAGAATCCAACCAAAAAAAAAAAATCAAAAATAAGGAGGAGAAGGAGCGAAATTAGTATGTACATCAACAAATCAGATTTTTTTTTTTTTCAGATTTTTAAACAACCAGGCTGATGAGTTTTCGAACCCCGAACAAACCTGCTCTGTAAAAGCCCTGGTATTTTTCTAGTGTTTTGACAAGGATTAATTTCGACTTGCTAAGACTGTGTGTGGCTCAGACACTCCGCTAAATCCAACCGAGGAGCTTTTACAAGCCTGCTGAAGGAATCTATTAGGCGGGAAAACCAACAGCAGCAAAGTGTAGATCACGTTACATCATCCAGCTTTATTACATTTACAGGCTTTACAAACTAACAGAGAGAGAGAGAGAGAGAGAGAGAGAGAGAGGAGAGAAAGGTCAGAACAACTTACTGTCTTTGTACCATGCTGAAGCGTGATCTCATGAGTGTCTGGAATCTTCTTTACTGGGTCCTGGAGTGAGGGGAGAGAGAGAGAGATGAAAGAAATGAAAGAGATTTATACCATAAGTCAACTATCAGGAAGTGACAAAAAGAAAATTAGAAATTCTCTGTACTGCAGGGTTTAAAATTTTTTTTTTTTTTTAATGAGATATATTATTACTTCCTTCTCAGAAATTATTGCATTTAGTTGTCATGCACCTGTGATTGTTTACGGCCCAAATCATGCCACCTAAGTCACCAGTAAAGGTCACTGCCCCCTGTAACTTCACTTTCATTGCATTGAGGCATCATGAGGTGGGACAGATTTGACCGTCACACAAAACTGAACGAGCACAAGTGGCATGAAGTGGTTATGTCAAAAAAAAAAAAAACCCGTGCGGTGCTGGGAAACACATCTGTGCACTCTTTTTATATTTAGGCATCACACAGGAGTGTGTAATACAGTCATATACAGTAACACACACACGCACGCACGTAATAGTGATTAAACGTCATTATAGGGAAGGGAACCGTTCCAGTGATCCAGTCCTATCGAGCTTGTCGTCACAGGATACTAATTATTATTATTATTACTGCATATTAATCACGACTCATCAGTCCGACAAACAGAACTTGTGAAATCAAAAAACTTGTCATGATGGGAATGTACTGCCCCCTAGTGTAAACATCACGCTGTTGCAAAAAAAAAAAAATTCCAAAAGTAAGCAAATACAAATTTGTACAGCATTCCAGATTTAATATAGGGGTTGATGACACGTTGTAAATAATACGATTTGATTACCTTTACAGGATTTAAGCTTTCACTTAAAGAGCGCGATGATGAATAAAACGCATGCATACGCACATTTCCTCCAAAGTATCTACAACTTGACGAGACTGAAAACCAACACCTACGTCGTCGTCGTCCTCCTCCTCCTCCTCCTCCATGGTGTCATCATTATCATCGTCGCTGTCATCATCGCCATCATCTGTAGCGCGTTTGAAGCCTGGTGGAAGCGGCGGCCCAATCGAATCATCATCATCATCATCATCATCATCATCAGCCTGGGCAGAGAGAGCAGGAGGAGCAGGACCAATGAGCTCAGAGTCGCTGCTGTCGTCACTCTCCTTCTGCCTGCTTAGGACAAAAGATCAATATATGAACTCTCACAGTCATGTGGATGAAGGTCGGACTTTAGAAAGCAGCTTGCACATCCCAGAACAGATTTCGAGTCACCTAGAAGTAGAAGCAGACTTTGTCTGTTTTTGGCTGGAGGCAGCACTACGACCGGTACTCCGGGACTCCTGCTGCTGGTAACGCTCTTCTGCTCAAACACACAATGGTTTTATTGGTGGTTATCTGTCCAAAACGACTCAAAAAAAAAAAAGGGTCAGACCTCTAACCTAATCACTAAACTACTTACTTTTAAGTATTTAGTACACTTAAAACCAACATTTAGGACTATTTAGTGACGTAACACTAATTCACATACGCAGTCAATCTTGTTTTATTGTAGAATTCATTGGCCATTCTATAGACCCCTTCGCATGTTTGTAAACAAACCGACCGTTGCTAGGATGCGCGCGGCAGCCTGGACTCAGAAACAATGGCGCTGCCCATAGACCGGCATTATGAGCTGTCAGATTATGCAAAACAATTGTCGTTACAAGATCGAGAATGCTACATAAATAAGTTAACTAGTGCTGTCAAAAATGTTGCGTTATTAACGCGTTAACTTGACTCAATTTTAACGGCGATAATTTTTTTATCGCGAGATTAACGCTCTGTGACATGATGTAGGTTTTTCATAAGCTTTTGAAACTGCCAGGAACTTGGAACAGATACTTTGCTTAGAAAAACGATAGCAGCTAGACTGTAATGCCACGCCCCGCACAGCCAGAGTCCTCTGCCCTCCCCCGAAGAGCCACGGTGCTCGGCTTAGGTTTCGTTTTCCCATCGGCGGCTCCAGCCCCACTTTGCAGTGGCTGTGACGTGTTATACTCTGCAATTAAAAAAACAAAAACAAAACACTTGTACAACCAGTGTTCGAACTATGCCGATATTTTCAGGGGGTCCCTTTTTTTCCCTTGGGGGGGTGCTTGCGCTTGTCTCAGAGCGCGGATCTCCATCGCGCGCTCACTTCGGATATGCAAATGCTTCCCGTTACACACGATTGCTATGTCAATAAACATCATTTTGCCAATATTTTAGAGACCCCCCAACATTTCCCAAATCATGTTTTCAAGGGATCTCATGTCTGTTTCAGGGGATCTCGGATCCCCCGAGTACCCCCGTAGTTCAAACGGTGAGCAAGCCCATTCACTTTTTTATGCTGATAAGAGAATTACAATGGTTTTTCATGTGACAAAAATGTGCGATTAAATTGCGATTAATCGCGAGTTAACTATGACAGTCGCGACATTAATCGTGATTAAATATTTTAATCGCTTGACAGCACTAAAGTTAACTCTAACAAGTGGGCATCGCCTGCCGGATCCGTATTTAATTAAAGAGTGGACGGACGATGTTAGTAAGTTCCCTGGTATACAATGGCCAGATATATACTCGTACCTTATTGACAAGACTTCAGTGTACACCCACGAAAAACCGTGCCTACAAGTCTTTAGATCAGGGGTGGGCAATTATTTTTTCCATGGGGCCACATGAGAAACAGGAAATTTTATGGCGGGCCGGACCAAAAGGCTGAACTAAATTCTGCATAATATTAATTGTATTTCTTTATATAAAGCAATAAATATCATTGTTTTTACAAGCTGCTAAGACTGGTAAGAGTATGGAAAAAACGAGGTTGCCTTACAAAAAATGTCGTTTATTCAATCAAATTTCCCAAAACAATGGTTAACAAAATGTGAACGTTTGTACCATTTTTTTTTCAGTCACATTCAGCCCAAAACACAATAAAGAGATCACAATATTGTCTTTCTACTCCAAATATCAAACAAGATACATCATATTATAATAACGATGCCCACATTTCTAGTCTAATCACCTCATTTGGTGTTTTTTATTTGTTCAGTGAGAGAAATCTAGTCTCTGTTGGTCTTTAACGAGTGCATCAGAGTCAGGTTGAATGTCTGAGGTGGAGATGCGAAGCACAGCTGACAGATGATCATCAGTCGATTCGGTGTAGGAATCAGATCTACAGATCGGCTCGGGCTCCGGCGCCTGCTGGTGACGTCACACTATGTGATTGGCTGGACCGTTTGAAGGATGACGTACAAGTTTGTGGTTGGTCTGGACAAATTACGGAAGTACAGTAGTTATCGCGGGATTAGGTTTCGTGGGATTTCATGTCACGTTCATGTCGCGCGCATTGCGTTTTTGTTGAACACAACTTCAAAATAAAAGCAATGCACATTCAGTCCATGCATGAGGTAAAATTAGAAAATACGTTTATTTTGTAATTTCTAATTAACCTTACGCGGGCCGGTCAGAATGAACCAAAGGGCCGGATGCGGCCCACGGGCCGGAAAATGCCCAGGTCTGCTTTAGACGCATATGATTATGTTATGTGCGGGCATGTACAGAACTTGTTTTACACTGAAACTGATGAAAACTTCTGTGTTCTGAAGTCAAAAATCTTACCAAGTCAGCGTCAAGGTCAGAAGGTTGCTATGTATGAAGCCTGGGTGGTTTACAACAAGCTGCAAGGCTACGTTTTGACAGCCAATTGCACATGTATGGCAGGGTAAGTAATCTCCTACAAACAAAACTGCATGCAAAGCTAAGTTAACATGCTAACGATATTCATTACATTGTGTAACTATGACCCAGCTAACCAGACAAACGTTACCAAAGTATTTTGCTACATCAATAAACGAAGACTAGAAAGAATAAAAAAGAAAGATTTAATAAATAGCCTGATCTTACCTGTGATGAAGTGGGCGCTGCAAACCCGCGCATTTTTGATGGTGCTTTCATCCCAGTCTACACGTTTGATGGCTTGTAGTCATAGACGTCGGCGATTTTTTTGGAATGGGTGAGATCCTGCTGGAATTCTGTACATTTTAACCCCATCACTGCTACGATTCTGACACCCGACAACACAACAACTAGGCATTTCATCCAAATATTTCTTCTCGTCTCTACCGTCGCTGAGTCTTTTTTGGGTCCAGGTTGCGCGCGCAATTTCCTCTTGCGTATGAATGACGTTTACTGCGAAGGGGTCTATTGTCTATATTTATTTGCACTGTATACGACTAGGAACTAGATTTCATCCCGAACATCACATTTGCCTGTGAGGACAATAAAGCCTCCGACACTTCAGGTCTAGAATCAAAACCAACCTAAAACCCGCTGACTTCTTTCGATGGCCGTCCTCCGAGTCTGCTCAAAAATAGCGTCCAGGTCGAACGTCCGAGCTTTTCGACCTGTTCACATGTGATATACAGATTTTACATTTCAAACAGAAAAGGAAATCATTTAAAAAAAAAAAAAGGGGGGGGGGGGGGGGGGGGGGTTCAAGAACAAGAGTACTAACCGAAACCAGAGAAACCCATAACAGAGGACACGTCCTCTTCTGCCTCGCCTTTCTGTTCTGAAAACAGAAAAAAGATACAAAGAATTATAAATATATACACAAATTCTTCTTTATTGGACATTAAAGGAACAGTCCACCGTACTTCCATAATGAAATATGCCCTTATCTGAATTGAGACGAGCTGCTCCGTACCTCTCCGAGCTTTGCGCGACCTCCCAGTCAGACGCAATCAGACGCGCTGTCACTCCTGTTAGCAATGTAGCTAGGCTCAGCATGGCCAATGGTATTTTTGGGGGCTGTAGTTAGATGCGACCAAACTCTTCCGCGTTTTTCCTGTTTACATAGGTTTATATGAGCAGTGATATGAAACAAACAAGTTCAGTTACACAAATTGAAACGTAGCGATTTTCTATGCTATGGAAAGTGCGCACTATAATGACAGGCGTACTAACACCTTCTGCGTGCTTCGGCAGTGCATTGATACGGAGCTCGCAGAAGGTGTTAGTACGCCTGTCATTATAGTGCGGACTTTCCATAGCATAGAAAATCGCTACCTTTCAATTTGTGTAACTGAACTTGTTTCATATCACTGCTCATATAAACCTATGTAAACAGGAAAAACGTGGAAGAGTTTGGTCGCATCTAACTACAGCCCCAAAAAATACCGTTGGCCATACTGAGCCTAGCTACATTGCTAACAGGAGTGACAGCGCGTCTGACTGACTGGGAGGTCGCGCAAAGCTCGGAGAGGTACGGAGCAGCTCGTCTCAATTCAGATAAGAGCATATTTCATTATGGAAGTACGGTGGACTGTTCCTTTAAGGCATTATTTCATCAAGGTTCCCGCTGGCGCTCGTCATTGACGAACATAATCAATCAGTGATGAAGAGAAAATTACTAGCAGTCGTCACAGTGACGAATGTATTTGTCATCTTTATCATGAAGTCATTTTTTATAGAAATATCCCTCCGTTTGCCGAAATCCACCCCAGTGAAGAGACTTCCCTAGAGTGTAAGCTATGAACACGTGCTTGTGACCAATAAAAATCAACTACGCGTAATGACCAAATGAGCACCGAGCTTTTGACCAATTGTAACGGATCTTAAATCAGCCTGGTGTGATGGTGTACGTAATTATCTCTGCATGAACCAAACAATGGTGCAGTCGAAGCTGATGAAGTTTTTGGGCGGGCTTCTTCAGTGCTTGGGGTTGGTTTAAAAAAAAACGCCAGAGTGAAAGTGCTGTCAGCCAGCAAGCAACTGAAGGGCTCTGTTTCGGGCGACATGGCATGTTGGGTTTGCATGGCTAACGCTGTGGCATCATTCGGCCCCATCGCTCGGGGCTAAAGCCCCTGGGTATTTTCACCCTCAAAAAAAAAAGTAAGAGACTAATAGAAAACAACTGACTTAGATGTCATCTAGGATTCTGAATATTGTAGTGATATAATAATTTAGCTTATTCTATCCACATTCACTGGCTGTTATCAATCACACTCTCTGATTGGCTTCTCTACGACTAGGCTATCAGCTCATATATAGAGGGTTCCCACATGACGTCACCGCGCCGCGAGATTTCGGTAGTCGCCATATTGGAAGACCAAGTACACATCTATGCAAGTATATACATACATAAAACAAACTACACCTGAAATGTAGCCAGGGCCGGTTCTGCCCTAATCTGGACCCGGGTGCAACATCGCGCAAATCCCCCCCCCAAAAAAAAAACAAAAAAACACCAGTCTAAATCAGGACAACCAGTGTTCGAACTACGGGGGTACTCGGGGGATCCGAGATCCCCTGAAACAGACATGAGATCCCTTGAAAACATGATTTGGGAAATGTTGGGGGGTCTCTAAAATATTGGCAAAATGATGTTTATTGACACAGCAATCGCGTGTAATGGGAAGCATTTGCATATCCGAAGTGTTGTGTTTACATCAAAGATAAAATAAACCGATATGACAACGACTGCTGCTGCCAGGTTGGCTGTTGAGTAGCCTGACTGTTTTTTTTGTTCTTGCGTGTGGTATCATTGTTGACGCGAGGTTGTTTTTTGAACATGCCAATGCGGACACGATTTCCCCTGATGAGTTATGACTTCAGACGCGATGCGTGTGTGGAGTCCGCGTGATATGTGCGTAAGATAGGCTTCTCGTGTTTGGAGATCCGCGCTCCGAGACAAGCGCAAGCACCCCCCCAGGGAAAAAAAGGGACCCCCCGAAAATATCGGCATAGTTCGAACACTGAGGACAACCATCACATAACTATAAACATTTTATATCAACTATTTTAACTAAATGGGCTATAATAAATAAGCCTGCAGGCAGCCACGGCGGGCTGCCTCAGAAAAGTAACCATTCAATGACACAACTGAAAGCCTGCAGCCACGGCGGGCTGCCTCAGAAAAGTAACCATTTGTCCTACCTTAACTCGTTTTGCATTTTCTGCCTCCTTTTTTGTATTTTCGACCCTCCGTTTATTTTCTTTCCTTTTCTGAAAACCCGATTTGTGTCCAGACATTTTGTTCTGCTACCAACAAACTAACTCGTCAGGTCTCGTCTCTCGAGCCCGCGATGATTCCCGTGGGAAGGGCAACAATTGATACATTTTTACAAACAGCCAATAAACAGCCAATAGGGAGGTTGCAACGTTCAGGCTCTCCTTTGCTCACAGACACTCAGTAATGCACTTATTCTCTGTCTCCTGGCAGAAAGCTCCTTGGTTTGCTCCCCTTGTGTCTCAATCACAGCTGGTATTCTGTAGAAAGGCTTCTTTTCACCTTTCCCATCAGCTTTGTTGGAACACCCTAACACAGCACAAAAGTTTACCATTGTAGGTTAATGATGAATCAAGTGCCTCGTGGGTTTAAATTCCGCGCGCTGCCGTTATTTCCCCCGATCACGAGTTTGTTGGTCTTCCAATATGGCGCAGGGTCTGTTTACTTCCGGTTTCCGGTGACGTCAGTGGGAAGGGTCTATACCGTGAGTAGAGAAAAACAAAATGGCGGCGCGTGTTGCTGAACCAACCGAGGACGAAATTAAAACTCGAAAACAAAACCCCCAAAAAATACAACAGCAACTAAATATGGAATGAAAAGTATCTTTTTCTATTTTTCAAGAATTATTATTATAGCATTTTTCACAAATCGCTATCGTCATTAGGTGTCAGAAATCCAACCCCACATCCTTGTCATGACACCTGGGCAACAGATCAAGTAGGGGAATGCGTGTTGGGGCGAAGTACGGTGGGATCTTGAGCTTCCAGGCCGTGACGGTAACCATGAAGGCCCGACGGGAACCCTGAAAATGAGACGGCGAAAGGGGCTCTGGTTAAAAGTCCTCAACGGCGGATCAGGTGAACTTTATTGAAATACCCAGTGGCTGTGAAGGTGGAAGGAGGCTATGCCAGGCGGGCTGGCTACAAGGTGGCATCCGACAGACTGGGTGACCGGCAGCTCAATGCAACTCCTAGGAAACCCCTGCCAATCTCCTCCCTTGGCGCCGCAGGCAAGAACTGGGAGCCAAGTGTGTGGGCTTCATTCTGGCAAACAAATTCACGCCAGTGGCCTCCTTCCGGACCACTTCATCTTCTGCTGCGCACAGGGAAACGCCCTCGGGGCTCCCCCATGCTACGCTACAAAGACCAGCAGAAGCAGACCCTCAAGGCAACCAACACAAACCCTGAGACCTGTGAGGAAGCAGCTTGGGCCATTATTAAAAAATGTTCTGTTTCCGGTCCACCGGCCGGGTGAGTGCCGTTTGTGTGGTTGAAATTTTTTTTTTTAATGCCGGTTTTTCGACATTTTTTTCGGGTTCGTAAATCTAAACTCGAACTTGACATTTACACAGAATATAGAACTGAATCAGCTCTGCGCATGCACCGTGCGGCACAAAAAAATGGCAGCCACCATGAAGGAAGGAGATCCGGAGTTTCCAAACATTTGCTTAAGCGTGAAATCGCAAAATGGTATTCTAGCGAACAACAAAATAGTAAAGATTCAGAAAAACAAATCATTCAGTGATCATTTTAATAGTGTAATTTCATCCGAACTAGGCCTAACGCTCGATTTAGAACTACAAAAAGTCCGTGTGTCGGACCGTCACAAACCGTTACTGGAAAATTCGTTTGATCTTGATCCATCCGAGACGTTACAAACAGCTTTTGAGTTTTGTTATGAGAAATTCATTGCCTACTTTGTTAATGACCCTGACAGATCTGTAGGAGAACCTAATGGATCTATTCAAAATGAGAACGGAACTGAACAAAAAAATGCGTTTACGGAACTAATGCAGGTTGGCTGGACAGAATTAAAAACTGTGCCTGTAGCAAATAAAAAGAACGAATTACACAACGAAATTATAAAAGACATCCAGAGAGAAGGACCTTGTCTATCTAGACATACTGGCCAAACTGAAAGAACGACTGTAGTAATGAACATTACAAACTTGCTTGTGGTATTTAGACGGCCGCCAGGACAGAATCAAAGAGGCAGTGAAATGCCGAGGACCGTCTGTGGTGACGCCTGTTCCTGCACGGTAGGTTTTATAATAATATTAAAGTTTTTGTACAAGTTTCAGTTGATTAAACTGTCATATTTTATTAAATGTGTCTGCTTTTGAGCAATTCCAGCGTTATGGATGTGACATTTGGACTCAAAATGGCAACAACTGACCTAGTTAATTTTTATTCCTTTCCAGTATTTTAAAATTTGTTGTATATTTTTAAGACCTCTCATATTGGAGAAGTCATGGGAAAAAAGAATTCCCACAGTACATTTAGAACTCTAGAAAATGACAAAAAAGACATGCGTTATGGATGTGACGGAAAAAATACCCCATTTCCAGGGTGACTACACATATTCATCAAACTCTGTGAAATTGCAAACATAATATCCAAATGCAGGCATGCATTTAATAAAGGAGTCTTAGCTGAAAATAAAAAAAGCCTTTGTTTAAAATATTTTCTATTTCAAGCAGAATCTAGGAAGAAAAAAATCAGCGTTATGGATGTGACGCATCTGAAATAGACATGGCATATGTTTAGAAAATCAGCAATTTAACCACCATAACCCTTTGAAAAACTCTCTAAATATCAGCTAAAACTATCAAAGTTCTTAAATAATATTTAGGATGGCTATTGTTTTGCTGTTTTGTGGATTTTAGCATACATTTCTGTGGCTTGTGGCAATAATATAGAATTGTACATGATCAAAGTTGATTTTAGCTTGGGTTTTACATTATAAGAAAGAAAGACTGACAGTGACATATTAGGTTGGTTACAAATTGGTTCAACTTATTCACATCTGTAAAATACAGGCCTAGGTGAGATCTCTGGGAGTGGTTTTGATGTATTACATGTTGCTTTATTTTTGCATGGTGAGGTTGACATTTACATGGAATTGCCCTTTTGTAATAAAAAAGCAGTGAAAGAAAAAGCAAACACAGCATTGCAATTTCTTACCCATATATATATATATATATATATATGTATATATATATATATATATATATATATATATAAACTCAACAAAAATAAAAACTTTACACTCGTTTCAAAGTCAATAATTTAAACATTTTGGAAAATAGGTTTGAAATAACGATTGCATTCAATTATCTTGTCATTAAAGATGCTATAGAGATCTTGCAGTCACGTGACCGGAAAGTACACAACCGCCATCTTGTCGGTAAAAAACACAGCTGAATACTGCTGCACTCGTGTACAGAATGGATCAATTTCAACCGACGGACTACACGGCTCATTTTTCTAATGAACAGATAACTAGATATATGTCTAAAATAAACGATCTACAGATTTGTGACCCTTATGGCTTACCGGATGGAGTTTTCATGACCGGATTTTGAACTGCCAGCGGAATACCCGGACGTGTATAATTACCTCATTAACTTTCCCTCGCTGTTCAGTGGTGAAGCACTGTGTGCCTATAAATCTCTGGACAGTTATCTTTACAGAAATTCAGGATTTGTCAGTGACTCAGATGTGGCATCTTGTAAACAAGAATCCTCATTGGATGGGTAAGTCACTTAAGTATTGAGTATAGCACTGACCAGCCGATTATAGAATAGAATAAGGTAATTCCAAATCGTCCGTCTTGTTTACATGGATCTGGCGTTGGAGAGGTAGAGGCTTGGCAGTGGAGATTTGAGTGGCTGTTTTCTGAGCTTAGTCAACAGGTCGGCTCTGCAGCCTCGCTTTTGCTTCCGCTCCCGGCGCCGCCTCCTTCGCTTTGCTTCCGATAACAATCCACGGAGACCCCGCTGGTCTCGCTATCTCGTCCGGAATGATTTTTTTTTTTCTCGTCCGGAATGTTGTGCATGCGATGGAAATCGCTACAAACCGTCATTTTCTGCTGGAAACCAATGTCCAGTAAGTCCATACGGTTGCAGTGGATATTGAAGTCCGGTACAGACGAACAACACGCAAAAATACACACAAAAAACATAAAAACCGTGCACCAGTAGGGAGAGCTTGTAGCCGCAGCCGTTGTAGTAGAATTGTATATAGTAGGGTTTTTTCCAGAAGAAAAGGTAGAAGTAAAAGCAGAAGTAGAACCAGAAGTAGAAGTAGAAGGCGGAATATGGCGTTTGACCGACAAGATGGCGTCTGTCACAATCTGGATCGGCTGTGACGTCACATGCAAGTGCTCCATAGCATACAGATCATGTTGGTCATGGAATCGGTTCCACCGGAAATGCGACGACAATGTCCATGATCAAAAACTGAGAGTCACAACTTAATGAAATCATGTCAGTATCGGGTGTGTCCTCCATGGGCGTTCACAACCGCGATACAACATCTCCTCATGGATTGGATGATGCGTCTGAACACAGCTTGGGGAATGCGCCGCCATATTTGTACCAACATGGCACCAAGCTCCTGCAAGTTCTGTGGAGGGTTCCTTACAGTCGGCTGTGGTGCCAGTTTGATGGAGACGTGTCTGGAGATTATGGATGGTCTGTCAACTGCATCCCATAACCCTCGCAACGTCAGTGACGGATGTTCCCGTATTCAGCATGCCAATGGCACGTTCACGCTGAATCTTTGACAGTCGTGGCATTGCAAATTAATGAATAATTAACCATAAAACCTTGTTTTTCTGAGATGACACTCTACTCTGGTACCGTGAGATCAATTGCACGTGTATCAATAGGTCACATCACTTGTGTCACGTGGAAACGTGATTTTAGCGTGCAGTGCTCTCGCACGTGCTACGTAGGCCCGACCAGTAGAATGAATGTGTGACGTAATGCCCTTGACAATGCATTTAACCATAATCACAACAAGAACTCTTTCAAGAAAAGTTTCTAAACACTATTTGAAAAATAATGAGTGTTAAGTTATTTTTGCTGAGTATATTATATATATATATATATATATATATATATATATATATATATATATATATTAGTGCTGTCAAAAATGTCACATTATTAACGCGTTAACTTGACTCAATTTTAATGGCGATAATTTTTTTATCGCGAGATTAACGCTCTGTGACATGGTGCCACGCCCCGCACAGCCAGAGTCCTCTGCCCTCCCCCGAAGAGCCACGGTGCTCGGCTTAGGTTTCGTTTTCCCATCGGCGGCTCCAGCCCCACTTTGCAGTGGCTGTGACAAGACGTGTTATGCTCTGCAATTAAAAAAAAAAAACATTGGTACAACCAGTGTTCGAACTATGCCGATATTTTCGGGGGGTCCCTTTATTCCCTTGGGGGGGGGGGTGCTTGCGCTTGTCTCAGAGCGCAGATCTCCATCGTGCGCTCACTTCGGATATGCAAATGCTTCCCGTTACACACGATTGCTATGTCAATAAACATCATTTTGCCAATATTTTAGAGACCCCCCAACATTTCCCAAATCATGTTTTCAAGGGATCTCATGTCTGTTTCAGGGGATCTCGGATCCCCCGAGTACCCCCGTAGTTCGAACGGTGAGCAAGCCCATTCACTTTTTTATGCTGATAAGAGAATTACAATGGTTTTTCATCTGACAAAAATGTGCGATTAATCGTGAGTTAACCATGACAGTTGCGACATTAATCGCGATTAAATATTTTAATCGCTTGACAGCACTTATATATATATATATATATAAATAAAAAATTAAAAATCCCTCCCTCCCTACTGAAAATTTTTTTGCTCACCCGGTGGACAGGAAACGGATTTTTTTTTTAAGGATGGCCTTGGCAGCGCACCGAGTGGCAAAACACCATCCGTACAGGGACGGAACTCTTTGAAGCGAACAGAAGAATGAATCTGGAAACCAAGCAACAGCGCAGAAAAGAGAAAGAGGCACAACCCCAACCAACACCGACCTTTCAGTGCCATCAATGCCCCCAAGTTTTCAGGGCTAAAATTGGGCTGATCAGGCATCAACGAGCACACCATCAGATGTGGCCAGAAGGAATTAAATACTCGGATACGAGGGATTGCCGACAACAACATCGGTACTGTCATTTCGCCAGGTTGTTTACATTCTTGAGAAGAGAGGTAGCAATCTGTGAACAGCAGTGCGGGTTTATGCCAAGGAAGAGTATGTCGGATGCAATTTTTGCTTTAAGAATGTTAATGGAGAAGTACAGGGAAGGCCAGAGAAAGCTACATTGTGTGTTTGTAGACCTGGAGAAGGCGTACGGTAGAGTGCCGAGAGATGAGTTACGGTATAATATGAGAAAGTGTGGAGTGAATGAGAAGTATATCAGAGTGGTGCAAGACATGTATGAGAACAGTGAAACAGCAGTGAGGTGTGCAGTTGAAACGACTGAATGGTTCAAGGTGAAGGTGGGACTCCATCAAGGATCTGCTTTGAGTCCTTTCTTGTTTGCCATAGTGATGGATAGCTTGATGGACGAAGTGAGGCGAGAGTCACCATGGAACATGATGCTTGTGGATGATATTGTGATGTGGTGAAAGGAGGTTGGGCTGGGTTTGGAGAGATGCATTGGAACGAAGAGGAATGAAGGTGAGCAGTAGCAAAACAGAATACATGTGCATCAATGAGAATGGGGATGAGAGTGTAGTGAAGATGCAAGGAGTAGACGTAAAGAAAGTTGGTGAATTCAAGTACCTGGGGTCAGCTGTGCAGGAAAATGGGGGCTGTGATAGTGAGGTGAGAAAGAGTGGGCAAGCAGGGTGGAGCAGTTGGAGAAGGATTTCAAGAAAGTCCCAGCAAAAGTGAAAGGTAAGATGTATAAGACAGTAGTGAGACCAACTGTGATGTATGGATTGGAGACCGTACCCTTAACGAAGAGACAGGAGGCAAAGTTGAGGATGTTAAGGTTTGCGATGGGAGGTTGGACAGGATAAGGAACGAGCACATCAGAGGGACAGCACATGTGGAGAGCTTGGGAATTAAGCTAAGAGAGATGGTATTTGCACATCCTGAGAAGAGATGCAGAGCATGTTGGAAGGACAATGTTGAGGATGGAGCTGCCAGGCACACGAAAACGAGGAAGGCCAAAGAGGAGATACGTGGATGTGGTGAGAGAGAGAGAGGACATGAAAGTGGCAGGTGTGGTAGAGAAGAATGCAGAAGACAGGGAGCAATGGAGACGAAAGATCTGCTGTGGCGACCCCTAATCAGGAGCAGCCAAAAGAAGTTGTTGTTTACGGCACGGTTACCTCACAGCAAGAAGGTTCTGGGTTCGAGCCCAGTGGCCAGTGAAGGCCTTTCTATGCAGAGTTCGCATGTTCTCCCCGTGTTTGTGTGGGTTTCCTCCGGGTGCTCCGGTTTCCCCCACAGTCCAAAGACATGCGGTTAGGGTTAATATGGGACGGCCTTGGGCTGAGGTGCCCTTGAGCAAGGCACCTAACTCCCAACTACTCCCCGGGCGCTGTTAGCATGGCTGCCCACTGCTCTGGGTATGTGTGTGTGTTCACTGCTTCAGAGAGGAATTTCACAGGAATAAAGTTGTGCTTTCTTTCTTTCTAAGCAGGCGGCACGGTGGTGTAGTGGTTAGCACGGTCACCTCACGGCAAGAAGGTTCTGGGGTCGAGCCCGGCGACCGGCGAGGGCCTTTCTGTGCAGAGTTTGCATGTTCTCCCTGTCACTGCTTCAGATGAGTTAAATGCAGAGAGGAATTTCACAAGTGTGTGATGAATAAAAAGTTATCAAATTTGGAAAAAAAAAAGCTCTGTTTCTCAAAATCCAGTGAATGTGGATAGAATAAAACAGTTATTCCATTCAATCTCGTCGCTACGCACCTCGTCAGCTATCAGCTCATGTACGACTCGATTTTGTGGAATAACCGTTCGGTAGAATGTGTCTTTGTGGTCCTAGAGGAGAGATATGTGAGTGAGAAATGATATCTTTATGAAAGTGATGATCAGTGTAAGTCAGTTGCTTGCACATGCTTCAGTTTCCTGAGACATTATGGGTGCTGATGATGATGATGAGACAGAAACTGAAGTTAAGTACTTAAAAAGAGCAGTGCCAAAATCACTAATAAAGAGGTCATAACCTTTAAATGTGTATGGGTGATGATGTCTTGTAAAGTTAGATATAACATCCCCAACCTATCGATGCCAATCTGGCTTAAAAATCCAAGCCCCAGGAAAGCCGGCTTCAGCCCCTGGGCTGGCTAACAGTCTGATGAAAAATGCTGTCTCATTCTGGGTTCGGTTCGGTTATCAGCAGGAAATCCAGATTCCTTCACTGTTATTCTTCTTGAGTGTTCAATTGAAAATCAAGTTTCGTGTTGAAGTAAAGGCTAAAAGGAGTCCTAATACCTCTTGTGAATAATTCCATGCTAAATAAAGAGGTTTATTTGAGCTTGATGGTGCACAGGGAGCCCAGAAATCAACCCTTTGTTATTAGAGTCTGGATTTGAGCCTAAATTTTATATGTAAATCACCAAGCCTAGCTGCATCTGGACAAATATTTGAGTTGTGCTAGTTTGGTTGGTATAAACCTGTATTAAGTCTACTTTGATAAGTCGGTAACTAATTTAAAAAAAAAACGCAGACTAAGAAAAAGTGAAGAATACTTATTTGACTTTTATTTTTCAAGGAAAAAACAAGTGGAGAATATTTTTCAGAACCCAGGGGGAACCCTGTTTCATACATGCAGCCATTCTAGATTTGAGTCACGTACAGTATTTGTTTGTTTTGTCCGATAGATAGATAGATAGATAGATAGATAGATAGATAGATAGATAAAATACATTTCTAACATTAACAATGAGTTAAAATAGGTTGCTAGCTAGCTAGTAAACTAACAACCAAGATGACTAATTGATTGTGTACTTGCGGTCAAAATAATAATAATAATGCTGCTGCTTCTGTACATCAATCTATAAATAAACAATAACATGAATTTACAACAGAATACTGTATAATAACGAAAAACAAGACTAGAAACCTACCATCACTATCTCTCTGAGCCGCCATATTTTTTTTTTTCACGAATATCAACATTACATGAAATTACTTCCTGGTCATCTTCTTCTTCTTCGGTCAGGTTTTATGGCAGTTTACAAGCAAAGTGTATTACCGCCATCTACTGGACTGAGGTGCAATCAAATGGATGTCATGTCAAAGAAAAATGAAATAAAAACACAAAACAACAAGAGTGATGTTTCCTAATCTAGGCTCACCTAACAAGGTGTCGAAAGAAAAGGCTTTCTGAACTGCGTTCACTTCCGTCTTCAGTCTTTCTCCTGGTCATGTCCAGGCGAGCTGTCAAAATAAAAGTCGCCAACCTGAATTCCACCTGCTGCTATGAAATAACGGTTTTTACCCCCATTTAAAGATGGTCTAAATCTGTCTATATCTGTTAAATTAATGCTTGCCTTTAGATTTGAAGGCTATCCTGGTTTCAAATCAACAGGATCTTCAATAAAAGTGGATGGAAACTACATTTTCCATCTCACATCTTGGTGTCAGAACAATGACTCGCTCCTCCGTCCGTCCATTCATCCATTATCTCTAGCCGCTTATCCTGTCCTACAGGGTCGCAGGCAAGCTGGAGCCTATCCCAGCTGACTACGGGCGAGAGGTGGGGTACACCCTGGACAAGTCGCCAGGTCATCACAGGGCTGACACATAGACGAACAACCATTCACACTCACATTCACACCTACGGTCAATTTAGAGTCACCAGTTAACCTAACTTGCATGTCTTTGGACTGTGGGGGAAACCGGAGCACCCGGAGGAAACCCACGCGGACAACATGCAAACTCCACACAGAAAGGCTCTCACCGGCGGCTGGGCTTGAACCCAAAACCCTCTTGCTGTGAGGCGACAGTGCCACCCAGCCTAGAAATATATTTTTACCAACCAATAGGAATTCAGCATGAAATGGCGTACTGATCAGTGCGACACTGGTGCCAAACCAGCAAGGGCTGGATTCTTGCTTAGCTTCATTTGCAGTCCAAATGGATGATGCATGCCAATGATGTTTTATTCTTGTTTAATGACTTGCATCATAACCTACAATTCAGTAGGTGTTATTATTGTGTACTCTACATACATCAAACTTGATGTACCAAAGTTTATACCATTATATCCATGTCTCACAGTGTGGCTTGCAATAAACTTATATGATTGTTGAAATCTCAGTCTGTAGGCACCATTGGGGGGGACGGTCAATAAAACATCTGTTGAGATGGAAAGCTCAAATGTGGTGCCCCATTAGTGTTGGCTTGTAAACTGGAGAAAACAGAAATGATGTGGACCATTAACATCCAACCAATCAGGAGCTGTCAGTCATGTTGTCCGTTACTTCACAAAGCTCCTCCTCTTTCAAGGAAATAAGTAGCTCTTAGTTGGCTTAGGATTTCATAGAAAATCCTTTACATTTAAAAATGAAGTTAGTCCTAGTTTTCATTCATTCATTCATTCATTCATTCATCTTTATTCAGGGCGGCACGGTGGTGTAGTGGTTAGCGCTGTCGCCTCACAGCAAGAAGGTCCTGGGTTCGAGCCCCGCAGCCGGCGAGGGCCTTTCTGTGCAGAGTTTGCATGTTCTCCCCGTGTCCGCGTGGGTTTCCTCCGGGTGCTCCGGTTTCCCCCACAGTCCAAAGACATGCAGGTTAGGTTAACTGGTGACTCTAAATTGAGCGTAGGTGTGAATGTGAGTGTGAATGGTTGTCTGTGTCTATGTGTCAGCCCTGTGATGACCTGGCGACTTGTCCAGGGTGTACCCCGCCTTTCGCCCGTAGTCAGCTGGGATAGGCTCCAGCTTGCCTGCGACCCTGTAGAAGGATAAAGCGGCTACAGATAATGAGATGAGATGAGATCTTTATTCAGCTGAGGGTCGAGGTGGATCTGGAGCTCCTCCCAGGAACACTGGGTGTAAAATGGAAATACACCCAGGCTGGGCACCATGTACACACACACACTCAATTTAACCACGTGCTTATATATGTTTTTGGAAGATGAAGGGAGGAAACCTATAAGGACACAGGAAGAGGATGTGAAATGCCACAGTAAGCCACTGTACTCGCGTGCTTCACCGTCCCAAGCATTATTACTTTACAGTTCTATTGACAGAAGAACAACGACAGTTACGTAATGTGAAAATAAACTTTTATTAAATATACTCAAGGCAAACCATAAACAATTTTTATACCATACCTTCAGATCATTTTGGATCTTTTCTGTCAGACTTAATTTTTTATTTACATACCATACGTTTTTTAAAACCAGATAATGCTAAAAATATAAATTAAAGTATTTGATATATGTACTTTCAATATAAAAAAAAAAGTACAAGTAGTTCAGTCTATTTCACTTTTCACCTGTACATTAGAATTTTATATTCACCATATTTAGCATTTAATAAAAGTACCTGATAGATTATTAAAATGCTACAAGCGTACTTACGGACCCTCACAGATCCAGATACAAAAGCTAAAACGACACACAATGATTAACACTCACAGGTGTGTGTAGCAGCTGTAAACTCCAAATCACACATGTTCATGCTTTTTAACTTTAAGCTTTTTATAGCCTTCCTTTCATCGAGTCAGGCATCTCCTCCTTCAGCCGCCATCCTCTCAATGGCTTCCCAGTCCATCTTACACAAAATGCTGCTGGTGCTTTCTGAAAGGGCGCCCAGCCAGTCGTCATCGTTATTCTCCACCAAGCCCTGGATTGTCTAGAGTGTGACAGCAAAAACATGTTTCTCTACATGTTTAAATGATGAGGATTTGACACTTCAGGATACAAGCAAGGCTCTACACGGTGGAATTTGTCATTTCAAAGGCGAGACCATGATGAAAAAATTTGCCACCGATACCAGTTGTAAGGAGCAAAAATTTCATGTATCCAGTATAATTAGGCAAACTCCAATAGTTTAAAGCAGAGGTGGACAAAGAACCCAACTTCATTACTTAAGTCACAGTCCGGATCCCACTGGTCAAATGTTACTCTGATACAAGTGAAAGTTGTCCAGTCATATTTTTACTTCAGTACTGAAGTACTTGCTTTGAAAAATCCTTAAGTATTAAAAGTACATTTTCTGTCAACGCATCGTTGTATTATTCCCACAACGCTGACAAAACCTAACGCCGTTACCAAAGACAGAAATGTGAATTCACAAAATGAACGCATGCCATGCCATCATGGTGGTTGAACGTTAAGCTAGCTAGTCAGCGAAACTCCACCTAACATGCTAGCAAACTCTTTTCAAACTCAAAATCATACTGGGTAGCTAACGCTACTAGCAAAGAAAGATTTCTACATTCTATTTAGCAAGATGATGCTAAAACATATTTCTGAACGGACTTCAGATAAGTTAACGTTATTCATCTTAGCGTAACTCTGTTTGTTTTTACCTGCTAACTAACAGTGTCCAAGTTAACTAGCTATGTGTTAACGTTAGCCGTGGACAAGGCTACGGCAACTTGGCGGGCAAATCCATAAAAAGTCATTTGACTGACCAGACTGCATAGCTATTGCAACGTTATCGCTAGCTCTAAAAGCACAGACAACTTCGTTGCAAGCTTTCTCTTGGAATAAAACGTTTACAGACCTCAATATGCTTCTGCAGGTTGGATGGCGAGTTTTTGTAGGCCGTGATGTGGTTCGTTTTCGGCAAACAAAGCAAACATTTAAAATGAAATGAATCTTTAATCCTTTCAGAAAACTGAAACATGGGTTCATGGGTGTGTCCATTCTCCAGAAGAACCGCCTCCTTCCATTCTTCCATCAACTGATCGTGTTCAATAACACTGCTGAGAAATCACTGAACTTGATTGTATACAGTCTATGGACGTGACGTGACCCTAGTGATTACTGATAGGCTGTCTTAGTGTAACTTGCGGAAAACCAATCACGTTTTAGAAAAGAAAAGAAAAAAAATCCACTTTCAAAGCTGCTTCATACGTAGTAACGAGGACCTTGATAGAAATGTAGTGGAGTAAAAAGTACGATTTTGCCTTTCAAATGTACTGAAGTTTAAAAAAAAGATACTCAAGTAAAGTACAGATACTCAGAAAGCGTACTTAAGTACAGTACTCAAGTAAATGTACTTCGTTACTGTCCACCTCTGGTTTAAAGTGCATATCACGGGTAAATTCAGGAGCGAGATCAATGTAATTCTCCTATTTTATATTAAACTTTGGTCAAATATCTGTAACATTCTGCATTCTCTGCAATTTTTTTTACCTTGCGCAATACCAGAACAATTCGGTTGAAATCAAACCATTTGAGGTGAATTGGTCCGCCTCTGAAAAAACCTGGCGTTTGGATTTCCCGGCAAACATTGATTTTCGTGAGGTCGCGTGCGGGACGCCTCCTTCTGAATCCTACATCAGCGCTGGTTTGTTTATGAGAAAACGACCTGGTGGTTTTCTGCAAATTTCTTCAACGTTATCACGTAATTATTAAAATGGTTAACAGATATAAAGAGTTGCAAATTTTGGAACAGCTTACCACTTACATTAAGGGAGTACCCTACATACCACCAATTTAAAGTCCATGTCAAATCATGGCTGATGGTAAACCAGAATCGCACTCATTTTTAATATATGTCATATATCTGATACAGTTTTTTTCTCTCTTTTTAATTGTTGTTTTTGTCCTGTTTTGTTTTTTATGTTGTGCATTGTGATTTTTTGGTTTTGTTTTAGTAAATGTTTAGTTGTAATGTGTGTCTGTAGATAGGCTATTTTTTTGTCACCTGCCTAGGGACAACGGATGAAAATTAGCAGTTATGCTAATTCCCATGTCTTTACACTATGTACAGTGGGGAAAACAAGTATTTGATCCTTTGCTGATTTTGTTGGTTTGGCCACTAATAAAGACTCGATCAGTCTGTAATATTAATGGTAGGTGTAGTCTAACATGCTGAGACAGAATATCACAAAGAAAATCAAGAAATCGACTTTAAAGAATTTGTATTAATTTATTTGCATTTTATTGAGGAAAATAAGTATTTGAACCCTCTTGCCAAAAGGACTTAGTACTTTGTGGCAAACCCCTTATTAGCAAGCACAGAGGTCAGACGTTTTTTGTAGTTGATGACCAGGTTTCTGCACATATTAGGAGGAATTTTGGTCCACTCTTCTTTGCAAATGACCTCTAAATCATCAAGATTCCGTGGCTGTCGCTTGGCAACTCTGAGCTTCAGCTCTCTCCATAGATTTTCTATAGGATTCAGGTCCGGAGACTGGCTGGGCCACTCCATGACCTTGATATGTTTCTTCTTCAGCCATTCCTTGGTTGCCTTGGCTGTATGCTTTGGGTCATTATCCTGCTGGAAGACCCATCCACGACCCATTTTAAGCTTCCTGGCAGAGGGAAGGAGGTTTTCACTTAGGATTTTACGGTACATGGCTCCGTCCATCTTCCCATTGATACGGTGAAGTAGCCCTGTGCAGAAAAACACCCCCAAAGCATAATGTTACCACTTCCATGCTTGACAGTGGGGATGGTGTTCTTGGGGTCATAAGCAGCATGTCTCTCCCTCCAGACACGACAGGTTGAATTGATGCCAAAGAGCTCAATTTTGGTCTCATCTGACCATAACACCTTCTCCCAGTCACTCTCCAAGTCATTCAGATGTTCATTGGCAAAGTTCAGGCGGGCCTGCACATGTGCTTTCTTAAGCAGGGGTACTTTGCGAGCACTGCAAGATGTTAGACCATTGCGGTGTAAAGTGTTACCAACTGTTTGCTTGGTGACTGTGATCCCAGCTGCTTTAAGATCGTCCACTAACTCTGCCCATGTTGTATTAGGTCTATTTCTCACCGTTCTCATGATCCTGGAAACCCCACGAGGTGAGATCTTGTTTGGAGCCCCAGACCTAGGTCGATTGATGATCATGTTGTGAGTCTTGTACTTGCGCACAATTGCACCAACAGTTGTCACCTTAACGCCCAGCTTCTTGCTAATGGTTTTGTAGCCCATACCGGTCTTGTGCAGGTCTACAATCTTCTCCCTTAAATCCACAGAAAGCTCTTTAGTCTTTCCCATGTTGGAGAGTTTGGAGTCTGACAAACTGATTGATTCTGTGGCCAGGTGGCTTTTATACAAGTCATTAGTGATATCAGGCGTCTTCAATTTAGGTGACAAGGTAATTTGGAGAGTCTAACTTGTCTGTATTAACAAGAACTCTTGATGGTTACTAGGGGATCAAATACTTCTTTTTCTCAATAAAATACAAATAAATTAATAGAGATATTTAAAAGTTATTTTCTGGATTTTCTTTTTGATATTCTGTCTCCACATGTTAGAATACACCTACCATTAAACTTACAGACTGATCAAGTCTTTCTTAGTGGGTAAACCAACAAAATCAGCAAGGGATCAAATACTTGTTTTCCCCACTGTATTTATACTAATGTTCATTAAGATGTAATGTCCCCATCAAATAAACCAATAAAATAAAAAATAAATGTATCGTAGGAGGGTGTAGCAACACCAATCTTGATGGGATCAGTACTCATCGTTTCCCAAAAGACCGGACAACGAGAGAGAAATGGGAGCGCTTGGTCTACACAGGCTGTGCACTGAAACCATGCAAAGCTCTCGCAGCCTGCTGGCGCTTCCGCAGGTAACGTCACGATTCTGGCTCCAGACTCCCTTGGGATTTTTCCAGACGCGTTTTGTTATTTTATTTTTTTCTGCTGTAGACAGATGGCCTTGTGCAAAATTACCCTTCTGGATGAGTGTGTAAAGGGACATACTTTCATATAAAAAAAAAAACAGGTCCCCAGGCCCACATTATTAAAAAAACAATTATGAAATACTGGCATATTCTAACCACAGATCTTTGCACTTTTTCAGGATCCAGGATCGTAATAAATTGGTCAGATCTACCATCTTACCTCCTCCGAAACAGACTCTATTAACTCCCATTAGAGAAGGGAATTATCCCTGTGGAAATTGTGCTCATTGTCACAACTCGGTGAAAACAAACACTTTTAAGCACCCTAGAACTGGGAAAATCTTTGGAATCAGGGGGATCATCACATGTAACACAAAGAATATTATCTATATGTTAACATGTCCATGTGATAAAATGTACATCGGTAAAACCATCCGCCCTCTGAAACAAAGAATTAGTGAACATAAGAGTTCTATTAGGAGGAAAGATGTAAACTATCCTGTTGCCTGTCATTTTAAAGGACATGGGACATGAAACATAAATGCACGCTATATCAGTTTCTTTCCATTAAAAATATGAAATAATTGCATCAACAAATACAAAATTATCTATTAAATTCAGCAAAATCGTTATATTCGTGATGATTATATGGCATTTCTGCTCGAGCTCCGATATGCATATTTTACAACCGGAAGAGCCGCTGTCACGTGATCATACGTCACAAAAACTTTCGGGTACAGCACAAGTGGGTAGATGAATATGGAGAAGTGTGAATCGTGATGATGACGAATGCGACAAAATAGTTTTTGTGTCTTGGATGACAAGAAAATTGTTTCGTTTTTAGAGTGTTTAACGTACATTGAACATCATGGTGTATTGCGACCTCCCAGTCAGTCAGACGCGCTGTTATGGTGATGATACACGGGGAAACTTTTTGGGCAATGTTGCCGAGCAATGTTGCTGGGCAATTGCGTTTTGACTCTTTTCTATTGAGATTGGGCAACATTGTTTCTTTCTGAATGGTTTTGATAATCTCTGGCAACTTTTTGAGATAAGCCAATCAGAACGCGAGTATCGAGTCATGTGACCTCCGGTGAGGTTCGGATCAGAAATTTCAAACAAATATGGTGGCCACTCAGTGTCAGTGGAGTGAAGAGATAGAGAGACTCCTCATCTGTTTTTACGCCGGTAAGTTGTTATTTTAATATTCTATATGGAGGAATTTACCTCACCAAAGCTCTAAAAAACAACAGACAGCTTGATTAAATGGTCACAGCAAAAATTAAGACATCGATTTTTTTTTAGCTAACTGTAAACTGCCGTTGCTAACTGTTGTTGCCCATTGTTAGTTGCCCTGAAAAGTTGCCCTGTGTCTCACCTAGTTGCCCGTTGCCAGCAACATTGCTCGGCAACATTGCCCAAAAAGTTGCCCCGTGTATCATCACCTTTACTCCTGTTAGCAATGTAGCTAGGCTCAGCATGGCCAACGGTATTTTTGGGGGGCTGTAGTTAGATGCGACCAAACTCTTCCGCGTTTTTCCTGTTTACATAGGTTTATATGACCAGTGACATGAAACAAAGTTCAGTTACACAAATTGAAACGTGGCGATTTTCTATGCTATGGAAAGTCCGCACTATAATGACAGGCGTACTAACACCTTCTGCGCGCTTCGACAGCGCATTGATACCTTCACTCGGAGTTGTACCATTATTTTTTAGACAGGGCGGACGGACCAGGGCATTCGCCCGCCTGGCCGTGCCCGACGAGGAGCGCTCTCGGCCGGCTTGGGAGGCAGATGGCAGCCCCTCCTGGAAGTGTGGTTTTACCATGGGCCTCATGCGGTAAGGATTAGTATTATAATTTTGGGTGTATCAATTATTGATTATCATAATTCTGACTCGTTTCGCCATTTTGAATGTTTTCATCTCGGACTCTGGAAGCATTGTATCTCAATCAATCTCGAAAAATATCAGCAAAAAAAAAAAACTAGCTTGCAACGGACTTTAGCTAGATCTATGATGAACTTCCAATGTATGATACAAAAATAATACTTCTTTCAACAGATCATTAGCCTTTGAGCAGAATTGTTTTTAACTTACCAGGAAGTGTTATCGAGCCGACCGCTTTCAGCTTCATGGGGACTGAATGAACCCTCACTCTCAGAATCATCTGACCCGTCAGAGTAAAGACAAGATCCATGTTCATGTGAATTTCCAGCTATCGGTTCGAATTGATAGGGTCTAACTTCACATCTCTGTGAAACATCGGGAATGTCACTGTCGATGGTGTCCATTTCGGTAACCAGTTTACATTAGATACCCAAGCGCTGGCTCCTTGAAAAGCTTTTGTTACGTCACGGGTCACGTGACTGCTTAGCTAATTAACGAATCATTGTTTTACACTGATGTATAAAAAAGTTGAATAATGGGATGATTTTCACATTTTTGACGCCCTGCAGTGATTTAGATGGCATTTCTTATGTCCTTTATACATAATTATACCCAGAAAAAAATCCATGTCCCATGTCCTTTAATGATCAGTCACATCCTGTTTCCTCACTCAGATTTAGAGGTATAGAACAAGTCACCTTACACAGAGGGGGTGACGTTGACAAGAAGTTATGCCAATGGGAACTTTTTTGGATATATACACATTAGAAGCACGACAACCATCAGGTCTAAACGAGGATTTTGACGTGAGTGTATTTATTTAATTCTGAATTGTTTATTGAATGTTGAACTGTTTATGCTTTGTTTTATGATGGCGGGAGCCTGATGTGTACACAGCACGGACTTGTTCTTTTTTGTACATGTTTCATGACTATTTTTACTACATTTCCCATGATGCTCTACTGACAGAGTGGCTGCAGCACTGACTACAGGTGCTCCGAATTAAGATGTATTAACTCAGCACTGTTTGTTGGACTATGCACTCTGCCTGATGAAGGTCTAGCGACCGAAAGCTTGCTATCTCAGTAAAGAAATCATTGCACAGACTTCAAGTGTGCGGATTTGTATTCTATTTATATTTTTTTTTAAAAAACGAAATTGGTCCAGGATATGCACTTTAAAGTGGCTGGACAATATGATGTAACTACTGTGATGCATGATGTCACAATACGCTTTTCTGGATTTCTACAACAATCACAAACACGGAATGAGTGATTAAATATTAACGACTTTGTACTCGGTGTATCCTTAGGATATAAATATAAGGTTGGACACCACGTGCAACATTCTTTCATCTAGCACTGTGGAAATATTTCTTTGCTTCATACCTGTTCCTTGGCTTGGCTGTCAAGTCCAAGAATTCTTCGGATCACGGGAGGAACGTCCCACGGACTCACCACGTCTCTTTCCTCTTTGTCTTCTAACCAGGACTCCTCTTGCTGTCTTACAGCCTTCAGCTCCATTGGGGATTTATTGAACCCAGTTTTGACGCCTAGGGTTTGCCAGAAAAAAAAAAAAAGAAAGAATAACAACAATAATAATACGGCGGCACGGTGGTGTAGTGGTTAGCGCTGTCGCCTCACAGCAAGAAGGTCCTGGGTTCAAGCCCCGGGGCCGGCGAGGGCCTTTCTGTGCGGAGTTTGCATGTTCTCCCCGTGTCCGCGTGGGTTTCCTCCGGGTGCTCCGGTTTCCCCCACAGTCCAAAGACATGCAGGTTAGGTTAACTGGTGACTCTAAATTGACCGTAGGTGTGAATGTGAGTGTGAATGGTTGTGTGTCTATGTGTCAGCCCTGTGATGACCTGGCGACTTGTCCAGGGTGTACCCCGCCTTTCGCCCATAGTCAGCTGGGATAGGCTCCAGCTTGCCTGCGACCCTGTAGAAGGATAAAGCGGCTATAGATAATGAGATGAGATGATAATAATAATACACATTCCAAGAGTGCTAGTAGTAGTTAAGTCAATATGAAGTCAACGTATATGAATAAAAGCTTACGCTGGACGGTCGTTTTCACCCTCGGTCTTCCTCTTAGGTCTGTCAGCATGCCTCGCCGTGTTACCTGGGACAGCCGGTCACCAGGAAGTGCACTCACTGATGAAGTATAAACATATAGTCATTGTTAAATACCATAATTTAATAATTCTATCAAAATCGAAAAAATTAGCAGGCGTTAAAGGAAGAGAACCAGGTCTATGGAGTCCAAATCTGCTGCTCAGGGTCCCAGGTGGAGCTGATGCACCTCTCTTCTGCAGAACCACAGTCTTCCCGAATGTTGAAGCAGAGCGCGCTCGTCCCCGTTGGCTCTTAGGGCTTTTCCGCACAGGCCCTTGAAATTGGCTCCGACTCCTGTAACAGATAAAAATGGATTCTTTATTTCAGTGCCATTTACGTTCAAGCAAATATAGTGTCCTGAGATAAGACCCCTAGAAGCTGAGGGTGCATGCTGACCCAGGCCGGGAGTCTTGCGT
This sequence comes from Neoarius graeffei, assembly GCF_027579695.1. Classification (NCBI taxonomy): domain Eukaryota; kingdom Metazoa; phylum Chordata; class Actinopteri; order Siluriformes; family Ariidae; genus Neoarius; species Neoarius graeffei. Next base: position 7,234,172 of record NC_083593.1, on the reverse strand, counting down.
CTTGGTGGTGCTGTTGGAAGCAGCAGGGAGGATGAGTGGGGTAGTAAGCATGTCTGTGATGAGCCTGCAGGCCTCATGTGCTCTCTGGGAGTGGTGCTCCAGGAGAACTGCCCTAAAAATAAAGATATGATTTCTTACAAACGACAAGTGTTGTTCAGGTTTCTATTTTACAGGAAGCGAGACTCACCCTGTGTCCGAAATCGCTCCCTACTCACTGTATAGTGAGGACGCCATTTTGTAGTGCTGTCCGAAACCTTAGTGAGGATTATTTACACCCTATATAGTGCACTCAAAGTATCCCACAATCCATCATGAAAAGTAGTGTACAACCGATGGTCACTAACCAAGCAATATATCCAGTCACGCATTGTGGTCATGCTGAAAGAAATCAAATTAAAAGTCTCAAATTTGATTGAATAAAAGGCAGCGGCAAAGAAGAAAGTATTCAGCCTTGATTTAAAAAAAAAAAAAACTGAAACATACAGGTACTTTGTATTTATTAATGTGGGAAATACGTCTCATCTCATCTCATCTCATTATCTGTAGCCGCTTTATCCTGTTCTACAGGGTCGCAGGCGAGCTGGAGCCTATCCCAGCTGACTACGGGCGAAAGGCGGGGTACACCCTGGACAAGTCGCCAGGTCATCACAGGGCTGACACATAGACACAGACAACCATTCACACTCACATTCACACCTACGCTCAATTTAGAGTCACCAGTTAACCTAACCTGCATGTCTTTGGACTGTGGAGGAAACCGGAGCACCCGGAGGAAACCCACGCGGACACGGGGAGAACATGCAAACTCTGCACAGAAAGGCCCTCGCCGGCCCCGGGGCTCGAACCCGGACCTTCTTGCTGTGAGGCGACAGCGCTAACCACTACACCACCGTGCTGCCCTGGGAAATACGTTCAGTATAATATAGATTTATCATAAAAATACATGCATGCATTTATTATATTGAAAACCCACCAGCCGACTGATCCGCCACGTTTTAATTGTGCGGCAGTAATGACGTAAATACCGAAAGCGGTTTTTCATTTTACCAATGAGCTCACTATATAGTAATTCCCTATATAGGGAGTAGGGAGTAGTGAACGAGTGAGTGATTTCAGACACAGGGTTAGCCTTTAAAAAATATATATATATTATACTACAGTGTTGTGGAATTCTCAAAGAGGACTGGTTAGACTTTTCTATATAATCATATAAATGCACTCGCTCATTCTTCTACATTATTGTTTATTTACTGTCAAATGTATTTACACGAAAACCTACTTGTCCTTCTCCTCTTTAACTTTCCTGTTATTTGCCAGGTCTCTAGTGGAAAGATTCTATGAAACAATAAAAAAAAAAGTTGTATTAGATACAAATTAGACACAGGCAAAATATTAGTAAATACAAGGAACGTTAACAGCCAAGACGGAGCCTGACCAGTGGATTACGAGGAGTGAAAGGAACACGTTCCCTCTCTTTCTTCTCCTCCCTCTGTTTGTGGTACTCGACCAGTCTCTCTCGCTGCTTCCTCCTCATCCAGTTCCTCAGCTCCTTCCTCTCTTCCTCCATCACGCCTCTCCTCTGTTGCTCCTCTGGCATGCTGCTCCGCAAAACAAGAGAGAAAAACATTCTTCACCCACTTGTTCGTGTGTTTCGGCTTTGTAAACTTATTCGTTTTTAAGTGATGTCACATCCTTCGAAATAAGATCATACCTTCTCGTCCAGGTCACCGAGGGAGAGCGAAGGAGTGCCGAGGGTGAAAGCGCCCCGTCTTTCACTAAATCTCCCAAGATGTCCGCAACATCACTCAGTCCAGTCAGGGCCAAAAGATTTTCAGCTAGCCTGATAATTAGTTAACACCAGATAATAGTAAAAAAAAAAAAAAAAAACACACACAAAAGCAAAAATACAAACAAACAATGCTGCCCATCTCCACTAGCAGTGACGCTTATTACTACTTCCGGTCTCATGCCACCATTTTTATTTGTTTACTCCAAATAGTTAGAACCTTCCACTTCCCTAAAACCATGTTTAGGAGTTCAGATTTTCATTTCTGGTCGTTATAGTCTTTAAAGGAGATGCGCAGAACCATGGCCTCACTTTTTGTTTATAAATGCCTTGAGACCCCAAGAATGGCACAGGAATAGTTTTAAGCATCAACAATAAATCTAATATAGTAATTTTTACGATTAAAATGATTCATATAGGTAGCGGTCTGAGTGAATGACCTTGACGTCCGTAACGTCACAGCAGGAAGGCTATCGGTCTCATCGCCATTTCCGCTATACTAAAACACAGAGCTGACTGCAACTCCGATCCTCCATTTTGAGCTAATTTATAGCCGTGCCACGTAGATGTGTTGCTGGCCGGTGCAGCAACATGACAGAAGGTGGATTTACGTTGTATTCATGGCCTAAGAATGTTCAAACTGCAAAGATTTGGATGCATTTTGCGAGAAGTTCACGGGCACATTGGGCGCCTACGAAGTGGTCTCTCCTCTGCTCTGCACATTTTACTCAAGACTTGTATGAGACCTCTGATCTGTTGAGGAGTGTTGGCTATAAGCCCGTATTGAAAAAGGGTGCAGTACCAACAATTAAAGGAAAAGAAAACTACAAGAAAATGAAAGTAGGTTCACTTGCACCAGTTCTCCTGGAGCGTGAGCCGAGGGTTGTGCTTGGTTTTAGCAACAACCGCGGGGAGGTCACTGCCCGAGCAATATGATGTCATGTCCCGTCCCGGGTAATTTAATTTTTTTAATTTTTAAGTTTTAGTAATTGCCTGAGCCGAGCAGTCATGGCGGAGTATTCAGTACAGAGAAAACGGAGAAGGAGTGGACCAGCCGTCTGATTTCTCTGCTGGATATGCTCGCCTCAGCAGCAATATCTCGCCCTTACGTGGAAGAAGTGAATGAACGGAGAACTGAACGAACAACTGGAAGTCAGATTGTTTCAAAACAATCGGCCTTCAACAAGCGAGAACACAGACGGATAAGCTGCGACTCTCATTTGGATACAAAACAACAAAAACACTTGTTGTTTACCTGCATTTAGATTAATACATGTAACTTGCATTGTGTGTTTAAGTTACCGGTATAAGATTATTTAATTTGCTTCAGAATGTGATTGTCTCAGTTCATCTGATTATTTAATTAGCCTTTTACGTTTTATCAGTGAAAATGCATGCATGTACATGTATGTTGCATAAGTTATAACACCCATCCTGTTTTAATGAGAGTCAACCCACAATCAATCAATGAAGTCAAATCAGTCTTAGTTGAGTAAGTCGGTAACAGCATTTCTTACTTTCACCATCAATTTTTATTTATATGACTTTGGTCTATAGCTGTCAAAGGGCTCGGCCTTAAAACCGGTTCCTGCTGTGACGTCACACACTCGGGGCTGGCTGGATCAGCGGGGCAGCTCCAATGCCAACTTTGCGGTTGGTTTTAACTCTCAAAAATGTATTTTTTTATTCCCATTTATGCAGCATACAAGAGTCAAGGATGGAGATACTATCCACTCAGAAATTTATTTAAAAATAAAAGGTTCTGGGTATCTGCTTTAAGAGACAGAAGGGTTTATCGATTAAGAAACACTTACAATCCTGAATTCTCCATCGATGATTCAGTCAATTCTGCAATCACAAGAAATATTTTAAGATTTTTGCTATGACACAGAATGAGAAGCAGCACTAGTAATTAAAAAAAAAATCAGCAGCTATATGGTTACACTGTGTGTCAGGAAAAAGAAAAATTAACCTTGGTTTACATCCCTGAGAGGCTGCTCTGATTTCACTGAAAAAAAAAGTATCAGATTCAGCACCGAGTTTAAAAGAGAACTTCAAGTCAAGTCAAGTCAAGTTTATTGTCAAATATGCTATACATGCTCGACATACAGCACAGATGAAGTTTCAGTCCTCTCTGACCCACGGTGCAATGCAATAAATAAAAATAGAATAATTGAAAAAAACTAACAATATAAACAGTATAAACACTCTAGATAGGAACTAGACATAGACTAAACACTCAAACAGACAATATAAACAGTATAAACACTCTAGATATGAACTAGACGTAGACTAAACACTCATATATACATACATATATATATACACACACACACACAAATTGGTTCAAATAACCAAACAGTCAAGGGCACTTGAGGTACAGCAGGTAAACATGAAACAAGCAGTATTTCATTAAAGTTACACTTCTGAAATTAAGACTAGAAAGATGGAAATAAAATACTGTTGAGTCAGACGTATAAAGGAAACGTATTGTGATACCTGTAGGAGTAACGTGGCCTTGGTGGACCGGGTTCTGTCTGGACGGAGAGGCTGGGTATGGAGAGGAGTGCCCCCTCTGACTTGGAGGGACAACACCATTTGGTGTGGATGACAAAACCCGTCTCTCGCCCTGCTCTTCTTCTTCCTCATCCATGTTCACTCGAGCTGTGCGTCTCTTTGCTGAGCACAAGCACATAGCAGACATCTTATAATCTCCATTTCTTCATTACATACTTATACTGAGTAAAAGAATACGGAGCGCAGAGTAAATCACTCTGAAATTATATTAAATTATCTTTAACGCCCGTGTTTTGGTTTTTTTAAAGAAAGTTGCATCGATAATTTATTTTACCTCTATTTATTGTATATACACAAACACATTTGTGACACTGACAAAGTGATATACATCTGTAATACATGTCAGGAATGAAACATTTGGGTTTACCGTTAGAGGAAAATAATCAACGACAGGGTGGACTCATGCACCCAGGTGTAAAGTGGTGGTTCCTGTTATCACCCCGAATTAATTATTTCCCTCCAACAGCACATCATGAAGCCTTTTAGTCCTCTTACACCACAGCAATTTGCCATCAGTAGAGGCAACAGTTCTTCTCACCTTTCTTTGTAGCTCTCATCAGGCTGGAATAAGACTCCTCTTCCACACTGGCCATCATAACAGGCGTGAGAGCGTCTATGGTATTTACCAGCTGTAAGAGAAATACACAACGGAAGAAGTGTGACTAAATTAGTCTTCACGATTATATGGTCCAGGATTTCATTCTAGCTTAATCGGCCCAAGAGCAAGATCTACAGTGGTGCTTGAAAGTTTGTGAACCCTTTAGAATTTTCTATATTTCTGCATAAATATGACCTAAAACATCATCAGATTTTCACACAAGTCCTAAAAGTAGATAAAGAGAACCCAGTTCAACAATTGAGACAAAAAAATTATACTTGGTCATTTATTTATTGAGGAAAATGATCCAATATTACATATCTGTGAGTGGCAAAAGTATATGAACCTTTGCTTTCAGTATCTGGTGTGACCCCCTTGTGCAGCAATAACTGCAACTAGACGTTTGCGGTAACTGTTGATCAGTCCTGCACACCGGCTTGGAGGAATTTTAGCCCGTTCCTCCGTACAGAACAGCTTCAACTCTGGGATGTTGGTGGGTTTCCTCACATGAACTGCTCGCTTCAGGTCCTTCCACAACATTTCCATTGGATTAAGGTCAGGACTTTGACTTGGCCATTCCAAAACATTAACTTTATTCTTCTTTAACCATTCTTTGGTAGAACGACTTGTGTGCTTAGGGTCGTCGTCTTGCTGCATGACCCACCTTCTCTTGAGATTCAGTTCATGGACAGATGTCCTGACATTTTCCTTTAGAATTCGCTGGTATAATTCAGAATTCATTGTTCCATCAATGATGGCAAGCCGTCCTGGCCCAGACGCAGCAAAACAGGCCCAAACCATGATACTACCACCAACATGTTTCACAGATGGGATAAGGTTCTTATGCTGGAATGCAATGTTTTCCTTTCTCCAAACATAACGCTTCTCATTTAAACCAAAAAGTCCTATTTTGGTCTCATCTGTCCACAAAACATTTTTCCAATAGTCTTCTGGCTTGTCCACATGATCTTTAGCAAACTGCAGATGAGCAGCAATGGTCTTTTTGGAGAGCAGTGGCTTTCTCCTTGCAACCCTGCCATGCACACCATTGTTGTTCAGTGTTCTCCTGATGGTGGACTCATGAACATTAACATTAGCCAATGTGAGAGAGGCCTTCAGTTGCTAAGAAGTTACCCTGGGGTCCTTTGTGACCTCGCCGACTATTACACGCCTTGCTCTTGGAGTGATCTTTGTTGGTCGACCACTCCTGGGGAGGGTAACAATGGTCTTGAATTTCCTCCATTTGTACACAATCTGTCTGACTGTGCATTGGTGGAGTCCAAACTCTTTAGAGATGGTTTTGTAACCTTTTCCAGCCTGATGAGCATCAACAACGCTTTTTCTGAGGTCCTCAGAAATCTCCTTTGCTTGTGCCATGATACACTTCCACAAACATGTATTGTGAAGCTCAGACTTTGATAGATCCCTGTTCTTTAAATAAAACAGGGTGCCCACTCACACCTGATTGTCATCCCATTGATTGAAAACACCTGACTCTAATTTCACCTTCAAATTAACTGCTCATCCTAGAGGTTCATATACTTTTGCCACTCACAGATATGTAATATTGGATCATTTTCCTCAATAAATAAATGACCAAGTATAATATTTTTGTCTCATTTGTTTAACTGGGTTCTCTTTATCTACTTTTAGGACTTGTGTGAAAATCTGATGATGTTTTAGGTCATATTTATGTAGAAATATAGAAAATTCTAAAGGGTTCACAAACTTTCAAGCACCACTGTATAAATTTAAAAACACATGGGGGTGAGGTGGAGGGTATTTACACTAGATTTTACTTACCAGCCTGGTGTTGGCAAATTCTCTGTCCATGTGGTCGGCGATGCTCTGGAGAGCTGCCAGTCGGGCATCCATATCAGAGATACAAGCTGAGACCTGGCTTCGAGAAAACGCCTGGTCTACCAAGCGTCCCTCTGGCACGGCCTCCTGTTGTGTCCCGAATTCAGTCAGCACCTTTACTGTGATTGGATCTCCGCTGGGTTCTGGCATTGACAGCACAAGTGGAGGAGGAGTGCAAGTTAATGAATAACCTGGAACGAGAAATGTATGTATGTATTTCAAGCATTAAAGAAATGGCATTGGGAAGCTCACCTAAACTATTTTCTGTAAATATGTGCCAAAATCTTCGTACAATTACTTTACATGATATCATTAAGATGCACAATCTCACTTTTTAAAAATTTCACTACCTGGCGATTCCGCAGTGCGCTCATCTGGTCTGATCTCAGTGTTGGTCTGGGTCGAGTTGGTCACAGAAGCTGCTAGAAGGTGAAGCTGAGCAGATGTTGGTGGAGAACAGGATTGGTGCTGGACAGGGGTTTGGGAAGAGGGCAGGCCGAGTAATCGAGAGCCATCCTCCACGTCGATCACACTGATGAGCTCCTGACCCCTCTTAAAGAGAGGTAGTAATAATTTAAAGAACAGTATTAATTAAGTAAGTGACACGGCACTACACACACACACACACACACACACACACACACATCATCAATGTGAGACAGATCCTGTGCATGAAAACTGCAACACTAATAATAACGAATTATACCTTTCTGTCATGAGAAAGGGTTTCTTAATGAGTCAAGACAAAAACAGTCCTTCCTTACCGCATGGGCTTTTGGTTCTATGTGAACGGAGCTCTCTGGCTGCTCTGGAACCATTCTCTCAGAGGAGGGAAGGTTCAGGAACACTTCAGGGGGAGCAGCGGGAGCAACATTAATGTCCACATGTCCAGAACCTGGAAAAGTGGCACACGAAGCTCAAATCAATCCTTTTCTTTTTAACAGTTGAACAATACAGCATTTGATGACAATACATTCTCGTATATAGTAAGTGAATCCAAATTCTGACTTTTTTTTAATACAAAAAAATTGTGAATTTTAAATAAAAGCAATGCCCGAGAGGGAAAGTGCATTGAAACACTGATTCGCAGCTGCTCAAAAAAAAAAGTAGCATTCAAATATCCGATAATTAAATTATGATGAAAATTGGTGGATTATGTATTAAAATGTCTGTGATTTAGAAATAAATAAATAAATAATTTAGGGCGGCACGGTGGTGTAGTGGTTAGCGCTGTCGCCTCACAGCAAGAAGGTCCTGGGTTCGAGCCCCGTGGCCGGCGAGGGCCTTTCTGTGTGGAGTTTGCATGTTCTCCCCGTGTCCGCGTGGGTTTCCTCCGGGTGCTCCGGTTTCCCCCACAGTCCAAAGACATGCAGGTTAGGTTAACTGGTGACTCTAAATTGACCGTAGGTGTGAATGTGAGTGTGAATGGTTGTCTGTGTCTATGGCCAAGTTTACATTAGACCGTATCTGTCTCATTTTCTTCGCGGATGCACTGTCCGTTTACATTAAAACGCCGGGAAACGGGAATCCGCCAGGGTCCACGTATTCAATCCAGATCGTGTCTGATCCGGTGCTGTGTAAACATTGAGAATACGCGGATACGCTGTGCTGTGCTCTAGCTGGCGTCGTCATTGGACAACGTCACTGTGACATCCACCTTCCTGATTCGCTGGCGTTGGTCATGTGACGCGACTGCTGAAAAACGGCGCGGACTTCCGCCTTGTATCACCTTTCATTAAAGAGTATAAAAATATGAAAATACTGCAAATACTGATGCAAATACTGCCCATTGTGTAGTTATGATTGTCTTTAGGCTTGCCATCCTTCCACTTGCAAGTAGTAAGTGATATGCGCTGGGATCACACACAGCGGCTCAGTCCCGAATCACAGCTTGTTCACTTCACTCGCGCGCTCTGTGAGCTGCGCAGGGCCGGAGTGCGCACCCTCCAGAGGGCACTCGCTGTTCAGGGCGGAGTGATTTGGAGCGCAGGATGCCTGCGGAGCCGAGCGTATCCGTGTATTGGCGTTGCTATGTGCACGCGAATCGTGTATTGGTGTTGCTGTGTGCACACTAATCGTTTTAAAAACGTTAATCTGATGATCCGCTGATACGGTCTAATGTAAACCCCACCTATGTGTCAGCCCTGTGATGACCTGGCGACTTGTCCAGGGTGTACCCCGCCTTTCGCCCGTAGTCAGCTGGGATAGGCTCCAGCTTGCCTGCGACCCTGTAGAACAGGATAAAGCAGCTAGAGATAATGAGATGAGATAACTTATTTATCCATCCATCCATTATCCGTAACCGCTTATCCTGTGCAGGGTCGCAGGCAAGCTGGAGCCTATCCCAGCTGACTACGGGCGAAAGGCGGGGTACACCCTGGACAAGTCGCCAGGTCATCACAGGGCTGACACATAGACACAGACAACCATTCACACTCACATTCACACCTACGGTCCCATCAATTAGTCATCGTACCACATATCCTATTTATAGAGGAACAAAAAAGGCCTGTGGCAAAGTGGAAAACTGTTCTGTGGTCAGATGAATCAAAATGTGAAGTTCTTTATGGAAATCAGGGATGCCGTGTCGTTCGGACTAAAGAAGAGAAGGACGACCCAAGTTGATATCAGCGCTCAGTTCAGAAGCCTGCATCTCTGATGGTATGGGGTTGCATTAGTGCGTGTGGCCGGCGAACGGGCCAAATACAGCAACATATTTAAGAAACAAATTTTATTTCCTCTTTTGTTTTTATTTTATGTTTTTGTTTGTACAGTCTGTAAAAATGCATGTCTATGTTAAAAAAATTTAAGGAATTGTAAGTTTGACCACAGGGAGAACAGCATCCTTCTGTGAAGGGGAAGCTGATGTGGATCAATATAAATAAATGAATAAAATAAACCTACGGTCAATTTAGAGACACCGATTAACCTAACCTGCATGTCTTTGGACTGTGGGGGAAACCGGAGCACCCGGAGGAAACCCACGCGGACACGGGGAGAACATGCAAACTCCGCACAGAAAGGCCCTCGCCGGCTACGGGGCTCAAACCCGGACCTTCTTGCTGTGAGGCGACAGCGCTAACCACTACACCACCGTGCCGTTTAACTAAATATATACACATTCGACAGCCTTGAATTCAAGCTGTCCGTCTTCTTTAATCCCACAGGCATTGTTTTTTTTTTTTTTCCCAAATCCAATGTGCAATTAAATCTTATCCAGAGTAAAGATGGAGAATGGTTTTGAACTCACATGCAGATGGAGAACCAGGGGAGACAGGAAGCTTTGCTGAAACGGCTTTATCAGTGGTGCTGCGAGGTGAGGCTAGACAAGACAGAAATGAGAAAAAAAAACAAAAAAAAACAGTCGAGTTCTTTTAAAACCATCACTAAAATGTTATCAGCTTGAGTAAGAAGCGTCTAAAATAATAAAGCATCACCCACCAGGGTCCGTGTTGGTGCAGGCGTCCTGGATTTCAGGAGGTCGTTTGTGTGTGGCTGCAAAAGCGTGAAGCTCTGCTGATGTGGCCTGAGCTTCAGCCAGTAGCCTCTGACCAGCCAACATTGACTCGAAGGAGCCTGAAGAGCCAAAGTGAAGGGAGCGTGTCAAGTCTGACAGTGGTGCAGCTACACCAAAAAAACAAAAACCTCTACAGCTTTAATGAACAGCAAATAAACTGCGAATATGATGATCAGCAAAGGAATATTAAGCAACTCCTAATTCTTACAAAAATTAGTATTTTGGGTCTAAACATTCCTTTCATAGCTTTTATAGAATTGTTTAAAGGATAGCAGAGATTCTGTGTGTGTACACAGGGGCGCAGATACGTTTTTTGAACTGGGGGGGGACAAAGCTGCCAGCAAACCACCCCCACCCCCAACATGTGTTGTGCGAGGAACACTAGTTCCTCGCACAACTAATTCCTAGGAAAACTAGTTTTAAAACCGCTAAGTTCCAACTGTTAAACATAGCGAGAGGCTGGGCTGCGTGTGTGTGTAAAGTGTAAACCAGTGCATCCTGACTTTCTAACTATGCCTGTGTGTTGCGTGAGCGGCAGTCAGTCAACAACTCTTCGCAAAGTTTCCTTATGAAACAATATGCTCATTGAAATTATGGCAGGGAACGCCAGATTAAACATTAAAACTGCCTTCTGAGCACTGTATCTCCAGGCTGCCACCGAAAGAAGGAGGCTACCAGAAAGGCATCTCTACTCTGTACGATTTTACTTTCACTACGACATTACTTTGAACAGACTATCAAAAAAATTGCAAGGTGATATGATAAAGTAAGGCACAGTTTGTTTTTTGAAAAAACGATGCAATCGTTTTCTGCCTTTTCGGTTTGGCACCCTTCATCATGCCGTGTTGGGGTCCTGAACTAGGAGCTGTCCCCGATATGCCCGTCAAACTTGTTGTGAGTAACCATAGCAACCAAGCTCGAGCTCGCAACCTGTGCAGTCTGCGCAGCTCAACCAACCGAATATCAGTCTTTGTTTTGTTTTATGTGAGTTGTTGCAACTATGTCTGTACTGCTGTGCACCTCAATAAACCGAATGGTAATTAGTCTTTTGATTTTTCCGTGAGGTTTGCCTTATGCAAAGAAAGACAGCATAGACGTTTTTTCCTCCCTATAAGTGGGGGGGACCGAACGAGGTGAATTTAAATCTGGGTGGGACGAATCCCACCCGTCCCCCCCTCTATCTGCGCCCGTGTGTGTACATACTGACCTATAGGAACGGCATAGCCATCATTTGAAGTAGATTTGTCTTCTGCAGGCTCCTGATTAAAAAAAACAAAAACAAAACTTGATTATTAATAAAATGACTCATTATACAGAGCAATCCAATGTGCATGTTCTCACGAGCAGACAGACACAGGATCAAACTACATACAATTTAAATACACACATTTTATACTGTAGACATGCATTCAATCTCATTCATATTTGTTCTAATGCTTCTCATGGACGTCCAACCATGCTTTTAAACTTCAAAATCTGAACAGCATCTCTTATTTTGGCTTCGAAACGGCTGTTATTACTCTTTTTGCTTTGCTGTGTAGTTTTGCAGAAATGCGAACGCACAGACGACATACATTTGCCCCAATTTTGCAGCAACATGGTGTGAATCATACTCAAACGATTCCTCAAACAAATACTCATCTGTAGAACGTGTAAAAAGAAAAAGAAGAAAAAAAAAACACATTCCTGCTCTTAATTTCAAGAGGCCATGCAGTGTTTTCTTAACGATAACGCCTGTTGTTTTACCTGAGATGGAGGGATTACAGAATCATCTGGTCTGAAGGACACAACCTTTTCCTCTCTCTTTTTATCCTCTCTCCTTTTATGCCTTAAGAAGAAGAGGCAGTAAAAGTGATGTCATCAAAAAAGAGCATACTGAAAATATATTTTACGGTCATGATCAGAAATCATACGCATGCTGACTGAACATTTTTAACTAAAAAAATAATACATTGCCAAACAGAATAATAACTGATTTCACAATATAAAGTTGAGTGACCATTAATAAATAAATAAATAGGTGCATAATTACGGTAGGACAATTTAAAGAGCTCAGTGAGATACCTTTTTCTGGAGGGCGTGGCCGTGAGTTTGATCTGCGTCGTTGGGTCTGCCTTCAGGAGTTGGAGCTTGGCGTTCGCGTCCTGTTTTTTTCCCGCTGCCCAGGCCATCAGCTCCTCCAGCGGGATGAGGCGAGGAGTGGGCCGAGGAGGAGTGCTGTAGCTCAAACCCTACACCAGCAACAATTACTCTTATTCCACCGATAAACACCTGAATGCTCCACACACAGTGTGAACTCTTGACTCTATGTACAGTATCTACTATTAATATTTAATATTTGCCAGGCCTGACTGCACAGAGGACGATTTAAATAGATTAAGATATGTAATGCTTACAGTACGAGATGGCTCAGGATCAACACGCAGTAGCTGTGGTTTGTGAAAGCTGCCCTTGGCTACGGTTACTGCTGTGTTCAGCTTAATGGATGTAGGCAGTGGGATGCGGGGCAGCTGGATGGGTTGAACCTGGATGTCAGGAGGAAAACGCAGCAGTGGGAGTCCCATATCCGACACTGCCGCGTTGGGAGCAGGCGGCAGATGGACTGCTTCTCGTTCTCTCCTGCTGGTTTCTGATATAGTGTAAGCTTGAGTTTGTGTGCTGTAGTGATTCAGATTTCGCTGCTGGGCTTGCGTTGTTGGCTCAGCACGCCTCCTATAGTGCTCAGATCTCCTGTACATACCGGTAGTAGGCTTATACCAATTCGGACCCCAGGCCTCCCTCACTGGGGCAGGAGGAGATCGAGACTGAGACTGAGGAGGAGGCAAGCGGAGAAGTTTGATCCCCTGTACAATCGGAGCAGTCTTTTCAAGGGGACAATTCCGCTGGGGTGTCGGCAGCGGAGCTTGATTATCTATTGTGGTAAGAAGTCCTTGAGATGGAGGAATAAAATGAATTCTTTCTTCCTGTGAGCAATCAGGACGAATGGTCAGTTGTCGGAGCTCCTGCGACCAAGCAAGTAGAACAAGAAGTAAGCAATTTAATAAGAAGTTATATCTTTGGAAAATCTTAGAGGTTTTACCTGAGGGTTGAGTCTACTCCTTTCTTCTTGACTATTTAGTCCAGGACCTGCTTCCACCCACTGCTGATCAGCAGCTCTGGGTTTCCTGCTCTGTAGCGGAGAAACAGTGTCTGGCTTATTCGCTAATCTTGTGTTTTGGGTGTCACGGGGAGGAGGATCTGAGGACTGAGCCACAGTGGGTTGAGTCTGTGGTTGTGCAGGTAGCGATGTCGAAACATTAAGCTGTGGAACCAGCGAGATGGCGTGGTAGAGGGGCAGGCTGGCGAAGGAGGCTCCCACCACTTGCATAAGACTCATGAAGTTAATTTGCTGCAACTGAAATGGAAATCCAACACTATATATCATACAAGAATGTATAATAAAAGCGCAACTATTAAAGGAGAACTGAAGGCAAATTTTTTTATCATCAAAGTTCTATTTATCTCATTTTATTAAATATCGGAATGCATTTTTTTTTTTTTTAAGATTTTTTTGGGGCTTTTTTTCACCTTTATTGGATAGGACAGTGTAGAGACAGGAAATGAGCGGGAGAGAGAGACGGGGAGGGATTGGGAAATGACCTCGGGTTGGAATCGAACCCGGGTCCCCGGATTTATGGTATGGCGCCTTAGCCAGCTGAGCTATGACGCCCCCCCGGAATGCATTTTTGATCGCTATTTTGTCACTGCTATATCAAGTTATGAGTGTTTGAAATATGCTCTGTAATATATCGGTCCGTATGTCAAAGCAACGGCCATAAACGAGATTCGTTGAGACCTGTGCGAGACATCGTAAGACGGGAGTAAAACGTACAGCGGAAATCAAAGTGACCGACATCTGCCAAAGTCGTCAAAAGATGCGCGCACCCTCTTTCGAATGCTGACGTAATCAAGCTGGAAGTTTCGTTTGTTTTGATAGCAATCAGGAAAGTTTGAAAAAAAGTAGTCAGTAATCGTCATTTAAACTCGTTTTTGTGCAATACTTCGTTTGGAAAACAGTTTTCAAAATGGCGGCACTGACACCTGGCTGACACTTGACGTTTCGAAGTCTCGCACAAGTCTCGTGAAGATCGCGCGGATAAGCGAAGCCTGCCATGGACCAAACGAGCTAAATTCAACACGGCTAAAAACCGAATCGGCCGATAAGTATCATATTTAATTGCAATTAGTTGCCAATCCGAGTCACGATATAAGGTTACTAAAACCGAAAACGTAATAACAGGTTAATTAAGAAATAAAGCAAGTTTAAGAGTGACTTCAGTTCTCCTTTAATAATAAAAAGCTGGAATTCGTCACATACTTGTACTAATCGTAAAAGCTCATCCTGGAGCAGCTGTCTGACTGGGTTAGGGTCAACGTTTTCTCCATTCTGGACACTTTGAGAATGGCTTACAGACTCTGGTTCAGCTGGAGGATTTGACACCGAGGGGAGCTGCTGCTTTCTCTGCTGAACAGGCTCAGGTTCAGGAGCCTCATGTACAGGGCTGAAAAATAAAAGCACAGGTTAGGACTGTATTGGAATCTACAAAAAAAGCTAACGCACTTGACTAGTTATAAGCCTAGCTATTGCAGTAAATACCATTGGCTACTTCTGTAATATCCTACAAGCGCTCTAAAACTAATGTACTACGCCCCTGGTTCTCAAAATGGAGTCCAAGGATGAAGCATACAAGATATTTATAACTGGAGGTGTAGTACATTAGTTTTAGACCAAATAACTTTTTTTTTTTAAATGTCAACAGAGAGCAAACATTTTGGAGAAGTAAAGAAAAAGACACTTAAGATGAGTGTACGATAAATCGTCTCGTCTTGGAATTTACACTATACTTGCTGGTTCATTTCTTGGTTCTACAGGTTCACTACCCAGTGTGCTAACATCATCCGAGCTGCAACACAGAGATCATCTTTAGATTGACCCAAAAGTGCATAATTACTGACCAAAAACAATCCCAAATGCTTCGCTTTCTGTTTACTCAAACACTGCACCACACACGCACAAGGAATGAGCTGTTTATACTGTACTGTCACTGTGGCAACTGTGAGATGACTCCGAGTGCTTTCATGCACATTCTCGAGAGTCAACTCCAAACTGGCACACTTTAAATGTGCGTTTGGAATAAGCTATATCAATTTCTATATTAACTAACATTTATTTATTTAAGCATGGCGTAAACTCACGGAGATTCACAGGAGGAGTCGTCGGCTGCCTTGGAGTATTCCAAATCCGCTAAGGTTAAAGGCTGTTTGGGGGGGAAACGAAAAGCAAAACAGTGAATTAAGACACAAACCAAAGTAAATCTGTACAGTTGTTTGAGCAGGCGGTTGTACCGTAAGTTCACCTGATCTCTGGGTCTGTGTGTTTTGTTCTTCATCCTGATCTGTACTGAGATATTTGGCCCAGTTGAAGATTCTTCCAGTATCTCCATAATACTACTTTCACCTGTGAAACCAAACAAGACTTAAAATGGTGTTCATAATTAAAGCGGCGCTGCATAGCTTTTTTTGTTGCTAGTTTAAAAAGTAATAATAATAATAATAATAATAATAATAATAATAATAATAATAACTAGACAGGGACACTCTAACGAGTGCAAACCCCGCCTTTTCCCTATTAAAATACATTGGGCGAAAATTTCGAAGTTCTGCCATGACCTTGACCTTTGACCTCCAAAATTTAATGGTTTCCTTCCTGGGTGATTGGCAACACATGTACAAAATTTGGTCCAAATCGATCCATTGGTTCTTGAGATATCTTGCAGACACACAGACAGACAGACAGACAGACAGACAGAGAGATACACACACACAGACTGACGCAGGTGAAAATAATAACCCCTCCGACTACTGTCGGCGGGGTTAATAATAATCTCATCTCATCATCTGTAGCCGCTTTATCCTGTTCTACAGGGTCGCAGGCAAGCTGGAGCCTATCCCAGCTGACTACGGGTGAAAGGCGGGGTACACCCTGGACAAGTCGCCAGGTCATCACAGGGCTGACACATAGACACAGACAACCATTCACACTCACATTCACACCTACGGTCAATTTAAAGTCGCCAGTTAACCTAACCTGCATGTCTTTGGACTGTGGGGGAAACCGGAGCACCCGGAGGAAACCCACGCGGACACGGGGAGAACATGCAAACTCCGCACAGAAAGGCCCTCGCCGGCCACGGGGCTCGAACCCAGACCTTCTTGCTGTGAGGTGACAGCGCTAACCACTACACCACCATGCCGCCAATAATAATAATAATAATAATAGCTCTTAGGGCCACACCAATTCGATTAGTTGGTTCTCGGAATCACCGCTTGAAGAAAATGCAAAACGAAAAAAAAAAATCGAAATCAAACTCCCACCAACAGAAAAACATCGTAGCTGATGGTTCAAAATACTGAAGACTGCAGGTTGAGGTCACGTGACATCGAAAACCAATCAAATCGCCCCTTTCACTTTAGATAAAGACTTGTGGAAGAAACATGGCTGTGGAGGGGAATCCTGCAAAACCTGTGTTTGTGATTGTTAGGATATTCAGCGAACAGAAGCGTAAAATCTTTGACAGGCGTGTCGAAATTCAAGAGGGGGAAACTTTGCACAGTTGTACTCAAGATGCCGTGAGCTTGTTACCCTGCGATGTGCCAACTTGGACAATAACTCTGTGGAGGTGGATTTGATTTATATATTTCACTGATTGATGTGAGGGGCAAACAAAAAATCATTCCAAGTATTTAGCCATCAGAAGTAGCTACTCCTGGTCAAATCTTTTTTTTCTGTGCATTGTAGATGTTCAACTGACTGTAATTCAATCGTTTATTTAGCCTATCTGTTTACTGGTTTGCCTGATAAAAGACGTGCAGCCAGAGCTAGCCCTGCTGACAAGGACAATACAGGACACAAATTTACTGTAGGCCTACTGGGTTTATTCCCTTGTTCATTTTTTCATTTCATATGGCTCTATTAAAAGAGCCATATGAAATGTGTAACAATAATGTATTGTCTTTGTTTTGTTTCTCTATTATGAAAGCCCTCTATTTCCACTAGGGATGGCGAAAACTAAAAAAAATCTTGACCGACCACCGAGCCTCATTAGCCGGTTAAAGTCAGTTAACCTATGAGTTTAAAATTCTAGAATTGGAATTATTAGAATCTATTCTAAATCTAACCGCGAGCATCCGCACATTCAGTCCCAGTCGCTGCCCTCCACTCACATTACCTTTTCTACAGCGCGAAACATTTAGTCAAACGCGGCACTGATGTCGAGGGGTTTGTATTGGAGCGGAGGACAAATGGCTCCAGTTTAAGCTAGCCGCACACTACGCCGATCCACGGGGTACCGAACCGACCCATTTCAGAGCCGACTCCCGACAGGGCACGCACATATCCCCGACTAACTCACGACTGAAAGAAAGCAGAGGTTAATATCTTGGGCCATTATTAAAAAATGTTCTGTTTCCGGTCCACCGGCCGGGTGAGTGCCGTTTGTGCGGGTGAAATTTTTTTAATGCCGGTTTTTCGACATTTTTTTCGGGTTCGTAAATCTAAAATCGAACTTGACATTTCCGCATTCCCAGGGCTTTCCACTAAGCCTCATACTAGCCAGCCAGGACAAATAAGTAGCCAGCCGGGGGGAGTAAACACAAAAACTCCTGTGCACGCAGTTCCCAGGATTAAATGTATTTTCCACAGACCATTTATTTATTCACTTTACTCAAATACAAAGTAAAATGGAAGTAAATCTTCTTTCTTTTCTTGCGTATTGCATCATGAGGCGTTCCTGGCTTGTAAATCTCTTATTTTCGGTGCATGACACATTCACGCAACTGAGCATGCACCGAGTGCGCGCGCACACCGCATGTCGGGGCGCGGAGCTCCCTTGATCAACGGTTCAGTTTGACATTATTGTCAGTCCGTTCATTTTTCGAAAAGATAGAAGTCACATGATCACGAAATATCACGTGTTGTATGCGAAAGAGATGATTGGCTATTGCTAGCGACTCTCGCCGATCAGTCTGGCTCCCGATTAGTTTTTCGAATCGGCTGTGAGATGAGTCGGTACCATCGAAAACTAGTCTTTACGCCTGACTCGCGACTTCAGTTGGCTCGGTACGCTGAAAATCGGCGTAGTGTGCGGCTAGCTTTAGAGACAGTTTCAGTTGGCCATGATTGCGCTGAAAATAAAGTCAAGTGCTAGAAGAAGTACATACCATTCAGTGATGGGAATAACGGCGTTAAAATAAAGGCTGTTATAACGCCGGGTAATCTAATTAATTAGCTACAATCGTTATAACGCCGTTACTGCATGGTATTGAAGTTGCTCTGAAGCCGTCACCGACTTGGCTCACAGACATAAAAGCTGCGTTTGTCACTCCCCCTCCAGACACCGCTGTCATTTCATTCTCTCCCCTTCCCTCCAAAAGTCGGCATCTGCGCCTTTAGTTTGTGTGGAGAGATATGATCTGCAGTAACATGCATTGTTGGCTACAGACCGAAACATACTTTCAGAATGCACTGGCCAAGGCAGGACTAAACTCCATGTGCCTTCTAATAATAATTTTAAAAAAAAACAGAATAGTAATTTGTAAGCTAAAAAGCCTGTGTCTACACTTTTCTTTCACCGAGTGGCAGCTGTCTTCAACTGGGGCGGGAGGGCGGGGCATGACTGAATGGGTGTTTCTGATTTGTCAGCTGTTGTCCTTACACTGCATGGCATGCCCCAAGCGTTTACAACACAGAATTCCAGGTTCTCCGCTCCAAATTCAGCAGTTTCAAAACGATTGATTTTTTTTTTAACCGACAACCAAAAAAAAAAAAATTAACCGGTTGACGTTGATTCGGTCAATCATCGGTCAAACGATCATCGGTTAACATCCCTAATTTCCACCGCTAATTTTACCATCAGAGCATTTATTTTATTTTATTTCGCTCGCTCGCTTCATATTTTTCCTGAAAAAAATCCAAGAACCAACTAATTAAATTGGTGTGGCCTAAACTGAGTCACTGGGGGAAAAAATATTGAAAGACAGGAGTCTGACATGGTATGTCATATATCAGAACTCATCACAAATCAAATCTGAAGCATGATTTAAACATTTTAATGTGTTGCCATTCTACTTGCAGCAATCAGATTAAAGTGCCATTCCACCATTGGATGTATTCTTTGGCATAAAATACAATATATTTGATGACAACATGACTAGACAGAGAAATCTTTTAGCTTCAAAATGATTTCTCATCTCATCTCATTATCTGTAGCCGCTTTATCCTGTTCTACAGGGTTGCAGGCAAGCTGGAGCCTATCCCAGCTGACTACGGGCGAAAGGCGCGGTACACCCTGGGCAAGTCGCCAGGTCATCACAGGGCTGACACATAGACACAGACAACCATTCACACTCACATTCACACCTACGCTCAATTTAGAGTCACCAGTTAACCTAACCTGCATGTCTTTGGACTGTAGGGGAAACCAGAGCACCCGGAGGAAACCCACGCGGACATGGGGAGAACATGCAAACTCCACACAGAAAGGCCCTCGCCGGCCATGGGGCTCGAACCCAGGACCTTCTTGCTGTGAGGCGACAGCGCTAACCACTACACCACCGTGCCGCCCCTTCAAAATGATATATCAAACATAATTTTTTGACAACGACAAGTATATTAATTTTGCGACCAAAGTCACCTACCCTTTTAATTTCCGCGCGGTAGTGAAACGTGATGTCATCGGCAAGTTCCCCTTCTTGTGTACCATGTCACGTGTGACGTGGCACAGATTACCAGCAATGGCGGACAGAACGCGATTTCCACTTGTCGATTGCTGTGCCGATATTCACCATCGACCGTTTCCTTTGGGCATCACTTGCTATTTTCCTTCGCTTCATTTCCGAAGCTGACAATCGCATTCTATCCGCCATTGCTGATAATCTGTGCCACGTCACACGTGACGTGGTACACAAGAAGGGGAACCTGCCGATGACATCAGGTTTCACTACCGCGCGGAAATTAAAAGGGTAGGTGACTTTGGTCGCAAAATTAATATACTTGTCGTTGTCAAAAAATTATGTTTGATATATCATTTTGAAGCTAAAAGATTTCTCTGTCTAGTCATGTTGTCATAAAATATATTGTATTTTATGCCAAAAAATACATCCAATGGTGGAATGGCACTTTAATGCTTAATGTGCGTGTTTGTTTTTTTCCCCCTCTAACGTTTCGAACCATCTTCAAGGGAGCTCTGCAGTTACATACTGCAACTTTCAAGTACAAACTGAGAACAAAATGGTTTTTCACCAAGACACTTACCATCCAATTCGGCCTCTGGGAGTGGTTCATTCACTCTGCTAACAATTCCATCTTTTACTTCCAGGCTAGTGTTCATGTCGTCATGCTCACCCAAGTGAGAAAGACTCTGCTCGTCCTGAACCTCCTCGACCTCACGCGCCCTGCACAATAAACACAGTACTGTAAAATAACCAGAGCACAAAGCTGCTCAGGTCATCAGTGTTTGGTCTGGAGTGTATAAATTAGTTAAAGCCAAACTATACAGAACATTCATAAAATGTTCTGCTGGGTTTATTCAAAAAGCACGCACTCAGAAGGGTGTCCATGCTGGGGGTCTAGATCAGGCAAGGTAATGGGAGTCCCTACTGAGGCGGAAGGATAGCCAGTGTCCACACTGCTCACTCTCTCACGCTTCCAGCCGAACTCCAGTGGCAGGACTGGAGCCACAGTGGCTTCAGCTTCCCTCTCTGGGACCTGCAGGGGGATGAGAGTGAAACACTGATTTTTTGGGGGGGATTTAGCCCATTACACACATTCTCTTCCTCTCACACGTGTCTCTTCTCCATCCTCGTCATGTGACCTATTTTTGCACATTCTGGGACATACTGTACAGCTTGGACTTCACCAACTCATCCACTTTTCTGATTTGTATATTTCAGATTCTTCTATTTTTTATTCGATGTATATAGCTACTTTTGTCTTGGCTAAATGCTTCTATCTTAACTGTTCAATGCCAAATCACCAAAGCAAATTCCTTGTACGTAAGAACGTACTTGGCAATAAACTTGATTCTGATTGAGTTCAATAAAGCCTAGAGATACTGCACATTGGTCAAGATAGAAACTTCTTCATATAAAGACCTGGACTTGGAAATGGGAGAAAGAACTAAACATAGAAATATCAGAAGAGGGACTTCCGGTCTGGCAGCCATGAGGTAGACAGCACACTATCGGAGCTCCCCGATCATCAAGAAAACGCCGTTATTTTTTTGAGGGATTGTTTCTTATTAACAGGACAAGTTAAAAAGGCGTTTATAATATGCCCAAACCAAAACAAAAAAGCGTATCACAGACGAGGGAAAGAGCTCAAACAACCGAGGACGAGTCAGTCGAGGACGACACACCCGGCCTTCCTGACATGGCGGAGCAACAGGTGGATGCAGACACGGCTAGCCTGCAGATGATATTGCAAGAGCTGAGAGAATTTCGGCGTGAAAATGTAGATACTCTTCGAGAGATACGAGAAGAAATTAAGGCAACTAACAACAGAGTCGAAGAAGCCGAAATGCGAATTTCAGAGACAGAGGAAAGAGTGCAGGGGCTGGAAGAAGCTACGATGGAGCTGCTAAAGCTACAGGCTAAGCTGGAGGACAGGCTAACGGACCAGGAGGGGAGAGCAAGACGGGAGAATATAAGAATCCACGGCATAGAGGAGGGGTCCGAGAGCAACTCCACATCGATGATAACATTCGTGGAAAATCTGCTGAGGGAGAAACTGGAGCTGCCCCCCACCCATGACCTGAAGATTGAACGTGTGCATCGCGCACTGGGACCGAAGCCCCCGGCTCAATCTCCCCCGAGATCTATAGTCGCTAAATTCTCCAGCAGCAAAACTAAAGAAGAAATTCTGAAGTTGGTATGGCAGAAAAAAGGTTTTCTGTATAAGGAAAGAAGAGTTTTTGTGGACCACGACTATGCACCGGAGACCCTCAAGAAGCGCCGGGAATACGCAGAAGCGAAGAAGGTGCTGCGGGAAAACAACACACGGTTCCAGACGCCTTTCCCAGCCAGATTAAGGGTGTTCTACGAGGGTGAGACGTGCCTGTACAACTCTGCTGAGAAATATCAGAAGAGGAGTGGCGCTTTATGTGGTGTGCACAGCATTCATCTACAAGTTCAAGGAAGTGGAGAATATTTGGCTGGAAAAATTTGATTCGTTTTTTCATTACGCCCTTTATAAAGAGCAAATTCTCTCAATCACAAGAACAGTGCTGGAGGCAGTGTGGAAACATGAGCGCAGACCACTCCCATATATTTTGGCTATGCCCCAAAATTCAAACTTTCTGGGGTAATATATATGTGTTACAATGGGAAAAATCTTGGGATACACAATTCCTAACAATGTGAAGATCCTCTATTTTTGTGTCTTTAAGGCAGCTGGGCCATAGAAGGTTCACGCTGCACGCTACACACTACACGTTCACGTGAAGAACCGGACCCTGGGCCATTAAACTTCTTGCTTGGATGTTCACGTGTTGCGTCTGTTCTACTTTGACCGAGTAACCAACAATATGGACTCTTCGGATGACGACGATCGCCTCATTCTGCTTTTCCGTTTGATATCAAAATCAAAACGATAGCCCAGTGCTTTTTGACGGCACACGCCCGAAGACTATAACACATACCTGTCGGTGATTTCACACGCTCATTCAAGTCCTCCCAAACTTGTGCCTTCTGGTCCCTGTCTTTATAATCCACCACACGCGGATCCCATAGCAGGGGCCTTTCTCGAACAAACTCAATCAACTTTTCTCGGTAGTCGTCCATTTTATCTCCCTAGACCCGTTCTGATTGGCTGGCGCGGCGGTGACCTTGGGGTCGTGCATGCATTGACTGGAATTTCCATCTTCACGCCTAGAAAAAAGTGTGCATGTTCATTTCTCGCTTCACGCGTGAAGTGTGCAGCGTGCAACGTGAACGCCGTTCTATGGCCCAGAGCAAGTCATGCTACGTTTGTCCACTTTTCTTTACACGCATGTAGCGTGTAGCGTGCAGCATGCAGCGTGCAGCGTGAACCTTCTATGGCCCAGCTGCCTAATGAAAATGTGATTATTAAAAGAGACCGGTATCTATGTAAAATACTGCTGATGGCTTGTAAAAAAGCTATAACAAAATGCTGGTATAAAGCTGAGTCTCCAAGCATTAAGCAATGGATGGACAAGGTAGAGGAAATGTGTTTAATGGAAAAGATGACTTTCTCTCTCAGATCTAGAGGAGCAACTTTTCATAGGGAATGGGAGAAATGGACTGCTTTTATCAAAACAATTGAGGGCGCGTCACATTAACTAGTAAAGACACTGGACATTTAATATAGATTTATCGATCGAGGAGCCCCCATGATGTTGTTTTTTATTTATTTTCTTGACAGCTTGTTGTCAACTTGTTTTTCTTGTTTTGTTTTTTTTTTCTTTTTCTTCTTAAATTGAAAAACTAAATAAAAAGTATCAAAAAAAAAAAAAAAAAGACCTGGACTTGGGCCTAGACTCAGATACACTCACTAAATACAGGCTTTATATTAAAAGTATAGCTTCTTCATCCTGTATTATTCACTACTTTTGCATTACTCCAGTTCATACACAGGAGTGTATCCACACTCTCGTTTGAATATAAATCTCTCACCGTAATCGGAGTATAGTGCTCGTCAGTCCTCAGTAAGGCTTTGGTGTATCTCTGCTCCAGCAGGCTCAGAGCGGTGAGCACTGCAGGAGCCGAGGCTTTCGCCCGAATCACCACCGGCTCAACGGCTCCACCTGTCTTCTTCCTGTTGGAATGAGTGAGCAAAACACTTCTGTCTGCCCAGCGCAGCATCCATTCCAGCAGCCTGGCCAGCTGGGAAAACTGGGCCTCCAATTTGGAGTCCAGCTCCAACTGTAGGTCCAGATCAGGGCAGGAAACCGTCTTAAAGGGCCAGCGTTCCATTAAGTTCCGAACACAGCTGGATCCCGTGGTTATTACATTCTGTCCGAGTGGCGTCTCTTTCTGTCGTCGGAGGCTAAACAAACCTGGCTGCTTCCCAGGAAGAGGCAGAGCACCTGTGCTGGTTCGAGCTGTGTGGGTTTCACCGAGGACGGACGGAGGAGGACCAACAGACGGCAGCTGCTCGAGAGGCTCAGGAAGAATGTGAAAGCAGCTGCCAGCACGGAACACAGGAAGCCGCACACCCTTTCTCCGGCCAGCCTGCCGTCTTTTCAATGCCGTCAATATGTCAAAGATGTCAGAGTGAAGCTCTCTGTCACGCAGACATGATGAGAAACTAATCAGCAGAGGAAGCTCAGATTCCTCCATGTCCAGGCTGTCCTTTTCCAAAATGTAGCTAAGGAAGAGCTCCAAAAAGCATGGATACTCCTCATCCTCAAGCTCAAACACCCATGTCCCCACAGAAGGTAAGGTCAAACTTTCATGTTCTTGCTGTGTTCCAACTATTTTACTTCCATCTTTTGATTTGAAAGTGTTCTGAGGTTTGCGTGACACCGAGCTGCAAAAGAAAAGATGAAAAACCAAGATGAAGCTCTGAAACCTTTCATAGATGAAATCAGTAACCCAAAACCAGGCATCTAGTAATAAGTTTACTTAAGATTTTCCAAGAATTACTATTAATAAGCTTATTATTTTGGCTTTTCACACAAGATGTAAAAGTAATGACAGCGAGTGTAAGTGTACCTGTGATGAGGCCCATTCTGCAGTTCCGGTGAATGAGGCTCTGATAATATTGCATCAGCAATGTCAGCCTCACTGACCACTGGGGGGCGCTCAGAGTCTGTGAGCGTGCTGTTACTCAAACTCGTGCACTGGGACAACCGGTCAGATATGGCACTGGCTCCTGCCCCGTCGTCCTCTTCCTCCCTCTCCCAGATGTGTCGCTCTAGTGGGATTTTGCTCTTTGCCAGACGGCGCCCCTCTCGAACCCGCTGCCTCCGCTGCTCCTGAATCAGCAGAAACAGTGTCACTCCCTCCTCTTCCTCTTGCATACGACTTGCCTGTGTATCTGGGCATAAATTGGAAAGTAAATGAACATGTCTCATCCTATGAATACTGGACCTCTGTAATGCAATATAATGTAAAGAGTGAAAATAGTATATTCATATAATTTAATAGTATTCATATAATTTCATATAACAAAAGGTACTCTGTAGTTTTACTGCAGGATTGCAATATTGTATTTAAGAAAAGAAAAAAAAATCACCAACAATGTCATTTTATATATATATATATATATATAAGATAGTAAATCTGCAATCAACCTTAAAGGGGCAATATGTAAAATCTAACAATCTAAAATCTATAACAATATTGTATTTAAGAAAAAAAAAATCACTAACAATGTCATTTTATTTATTTATTTATTAAATAAGATAGTAAATCTGCAATCAACCTTAAAGGTGCAATCGCAATTCCAGCGTTATAGACGTGACACTTGAACTCAAAATGGCAACAAATGACCCAGTGCATGTTTTATTGTCTCCCGGTATTTAAACAGTGTTGCATATTTTAAGGCTGTACCATACTGGAGAAGTGATAGAACAAGAACAATTCCCATAGTACATCTAGGGCATGCCAGAAAACGCCAATAAAAGATGCGTTATGGATGTGACAGAAAAAGTATCACTTTTCTTGGGTGACTGTACATTTTTATCAAACTCTGTGAAATTGTAAACCTAATGTCGAAATGGAGATATCCATTTGATAGAGGGGTCCAAGGTGAATATTAAAAAAATCTTTGTTTAAAATATTTTGTATTTCATGCAGAGTTTCGGAAGGAAAAGTCAGCGTTATGGATGTGACGAAATTCCGTTACGGATGTGACGCGTCTGAAATAGACATGGCGTATGTTTAGAAAATCAGCAATTTAACCACCATAACCCTTTGAAAAACTCTCTAAATATCAGCTAAAACTATCAAAGTTCTTAAATAATATTTAGGATGGCTATTGTTTTGCTGTTTTGTGGATTTTAGCATACATTTCTGTGGCTTGTGGCAATAATATAGAATTGTACATGATCAAAGTTGATTTTAGCTTGGGTTTTACATTATAAGAAAGAAAGACTGACAGTGACATATTAGGTTGGTTACAAATTGGTTCAACTTATTCACATCTGTAAAATACAGGCCTAGGTGATATCTCTGGGAGTGGTTTTGATGTATTACATGTTGCTTTATTTTTGCATGGTGAGGTTGACATTTACATGGAATTGCCCATATGTAAAATGTAACAATCTAAAATCTCTCACAAATATTGTATTTAAGAAAACAACAACAACAACAAAAAAATCACTGGCATTATATATATGTTTTTTTTTTAAAGATAGTAAATCTGCAATCAACCTTAAAGGTGCAATATGTAAAATCTAAACGTGTATTAAAAAAAACATACTGTTTCAAAAATTCCTCTAAAAAAAACAATATACGTAGTGGATGTTCATTATGTCTAACTATTACAAATATTTTAAGTTCGTTTCTTAGACAAGGATATTTCTCGCCGAAACTGTTAACGAGGTAACAAGCTTAAAAAATATCCTTGTCTAAGAAACGAACTTAAAATATTAAAAAAACAATATAATTGCCGTGAAAAAAAAAAGTTTGGTTGGTTTATTTACAAGGCTTCTGTTGATATTTTTCTGGCCCAGAAAATAAAAACACTGAGCTCTGTCTCTTAATACTGGGTTTATAGAATAACATGGTACATTATATGAGAAATTAATTCGTGTGCGACTAATAGCTATTATTCTCGCCACATTCACTGGATATGAGCAATCATGCGCTCTGACTGGTTGCTCTACTACGAGGCTATCAGCTCATATACCATGAGTAGAGAAAAACAAAACGGCAGAGCGTTTTGCTGAACCAACCGAGGATGAAATAAAAACTACTTGAAAACAAACCCCCCCAAAAAAGTACAAAAAAGCAACAAAATATGGAATGAAAGTATTTAATGGTAAGAATGCATCTTTTTTTTTTCAAGAATTATTATTATCACATTTTTCACAAATTGCTCCAGTCATTTTGTCGGTTTGTTTACATTCTTCATCTTTAAGCATTAAAATTTGCTGGATTTTTTTAGACTGGTTCAAAAGCTCAAAGAAGTTTGAAAATCACATCACTGAAATGTCCAAGGAAGAATTAAATAAATGTCTAAAGCTGTTCTGTACCTCGGCACGACAGCAAGACGGCACTTTCTACAAAAAAACCAACATTAAAATCAATCCGTGCAGCCGTCGATAGGGTTTTAAGAAGTCCGTCTTAGCGGAAATGATTGTCTCGGATATTTTGTAGAAAGTTTTTATTTATCAAATTTGCAAAAAATAAAAAATGCTCTATTTCTCAAAATCCAGTGAATGTGGATAGAATAAAACTATTATTCCACTCAATCTCGCTGTACATGGATTTTAGACAACTAGGTGGTACGCGCCTCGTCGGCTATCAGCTCATGTACGACTCGATTTCGTGGAATAACTGTTAAATATGGAGCAAATTCAGATTTATCCATTAAACAACTGCTGTTTAACCTTGCGTTGATGTAGAAGCCTGGACAGTGCTGGATCTTAACCCTTGCAGCAGTGAAGTGTACTTCTCTCTTAGAGGCACCCGGACAGATTCTTCCTCGTCAGGAAACACAGTGACTAACGTCTCTGCCACCTGGAAATAAAGAAAAATAAAGAAAAAAATAAAGAAAATTAAAGCAAATAAGGGGTGTAGGAGTGGTTGAGAAGAGAACAAGGCAATAGAGTGTTGCATGTGTGCTGGTTTTGTTTTCACCAGTGGAACAGCGGGCAGTTCGGCCACAAGGCTGAGCACCAAGTCCTGTAACGTCTCTTCTGCGTTAAGGAAGCGAGAGAAAGGCATTAGGCGACAAGCCCAGTGCAGGACCTCCTCCTGCATTTCACACATGCTGTTATCTGTAACCTAGAACCACAAAGAACATCATATAAAAACACTCAACATCCTATAAACACAGAGATATAATTCTGTTAGCATTTTTTTTTTTTTTACCTGAGAGTCTTCAGGCTTGTTCCTTGTAGCTTGGTACCTTCTACAGGACACTGTGAGCTGGTCACGGACATGCAGCATCCAGCACAGCCCACATAATTCCCTAAAGCACACTGAGATCACCACACAGGTTTGTCACTAACAGGTTTTCTGCATATTGTTATTACAGACTCGCATCTACAGTACGCACCTATGGTTTGAATGATGACACTGTCCATGTCTTTGGATCCCAAGTGAAAAAACCCGTGACGATTCGTGAACTTCTTCAACCCTTCTGGAAGGTCGTCTTTAGGCTGCATGTTTCCCTTCCTAACCTGTGAACCAACCGCAGCCAAACAAGCGGTTAAAAATACTGTTTTGATGCTTTCTATTGTGGTGGTCAGTGGAGTCCAAAAGCAGTTGATCCTTTGTGGAAAAAGAAGAGTTCTGAGAATGAATATGGCACGAAAACGTTTACCTTGCGAAAGAGTTTACGGCATCGACGCAGGCCACTGATGTACCACTGCACAGCTGGCCGGGAGCAGTGAGCAGCTCTGAACAGCAGCAGCACTTGTTGTAACACTGCAGCTACATGGCAACGTGATTCCCTCTCCAAAGCCAACAAGATGTCACCGATGGAGTCCTGACAAAAACACACAAGATGAACGAGTTAAGAGAAGGCAAGGCAAGGCAAGTTTATTTATATAGCGCATTTCATACACAGTGGCAGTTCAATGTGCTTTACAGAAGTAAAAGCAAAACAGTAAACAATAGAAAATAAAATTACATAAAATAAATGGGGAAGAAAATTAATAAGAATTATTAAACAATAGTAGAAATAAAATAATAAAATGAGATAAAAGTTCAATTAAAAAAAAAAACAGCAGGGGGGCGCTAGTGAGCTGGCAATGGAGTAAGACCTGTTGTGTTGAGTTCTTGCCTAACTTTTCAAAAAATATTATTTTAAAGTGCACTTTCTGTAGTTTTGTCGCAAATCTCATTAATTACCGCAACCGAAACACCCTGGAGCAGAGTTAAACTGTCCGCATTACTTCAATGGCGACCAAGCTCCGTAAATATAAATACTGCGGCCCTACAAGCGCTGGGCCCGAAATCACCGCGGCTCGAGGTGATAAGGTCAGCGGTGAGAGGATAAGTGCGTCACAGCCGGAGTCAGAAATGGATCCCGAGGGCCTGAAAGCGGATATCATCTCCTCACTGAAGGCAGATATCTCCGTTATTATTAGAACCGAGCTAAAGAATGCACTCACTGATGAATTCAACTTCGTTAAAAACGAGCTGAAAGAAGTCAAGTCTGAAATTGCTAACAGCACTGCGGCCATTCGCTCCGACATGGACAACATGAAGGCCGTCATCAGCGACATGGAGGGAGGTTTGTCAACTTGGTCGGGTGAGGTTACCACGCTACAGGCGACGGTTGCTGAGCTTAAAACAGAGTTGGCTAATTTGAGGGAGAAGACAGAGGACATGGAGGGGCGAATGAGACGATGCAATGTTCGTATAGTGGGAGTTGCGGAGGAGCCTGGCTCATGCTCCACTGCTTCAGTCTCTAAACTATTAAAGGAAGTTCTGCGTTTGGATAAGGATATTCTGATTGATCGTTCTCACAGAGGACTTGCATCGAGAAAGCCCAATGGAAAACCCCGGGTAATTGTCGCCAAGTTGCATTACTATCAGGACTGCATCGATGTACTGCGCCGAGCCAGAGAGGGAGGCCCGCTCCGGTACAAGGGAGACCCAGTGGCTATATTTCCAGACTACACCGCGAGTGTCGCTAAGGCCCGGGCCGCTTTCAACAACGTTAGGAACCTTCTCCGAGGTCGACAAGGGATCCGCTATGGGATTATGTTCCCAGCTCGACTCCGCATCTCCTATAACGGAGATAGCAAAGACTTCCTGGACCCGGAGAGGGCGATGGCCTATGCTAAGACTATTGTGCCGGCAGCGGATGTTGTGAAGTGACGACAGTGAGGTTTTGTTCTCATCTCCTTTCTTTTGGATGGACATTAGGATATGGACGATTCGATAGTCCTACTCAAAGACTACTTACTTTTTTTTTTAATTTGTATATTCTTGATTTACATGTTATAATACTATCGTTCTCTTATACTACGGGGTGAGTACAAATTTTTGTCAATAATGTTTTTGGTTTTTTTTTTTTTTTTTTTTTCATTTGTATACATGCTTAGACATGTAATCCCACACCGATTGCTTAAAGATGAATAAGCACCCGAACTTGTTTTACTATTTGGTTATTCTCTTTGACTTAAAGGTCAAGGGTATAGAGGATCTTTCAGTTGAGTGGTACTTATGGATATTTTTGATTAGATATTGGTACATAGGTACATGCCCAGAGTCATATGTTTATTTATGATGTATATTCTTTCTATATTTGATTGTTTTTTTTTTTCTTCCTACTCTTATTTATTGAATTTTTTTTTATTATTGTATTGCATGGGATGTTGCTCCACGGGCATGTGGCTTAAAGACTTAGTGCACTTTGGTTCTACTTTTAAGTGCAGGGTTGGGCAAGGGCCAGCCTATTTGACACTAAGTTGTTCCCCATTACCATCACTTAATGTGTGGTTTTGCTTATGAAGGGTATTGCAGCCGCCGTGTTCAGTTAGGTGGCTGGGGTTGGGAACCTACCAGACCTATCTTGTTTGGCTATATTTTTGACTGTCTTCCATGTTTTAAACTCTGTCTTGTTGAGGCTTTGGGGAGTATCTATAGAATATTGGCCAACATGACTCCTAATGTATAATACAAGTAATTTAGGAATGAATTCAGGGTGCATTGTTAACTTTGTAAGTTGGAATGTGAAGTCTCTGAACCATCCTGTTAAACGCAGGAGGGTATTAACACATCTTGGTCATCTTAAAGCTGACATTGCATTCCTTCAGGAGACTCATCTCCGCACTACTGACCATCATAGACTGAGAGGTGGATGGATAGGACAAGCATATCACTCTAACTTTGGTTCTAAAGCAAGGGGAGCAGCAATCCTAATTAGTAAGAATATTCCTTTTGTAATATCTGACACTGTGTCAGACCCTATGGGGCGTTATATTATAGTAGTGGGTCGACTGTACGGATTCCCCGTTATTTTAGCTAACATTTATGCCCCTAACTGGGATGACCAGACCTTTTTTATTAACACCTTCTCTCGGATCCCTAACATGGATTCACATCACCTCATTCTAGGTGGGGATACAAATTGTGTACTTTCCCCAAATTTAGACCGTAGCTCCTCTAACACTTCTTCTGAATCAAAGTCAGCACAAACAATCCAACTCTTCCTTCAGGCTTATGGTGTAGCTGATGTCTGGCGTTTCCTCAACCCTACATCTAGGGGCTATTCCTTTTTTTCCCCAGTCCATAAAACTTTCTCACGGATAGATTATTTCTTTATTGATAAGAAACTCCTTCCAATGGTAACTGCCTGTGAATATCAGTCAATAGTTATTTCTGATCATGCTCCCTTAATTTTGAAGTTATGCATTCCCAGCGCAGATTCTAGCTATCGCCCATGGAGACTTAATCCGTTACTTCTCTCAGACGATACTTTCGTAAATTTTATTAACACAGAAATTAAATTTTTTCTCGCCCACAATCAGACACCAGGAATGTCACTCTCTACAGTATGGGAATCGCTGAAAGCATACTTAAGGGGACAGGTTATCTCTTTCTGTGCAATGCGGAAGAAAGCTAACACTAAGCGTCTTAAACAGCTGGCAGATGATATTCTTAAACTGGATGCGAAGTATAGCCACTTGCCCTCGGATGATATAGTCAAACAACGCCTATTGCTTAAAACAGAGTTTGACCTCCTCTCAACACGCCAAGCAGAGAACCTCATTTTAAAGTCCAGACATAGTTCATACGAGCATGGAGAAAAGGCAGGGAAAATTTTAGCACATCAGTTACGTCAGAAGGCTGCCAGTCAGTATATATCTGAGATAAGTGATGAAAAAGCTCTAAAACATACAGAATATTCGGAAATAAATTCTTGCTTTTTTCGTTACTACTCCCGCCTCTACACCTCTGAATCACCACAGAATAAGTCTGCATTAGATGAGTTCTTTTGCAATTTCGATGTTCCCAGAATAGATCCTGAGTTAGCCAATGTGCTAGAGGACGACATCTCCGTCGAAGAGGTCACAGAGGCGATTGGGAAGATGCAAAGTGGCAAATCTCCGGGGCCTGATGGCTACCCATCAGAGTTTTTTAAGACATTTTCGGTAACACTTGCCCCTCTTCTTCTATCCGTCTTCAAGGAATCATTCTCTTCAAATTCTCTCCCTTTAACAATGCGAGAGGCAACTATTTCCCTTATTTTAAAGAAAGATAAAAATCCCCTTCACTGTAGTTCATATCGTCCGATTTCCCTTTTGAATACAGATGTAAAGATTCTTGCAAAGCTCTTGGCTCAACGTCTTGAGGTAGCCCTTCCTTCAATTATTTCAGCTGATCAGACAGGCTTCATGAAAGACCGATATTCATTTTTTAATATTAGATGCCTTTTTAATATCCTTTATAGTCCCTCCCCATCTAACACTCCAGAGATTTTACTATCTCTTGATGCTGAGAAAGCTTTTGATAGGGTGGAGTGGGACTACCTTTTTTACACTCTTGACAAATTTGGCTTTGGTCCAAAATTTATGTCCTGGATTAAAGTTCTCTACTCTTCCCCAATGGCAGCAGTACGTACTAATAATAATCTTTCTCCCTATTTTAAACTACAAAGAGGCACCAGACAAGGCTGTCCAATGTCTCCGCTCTTATTTGCAGTTGCCATAGAACCGTTAGCATTAGCTATTCGACAGGATATTAATATTAAGGGAATCGAGAGAAGGGGATCAGAGTGTAAGGTATCGCTTTATGCAGATGATCTGCTGCTATATATTTCAGATCCCTTGTTAAGTCTCCCTAAACTGCTGGGCACACTGGAAAATTTCAGCAAGATATCAGGTTATAAAATAAATTTGCAAAAAAGTGAATTAATGCCGATCAATGTATCTGCAGACAACATCTCTCTCAGTTCAACCCCTTTTAAAATAAACACAAAAAAGTTTAAATATCTGGGAATTTGGGTTACACATAATTATAAAGACCTATATAAGGCTAATTTTCTACCCCTGTTAGATGGTCTGAAACAGGACATTAAACGTTGGGATCTGTTGCCCCTTTCCCTGAGTGGAAGGATCAGTACCATCAAAATGAATGTATTACCTAAGTTCCTTTATCTGTTTCAGAACCTTCCCATATTTCTGACCAAATTCTCTTTCAGCTCCATAGACAAGCTCATATCGACCTTTATCTGGAACAAAAAAAACCCACGGATACGGAAATGCATATTGCACAGACCACGTCTTCA
The DNA here is from genome assembly GCF_027579695.1 of Neoarius graeffei. NCBI lineage: Eukaryota > Metazoa > Chordata > Actinopteri > Siluriformes > Ariidae > Neoarius > Neoarius graeffei. The sequence continues at coordinate 7,200,364 of NC_083593.1, read as the reverse complement.
GGGTGGCATGGCTCTTCCTGATTTTTTGTTTTATTATTGGGCAGCCAACATTAGAGCACTGATGTTTTGGATGTCAGATTTAGACAGCTCAAACACCCCTAAATGGCTAACCTTGGAACGTACTTCCTGTGGACCCTCCTCCTTACCAGCTTTATTGTGCACCGAACTCCCATTAGCAAAGCAGATTTCTTATTATACCCTTAACCCTGTTGTGGCACACTCGGTAAAAATTTGGAACCAGTTCAGGAGAGCATTTACTCTTAACAGCCTCTCCCTTTTTGCTCCGATAACAAAAAATCACATGTTTCCTCCCTCGGTGTCAGATGGAACCTTTGGAGTGTGGTTCAGGAGTGGGATACATTCATTGCAGGATCTATATGTAGACAATAATTTTGCTTCTTTTGAACAATTAGTAAATAGGTTTAATATCCCTAGATCCCACTTCTTTAGATATCTACAACTGCGAAACTTTATTGCCTCTCATTCCAACTGCTTCCCCTTATATCCCCAGGTATCTTTGTTAGACTCCATCTTCAAGATGGGGGAAAAACTTAAAGCAGATTATAGGTAAGATATATGGCCTTCTCAATCTATTTAACTTGTCAACTTTAGATTATCTCAAACACAAATGGGAAGAGGATTTAAGTGAACAGATCCCAGATGCAGTGTGGCAGAAAGTTATTAGGAGGATTCACACATCATCTATTTGTCAAAGACATACAGTTGTACAATTCAAGATAGTGCACCGGCTTCATTGGTCAAAGGTTAGGCTGTCCAAAATTAGACCGGAGTTAGACCCTACCTGCGATAGATGCAAACAAGCTCATGCAACTCTACTGCACATGTTTTGGACATGTCCAAAACTACATCACTTCTGGCAGTCAATTTTCAATACTCTTTCTAAAATATTAATGGAACAGATAGATCCATCCCCTCTTACTGCTTTATTTGGTGTCACTTCACAGGCTGTGAATTTAAGTAATTCTAAGTCCAATATGGTGGCCTTTTGTACACTACTGGCCAGACGTCTGATCCTGCTCAGGTGGAAAGACCCTCTTCCCCCTTCATATTCCCACTGGATCAGAGAGACTATGCAACATCTGAAGCTAGGAAAAATAAGATACTCTCTCCAAGGGTCTGTTTTGAAATTCTACGCAACCTGGCAGCCTTTCTTGGCTTTTGTGAATCAAATGGAAGCAGAAAATGTAACCCTGTAATACATATGAACCCCTTACTTTTATTGTCATGTTTTTTTTTTTTTTTCTATCTCTGCTATGTTTGCTTACTTGACTCACCCTATCAACAAGTACATGAGATGACTATCTTTAATTTAGCGGTACAGGTCTGGTGGGTGGCTGGGTGGGTGGGGGTGTCCAGGGATTAGTTTCTGTTTGTATTTTGTTTGTATTTTGCATACAGTGAAAACTTCAAATAAAAAGACCTTGTTCAAAAAAAAAAAACAGCAGAATAAAACAGAATAAAAGTTAAGTCAAATTTAAAACATGGAGAGACTGTAAAAGTAAAGAGTTTAAAACATGTAGAGATGGCAATATTAATAATTTAGCAGAAAGCATCTGAAAACAGCTTGGTCTTTAGTCTAGATTTGAAGCTGCCAACAGCAGGAGCATTTTTGATGTCCTCTGGCAGTTGGTTCCATAGCTGTACTGCATAGTAGCTAAAAGCTGCTTCACCACACTTTTGCCGCTTTTCCACTACAAACGCGGCTGAGCCGTGCCGTGCTGAGTCGAGCTGAGTCGAGCTGAGCGGGGCTATTGGAGTTGCATTTCGACTACAACCGCGCTGAACCGTGCTGGCTGGAAGTGGGTGGACACATTGGGTGGAGTTAGCGAAAGTGGGTGGACGTCACGTGATGTCGTTAAGCAGCGCAAACAGTGACATCAGTGACCTTTTAAGCGGTAGTCTCACGACCCGAATAGTAAACAATAAACATGGAGGACATGGAGTCGTTAGTGTTGCTGGTCTTGGTGCTGCGGCTTGTTGTCACCAACAACGCCAACAGATACTGGCAAGAGCGTATAGATGAGGCGAGGCGCATAAGGCTTCAGAAATTCTCGTAATTCGTAATTATTCTTCTTCCGGGTTTGCGGTGTTTACAGATCCCAGCGTGCTCGCGGGGCGTGTGTGGGCATGTGAGGACACTCCTCCTCACCAATCAGTGCACAGGGGAGTGTCTGCTCACGCCCCCAGCCTCACTCGGCTCGCTTTGGCTCGCTTCAGCCCCACTCCAAAACCGTGCGAGTTTTAGGGGCTAAGCAGGGCTGAAGCGAGCTGAGTCGTGCTGTTTTTTAGTAGTCGAAACGCGAGCCGTGTCGGGCTGAAGTGAGCTGAAGCGAGCTGAAGTGAGCTGAAAAAGGGTAGTGGAAAAGGGCCATTTGTTTTAACAACAGGTTTTACCAGTAAATTTTGCTGCTGCGATCTGGTAGATCTGATTGGGTTCGGCCGCCACAACATATCAGAGAGGTAATTGGGCCCTGTACCGTTTAGAGATTTGTACACCAGCAGCAATGCTTTAAAGTCAATTCTGTAGCTTACTGGAAGCCAGTGAAGGGACCTTAGAATCGGAGTAATGTGCTCTGTTCTTTTTGTTCGTGTGAGAACCCTCGCCGCTGCATTTTGAACCAGCTGAAGTCGTTTGATGGTCTTTCTTGGCAGGCCTGTGAAAAGGCCATTGCAGTAATCAACCCTACTAGAGATGAAGGCATGTACAAGTTTTTCCAGATCATTTTTTGACACAAGTCCTCTTAGTTTGGAAATGTTTTTTAGGTGATAAAATGCCGTTTTGGTGATTGCTTTCATGTGCCTGTCAAAGTTTAGCTCGCTGTCAATGAAAACACCAAGATTTTTAACCATTTCTTTTGTTTTAATCCCCTTTGTGTCAAGAATAGTGGTAATCCTGAGTCCTTCATCTTTTTTTCCAAATAGAATTACTTCTGTTTTATCTGTGTTCAGCTGAAGAAAATTTTGTGACATCCAGTTGTTGATTTGATCGATACACTGGTAGAGACATTCAAGGGGGGCATAATCATTAGGTGATAGAGCAAGATAAATTTGGGTATCATCTGCATAGCAGTGATATAAAATTGAATTGTTCTTGATAATTTGCCCAAGTGGGAGCATATAAAGGTTGAATAGTAATGGTCCAAGAATCGACCCCTGGGGGACACCACAGGTCAAGGACATTGACGCTGAGGTACAATTTCCCATGGTAACAAAGAAGCTTCTATCTTTTAAGTATGATTTTAACCAATTGATAACTTTACCAGTCAACCCAACCCAATGTTCAAGTCGATATAGCAGTATGTTGTGATCAACAGTATCAAAAGCTGCACTGAGAGAAGGATCAAGCTAGCGTGCCTGACGGTTACCGCAATTTAGAAACAACCAAAGCCTAAGCTCAGAGTGGAGTACCTGTGTGTTAAGAGAAGGTTGTGGACAGTATAAAGGAGGTGCAGGGAGGTAGAACGCAGTAGGAACCAGAGCAGTGAATGAAGACGCATGCTCCTTGGCTGATTCCAGCAGCTTGGCGAGAGGCCGTGACACAACATCCACCTCTGCCATGACCGACGCCTTCAGGATTTCCTGTGCGGACACGTGGAGCACCTCCATGTCCTCGACCTCCACAAGATCTTGTATGAAAAAAAAAAAGACAGACAGGTGGCTAAAGCAACAGCCATCATGACATCACTCCGTATTGTTAAAACACATAACAGTCAATTATGCAGAAAAATGAAACTAAATAAAGCACAAACCTGGAAGGCTTTTGAAGGCCTTGTCTTGTCTATCAGATGAAGCTTTGCAGTCCAATAATGACTCCAGCTGAGTCTGGAAGATAAACCCAGGCTGCAGCTCTACAGGAAGATGCAACTCTCTCCATTTCAACCTACAATAAAGTGCAAAAACTATACTATGACCTTTGAAACATTTCGGTGAGATAAACCACACTCTGTGAGTCTGTTAGCCTTTAATAGGATTTGACTGTAGCTCCGTTTGTACTTAAATATATTGTCCCATGATTTAATAAGCGCTTCGGAGTTAACGCATTACATTAAATATACACATTTCATTCTTTTTTCATGAATCCAACACGACTGCGTTGAAAAATTCATACACACAACCAGAGGTGGACAGTAACGAAGTACATTTACTTGAGTACTGTACTTAGGTCCAGGGTGCGATTTGTCAAAAAACCAGAAGGGGGGATGTTTTTTTTTTAATCATGAAACGTCACAAAATTAAGGTAACAATAGGCTAACGGCTCAATAACATCCAATGATATCAAATGAATAATACTAAATGAAAACGAACACTAAACCAGAGATAGTAAATTCATCTTCCTATCTCTCTGACTAAATACACGAACACAACAAAGTTCGCATTGCTTGTCGCGTTGCTGTGATGTTTCTCTCCCTACGGATTAAATGAACAGTGACTCGAAAATCACTAAAATACATGAATACTAAATGAACAGTTTGCTCTGATGGCGCAGTTCACATTGTGCGCAGCTTTCCGATTTAAACTGTTTTTTTCTCATCCTTATACTTCCTGTTTCGTGGACTGTAACGGATTTGCTTATTTAGTAATTTTAATACAGAATTTACTTTGAAATTATAATCAGACACTCCAACGTCCCCCCTAAAAAAAAAAATCGGCCGTGAAAAAGGCGGCATCCGCCAAAAGGTGCGCTGTTTGCATCCCTGCATAGAACGCAAAGATATTGTTATTATCTGCAATGTATCTATTTGCTGGGGACGTTCGTGAACATCAAAGCTGCCACTTCGGGTCATTTTGAAAGTGAGTGCAATGTAGACCATAGAAAACCGTGTCACAACATGCCTGTCATGTCAACTTTATTTTTGGTTTGTTTGTTTTATTGACGGGGTTGTCCCCGAGGATTTTTTTTCAGCAGAGATAAAAACCAGAGGGGGGGATGATCCCCACCATCCCCCCCCAGCAAATCGCACCCAGCTTAGGTCCACTTTTTGAGGTTTTTTTTTTGGAAACTTGTGACTAACTTCACTACATTTGAAAAAGCAAATATTGTACTTTTCACTCCACTACATTTCTATTAAGGTCCTTGTTACTCGTTACTATGAAGCAAGCTCTGAAAGTGGATGTTTTTTTCTTTGCTTTTCTAAAACGTGATTGGTTTTTTCACAGGTGACACTGAGACAGCCGATCAGTAATCACTAGGGTCACGTCACATCTATAGACTGTATAAAATCAAGTTCAATGATTGAACACGATCGGTTGATGGCAGAATGGAAGGAGGCGGTTCTTCCGGGGAATCCACACACCCATGGCTTTACCTAGAACTCATGTTTCAGTTTTCTGAAAGGATTAAAGATTCGTTTCGTTTGAAATGTTTGCCGAAAACGAACCACATCACGGCCTACAAAAACTCATCATCCAACCTGCGGAAGCATATTGAGGTCTGTAAACGTTTTATTCCAAGAGGAAGCTTGCAACGAAGTTGTCTGTGCTTTTAGAGCTAGCGATAACGTTGCAAACGTAGCTATGCAGTCTGGTTAGTCAAATGACTTTCTATGGATTTGCCCACCAAGTTGCCGTAGCCTTGTCCACTGCTAACATTAACACACAGCTAGTTAACTTGGACACTGTTAGCATGTAAAAACAAACAGAGTTACGCTAACATGAATAACGTTAACTTGTCTGAAGTCCTTTCAGAAATAGATTTTTACATAAAACATTTCTTTTCTAGTCACGTTAGATATACCCAATATAATTTCGAGTTTGAAAAGAGTTTGCTAGCATGTCGGGTGGAGTTTCGCTGACTAGCTAGCTTAACGTTAAACCACCATGATGGCACAGCATGCTTTCATTTTGTGAATTCACATTTCTGTCTTTGGTAACGGCGTTAGGTTTTGTCAGCGTTGTGGCAATAATACAACGATGCGTTGACAGAAAATGTCCTTTTAATACTTAAGTACTTTTCAAAGCAAGTACTTCAGTGCTGAAGTAAAAATTTGACTGGACAACTTTCACTTGTATTTGACCAGTGGGATCTGTACTTTGACTTAAGTAATGAAGTTGGGTTCTTTGTCCAGCTACGCACACAACTGACTCACAGATTGGTATGGATGCAATGTTGATAAATATAGAGCCAAAGTGTGTTGCGGTCAGTCAGTAAGCAACCTGCTGAAATCATAGTGCAGTCTGCAGTAGGTGGTATAAGCCAGACCAAGAGAGGCAGCCATCTTCCAATCACCCAAACTCTGAGCCAACCATGCTGCTTCGGGAATCAGCCCACCCACCAGGAGGAGCTCCAGTGCATACTCTACTGTCCACACACCCGAGAGGTGCTGCGATCTCACGGCGGCCGCCACCTGCCTCTGACAGAGAGCCACCGTGCGTTGCCCTGTCACTGTAACAACAATCCGGATTGGTGAATGAAACGCTGAGACCGTTTGTATTGTGATATCTGTTACCCTTACAGAGTTGTTACTCACACTGTGGCAGATGTAAAGGAGGCAGGACGTCCACGTTGTGTGGTGGGAAGATGACCAGTGGCTGGTTGGTGAAGTAAGATGCCATGAACCTGCCGAGAGACTGGACCACAGCACAGGCAGCCTCGCTGTTCACCCGCTGTGGGAGCCACAACTCAAACGGAGTCTCGTCTGCGGACGGTGAGAAATAATGGATATTAGATTTAATACAGTGGTGCTTGAAAGTTTGTGAACCCTTTAGAATTTTCTATATTTTTGCATAAATATGACCTAAAACATCATCAGATTTTCACACAAGTCCTAAAAGTAGATAAAGAGAACTCAATTAAACAAATGGGACAAAAATATTATACTTGGCCGTTTATTTATTGAAGAAAATGATCCAATATTACATATCTGTGAGTGGCAAAAGTATGTGAACCTCTAGGATTAGCAGTTAATTTGAAGGTGAAATTAGAGTCAGGTGTTTTCAATCAATGGGATGACAATCAGGTGTGAGTGGGCACCCTGTTTTATTTAAAGAACAGGGATCTATCAAAGTCTGAGCTTCACAACATATGTTTGTGGAAGTGTATCATGGCACAAACAAAGGAGATTTCGTGTATCATGGCACAAACAAAGGAGATTTCTAAGGAGCTCAGAAAAAGCGTTGTTGGTGCTCATCAGGCTGGAAAAGGTTACAAAACCATCTCTAAAGAATTTGGACTCCACCAATCCACAGTCAGACAGATTGTGTACAAATGGAGGCAATTCAAGACCATTGTTACCCTCCCCAGGAGTGGTCGACCAACAAAGATCACTCCAAGAGCAAGGCGTGTAATAGTCGGAGAGGTCACAAAGGAGCCCAGGGTAACTTCTAAGCAACTGAAGGCCTCTCTCACATTGGCTAATGTTAATGTTCATGAGTCCACCATCAGGAGAACACTGAACAACAATGGTGTGCATGGCAGGGTTGCAAGGAGAAAGCCACTGCTCTCCAAAAAGAACATTGCTGCTCATCTACAGTTTGCTAAAGATCACGTGGACAAGCCAGAAGGCTATTGGAAAAATGTTTTGTGGACGGATGAGACCAAAATAGAACTTTTTGGTTTAAATGAGAAGCGTTATGTTTGCAGAAAGGAAAACACTGCATTCCAGCATAAGAACCTTACCCCATCTGTGAAACATGGTGGTGGTAGTATCATGGTTTGGGCCTGTTTTGCTGCATCTGGGCCAGGACAGCTTGCCATCATTGATGGAACAATGAATTCTGAATTATACCAGTGAATTCTAAAGGAAAATGTCAGGACATCGGTCCATGAACTGAATCTCAAGAGAAGGTGGGTCATGCAGCAAGACAACGACCCTAAGCACACAAGTCGTTCTACCAAAGAATGGTTAAAGAAGAATAAAGTTAATGTTTTGGAATGGCCAAGTCAAAGTCCTGACCTTAATCCAATGGAAATGTTGTGGAAGGACCTGAAGCGAGCAGTTCATGTGAGGAAACCCACCAACATCCCAGAGCTGAAGCTGTTCTGTACAGAGGAACGGGCTAAAATTCCTCCAAGCCGGTGTGCAGGACTGATCAACAGTTACCGCAAACGTTTAGTTGCAGTTATTGCTGCACAAGGGGGTCACACCAGATACTGAAAGCAAAGGTTCATGTACTTTTGCCACTCACAGATATGTCATATTGGATCATTTTCCTCAATAAATAAATGACTAAGTATAATATTTTTGTCTCATTGCTTAACTGGGTTATCTTTATCTACTTTTAGGACTTGTGTGAAAATCTGATGATGTTTTAGGTCATATTTATGCAGAAATATAGAAAATTCTAAAGGATTCACAAACTTTCAAGCACCACTGTAAAATCACAAAAAACGTCCAAGATTAAAAAAAGATTAATTTTATGTGAAGATACTTGAAGGATAGGCTCACGTTTTTTCATATAACTATCTGCAGAAAACGAGGTAGGTTTCAATTCGTAGCAATTTTAGAATTCTTCCGAACCTTACCGACAATATCTTCTACAGTCAGTAGCTGCTTGACCATGGCGTCACACAAGGCCTGGGCCTCCCTTAATCTATACTGAAACAGCTGGCCAAACAGAAGCGCCAGACAGTAGCGCGTCTCCAGGAAGACCGTCCTTGGCCCAGCTGCTTGGAAAAAAAAAAAAAAGACAGGTGCTTATGACAGCAGAACATGGCTACGTAACCTAACCTCATCGCAAAGGATATTCACCGAAGTTAGCATGACGTAGTAAGAAGCATACCTCGCGCTCTCTCTTCCCACAGCTGGTCTCGCCAAACCTGGATGCACTCACTGTACTCACCAGAAATGAAATGCTCCTCTCCTGGATACAGAGAGAAACAGAATTTCCTGACTACAAAACAACGATAAAACAACAGGGGGGAAAAAAAATGACGAAAAAAATAATAATAATAATAATACACTGATGAAGTCCGTCTTAATTATCTTAAAAAAAAGTTCACTGTTCGTCTGAGTTGAACCTGTTATGCTGTACAGGGCAGGACCTTCCTCCAGGTCGTCTCCGGCTTTCTGTAGCGATTCTTGGATTTGAGAAATGACCTTCGACATGTTCTCCAGTTCTTTATTTCGATTCACTAAACTACTATCGCTCCGTAACTTGTTCTGGAACTGCAAGGCTTGTCCGTAGATTTCTCGCCATATTTCCACCAATCTAAAAACCAGAGATCATCCATTCATAACATTAGCGAGCATTCTAGACTCGAGCTTTATCAATTAATTCGGAGACAATCTTTAAAAAAAAAAAAAATCAGCAGTACCTAACCGAGGGTTTGTTTATATCTGATATCCGAGAGCTCACAGTTTCAGCATCCTCGTCATCCTGTAACAGCGGGATGGAGAAGATGTCTGAGGGACAAGGAGGGCCCTTTTCTCGCTGCACTGCTTTCTGAGATAGACTGTGCGTCTGGTCTAGAACCTTAGATGCTGCCCGGAGGACAAAAAGAGCTGCCATGAAGTTCTGAGAGGAACAAACGGCATGCAAGGATGACGGGAGAAAAAGATTAACAAAACGTCGAGCGAGATCCAAAACGACCCCTAGGCAGCTGGTGCCACCTTGGTGGGAGGAATCCCATGGCAGAAAGGACAGTAGAGACCTGAAAAATTCAAACACGCCATCTTGTTTGTAAGGCAGTATCAATGGATTGGCAATCCAGAGAAGGCGAGCTAAGCGAACAGCGCAGGTGACGGTGTATTTCAGCATACGCTCTCGTTGATCCATAGCACCACCGAGAGAAACACCAAGAGCCCAGGCGGTTAGCAAACTCCGCTGTGCCCTGGTCAGTTCCTCCAACAGAGCCGAGGAACCTCGGTCTGAATCTTCCAACTCAGCCTCGGACTGGGCATGAAGGGTGTCAAACATTGAGGCGAATTCTAGCCGGCCCCCGTCCTGCATCACCGAGCCGGCGCAATGATCATCATCCGAGTCATCACCGTCGTCATCCTCAATCTGACAAAACAATTATAAAAAGATGAGAGAAGCTGATAGTAAGGAACGATGAAGTCATGCATCACCTCCCAAAATCCTCATGCAACTGATCTTCGGATTACCCTCTCGGTCATCAGCCTCGAGCCTCCTGTGCTTCTTCCGCTTCGTAAAAACAGAGGGAGCATCGATTCAGGCGTCTCTCTTTCTTTCAGCACCAACAGACTGGCTGTGAACTTCAGAGTGGACATGGACTCCAGTCTGGACTTCACCTGGGGCTGAACAACCACACATACATACATACATGGTATTTTTCCATCAAAGACAGAGAACAGCATGTTCGTACCATTCAGGCCCTAGTCTGGTTAACACCAGACCATATCACAAGTGAAATATGGTCTGGAATCCGTCTATTGAATTTCTCGTAGGGGAGGTGTGGTTTACGATTGTCAACGGCCGTTTATTGGACGTTGCGAATGTCTATCATTTGGCGTATACGTAGCCCATGGCCAATCATGGCAGTTGTACCCGGTGACGTAGTTAGAGCGACGAAGAAGAGAAGGAAAGAGAAAGAGAAGGCAAAACAAAAATAGGAAAACAATGGCACCGAACGATTACTGCCGTTTGTGCAAGACAAAGCTTGATCGAAAGTTTGGTTCGTATCGCTCGCCGCCATGTTAAACGTGATCCGTAAACAGTCCCAAATAAACTACAAGCTTCCGTTTGTCGAGTAGTACGCGTCACCGTCTTTCCACCCCTCCCCACTCTCTGATTGGCTCCCTAACTCAGGCGAGCCTTTAGACCATAGTTTCCATGCTGTCTTTTCAGATCGGAACGATTGTGCAAAGCAGCATGGGATTTCCCAGGCTATTCAGGCCCCAACTCACCAACTCTGAGTGGATGATCTTGCGCAGTCTCTCCAGCGCCTGAGTCGTCTCCATCAGGACGCTGCTCATCAGTAAGGAAGAGGCAGGCCGGCTGGACATGTTCAGCGCCGTCACCATGTAGCCGTCAGACACAATGAGACAAGGCAGCCTCGGGTGCCAGGTCACAGAATAACGCTGTCTCATCGGGTCACGGAGAGACACGCTGGAGCTGGACAAGGCGTCATCTGGTGGCTGTGAAGGCACTGGAGGTCTGTCAGGAGCGACATAAGCCGTGTTAAACATACAGTAATTTACGAAGAAAGAAAAACTCTTTTTGCGTGAAGGTCAAGAGTTTCCACATTATTACACCGAAGTTCTACTGCTCCTGTACTTACATGAGCACAGAATGGCCATGCTGGAAGAGGAAAGAGAGAGAGTGGATGACTAGAGATGCAAGAAAAGAAAAGAGAACGATGGTAAAAGAGGACAGGGATAAGAACAAGAAAATCAGAATGAATATCGGTGGAAAAGAAAATGAGCAATGACCTGAAATAGCACTGTGTGGAAGAACATTTCTTCTATCCACATTCACTGGATATGAGCAATCGTGTGCTCTGATTGGCTACTCTACGACTAGGCTATCAGCTCATATACCGTGAGTAGAGAAAAACAAAATGGCGGAGCGTGTCGTTGAACCAACCGAGGACGAAATAAAAACCACTCGAAAACAAAACCCAACAAAATATGGAATAAAAGTAGTTGATGGTAAGAACTTAGCTTTTTAAATTTTTTTCGCGGTCCGGTTTCCATCAAATCGTGCGCTCTGATTGGCTCGCAAGCGGTCCGGAATCCTACGATACGGACCCCGGTTACAGACCTTTGGTGACTCGCTCGTTCACAACGACAAACATAGTAGCAATTTTTTGCCAACGTTTATTTTCGCATTTCTCAGTATAATAGCATTAATTTTACAGCATGGATAGCGATAACGACAGTGTTCACAGCGAAAGCGAGTTTTATTTTTGGAACATTCCGAGCTGACGTAGCTTGTCAAACAGGATTTTGATGAGCTTGTAGCAGGTTTGTTTCTGTCAGAATTTGGTAAAGAAAAAAAATGTATATATTATTTGCCAGCTTAAGCCAGTATCTCACTGGGCTGCGACAGTCTGCGACTAGTTGGAGACACAAAAATTGCGATAAAATATGCGAATTAGTGACAATTTTCACTTGGAATCACACTGAATTGATATTCGCATATTATACCGCAACTGTTGTGTCTCCAACTAGCCACAGGCTGTCGCAGCCCGGCTTTCCCTTGGCAGGCAGGGAAGTAGAGGAAGCCTCACGGAAACTGACTTGAGAAGGGTTCGCGACGGCTTTGCGACACCAGCAACACATTTGCAGCTATTTTGACACTTTGCGACTCATGTGAGGAAATTGAGAAGCCCCGCGAATGTTTCAACACACTTTTGAAACTCTCTCGCGAATGATGGTCGCAAGCTGTCGCAACCCAGTGAGATACTACCTTTAAGGTCGGTCCATTTCGTGAAATACCGTGACCTCGGCCCAGAGGCCTCGGTCAGTATTTTCAAGACCTCGATCACGGTACTTCACGACACGAACCGACCTTAAGCTGGTAAATTATATATATATATATATATATATATATATATATATATATATTTATTTATTTATTTTTCAAGAATTATTATAAGGGCGGCACGGTGGTGTAGTGGTTAGCGCTGTCGCCTCACAGCAAGAAAGTCCGGGTTCGAGCCCCGTGGCCAGCGAGGGCCTTTCTGTGCGGAGTTTGCATGTTCTCCCCGTGTCCGCGTGGGTTTCCTCCGGGTGCTCCGGTTTCCCCCACAGTCCAAAGACATGCAGGTTAGGTTAACTGGTGACTCTAAATTGAGCGTAGGTGTGAATGTGAGTGTGAATGGTTGTCTGTGTCTATGTGTCAGCCCTGTGATGACCTGGCGACTTGTCCAGGGTGTACCCCGCCTTTCGCCCGTAGTCAGCTGGGATAGGCTCCAGCTTGCCTGCGACCCTGTAGGACAGGATAAAGCGGCTACAGATAATGAGATGAGATGAGAAATAAAAATGCTGTTTCTCAAAATCCAGTAAATGTGGATAGAATAAAACAGTTATTACATGGCTTATAGCCAGCTCGGCGGTACGACTCGATTTCGTGGAATAACTTAATTATCCATGAATATAATTCAAAGCCCACTTGTCATATTTGAGACCAAATTTAAACAGACGAATTCTTGAATCTGATGGTCAGATGGTTTTGAGTAATGACGGTAGTTCCTGGCTGCATAGGTTTATATTAAAAAGCATTCATTCTGTTACAGTGTTGTTGTTTCTATAGTAACAGCTGACTGTATGGTGGTGGAATTGCACTTGTTGGCAAACTGAATAAACCACTTCGGGGTTTGGTGTTATTGGAAAAAAAAATAATAATAATGAACTTGGGATGAATCAAACTTGAAGTACTACAACTCTGCTCACCTGTAAGTGACTAATGGATGAAGAGGAAGGAAGTGTGCGGGGCCAAACTCAATATCACACCCACTCGTGGACAGAGAGACCAGCCCTCCTAATCGAGCCAGCATCAAAACAGAGCCTCTCTTCAGTATACACACTAGATAGAGACCTTCCGGCGTCCAACTCGCACAGCTCACCCAGTACGACCTTCAGCAACAGACAAGCCGTCAATTTTTTTTTTTTAAGCTTAAAGTGCCATTCCACCATTGGATGTATTCTTTGGCATAAAATACAATATATTTTATGACAACATGACTAGACAGAGAAATCTTTTAGCTTCAAAATGATATATCGAACATAATTTTTTGACAACGACAAGTATATTAATTTTGCGACCAAAGTCACCTACCCTTTTAATTTCCGCGCGGTCGTGAAACGTGATGTCATCGGCAAGTTCCCCTTCTTGTGTACCACGTCACATGTTACGTGGCACAGATTATCAGCAATGGCGGATAGAACGCGATTTCCACTTGTCGATTGCTGTGCCGATATTCACCATCGACCGTTTCCTTTGGGCATCACTTGCTATTTTCCTTCGCTTCTTTTCCGAAGCTGACAATCGCGTTCTATCCGCCATTGCTGATAATCTGTGATAATCGGTACACAAGAAGGGGAACCTGCCGATGACATCACGTTTCACTACCGCGTGGAAATTAAAAGGGTAGGTGACTTTGGTCGCAAAATTAATATACTTGTCGTTGTCAAAAAATGATGTCTGATATATCATTTTGAAGCTAAAAGATTTCTCTGTCTAGTCATGTTGTCATAAAATATATTGTATTTTATGCCAAAAAAATACATCCAATGGTGGAATGGCACTTTACGTACAAATAAATCCTCCTTCTTCCATCATCTTCACTCACCTCACATATTTGGGTGGAATCGAGAATTTTTTACTGCCACATCCTCCTAGTGAGCTGGATACGGTCACAAAGTTCTGCACGCTTATGAATAATGCCTGAGTAGCCTGTTCATCATAAGGACATATTAGAAACGCTTCCTGATAATGGCGAAATGATACATGGTTCAATCAATAACGGGACAACTCGTACACATTACCCTTGGGTCTTTCTGGTTAAGGATTATTGCAAACAGTTGTCCATCGGGCGAGAACGCCGGTACTAGCGCACCTCTTGACTTCACAGGCCGACACGGAGGCACGAGATGGCCGAGAGGGTAGGATTTAGTGACCCAATTGACACTGTATTCTTTCAAACTGGAGAAAAGACAAAAATTTTTATTTAATAATTAATGCGCAGTTCGACTGAGCATTTTGCTTTCCAGCTGCTTTTAAAAAAGACAGAGTCCAACCTTTTTTGCCACGTCTCTTCCCATTGAATCTTCAGGAAGGTGACAATCAGGTGTTCTCCAATAGTGAAGACAAAAGCACTCAGGCACACATCACCTACAGCCTGGATAAAAGCACAGGGAAGAAAAAAAAAACAGCAGAGAAAGTTTGAAAAGATGTACTGATGGACTTTTTACAGTACGCAAATGTTTATTAATGCGCGCCAGAAAACAGCCAAACCTCAGCGGCGCTCACCTGGCTTTGGACAAACACGCAGTGAAGACACGCTTCCTTGTCTTTCACAGAAGGAAGCTGTGACGTTTCCGAGGGTGCTATCTGACTCCAGCGGCCCTTGACGGTGTTATCCCGAAAGCTGTTTAGCTCCTGAGGCACCAGGCATTCCCAGAGGAAAAGCTGTCCTGTCAAAGAGGCCACGAGAACCCTCCGTCCGTCCCCTGAGACCAGCAGAGACAGGCGCCGGGAGTTCGCTACACATGTGGAAGACAGATCTGGGTCAGCAAGAGACTTTTACATGAAGCTGAAATGACATTTCAAGTCATACAAATTCACACACAGAGACCTTTAGCAGCAGAGGTCAACTCATACACCGCAGGCACAGATGGGACCATCTTTAAAGAATCTTTGTCTCTGTTCCACAGAAACACCTCTCCGGAGACTAATATACCAGCGAGCCAGATACCTACACACAGCACAGAGAGATACACAAGATATTTGGAGATATGCACCACAACACAGAATCCCAATCCTGGTCCTGGACATGCCACTGTACGGGTGTTGGAAAAGAAGAACTTTATTGATGACACACTTGTGAAATTCCTCTCTGCATTTAACCCATCTGAAGCAGTGAACACATACATGAGCAGTGAGCGCACGCACACATACCCAGAGCAGTGGGCAGCCATGCTAACAGCGCCCGGGGAGCAGTTGGGAGGGCATTACTGCCCTTCTTGCTGCTACGTCCGATCGTTGCCTTATTTTTGTACAACCCCGATTCCAAAAAAGTTGGGACAAAGTACAAATTGTAAATAAAAACGGAATGCAATCATTTACAAATCTCAAAAACTGATATTGTATTCACAATAGAACAGAGACAACATATCAAATGTCGAAAGTGAGACATTTTGAAATTTCATGCCAAATATTGGCTCATTTGAAATTTCATGACAGCAACACATCTCAAAAAAGTTGGGACAGGGGCAATAAGAGGCTGGAAAAGTTAAAGGTACAAAAAAGGAACAGCTGGAGGAGCAAATTGCAACTCATTAGGTCAACTGGCAATAGGTCATTAACATGACTGGGTATAAAAAGAGCATCTTGGAGTGGCAGCGGCTCTCAGAAGTAAAGATGGGAAGAGGATCACCAATCCCCCTAATTCTGCGCCGACAAATAGTGGAGCAATATCAGAAAGGAGTTCGACAGTGTAAAATTGCAAAGAGTTTGAACATATCATCGACAGTGCATAATATCATCAAAAGATTCAGAGAATCTGGAAGAATCTCTGTGCGTAAGGGTCAAGGCCGGAAAACCATACTGGGTGCCCGTGATCTTTGGGCCCTTAGACGGCACTGCATCACATACAGGCATGCTTCTGTATTGGAAATCACAAAATGGGCTCAGGAATATTTCCAGAGAACATTATCTGTGAACACAATTCACCGTGCCATCCGCCGTTGCCAGCTAAAACTCTATAGTTCAAAGAAGTCGTATCTAAAGGTGATCCAGAAGCGCAGACGTCTTCTCTGGGCCAAGGCTCATTTAAAATGGACTGTGGCAAAGTGGAAAACTGTTCTGTGGTCAAACGAATCAAAATTTGAAGTTCTTTATGGAAATCAGGGACGCCGTGTCATTCGGACTAAAGAGGAGAAGGATGACCCAAGTTGTTATCGGCGCTCAGTTCAGAAGCCTGCATCTCTGATGGTATGGGGTTGCATTAGTGCGTGTGGCATGGGCAGCTTACACATCTGGAAAGACACCATCAATGCTGAAAGGTATATCCAGGTTCTAGAGCAACATATGCTCCCGTCCAGACGACGTCTCTTTCAGGGAAGACCTTGCATTTTCCAACATGACAATGCCAAACCACATACTGCATCAATTACAGCATCATGGCTGCGTAGAAGAAGGGTCCGGGTACTGAACTGGCCAGCCTGCAGTCCAGATCTTTCACCCATAGAAAACATTTGGCGCATCATAAAACGGAAGATACGGCAAAAAAGATCTAAGACAGTTGAGCAACTAGAATCCTACATTAGACAAGAATGGGTTAACATTCCTATCCCTAAACTTGAGCAACTTGTCTCCTCAGTCCCCAGACGTTTACAGACTGTTGTAAAGAGAAAAGGGGATGCCTCACAGTGGTAAACATGGCCTTGTCCCAACTTTTTTGAGATGTGTTGTTGTCATGAAATTTAAAATCACCTAATTTTTCTCTTTAAATGATACATTTTCTCAGTTTAAACATTTGATATGTCATCTATGTTCTATTCTGAATAAAATATGGAATTTAGAAACTTCCACATCATTGCATTCCGTTTTTATTTACAATTTGTACTTTGTCCCAACTTTTTTGGAATCGGGGTTGTATTACGCTACATATTTTGCACTACATTTACCTTTATTTTATACTATACTGGGTTTTGGTTTGTTGCACTTTCTTGCCTTTACTTTGTATTATTTCTTCCGCCTATTTGTTTGTAATTGGCATTCATGGTGGACAGCAAACTAAGAATTTCATTGCGCAAGAGAACATGTCCTTACTGTGCATATGACAAACACTTTGAAGGGCACCTCAGCTCAAGGCCGTCCCATATTAAAGGGCATATTCTGGACCAATTTAGTTTTTTTTTTAAATATGAAAAGTATGTCCCTTTACACACTCATCCAGAAGGGTAATTTTGCACAAGGCCATCTGTCTACAGCAGAAAAAAATCAAATAACAAAACGCGTCTGGAAAAATCCCAAGGGAGTCTGGAGCCAGATTCGTGACGTCACCTGCGGAAGCGCCAGCAGGCTGCGAGAGCTTTGCACGGTTTCAGTGCACAGCCTGTGTAGACCAAGCGCTCCCATTTCTCTCTCATTGTCCGGTCTTTTGGGAAACGATGAGTACTAATCCCATCAAGATTGGTGTTGCTACACCCTCCTACGATACATCCGTTAACCATTTTAATAATTACGCGATAACGTTGAAGAAATGTGCAGGAAACCACCAGGTCGTTTTCTCATAAACAAACCAGTGCTGACGTAGGATTCAGAAGGAGGCGTCCCGCACGCGACGTCACGAAAATCAATGTTTGCCGGGAAATCCAAACGCCAAGTTTTTTCAGAGGCGGACCAATTCGCCTCAAATGGCTTGATTTCAACTGAATTTTTCTGGTATTGCGCAAGGTAAAAAAATTGCACAAAATGCAGAATGTTACAGATATTTGACCAAAGTTTAATCTAAAGGTTGTTTTACAATCAGGGTACGCAAGCTAAAAATCACATTTAACACTTATCTTCAATATCAAAAGGCTTGACTAAATAAACTTGGTTGTTTATAGTAGCCCTGTGATAGCTCTATTTACCATGCAAAAAAAATGTGGTGATAACGTTATTTTTGGTGAATGTATGGCAATATATGTCATATTTAGCAAAATTACTCGTGTCATTTAGAAAAAGTGCTTTTTTGACCACAGGTAGCTCCAAAAGGGATGCACTTAAATCATTCTTTATACCATAAAACAAATATTTGGTTCCATATCATTGGAAACATGGTTAAGTTTTAATGTTCAATGCCAGTAAGTTTTCAGACTATTTTGATCAAATTAGTATGTCTCATCTCATCTCATTCTCTCTAGCTGCTTTATCCTGTTCTACAGGGTCGCAGGCAAGCTGGAGCCTATCCCAGCTGACTACGGGCGAAAGGCGGGGTACACCCTGGACAAGTCGCCAGGTCATCACAGGGCTGACACATAGACAACCATTCACACTCACATTCACACCTACGCTCAATTTAGAGCCACCAGTTAACCTAACCTGCATGTCTTTGGACTGTGGGGGAAACCGGAGCACCCGGAGGAAACCCACGCGGACACAGGGAGAACATGCAAACTCCGCACAGAAAGGCCCTCGCCGGCCCCGGGGCTCGAACCCAGGACCTTCTTGCTGTGAGGCGACAGCGCTAACCACTGCACCACCGTGCCGCCCCAAATTAGTATGTAATTGTGTCAAAAAAAAATGTCCTCTCCGAGACAGCTAATTTTTCAATATAAAATAACATATCTAAAATGATTTTCATCCTAAAATGTGGTCAAGATATTGGGACATAAATATTAGAGACAACTAACACAAAGCTTACAGCCTTATATTTAAAAGCACTATAGAAGTAGCGGATTCTGAATTGTCAAAAAAAATGTCCTCTCCGAGAATCACTTCATTGGTTTCTCCCATCTTATAGCAGATTACACAAAACTACCATACACATATGTCAAAAAATTACCTGAAATCTGTTCTTTAACTTGTCCTTCACTTAAAAACTGGTACAAGAACCAGTTTGAATCAATTTGAATTTTGGACCCCTGTGACACAAACTTTGTACCCTGATTGTAAAACAACCCATAAAATAGGAGATTGATCTTGCTCCTGAATTTACCCGTGATATGCCATTTAACCTAAACGCATGTCTTTGGACTGTAAGGGAAACCGGAGCACCCGGAGGAAACCCACGCAGACATGGGGAGAACATGCAGACTCTACACACAAAGGCCCCCGTCGGCTGCTGGGCTCGAACCCAGAACCTTCTTGCTGTGGGGCGACCGTGCAACCCAAAAACTCACATGTGCAGGAAAAAGGGTCGTCCAGGAGCAGTATTGGGGAAACTGTGTATTACGAAATGCTGTGAAATATCAATCGAGCTCAGAGCTCACCATTTTGAGAGCTGGACATTGTCAGTACGTTTGGTAGTAGTTGCTGCAGTTTTGGGATCTTCTTCTTGGTCTGTCCTGAGCGTAAACTGATTTCGCTGATTCGATTGTCATCCAAAAGAAAGACACCTTCTTTCTCCTGGAAAAACAAAACAAAAAAAGATATTTATAATCATGCTGTGGTGTTTGGTCACCATACACTGTCAAACATCAGCGACCCATTGAAAATGTACAGTGATGAGCCACCATGTTCGTTCAAGGACTTGACATACAATGAAAGGCTGTTCATCTGGAACTCCAACCACTGGAACACAGACGTCAGATATTTGACTTGGTCCAACTATACAAGTTTAAGAATGTACAAGCTATCATGGAAGAAGGAAATCATCTCCTGGTTCGTAATGAAACAAGGTACCAAACAAGAAATTTTGACAAGAACAATGTTGTTCCAATGGTGAAGTTCAAGTAGAATTACAACCCTGATTCCAAAAAAGTTGGGACAAAGTACAAATTGTAAATAAAAACGGAATGCAATAATTTACAAATCTCAAAAACTGATATTGTATTCACAATAAAACATAGACAACATATCAAATGTCGAAAGTGAGACATTTTGAAATTTCATGCCAAATATTGGCTCATTTGAAATTTCATGACAGCAACACATCTCAAAAAAGTTGGGACAGGGGCAATAAGAGGCTGGAAAAGTTAAAGGTACAAAAAAGGAACAGCTGGAGGACCAAATTGCAACTCATTAGGTCAACTGGCAATAGGTCATTAACATGACTGGGTATAAAAAGAGCATCTTGGAGTGGCAGCGGCTCTCAGAAGTAAAGATGGGAAGAGGATCACCAATCCCCCTAATTCTGCACCGACAAATAGTGGAGCAATAT
Source organism: Neoarius graeffei (assembly GCF_027579695.1). NCBI lineage: Eukaryota > Metazoa > Chordata > Actinopteri > Siluriformes > Ariidae > Neoarius > Neoarius graeffei. The sequence continues at coordinate 7,179,909 of NC_083593.1, read as the reverse complement.
CAGAAAGGAGTTCGACAGTGTAAAACTGCAAAGAGTTTGAACATATCATCATCTACAGTGCATAATATCATCAAAAAATTCAGAGAATCTGGAAGAATCTCTGTGCGTAAGGGTCAAGGCCGGAAAACCATACTGGGTGCCCGTGATCTTTGGGCCCTTAGACGCCACTGCATCACATACAGGCATGCTTCTGTATTGGAAATCACAAAATGGGCTCAGGAATATTTCCAGAGAACATTATCTGTGAACACAATTCACCGTGCCGTCCACCGTTGCCAGCTAAAACTCTATAGTTCAAAGACAAAGCCATATCTAAACATGATCCAGAAGCGCAGACGTTTTCTCTGGGCCAAGGCTCATTTAAAATGGACTGTGGCAAAGTGGAAAACTGTTCTGTGGTCAGACGAATCAAAATTTGAAGTTCTTTATGGAAATCAGGGACGCCGTGTCATTCGGACTAAAGAGGAGAAGGACAACCCGAGTTGTTATCAGCGCTCAGTTCAGAAGCCTGCATCTCTGATGGTATGGGGTTGCATTAGTGCGTGTGGCATGGGCAGCTTACACATCTGGAAAGACACCATCAATGCTGAAAGGTAGATCCAGGTTCTAGAGCAACATATGCTCCCATCCAGACGACGTCTCTTTCAGGGAAGACCTTGCATTTTCCAACATGACAATGCCAAACCACATACTGCATCAATTACAGCATCATGGCTGCGTAGAAGAAGGGTCCGGGTACTGAACTGGCCAGCCTGCAGTCCAGATCTTTCACCCATAGAAAACATTTGGCGCATCATAAAACGGAAGATACGACAAAAAAGACCTAAGACAGTTGAGCAACTAGAATCCTACATTAGACAAGAATGGGTTAACATTCCTATCCCTAAACTTGAGCAACTTGTCTCCTCAGTCCCCAGACGTTTACAGACTGTTGTAAAGAGAAAAGGGGATGTCTCACAGTGGTAAACATGGCCTTGTCCCAACTTTTTTGAGATGTGTTGTTGTCATGAAATTTAAAATCACCTAATTTTTCTCTTTAAATGATACATTTTCTCAGTTTAAACATTTGATATGTCATCTATATTCTATTCTGAATAAAATATGGAATTTTGAAACTTCCACATCATTGCATTCCGTTTTTGTTTATAATTTGTACTTTGTCCCAACTTTTTTGGAATCGGGGTTGTACTACAGGTCTTCGTTCTTTCCAAGATCGATCGATCTGTGGAACAACCTCCCAAGCGAAGTGAAATGTTAAGTCTCTGTACAAATTCAAAACCTGCATTAACTCTTTCTGCTACACGAAACAAGCATTTTATCAAGCTCCATAAACTGTATTAATTATATGTAGGTTTAGTCATTTTATATGAGTGATTCCACGCTTATGGGTACTGAAATGGGGACATGAACTTATTTTTAAAAATTCACCTAAAACCATTTCTTTTTTTACCATCAGGTCACAAAACATGTAATCTTTAATGAATGATATGTTAAAAGATAATTTTAATTTTCTGAGATGTAATAAAAACATATTTATATGCCAAAGTCAAGCCTATGAGTTCCAAAATGATGTCTGTTCCATTACTTCTGTTACGATTGTCCATCTCGCGTCTGTTACAAATTAATTACAATCTAGCTCTATACCATGTTAATCTTATTGAAAGAATGTGTATGTTTATTCTACTACACATGTTTATTAATTATATTTGCTAAAACATCACCTTCCTATGTTTCAAAAAGTAATTCTACATTGTTAAAATTGAGAATATATATGTCCACAACACTTCTGTTACGTTCTGACTTTGGCATATAAATATGTTTTTATTACATCTCAGAAAATTAAAGTTATCTTTTAACATATCATTCATTAAAGATTACATGTTTTGTGACCTGATGGTAAAAAAAGAAATGGTTTTAGGTGAATAAGTTCATGTCCCCATTTCAGTACCCATAAGCGTGGAATCACTCATATATGTATCTCATTATTATTTAGTTAGACACCCAAATTAAGATTTACTTTTTTAGCCTAAATGAACTCCTTTTAAAGTACAAATTTGTTATTTCTTCAAATTAGTGTGTATATATTTTTGTCCTTTGTGGGAAGGGTTGGCAATTGGGACAAGAGTCCTGTCTCCTTTTCCAGTCACAAATTATTTATTTTTTGTTTCATAGTATTTTTTTTTTCTGTTTGATTTTTGTTTGTGTAAATAGATAATATTTTTGGTTTGTAATATTTTGCAACTGTGACAAACTAAACTAAACTAAAAAGGCACTTTCTTGTCAGCCCTCAGTGAATAAATCTGTCAGTCTCACCTTTCCCAGCCAACAAAATCTCGGCCATGGTTTTTTCCTCTTGATGCTGGACGACACCAACACCTCGAACTTCACCTCCATGTTTGGTGTCTATTATGAGAGACTTCAGATGCTCCACGTTTACTGCTTTTTAAAATCACTGAAACACTTCATGTTGGAAATGAGGACATGTTGGTTTGAGCTAGCTCGCTAAACACCGACAGAATTCCGAAATAACGGTCAGAAATTCACGTCCAGTGGTAAAATTATAAAATAATAAGCATGTTGGGAGTAAAAACAAAGACTTAAATTAATCTAAAACATTAAAAAGACTTACTGTACCGGGGGGGAAAAAAATACCGAGTCATGTTTGTTAGCAAAGAAGCTAGCAACCTGAGATGGAACCCTGTGATAGAAGCCAGGCGTTTAAACAGACCCAAAAAAAGAAGGAAAACTTTATTATTTATCAATAACGAATCAATTTCTGTTATTGATAATAAGTGTATATTTATCCCAAACACTCTAAAAACAAATAAAGTGAGTATTTGTATAAAATTTATAACGGTTTTTTTCCCCTTTCTTTCGAATTTCCCTCCACTTCCGGTACTACACAGATTCCCGTTTCGTTGCCATGGAACCAGACGCGTTCACGCCGACACGAGAGCGCGCAGCGAGCTCGCGCACAGGAGAGTGGTCCAAAAAAGGATTTTTTTTTTTTTTAAATAAAAATAAAATCAGCCACAAATCAAACAACCTATTTAATCCTATCATTTAAGAATTGTCCACCTTTTTCAAGGTAAACTGCTTAATTATGTTTTATAATTTTTTTTTATTTCATAATTTATGTCATTATTTCATTGGTTTTCCTGAGCCCATGTTTAACAGAGTGGTTGGTATAATGATGTCACCATTAACTTTTTTTTTTTATTGGTGCTATTGAACTATGTTACGTGTATTTTCTTTTATTTTTATAATGGACCACAATGGAAATAAATAAATGTGTCATCCATATATTATTATGTTATTTTCGCAACCATTTTAAGATTGAATAAACATATCAGAAATGTAATTTACTTCAAACATGCATCTGAGAAAGAAAATGTTCCCATCAGCGCATTAAAAAGTAGAATGTTATAACAGAATCAGAATCAAGTTTAGGGCGGCACAGTGGTGTAGTGGTTAGCACTGTCGCCTCACAGCAAGAAGGTCCTGGGTTCGAGCCCCGTGGCCGGCGAGGGCCTTTCTGTGTGGAGTTTGCATGTTCTCCCCGTGTCCGCGTGGGTTTCCTCCGGGTGCTCCGGTTTCCCCCACAGTCCAAAGACATGCAGGTTAGGTTAACTGGTGACTCTAAATTGACCGTAGGTGTGAATGTGAGTGTGAATGGTTGTCTGTGTCTATGTGTCAGCCCTGTGATGACCTGGCGACTTGTCCAGGGTGTACCCCGCCTTTCACCCGTAGTCAGCTGGGATAGGCTCCAGCTTGCCTGCGACCCTGTAGAAGGATAAAGCGGCTAGAGATAATGAGATGAGATGAGAATCAAGTTTATTCCAAAGTACGCTCTCACATACAAGGAATCTGCTTTGGTGATTGGTGCTTGGTGCTAGTGATTAAGCACTGTCACCTCACAGCAAGAAGGTTGTGGGTTCAAGCCCAGCGGCTGACGAGGGCCTTTCTGTGTGGAGTTTGCATGTTCTCCCTGTGTCTGCATGGGGTGCTCTGGTTTCCCCCACAGTCCAAAGACATGCAGGTTAGGCTAATTGGTGAAAGTGAGTGTCTGTGTGTCAGCCCTGTGATAGCCTGGCGACTTGTCCAGGGTGTACCCCGCCTTTCGCCCGTAGTCAGCTGGGATAGGCTCCAGCTCGCCTGCGACCCTGTAGGACAGGATAAAGCAGCTAGAGATAATGAGATGAGATGATGGACCACAATGGAAATAAGTAAATGTACTTTCTTGTGTCATCCATATATTATGTTATTTGCACAACCATTTTAAGATTGAATAAACAAATCAAAAAAGTAATTTACTTCAAACATGCATCTGAGAAAGAAAATGTTCCCATCAGGGCATTAAAAAGTAGGAAGTAGAATGTTATAATAGAATCAGAATCAAGTTTATTCCAAAGTACGCTCTCGCATACAAGGAATCTGCTTTGGTGACTGAGGCAGCATGGTGGTGTAGTGATTAAGCACTGTCACCTCACAGCAAGAAGGTTGTGGGTTCAAGCCCAGCGGGTGACGAGGGCCTTTCTGTGTGGAGTTTGCATGTTCTCCCTGTGTCTGCATGGGGTGCTCTGGTTTCCCCCACAGTCCAAAGACATGCAGGTTAGGCTAATTGGTGAAAGTGAGTGTCTGTGTGTCAGCCCTGTGATGACCTGGTGACTTGTCCAGGGTGTACCCCGCCTTTCGCCCGTAGTCAGCTGGGATAGGCTCCAGCTTGCCCCTGCACAGGATAAGTGGCTACAGATGATGGATGGATTGGTGCTTGAACAGTTAAGCTAGAAGTATTTAGCAAAGACAAAAACGTAGCTATATAGATAGAATAAATAATACAAAGTGGACAAATTTAAGGGTTATGTGCATGAGCTGTCGGAGTGTGTCCCAGAATGTGCAAAAATAGGTCATATGATGAGGATGGAGAAGAGATATGATATGAATGTGTGAGAAGAAGAGAATACGGTATGTGTAATGGGCTAAGTCAATAACCAAGCTGTACAGTGTGTTTCGGAATGTGCAATGCAAGTTCACAGAGTGAAGATGTATGACATGACCTTGAAACATGCAAGTTTGGAGACGAAGTGCATTAATGTTACAGATTGGAAGTGTGAGGTTAGAGTCAGTGGGGTCTCCGACCTTATTGATGAGTCCAGGTGCAGTGGGAAAAAAGCGTGGGTGTGAGGTTCTGGTTCTGATGGACCTCAACCTCCTACTAGAGGGAAGTGATTCAAAAAGTTTGTATCTGGGATGAGAGGGGTTGGCCACAGTCCTTTCTGCTCTCCTCAGGATCCTGGACTTGTACAGGTCCTGAAGAGACGGAAGGTTGTAGCCAATCATCCTCTCAGCAGAGCGAATGATGTCCTTGGAGATGGCAGCAGTGTACCAGACGGTGATGGAGGAGGTGAGGATGGACCCTATGATGGTGGTGTAAAAGTGCACCATCATTGTCCTTGGCCGATCAAACTTGTTCAACTGCCACAGGAAATCCACCCTCTGCTGTGCTTTCTTGGTAAGCGAGCAGGTATTCATCTCTCACTTGAGGTCCTGAGTGATTGTAGTGCCCAGGAAGCGAAAATACTCCACAGAGGTTACTGGGGAGTCAAACAGGGCGATGGGGAGGGTGTGGCAGAGCTCCTCCTGAAGTCTACAATCATCTCCACTGTCTTTAGAGCATGAAGCTCTAAGTTGTTCTGCCTGCACCAGGATACCAAATGGTCAGTCTCCTACCTGTAGGTAGAGTCATCCTCATCAGAGATGAGTCCAATGAGGGTGGTGTCGTCTTTACAGATTCAACTGGACAGGCATCAATTTTGAAGGTATTATTACAGTATTACTACTAATAATACTTTAATAAGATTGTGGATAAACAAAAGGCAGGTTTGTAAAGGATTAAAGGAAAAAAGGGACAAATACAAATTATGTGCAAAAGTATAACAGTATAAGAAGTTAGAGTTCTAATCATACAGCTTTTGGCTTTTTTGACCTCTCAAAGTTGACCATCCATCCATCCATCCATTATCTGTAACCGCTTATCCTGTGCAGGGTCGCAGGCAAGCTGGAGCCTATCCCAGCTGACTACGGGCGAAAGGCGGGGTACACCCTGGACAAATCGCCAGGTCATCACAGGGCTGACACATAGACACAGACAACCATTCACACTCACATTCACACCTACAGTCAATTTAGAGCCGCCAGTTAGCCTAACCTGCATGTCTTTGGACTGTAGGGGAAACCGGAGCACCTGGAGGAAACCCACGCGGATACGGGGAGAACATGCAAACTCCGCACAGAAAGGCCCTCGCCGGCCACGGGGCTCAAACCCAGAACCTTCTTGCTGTCAAGCAAGAGTGCTAACCACTACATCACCGTGCCGCCCCAAGTTGACCAGTACTCTGTAATTCCAAATGTAATAGATGTGAATTGTCTTCAGTATAAATAAATACACAGGTGATTATAGGAAATCATGTGCACTGATTGGTTGAGAGATTTGGATTATTCCTCAATAATTACCTCGAGTGACTCGGCAAAATGGCAGCCAATCGCCTTCACCGTAAATGAGGAAGAATTACAAATGATGAAAGAAAATGCTGTTCCTAAAAGCACGATTCAAAGGTAAGGTGGAATTGTGATTTATTTTATCTATTTCAAAAGGAAGTATTTTATGTGAGTCGGTGTAGATAAGTGATAAGTCTGTGCGCGCCGTAATTACATTTGCATGCCGCCTTTGAAGACTGAAATAAATTATTTTTTAAATACTATTTTTATTTTAAATTATCACCTGTGCTCCGGTTTCCCCCACAGTCCAAAGACATGCAGGTTAGGTTAACTGGTGACTCTAAATTGACCGTAGGTGTGAATGTGAGTGTGAATGGTTGTCTGTGTCTATGTGTCAGCCCTGTGATGACCTGGCGACTTGTCCAGGGTGTACCCCGCCTTTCGCCCGTAGTCAGCTGGGATAGGCTCCAGCTTGCCTGCGACCCTGTAGAAGGATAAAGCGGCTAGAGATAATGAGATGAGATGAGATTATCACCTGTGTGTCTATACTAGCTGTCCCAGATAGGTTCTGGGTTTGAGCCCAGTGGCTGACGGGGGCCTTTCTGTGTGGAGTTTGCATGTTCTCCCCGTGTCCGTGTGGGTTTTCTCCAGTCTTGGGGCACCTGCTCCTGTTCCCAGATAGCTGTTAATAATCCGAGTAGTTCAGCGTGTAGCCTTGGACCACCAGCTTTCAAGACCTCTGCTGGGATGCAGTCTTGACCTGGAGTGGCTAGTTGTTTCAAGGCCTTGGAAAGCTCTTCTTCAGTTGGGGGTGCTTCAAGATCAGTGAGGATCTCCTCTTGAGGGATGTCATCCAGAACTGATGGATTGATATTACTTGGCTGGTTGAGAAGAGTACTGAAAGGTACTTTCCAGCGTTATATGATGTCATCCTTCTCTGTGAGGTGGTTTTCGGCTAGATCATTGATGGGTGTCAGAACAGACGATCGACGTTGAGTCGCAAACTTCACAGCCTCAAAGAAACTCTTTGGATCATGGCGTTCTGCATATTTCTCAATATCATGTGCGCGTTCAAGCCACCACTGGTTCTGCATGCGACGAAGCTCTGTCTGGCATTTGTTCCGAAAAGCTCTGTAGCGCTGGTGGTTTTGTGCTGTGTCATCTGAGAACTGCCTGGAAACTGTCGTGTTTCTGTTTCAACAGGGCTGTAATGGCGTCATTGTTTTCATCAAACCAATCTTTGTGTTGTCTCTTTTTCACTCTTTTTATGACCCTTGTTAAGGTTTCTGATTTTTCTAAAATAGTTTTATTTAGCCTCAGAAAACATTGTTTAAAAAACCCAAGCATTTCCAATCTGTCGTATGAATATTCAGTTACACTACCGTTCAAAAGTTTGGGGTCACTTTGAAATGTCCTTATTTTTGAAAGAAAAGCACTGTTCTTTTCAATGAAGATCGCTTTAAACTAATCAGAAATCCACTCTATACATTGCTAATGTGGTAAATGACTATTCTAGCTGCACATGTCTGGTTTTTGGTGCAATATCTCCATAGGTGTATAGAGGCCCATTTCCAGCAACTCTCACTCCAGTGTTCTAATGGTACAATGTGTTTGCTCATTGCCTCAGAAGGCTAATGGATGATTAGAAAACCCTTGTACAATCATGTTAGCACAGCTGAAAACAGTTGAGCTCTTTAGAGAAGCTATAAAACTGACCTTCCTTGGAGCAGATTGAGTTTCTGGAGCATCACATTTGTGGGGTCGATTAAATGCTCAAAATGGCCAGAGAAATGTCTTGACTATATTTTCTATTCGTTTTACAACTTATGGTGGGAAATAAAAGTGTGACTTTTCATGGGAAAACACAAAATTGTCTGGGTGACCCCAAACTTTTGAACAGTAGTGTATATCTCAGCATGTTGTTATATCTGCTATATGAGTCATGTTTTTGTATTTATGAACAAATGAAAATCTTCAGCCTTATAGTATGGGCTCATGATCCATTTGTCGAAGTCTTCTGCTCTCTCATGTATTACAGAAGAATTTATCTTTGAATCATGCCTAAACCATCGTTTCATACTCTACGTCATAAAATTGTAAACGAGTTGATTTGGGATTCAGACAAACTCATTGCTCGGAAAGACGAGCTTGTGCAGAACATGCAAAGTATCTGTAGTATAAAGAAAAATAACTTTTTTGAAGAAAAAAAAAACTACACTATACTTTGCATTGTGTTTATGTATGCATGCACACAAGTTTTACATTTTTCAGCATAATAATAAATCATGCAAATACAGTGAGATTCTTCGGCGGGTGGGTGATCTTAGAATTAGGATAGTTCTACTACGTTATATTACATATAAGTTGACCGTGTCAAAGTCTGTCTGTCAGTACAAATTTAAAATAAACCTGCAAGACAAATACACACTTGCAGACATACGCAGCCGGTAGGAGGAGAGCTATACACCACAGCCACAATGAAGGCAATTAGGTGTGTGCTGAGATCAGGATAAATTTCAGACTTCACCAAACTGTGGTTGAGACAGTAACATCGATTATCCAGACAGCTGCATCCGTCACTGCATTTGGAAAGAAGAGGGCTCTTAATGAGAATTTGAGATGGATACAGAACATTGGACAAAAATTATAATCAGAGGCATTATGTGTCTGGCTGGAATCATTGGTAACAACTGGCTGTGCATTAGCTCCCTGCCAAAATCTGTTTCTCAGCTCCGAACCAACGATGTCCTGTTTGTAAACTTGGCCGTGTCCAATCTGATCACTAATTACTTTGTGGACATCCTCCACATTTTCCACACTGAACAGTCTTTATCTATGGGAAAGGTGTATTGCGGTTTTCGTTTTTTCCTGCCCGAATTCTCAGAGAACAGCAGCATCTTGAGCACCATGTTCATCACTATGTACTGGCATCAGAAGCTCGTGGGCTCCCTGAAGCGCGGAGGAGGTCCTGTGCGAATGGACAACCTCCGTCTCATCACCGTGCTACTGACAGGTAGCTGGATCTTTGCACTCGTCATCAACGTTCCTCATTTTTTCTTCGTCGCTGAAGACAATGAGAACACGACGACTGCGGATTGCAAGGAAGAGTTGCCTTCGCAGGCAGCCGACGAAGCCTACAAGGCGGTGTATGTCATACTCGCCAATGTGTTACCACTTACCGGGATTCTTTATGCAAGCATCCAGATCGCGATTACACTGCTGCGGAATGAAAAGCGATTCAAGAAAATGGGTCCAGACGTGAGAAATGAAGGGAACACCTCAGTCAAGAAAAGTGGAGACAACAGTAATAATGTATCAACAGTTACCAAGTCCAAGTCACAAGCCAAATCAGGAAGCCTGGTAAGGGCCGCCAAGAGTGTGTTGGCAGTGGCCATTTTTTTCTTAGCTTGCTGGGTATTTCATTTCATCGTCAGCATCATTGGGGTCGTCTCACCAGCCAGTGTGTTAGAGGACTTGGAGAGCTTCGTAGGAGCATCCTATACATGCATCATCCCTTATATTTACCTGGACGGTATGCAAAAGCTGACCTGCTCCAGAGGACGTGTCACGGGAGTAATTCAGTAAGCTGTAATTTATTACTGTACATGAAGGGCTTAAACTTGAAATATTACACAATGGGGAAAAAAGAATGAAAATAGATTGTAGGTGAAAAAAAATCCATTAATAATGCGATAATCTGCTGAGAGTATACTGTATAACTAATTATATTTTTTTTAAATAGTAGCTCACTTAGGGTGGCACAGTGGTGTAGTGGTTAGCACTGTCACCTCACAGCAAGAAGGTCCGGGTTCGAGCCCAGTGGCCGGTGAGGGCCTTTCTGTACGGAGTTTGCATGTTCTCCCCGTGTCCCCGTGGGTTTCCTCCGGGTGCTCCGGTTTCCCCCACAGTCCAAAGACATGCAGGTTAGGTTAACTGGTGACTCTAAATTGACCGTAGGTGTGAATGTGAGTGTGAATGGTTGTCTGTGTCTATGTGTCAGCCCTGTGATGACCTGGCGACTTGTCCAGGGTGTACCCCGCCTTTCGCCCGTAGTCAGCTGGGATAGGCTCCAGCTTGCCTGCGACCCTGTAGAACAGGATAAAGCGACTAGAGATAATGAGATGAGACGAGAATAAATGGTATGACGTTAAAGGATTTGTTTTAGTTTTTTACTTTCATTTGGTGAAACTGGTCATTAAAGTTGAGCAGCACTTCATCATGACTGATCCTCTGCTGTCAGACGTCAGTTACAACAACATTAATCACGTGCAGAATTGCGAACCAATGCGTTCTCAATTATCTGTACACAGAGCACCAGCAATTTGGTTTTGCATCATAGAGGAGGTTGAGATGGTTAATTTGGTGTAATGGTGATTATCCCTTAAGGGGGAAAACCAAATATTTTATTCAGTATACAGCCACACAGAATGTAAAGATATTCTGGGGAAAAACAATATTTGATAAACTCTGAAATAAGAACAAACCTGCTTCCAGATTGTGTTTTTACCATCTGCATTTTGTTAAGAATGTGGTATGAACTACAATATTTGGAAATTAGCATGACAGGTAATCAGGTTAGATACTTGTGAAGCGATATCAGTAAAAATGGTGACCTGGAACCTTAACCAGTATCAGTGGAACAAAACATGATCCTTCTTCTACAAATATTTTAACCAGGGAATTTTTTTGAAAGTGAATTTAATGTCCCTAAACCACACTTTTTTCCTTGTACAAAGCAACAATCATTATGTTGATTGATCATGTGTTTTCGAACCATAGCTGATCCAAAAGGCCATAAATTAATGGAAAATCAATAAAATCAGCCAATTTTCACAGAATCTGCCAAGACTGAACCGGAAGATCCCGAAGGGGTGCGTGACGTCACATGTGTAACAATTGAGGTATCAATTTCGTTCATGTGCGCAGCAGTGGTTAGACCAGTCTCGATATGGAATCACGTTTCTGAGAGAAGTCTGATAGTGATTGGGATTCTTATACGTATATCAGATGAAGGGGCAAATGATTATCAAGGATATTCTAGAGTATATGGTAATCTTTTCAAGCCTCCAAGATGAGAAACTACCAGTTCACTCAGTTCATGACAGTCCCACTCAGCACCGATAGTGCACCACCAGCCAGAGAGAACTGGAAACACAGATTGGTTTGTGGATTTTTATTCTAAGCTGGCTGCTGCAAAATCTCATCTCATCTCATTATCTGTAGCCGCTTTATCCTGTTCTACAGGGTCGCAGGCAAGCTGGAGCCTATCCCAGCTGACTACGGGCGAAAGGCGGGGTACACCCTGGACAAGTCGCCAGGTCATCACAGGGCTGACACATAGACACAGACAACCATTCACACTCACATTCACACCTACGGTCAATTTAGAGTCACCAGTTAACCTAACCTGCATGTCTTTGGACTGTGGGAGAAACCGGAGCACCTGGAGGAAACCCACGCGGACACGGGGAGAACATGCAAACTCCGCACAGAAAGGCCCTCGCCGGCCACGGGGCTCGAACCCGGACCTTCTTGCTGTGAGGCGACAGCGCTAACCACTACACCACCGTGCCGCCCCGATGCAAAATATAAGGAAATATTTACATGTACCTCAACAAATGCAGAAGTATAATCTTTAAAACGTACACTTATTCAGTGTAATTACTGAAAGAAAATATGAAGTGGGTGATAATGGGGGAAACGACAAACTGTCCAAATGTCAGATCAAATGTCTACACCTCTACATGCCTACCTCTTACCCGAATAGTATATGTTTTTACAACCACATGCACCGTATTCTCTCGACCACCTATATTTATTTATATCGTTCCTGCTCAAATGCACTCTGTCAGCATGGGCAAATGTGCAAATATCACGCGTAATTGTCCAATATATTCACTTATTACTGTGCAATAGGTCACACCCTAGATACATAGAACTACTTTTTTTAAGCAGTTCTTGAAAAGACATGTTTATCTTTTTTTATTGACTTATCTATCTATCTTGTATAGATTTGTTTATCTTTTACCTGAATGTTTATCTTGTACAGATCTGCCTTTTTTTTTTTTCCGTTAATACTGTTTGTTTGAATACACCAACTGGATTGCGTGCTTCAATTTCACTGTACTGTACGGTGCAGTGACAATAAAGGAATCTTGAATCTATTAAATAAACGGGTTTCTATTTTGCTCCAATAATTCCCATGTGGTCGTTCTGGTGATGAACACTCGATGAATCAAATTTATTAGTAGTAGGTGACATGAAATCTGCCCGCTTTGTTTGCACAAACCTCACCCACTGTTGCTTTAGATTCGTATCATGTCTTGGAAATTTGTGAACTGATGCCCTTTTGTATATGGATTTGAATATCCAAATACAACGCAGCTCATCATTATTTTTGTAAGATTCCAACAATAATATCCAATTTCAGTGAGTAACCAAGCACGGACCCACATGAATTGAAATTACCCAGATAGCTGGGATTCCATATACAGTATGATGTCATGCGAGACATGCCCTGGGGCAAGGCTACCTTTTTCCGGGATTCGGACGCCATGACTTATTGATAGTTTTGTGCTTGATAATAAAATAACAAATCATTAATATTATTTTCCCCCCTGTTTTATTAATTCATTTTGGTTGTTACTTATGATATATATTCATTTTAAAGCATTACAATAGGCGGCACGGTGGTGTAGTGGTTAGTGCTGTCGCCTCACAGCAAGAAGGTCCTGGGTTCGAGCCCCGGGGCCGGCGAGGGCCTTTCTGTGTGGAGTTTGCATGTTCTCCCCGTGTCCGCGTGGGTTTCCTCTGGGTGCTCCGGTTTCCCCCACAGTCCAAAGACATGCAGGTTAGGTTAACTGGTGACTCTAAATTGAGCGTAGGTGTGAATGTGAGTGTGAATGGTTGTCTGTGTCTATGTGTCAGCCCTGTGATGACCTGGCGACTTGTCCAGGGTGTACCCCGCCTTTCGCCCGTAGTCAGCTGGGATAGGCTCCAGCTTGCCTGCGACCCTGTAGAAGGATAAAGCGGCTAGAGATAATGAGATGAGATGAGATGAGATGAGATGAGATGAGCATTACAATAAGGCATTACATACACTTTAAGGTTACTGAAAATGAATTAGTATTCTCTTCAAATAGAATTGTCCTTTTCTTCACTAAAATAGCAATAGAGGGAGAAAAATCAACCTGACTATAAAAAGAAAACGTATATAACTAAATGACTCATTAAGCAATTTTGAACCAGTACCAGTAATGAATTTAAAAGGGTGAAAAGCCAGACAGAAGTGAAGCCAAATGCAGATCCACAAACACATAAAACAGGCAATCAAGCAAAAGTTGCATTCATGACTAAAACTTGTTGGCCTTGGAGACACAATGTCAAGAATGAACACACAACAAAATCAGTAATTTGTCTCTCTCAGGAAACAATTAATGATTCTGTATAGAACCCTACAAAGAGTCGACGTCGTCTCCACTGAGAACAATTTCCGACTCTGTTGGACTTGCTGTATGTTCATATCGTCACTCAATTCTGTGATAAAGTAGAACAGTTAGTGGTTCAGTAAAAGCTTCCCTTCTATGTTCTCCAGACAGTGGATCAGAACAGACTGTTTCCCGTTCTCTCTATGACACTTGGAAATAATCTTCAAATTTGCCATTTCGCAGGTGCCCTTATCCAGAGCGACTTCTACAAGTGCTTTGGAGTCTCCGCTATAGGATCACAATTAAGGACTATGAGCATCATCAAATAAATGTTGCGAAAGCCAGTTATTGATGTGATTGACGTCAAAGTCACTGTATAAATGCAGGACTGGCTGGAAGGGAGTTAAACTAACTTCCACTTCTGCCTTTCCATTTTTTTCTTTCATTGTTCATTTCATCTTTCAGCTCTCTGTATACTTTACCTTTTATGGAGTTTTGTGGGCTGGGCATCCCTACATGCAAACAATAAGTGTCAGGAACATGCTTTGCACTTTACGGGTGATCGATATATACATGCAAATATGCTGAAAATCAGCGTTTCTGAAACTTCGTTTGGTTTGGGATACACACACACACACACACACACACACACACACACACACCTTGACTAAAAGATAGATAAATGATGTCCATTGTGTGTTAATGGTTCTCTACACTTCATCAATGTTAGTTTTGAGTAAACAAACCACCATCACCACCACCACCCAAATATCTCATCTCATTATCTCTAGCCGCTTTATCCTGTTCTACAGGGTCGCAGTCAAGCTGGAGCCTATACCAGCTGACTACGGGCGAAAGGCGGGGTACACCCTGGACAAGTCGCCAGGTCATCACAGGGCTGACACATAGACACAGACAACCATTCACACTCACATTCACACCTACGGGTGGTTAGCACTGTCGCCTCACAGCAAGAAGGTCCTGGGTTCGAGCCCCAGGGCCGGCGAGGGCCTTTCTGTGTGGAGTTTGCATGTTCTCCCCGTGTCCGCGTGGGTTTCCTCCGGGTGCTCCGGTTTCCCCCACAGTCCAAAGACATGCAGGTTAGGTTAACTGGTGACTCTAAATTGAGCGTAGGTGTGAATGTGAGTGTGAATGGTTGTCTGTGTCTATGTGTCAGCCCTGTGATGACCTGGCGACTTGTCCAGGGTGTACCCCGCCTTTCACCCGTAGTCAGCTGGGATAGGCTCCAGCTTGCCTGCAACGCTGTAGAAGGATAAAGCAGCTAGAGATAATGAGATGAGATTCACACCTACGGTCAATTTAGAGTCACCAGTTAACCTAACCTGCATGTCTTTGGACTGTGGAGGAAACCGGAGCACCCGGAGGAAACCCACGCGGACACGGGGAGAACATGCAAACTCCGCACAGAAAGGCCCTCGCCGGCCACGGGGCTCGAACCCAGACCTTCTTGCTGTGAGGCGACAGCGCTAACCACTACACCACCATGCTGCCCCACCCAAATATCATCTGGTCCTTTTCCACTGATGAATGAAGTAAAAAACATTATTGTATACTTACACTATATGATCAAAAGTTTGTGACCATCTGACCATCATACCCCGATCTGTTCTTGAACATCCCATTCCATAACCATGGGCAGTAATATGGACGGATTGGTCCCCCCCCTTTCAGTGCCATCACAGCATTCACACTTTTGGGAAGGCTTTCCACTAGATTTCATAATGTGGTTATGGTGATTTGTCCGTCCAATCACAAGAGCATTAATGAGGTCAAAAAAGGTAACAATTCTTGGAAAAACTTTACAACATAATGGCACACCATCCATCCATCCATCCATTATCTGTAGCCGCTTATCCTGCTCTACAGGGTAGCAGGCAGGTACATTGTACAGTACGGCTAAACGTTTGTGGAAACTTTACCATCACACCCACATGTACTTTTTGAACATTCTAGATTTAGCCCCCCTTTGCTCTTATAGTAACCTGCACCCTTCTGATGTTCCAGTTCATCCCAAAGGTGTTCCGTAGGGCTGAGATCAGGGATCTGTGCAGGCCACTCAAATTCTTCCACACCAACCTTGGTAAACCACGTCTTTATGGAGCTCACTTTGTGCTCATTGGCATTGTTTGGACTACATCTATTAGTTCCACTGAAGGGAAATTGTAATACTGCAGCATACCAAGACAGCCTCTAAAACTACGTTTCTAATTTTGTGGCAACAATTTGGGGATGAACTATATAGGGGTGTGATAGTAAGGTGTCCACAAACTTTTGGCCATGCAATGCATGTGCAATAATACGCTTTATTACATAGGATTGATATGTTCTATATACACACACACAGCTGTGTTCAGAAGTTTACATACACTCATCATGGACATGCCATGGCAGTATTGGGCTTTCAGTAACTTCTTTGAACTGTTCTTTTTCTGTAGCAAAATGATTGTATGACATACATCTCATCTCATCATCTTTAGCCACTTTATCCTGTTCTACAGGGTCGCAGGCAAGCTGGAGTCTATCCAAGCTGACTACGGGCGAAAGGCGGGGTACACCCTGGACAAGTCGCCAGGTCATCACAGGGCTGACACATAGACACAGACAACCATTCACACTCACATTCACACCTACGGTCAATTTAGAGTCACCAGTTAACTTAACCTGCATGTCTTTGGACTGTGGGGGAAACCGGAGCACCTGGAGGAAACCCACGCGGACATGGGGAGAACATGCAAACTCCGCACAGAAAAGCCCTCGCCGGCCACAGGGCTCGAACCCGGACCTTCTTGCTGTGAGGCGACAGCGCTAACCACTACACCACCGTGCTGCCCGACATACATCTTGAATAGGAAAAAAAAAGAATTTGGTGCACAAGATTTCATTTATTTCAGGTTTGCTTAAAATCAACAAACGGTCAAAATTATACATACAGAGTATACAAACAGCACGCCTAATATTTAGTCAAACATCTCTTAGCAAGTTTCACCTTGACCACATACTTTTGGTAATTATCCACAAGCTTTTGGCAGAATTCTGGTTGGCTACTTGACCCCTCTTTTTGGTGGAATTGGTAGAGTTCAATTAAGAGCGTTTTTCTGAGTACAGACCCAACTTACTTACCGATATGTGGCGTAATTGACATATTTTCATTGGGTTGGGGTCAGGACTTGTTTTAAACTTAAATGTTAACCTGCTTTATCCTCCACAACCAGCTTTGATGGAAATTTGGGGCCACTGTCTTGTTGAAACACCCTATTGTGTCCAAGGTTCTGATGACTTGAGGTTATGAATTCTGAAGTTCATTATTCCAGCTACTTTGTACAGCGCATCAGTTCCACTGGCAGAAGAACAACCCCAGAGCATGATGCTACCACCACCATGCTTAACAGTTGGTACGGTGTTCCTCTGTACCTCTGGTCATTGTGGCTAAACAATGCAATCTGTCTCATCTGACCATAAAAATTTCCTCCAGAAGGCTTTTTCTTTGTCCATGTGTTCAGTTGCAAACTTTAATCAAACTTGAAGGATGTCAATTTTGGAGCAGGAGTTTCTGTCTTGGATGGCAGCCTCCTCAGTCCATGGCAGTGTAAAACTCACTTGACCATAGACAGCTTTCTGTACCTGTCTGTAGCTGGTCTGTACCTTGGTGGTTCCTGACCATCCAGACCAATTTCCTCTCAACTGAAGGAGACAGTTTAGGTCTTCTTCCAGCAAAGTGACTGCACCTCTCAAAAACTTGTTCTTACTGCTCCAAAATTGTTTGAACTGATGATCTTGGAATCTGCAGTTCTTTAGAAATGGCTCCAAAAGACATTCCTGAGTTGTGTAAAAAAATTTTTGATCCTCTTTCTCAGATCTGCACTGAGCTCCTTGGACTTTCACACTGTACTGCGTATTGGTCAATCCAGCGAGTTCTGTCAAACCAACCCTTTGAATGTTGGCACAGAGAAGCTACCAGCTGTAGTCATTCATGATTGTTAACAGGAAGTTAAGAGGCTTTAGCCTTGGCAAGTTAAGACATTTTGGAACTTTCAGCACCACTGAATTAATAATCTAAATGGGCGTATGTAAATGTTTGACCCCGTGTTGATTTCAGAAAACCTAAAATAAATTAAAACTTGCGCACCAAATTATTTTCTATTAAAGATGCATGTTGTGCAATCATTCTGCCCCAGAAAAAGAACAGTTCGAAGAAATAATCGAAAGTCCAATACCGCCATGACATTTGTTGTTCATGTATGTAAACTTCTGACTGTAACTATACAGGCTGACTGCCTGAAAGTCTGTCTGTTGGTGCAAAATTAACATAGACTGCCCATACATTTTTGTTTGTTGACAATGGAAGCAAATTTTCAAAACACACATTTGCCTACATTTGCACCTGGTAGGAGGAGATCTACATACCACAGCCAGTGATGAAATTAGATGTCTGCTGATTTCAGTATAAATTTCAGACTTCACCGAGCTGTGGTTTAGACAGCAACATTGATTATCCAGGCAGCTGCACCAGTCACTGTGTTTGGAAAGAAAATAGAACTTGAGATGGAGATGGATACAGAAAACTGGACAAAGATTATAATCAGGAGCATTCTGTGTCTGGCTGGAATCATTGGTAACAACTGGCTGTGCATTTGCTCCCTGCCAAAATCCGTTTCTCAGCTCAAAACCAACGACCTCCTGTTCGTAAACTTGGCCGTGTCCAATCTGATCACGAGTTACACGGTGGACATCTTCAACATTTTTGACATTGATCATTATTTACCTGTGGAAACACCTGTGGTGTATTGTGGCTTTCGTTTTTTCCTGCCTGAATTCTCGGAAACCAGTAGCATCTTGACCACCATGTTCATCACTATGTACTGGCATCAGAAGCTCGTGGGCTCCCTGAAGCGCGGAGGAGCTCCTGTGCAAATGGACAACCTCCAATTTACCGCTGCACTGCTGACAGGAAGCTGGACCTTTGCACTTGTCATCAACATTCCTCGTTTTTTCTTAGTTGCCAAAGGCAATGAGAACGTGACGACTACAGTGGATTGCAAGGAAGAGCTGCCTTCGCAGGAAGCCGATCAGGCTTACAAGGTGGTCTATGTCATGCTTGCGAACGCAATACCGCTTGCCGGGATTCTTTATGCAAGCATCCAGATCGCGAATACACTGCTGCAGAATGAAAACCGAATGAAGAAAATGGGTGCAGAAGTCAGCAATGAAGGAAACACCTCAACTGAGAAAAGTGGAGACAACAGTAATAATACGTCAACAGTTACCAAATCCAAGTCACAAGCCAAATCGGGAAGTCTGGTGAGGGCCGCCAAGAGTGTGTTGGCAGTGGCCATTTTTTTCTTAATTTGCTGGGCAATTCACATCATTGTCAGCATCCTTGAGCCCATCTTCACATCCAGTGCGTTAGAGGACATTGAGAGCTTTGTAGGAGCATCCTATACATGCATTATCCCTTATATTTACTTGTACGGTGTACAAAAGCTGACCTGCTCCAGACATTAAGGATGTGTGATAGGAGTAATTCAGTAAGCTGTAATTTAATGTATATGTTTATGAAGGGTTTAGATTCCTCATACAATAAAAAGAGACTGAAAATAGACTATAGGTAAATAAAAAAAAAAAAACACTAGTCATGCTGGAAAATTATCTGCCAAACATCTAACTGTAATAATGTTATGTAAAATGGTTGGTCACTTATTCTTAATTGCAGGTTTTTTTTCCTTTTTAATTTCACATTTTTCATGTAATTTCTTGTTTTGTTTTATTTTATTTAGTTTGCCTGCTCATAATCTAGTACTAAATCTATCTGAAATCTGGTACCAATCTATAACTAAAATAAGCTGCTGTAGAATAAATATGATATTGCAGGATTTGTTTTAGCTTTTTATTTTCATTTGGTCAAACTGGTCATTAAAGTTGAGCAGCACTTTATCATGACTGATCCTCTGCTGTCAGACATCAGTTACACAGCATTAATCATGCTGTCATGTGCGGAATTATGAACCGACGCGTTCTCAATTATCTGTACACAGAGCACCAGCAATTTGTTTTTGCGTCATAGAGGAGGTTGAGATGGTTAATTTGGTGTAATGGTGATTATCCCTTAAGGGGGAAAACCAAATATTTTATTCAGTATACAGCCACACGGAATGTAAAAAACTTGAATGTTATTTTTTTTTTTTTTTGGGGGGGGGATTGATAAACTTTGAAATGAGAACAAACCTGCTTCAAGATTGTGGTTTTTTTTACCATCTGCAATTTGTAAAGAATGTGGTATGAGCTACAGTATTTGGAAATTAATGACAGGTAATCAGGATAGATACTTGTGAAGCGATATTGGTGAAAATAGTGACCTGCACTTAGGATGGAGCAAAATGGAATAAAACATGATCCTTCTGGTACAAAACATTTTAACCAGGGAATTGAAGATTATAGAAAATTAATTAATATCTTCTCATCTCATCTCTAGCCACTTTATCCTGTTCTACAGGGTCGCAGGCAAGCTGGAGCCTATCCCAGATGACTACGGGCGAAAGGCGGGGTACACCCTGGACAAGTCGCCAGGTCATCACAGGGCTGACACATAGACGCAGACAACCATTCACACTCACATTCACACCTACGGTCAATTTAGAGTCACCAGTTAACCTAACCTGCATGTCTTTGGACTGTGGGGGAAACCGGAGCACCCGGAGGAAACCCACGCGGACACGGGGAGAACATACAAACTCCACACAGAAAGGCCCTCACCGGCCATGGGGCTCGAACCCGGACCTTCTTGCTGTGAGGCGACAGCGCTAACCACTACACCACCGTGCCGCCCTAATTAATATCTTAATAATAATAATGTGCACTCTCTGAAGAGAATGAGAAGGAAGTGTCATGCAACAGACCGTTAACATCAAGCGTGTGTGATGGGTACATTGGCCTGAGATGCCATATGAAGTTTGGTGGATGTGTGTTGAAGTGTTACTGAGCAGAACTTCATTCATTTGAATGGGGCTAAAAATGAATGGAAGTGTATGGAAGAAAAAAGGGATGCATGAAAACAAAGGAAAAGATCAGTGCAGGTCTCAAATGAGGGGATGGATGTGTGTGTGTGTGTGTGGGGGGGTATTTGGCCTGAGGTATCATGTGAAATTTGGTCACTCGGTTTAAAAAAAAAAAAATTGACTAAGAGTGAAAGTGACATGGAGACACAAGATGTTTGAGAGGGTAAGACTTCATGACCCATTATATGCTGTATTCTTTCAACTTTTAGGAAAACAAATTGACATAATTCACTCCAAGTTCAACCAAATATTTTGCATTGTACCCGCCTTTATCATGCAAAGCTATTTTTCTTAAATCGCTTCCTATCAAATCTTAAGAAAGGTGACAATTAGCTGCTTTCCAGCAGTGAAGACACCTCAGCACACTCAGACTCACATCACCTCCAGCCTGGATCAGGGCACAGAAGAAGAAATTTTGAAAAGATATATTGGCAGCTTATCCAAATCACACGCACTTACGTCTGTAAGATCAGCTGAAGGAAGCTATTAGTTTAAAAAGGGGTTGAGTTGAGTTTTCACATGCCATCACAGATTTTTCATTTTATTGACCATCTCTGGTCTCATTAGTGAACCAATAATATAACTTCTTTTATTAAAAAAAAAAGAAGTCAATGATGAAGACACTTTTTAGGACTCATGATATATGAATTACGCAGTTTTATATAAATCTTTTGTGATCTGCTTTTATCTTTGACTTTTCAAGAAACTGAACTGCTTTTCCAGAGGCTGAGCAGCAGTCTGCAAATAACACACCAGCGATAGCGCTCCTTTCTCCCAGCCGCAACAGAAGAAAGGACAAGTGAAGCGTTAACCTACACAGTGAAAAGTACATCACATCTTCCTCACCTTCAGTGGATTTAATTAATTCAAAGCGTGGACCTAAAAACAGTTCAAGTTAAAAAAAAAAAACAGAAATTTTCTCTCCTGGTTTTGTGTTTGCACTTCACAAGTTATTGTTTTATGAGTATTTTAACCCTCAAGAAATAAAATGATCAATGCTTACATCTTGAGAACACTTGCGGAATTATAAAACTACCCCCTGGGCCTGATTATACCTTGTTATGAGCAAATAATTGTCACTAAAGCAGCAGGGAAACAAAACTGGTACGTCAGGAACTACTGGATAAAAGGGCAAAAAGATTTCCATTACTGTATTCATAATAAAACACAAAAATCCAACCTGTCTGAGATCTTTTTAATTCTTAACAATGTAAATTATAGATTTAAAGCCATTCCTACCATTCAAAAGGAGTATTTTATGTAAAAACTTGTAGTTTTAAAAAAAAGTAAAGGAGAAGAAAGAAAGAGAAAGAAAGAAAGAAAGAAAGAAAGAAAGAAAGAAAGAAAGAAAGAAAGAAGCAATACTTGACACCATTTTCATACAAGCGGGCTACTTGCTAGAAATAAAGCAAAAGGAGCAACAATGAATAATGTGTACACAATCATTTGGATCATATGATGATTTAGATTTGGCTGCAATGAGAGTCTAATCAGTCACGCAAATTAAATCACCACATGTAATAATAATAATAATAATAATACAATGCTTGCTTTTCAGCAACTGGATTTTTTGTTTGCGTTTTTTTTTCCTTTTAGTCTTCAAGTCCTGGACAAGTATTACACACAATTCTTTTTACAAACGTCTTTGTCTGAACATGTCCAAAATGTTTGTGAATTCTGGTAAAAAGGCCCTCTGAAGTAAACACAGCACCAAACAGAAATCGATCATCATGTCTGTATGCTGAAACAGAAACCCTCCAGGCACTACGAGAGCGGTAACTGTAGATCTGAGTGTTTCAATATTTCAACTTGCATATGCAAAAAGGCATGAGAGGGTGATTTTTTTTTTGCACCTCAGCACTTTCTCCACGTGACCGCATTGTCACATCATTAGTGCTCCTCTCAATCTCAGATCCGAGTGAAAGAGCTGTGGGGAAAGTTTGTGCACGTATTTGACGTAACGTAAGCCAGCCCAAACTGGCCTCAGTGAAGTTTCTCCAGTTTGGCTTGTAGAGACTTAAAGTTGCGGATGATTTCCTCCAGGGCAGCACTGGGGCTCAGTGACTGAAGCTCCACCAGATAGCCACAGATGTTGTCCAAGCACACGTTGGTAAACCTCCGTCTAAGAAACGAGAGAGAGAGAGAGAGAGAGAGAGAAAAAAAAAGGCATTAAACATGGAACGAGGCTGAGGTGGTGTTTACATTAGACCGTATCCGTCTCGTTTTCGTCGCGGATGCACTGTCCATGCACATTAAAACGCCGGGAAACGACTCCACAGGCGGAACAACTTGAATCCGCCAGGGTCCACGTATTCAACCCAGTTCGTATCTGATCCGGTGCTGTGTAAACATTGAGGAACGCGGAAACGCCGTGCTGAGTTCTAGCTGACGTTGTCATTGGACAACGTCACTGTGACATCCACCTTCCTGATTCGCTGGCGTTGGGATCACACACACAGCGGCTCAGTCCCGAATCACTGCTCGTGCGCTTCACTCGCGCGCTCTGTGAGCTGCGCAGGGCCGGAATGCGCATCCTCCAGAGGGCACTCGCTGTTCAGGGCGGAGTGATTTGGAGTGCAGGAGGAAGCGCTGAGCCGCACTGAGGTTTATTTACACATTTCAACTTATTTACCTCCTTCAGGCGCTTAAACTCAGTGAGAACATGAACATCACAGCCAGGTGTGTTTATCTGCTGGAGAAGGTGTTCGCTTGCCATCCTTCCACTTGCAAGTGGTGAGTGACTTGCGCATGCCCGATATGCACTGGGATCATGTGACGTGCCGTCTAATTAGTCATGTGATTAGCGTATCCGTGTATTGGCGTTGCTGTGTGCACGCGGATTGTGTATTGGTGTTGCTGTGTGCACACGAATCGTTTTAAAAACGTTAATCTGATGATCCGCTGATACGGTCTAATGTAAACACCACCTAAGTGACTCAAATCCAGGGAACACGTGGTGCAGATGTCAGAGTCGTTACCTGTCGTAAGTGGGCACTCGGCTTGGGTCGTCTACGTAACCTGACAGGAGCACGTGAATGCACTCGACTAGGTGCAGAGGTTTCCTCAGACGCTGCCAGCACGGATCCTTTAAAAAATAAAATAGAATTTTTTTAAATTAAAAAAAAAAAAAAAGGGCAGGTTTCAATCAGTAGTTGTTGCATTAGTCATTCATCTGTACATTTTCTTTTCAAGTATTTAACTGACTAACACTAAATAGTGACTTCTTGAACCTCACAATCAATTCTTTTATTCGTCTATTCGATTACGTAATTGTTGCACATTTAATCTCTTGCATTTGGTTACATATGTGGTTGCAGAGTGAGGGATTTTTTTTTTAAATTTACTTACATATTTGATTGCAGTGTGTGATAGAAAAAGACTGCTCTCAGTTTATCTAAATACCAAATATAGTATTTTTTATTGCACTCTCATTTTTGTTCCAACTTGGATGAATACTTGTGACTTCTCAATAAATGTGATTTCAATAGCTGCATTTATTCTGGTGAAATGACTGGATGGATGGGTAACCGTCATATCGAATTATAATAAAGCTTTAATTCACACAGTTAAAAAAAAAAAGTACAATAGAAAATAATTGGTTTCTATTCATTCAAGACCGTGTGTTCTGACTTTTTCGATAAGACTAACGTTGCTTGTTCTGCAAGAATGGACACTGCTTGTGTCTGGAGGAGAGGACTGCCTCGTACCCGAGCTTTGAAGAGCTGATCGTATACTTCCAGCAGACGTGGGAGCTGGACACCAATCTCTTGCATTGTGAAGGTGACAAAGCCAACATCCCAGTTCAGCTTACACACTTCCTGCTCCAGAAACTTGACCAGGAAGTCTTAAAAATAACAAAACAAATAAAATGCTGAACTGAAATTTGAGGGGTGAAAAAGTCAACAGGCTAAACTAGGTTTAAAAAAGGTTACAAAATCCAGAGGGAACTAAAACCAAATATATGCTTCCTGATTCAGACAAACAATGCATCAAGGGAAATAATTAAAACAATTATAGTTAACAAGTGTTGACGACATCAGAAAGGGCCTTAGAGAGAGAGAGAGAGAGAGAGAGTGTTGACAGAAAATAAAAGTGATACCCAGTGGAAAATAGCGTGGTGTTCCTGCATACAGCTTCCCCAGGGAGATCAGCTTTAGATTCAGGGCTCGCATGCGGTCTGCTGGACTCATAGCCACACTGTCACCCAGCTCTGTAATGAAGACGACACATGAATAAGTCAACAGTGACCAGACAAAATAACCAAAGAATAAGCATGTGGAGTGGTCGAGCATCAGTTGTGAACGGAGAGGAGGCGGGTTGAACCGGCAGGTAACACACAGGTGAGAATCATCACAGCTCGTAGCCAGCCTACTTGTATATCTTTGTGCTTTCAGTGACTGCTATGAGCCACACACACACACACACACACACAAAGAGCATGCCTGTTAGGAATAAAAGTAGGCCTGGAGTTCTACTCAAATTCCTCCTGCCTCTGTACACCACAATACAGCCATATACGAGTTTCCCCAGTCAATATAAATTTATATTCACAGAGCCATACAAGCGTCTCCATATGCTCAATATAAAACTTAGCAGGTTTGATGCACCATATCACAGGAGTGTACCCGGGTCTGTTCAGATTTACCCCACACACACCTCTCTCACATTGCTCTGAGTTAACTTACAGCTATAGTCCACTTGCATGTGACATCACAACCGATCCAGACTGTAAACAGACGCCATCTTGTCGGTCAAACGCCATATTTCCGCCATCGCAATTTACCGACATTGACTTTCGTTGTTTTTCGCCCAAATCTGCAAATATTACCGTGTCACAATGCCGGAGAGTTGTATGGCATATAATTACCCCTGTGGGAAATTGAGAGAGTGATGCAGTGCGCGTAGCAGCCGCAAGTGCAGGAGCGCCACTGAACTGTGTGAACGTGTAACTTGCCCTGATGCTACAAGCCTGTGTCTCTCTGAGAGGGAGCAGCCTCTCCCTCCTGTGTGTGTGAGAGCGCGAGCAGCCCCTCCCCCACCCGCGCGCTGTGCTTAGAGACACAGAAAGGCACACAGAAAGGGCAGTATTTGCTCAGAGTGCACCCTCCAAACAACGGGGATTTACACGAAATCGGAAGGAGATATTCACAAAATTCTTTCACATTGAGTGCCACAAGGCTCTCCTGAACACGTTGATGTCATTTTTTTTATCTGTAGTGTAAAAAATGAGGATGCTAGAGCGATTTAAAAATGAGTGACTTTTCTGATTTTGCAGTACAAGCGCTGCCACGTTTATAATGGGAGTCTATGGGGAAGTGCGCCTGTCCTCTCCTTACTTTCAGGCTTCTCATTTAAGAACTGTAGGGGTAATCGAGAAGGGTCACTAATCTGTAGATCGTTTATTTTAGATATATATCTAGTTATCTGTTCATTAGAAAAATGAGCCGTGTAGTCCGTCGTTTGAAATTGATCCATTTTGTATACGAGTGCAACAATATTCAGCTATGTTGTTGACCGACAAGATGGCGGCTGTTTACATTCCAGCCGGGATTCGGTCACGTGACTGCAAGAGGTCTACAGGGGTAGCTTGCTCCTTACTGCATCTCAACACAGACACACTCATGCTGAAGGTACCCTGACCCCTCCAAGCGAGCAAGTAACCAAGCTACCCACACCGAGTGATTCATTTAGCTGCATTTTTAGCAGACGCCCACCTTTTTCCATGATCTCTTGCCACAGAAAGTGAACCAGGATCGGGTCTGAGTGTCCAGCACAGTGAATGATCGCCAGCTTGCACTCAGATAACCGGAAATGGTCTGCAAACTCTCCATAAAGCTGTAGAAATAATAAATTAAAGCATTTAATAGATGTCAAAGTATATGTCTATGTATGTATCAGTTTTAGCAAGGACACCCAATGCTAATTAGAAGTAGCAATAGTACACGCAAAAAAATATTATTTTTTAAATAAATAAAACTAGATAGAACTCGACGCCAACGGCATCAATGGGGATGCCTCCGACTGGTAGACCACACGCCTTCTTAAGTTGTGATTTGGGGATGGACATTTGACCTCACAGTAATCCTGACCTGGTGAAATTACTTGTATTAGCCTTGGAGATATTGTGTTCACAAGGTTTTTGGACAGACATTTGACCTCACAGTGACCTTGACCTTAGACCTTTTGATCTCAAAATCTAAATCAGTTCATGTTTGTCCCAAAGCGCACAAATGGTGAAAGTTTGGTGAAATTCCTTTCATTAGCCTTTGAGATATCACGTTCACAAGGTTTCAGGACGGATGGACGGACAACCTGAAAACATAATGCCTCCTGCACCTTACGGTGGCGGAGGCATAAAAAAAAGTTTGACGTGACTGAAATCCGCTCCTTTAAATTCACGTCTTTCTGTGATGCCTTACTTTAGTGATATCCATTAACTCCGAGTCTAGCCGAGATATGGCTCCTTGTACGGAGGGGTGCTGGGAGTACTGTCTTCTCAACGACTCCTGGATCTGCACCTGAATCCGCACCACCTGGAGAGGAAAAGGAGGCGTTTCGATATACAGAAGGCTCTCACTTACACTCATGCACAGTCGGAGTGACGGACTGATCTTACATACCTCCATCTTCTCTTCCAGTTCGTGCAGGAACTCTCCGTCGGCTCCCATTGAGGAGATGCAGGATGAACTCTTGGCTGAAAGGATAGCTCGGGAGATGTACTCCAGCCTCTGCTGTAGAGAGATCTCGGTGCTGTAGGCATACAAAAATCAACACGCAGTCAGTCAATTATAAACTGCACTCGCAATAGGCCATTTGCAGGAATTGGTCAAGTGTCAGTTTTTCCCATAGCAACAAGCCTGTGGTGGACAAGCTAACTTGACATCCATAAGAGTTTGACTGGTGATGTGAAGCAATCCATTCCTATAATACCTTTTCTACTGTCTTTTTTGACCCTAATTTTCATGTGTACTTGGAAAAAGTTTGTGGTTTTAAGTTCTGTCATAAGTTAAAGCGAATCACTGGCCGTAAAAGAGAGTTTTTTGGACTCAAGTTGGTCGCCGCCGAAAGAAATTTCACGTGCGAAATGGTGGATTTCTCAGGTATGTTTATAACTTATAATTTCTCCTTTTCTACCTTTATCATTCGCTTAATGTGTGAAGATTCTTGAAAATAAACGCAGATACATAAAACACATGTCCGCCATTTCGCACGTGAATTTCTTTCGGCAGCAACCAACTTGAGTCCAAAAAAACTCTCTTTTACGGCCAATGATTCGCTTTAAAGGAACAGTCCACCGTACTTCCATAATGAAATATGCTCTTATCTGAATTGAGACGAGCTGCTCCGTACCTCTCCGGGCTTTGCACGACCTCCCAGTCAGTCAGACGCGCTGTCACTCCTGTTAGCAATGTAGCTAGGCTCAGTATGGCCAATGGTATTTTTTGGGGCTGTAGTTAGATGCGACCAAACTCTTCCACGTTTTTCCTGTTTACGTAGGTTTATATGACCAGTGATATGAAACAAGTTCAGTTACACAAATTGAAAGGTAGCGATTTTCTATGCTATGGAAAGTGCGCACTATAATGACAGGCGTACTAACACCTTCTGCGCGCTTTGACAGCGCATTGATATCTGAGCTCCGTATCAATGCGCTGCCGAAGCACGCAGAAGGTGTTAGTACGCCTGTCATTATAGTGCGCACTTTCCATAGCATAGAAAATCGCTACCTTTCAATTTGTGTAACTGAACTTGTTTCATATCACTGGTCATATAAACCTATGTAAACAGGAAAAACGTGGAAGAGTTTGGTCGCATATAACTACAGGTACGGTAGAGGTACGGAGCAGCTCGTCTCAATTCAGATAAGAGCATATTTCATTATGGAAATACGGTGGACTGTTCCTTTAACTTACGACAGACGTTAAAACCACAAACTTTTTCCAAGTACAGATGAAAATTCGGGTAAAAAAAAACAACAAACAGTAGAAAAGGTAAAAACAGCTATTATAGAAATGGATTGCTTCGCATCGCCAGTCAAACTCTTACGGTTGTCAAGGAATGTCAAGCTATCTTGCCCACCACGGGCTTGTTGCTATGGGGAAAATTGACACGTGACCAATTCCTGCAAATGGCCTATTTGGGCTTCGGACAGACGAGTGCATCATGACGCAACCTGTGCATATCGGCCAGTCTGGCCAGGACGTGAGCTGCTTTGCCAAAGCTGCGATTCTTCTCATAGTACCGCCACAGGAGGTCCATGTTGCGCACTTTGCTCTGGTCCTGCTTGATCATGTGCTGTAAATGATCTTCGAGATACTGAGAATTGACCTACACAAAAGACAAATAATAAGGCTTATAATACAAGATAATACACAACTCGGAGAGGTAAATTGGTGAGGTTTTTTTTTTTTTTTTTAAATGGAACAGACTATTAATAAATAAATGAATGAATGGCTAACATTCACCATCTCATTATGCTTAGAAATCATGATTTTAACTGAAATAGGATCAATTATGCAGGATTCCTTAAGAAGATTTAAAAGACACGCAGAAGGAGTTCAGAAGTTCAATTGGCTCAGTCAAATAAAATTTAAATAACCTCGACAAAGGGCTTAAAACTGCACGACAAAGGACTTACAAATCGCATACACCATATCAAAGAGCTTACTAATGACACCATGCACACACCACAGCGATGGGTTGACAAATTTTGATATGTAAATCTACAGACCATGCTTCAGTCAGTGCGTGCCATCGCTTGATTTACTGGTTCAGTCTAAGGTATACATTTTACTGTATGCGTGATAAAACGCCCAGTGGTGGCAATCACATCGACAAAATCTGACCAGCATTTGATTATACTTCAAGTAGATATGCAAAAACCACCACGTGCTCCCTGAATAGTTGAGAAAATAAGGTGCATGATATCAGGGCTCACTTTCACTTCTTCGGGAGAGTGGAGTATTATAATAATAACAATAATAATATAGGGCGGCACGGTGGTGTAGTGGTTAGCGCTGTCGCCTCACAGCAAGAAGGTCCTGGGTTCGAGCCCCGGGGCCGGCGAGGGCCTTTCTGTGTGGAGTTTGCATGTTCTCCCCGTGTCCGCGTGGGTTTCCTCCGGGTGCTCCGGTTTCCCCCACAGTCCAAAGACATGCAGGTTAGGTTAACTGGTGACTCTAAATTGAGCGTAGGTGTGAATGTGAGTGTGAATGGTTGTCTGTGTCTATGTGTCAGCCCTGTGATGACCTGGCGACTTGTCCAGGGTGTACCCCGCCTTTCGCCCGTAGTCAGCTGGGATAGGCTCCAGCTTGCCTGCGACCCTGTAGAAGGATAAAGCGGCTAGAGATGATGAGATGAGATAATAATATACATATCCTACCTCCAGGAGTTTATCAGTGAGGTCAGCCTGGACCAGCCAGTTGTACAGGGCGATGTGGAACAGCTCATCTTGCGACCGCTGAGCTAAGCCAAGCATTTGCTCAAACTGCATTAAATCAGTAAAAAGAGAAAATGGACTCACTTAAAATCTCTAACTCAAAAATCACAGAAGGTTTTTCTTCAACAACTCACATGGGCGGCGGCATCCTCATTGCTGAGCATGTTGGGGTCAGAGGTCAGAACCGGAGGCCCTGGCTGCTTCGGCACACTGGGGGACTGCGGAGCTGCTTTGCTGTGGTTTACCAGCTCCTGCATGGTGTCTGTGATGCATTTATAACACGACAGCCTGGATGGAGAAATATCCAGCTCGTGTTAAATTGCAAAAAACAGGGATGCAAACGGCGCGCCTTTTGGCGGATGCCGCCTTTTTCACGGCTGAATCGTGCAGATCCGATTTCTTTTTTAAGGGGGGGCGTTGGAGTGTCTGATTATAATTTCATCAAAGTAAATTCTGTATACAAGCAAATGCCGTTACAGTCCATGAAACATAGGAAGTATGAGAAGAAAACAGTAAATTAGAAAGCTGTGCACATTTGCGCAGCTTTCGTGCAAACGTGCGCAGCTTTCTGATTTACTGTTTTCTTCTCATACTTATACTTCCTATATTTCATGGACTGTAACGGCATTTGCTTATTTAGTAATTTTAATACAGAATTTACTTTGAAATTATAATCGGACACTCCAACGCCCCCCCTAAAAAAAAAAAAACGTATCTGCACAATTCAGCCGTGAAAAAGGCGGCATCCGCCAAAAGGCGCGCCGTTTGCATCCCTGAAAAAAACAAACTTGTGTTCCCAGTAGAATTTATTTATTTTTGAATATACACACCTTTCCTGAAAGGCTTGTTGTCCAACAGCATCCTCCTCAGGCTCTCCGTTCTTATAGAAGTGAGGACCCAACTTCTGGGGGTCCTTCTTATCAGCAGCTGTAAGGCACAGCTCCACAACGCCCTCGTAGAAACGCACTAGAAAAAAAAAAAAAAGCACAACGTTGAACTTGCTTGCCACATCATATCCTTTTCCTTCTCGCTATAAAGATTAGTTAGGAACACGTTAAAGAAACGCGATGCTCACCTTGTCGATACTGCGAGCACACAAGCGGCAGGTCCGTGTGATTGCTGATCTGTTGATACAGCCGCAGTGACTCCTTGAGCGTACGCTCCTTCTCCGCTTTGTTCTGGATCTGCCTCGAGCTCTGCAGTAGCTCGTTAGCCTGAGACGAGGGCAATAAAGGTTCTGAGTTCAGAGTAAAAGGACGCCGCCTCTTGTTACCCAAACCAGGCGACGGATTACCTTAGAGCAGACGCTGTCATCGCTGCTGTACAGAAGGGGACAGATATCTCGTAGGAGGGAACTGATGGCATCCACAGAGGCGCTGTCTTTGATGTATACGTTGATGAGGGCGGTGACGAGCGCGCCCGTCAGCTCACGGCCGCGGATTACCATGTCCTTAAAGCTGATGGCCTTCAGCTGCTCCTGGAAGTCCTGTTGTGTGAAAGGTACAGAGAAGGATAACGAGACAGGATGGAGATTCGGAGACATTTTGCATGCAT
Source organism: Neoarius graeffei (assembly GCF_027579695.1). Taxonomy (NCBI): domain Eukaryota; kingdom Metazoa; phylum Chordata; class Actinopteri; order Siluriformes; family Ariidae; genus Neoarius; species Neoarius graeffei. The sequence continues at coordinate 7,147,918 of NC_083593.1, read as the reverse complement.
CAGTAATTTTTTTTTTCTTCTTCAAACTACTCAAGATTGGCATGTACAGGGACTAATCATATTTGGGGGTGGAGCTAGAAGCATGTATCTGATTGGTCCTGCTATAATTATATACGCGCGCATGCATGTTAAATATCGGGTTCTTACTTTGCTGAGGTTTTAGTGCATTAATAGTCTTAGGATTTGGTCAATACTATTGTTAATCCCAACACTTTGTTAATTTTGAATGCACCGAGTGCGCACATGCTGCTTTTACTTCCATCACAAAAAACAGAGGGCGAGAATAGAAGACTGTTGGATGGAGACCTTGGGCAGCTCAGAGATGATGAGGCTGAACTGATGTTCGCAGAGGAGCTTCCAGAGAGCCAAAGTCTGAAAAGAGCGGTGCACCAGCTGCTGAAAGCCCTGCAGAGATGTCTTCTCATAGACTTGGGCTTCAGCTGCAGAACAACAACAAGAAAGCATTACGGTAAATAGTTTGTTCTCTTTCTCTCACTCAGACAAAAAAAAAAAAAGACGTACTATGGTATTTCCTCTGGAGCTCTTGCTGGACTTGCTGAGAGCTTGCACCGTCTGGACGCATGAATCCCAGGAGCCTTTGCTGTAGGTTGGCTGGAGAACTGAAACTGCGAGCGCAGAAGAATCAGCATCTCTGGAACTCGAGCCATAATCAAAACAGAGTGTGAGGAAACGCAGATACACATGCGCCTACCTGGCTGCACCCAAGGACATGGGACTAAACTGCGAGTTCTTGTCAATGAACTCCTTCAGGCCTTGAAGCTCTATGAGAACTGCCTCCAGGTCAGAGGAATTTGCTGTGCTCTCCATCTGTGACGAAGTGTCAGGAAGCAAACTGCTTATGTTTTCAGAAATTATAATTCTGCAAGCTTTTAGGTGCCGAAAACATCAGCGTATTTCAGTATTCACAAGTGAAAACTGATTCATCAACAAACGCAACATGTACGGGGCTCGAGGTTCAACAACCAGTGTGGTTCTGTTGTAAAGAGAGCAGTTATAGTGTTATCATCGAGCTATTTACACACACACACACACACACACACACACACACGAGTTAAACAAAAGGTGTTCGGTAGTATAGAAATGGTCCGGAATGATTATTATTGAGAATATTGTAGAATGGTTGGTGCAACATTAGCGTACTTACAACAATCACAGTTTGGCTTCCTTTACTGATCAGCTGCTCCAATACCAGGCTCCCGTCCCAGATGTTGCTGTCATTATTTCAAAAATGATCATTAAATAATTAAAAGTCAAGTGTGTGCTTCGAGTCCATATTGCTTTAAACACCGTGATCAGATCTTTACCCAAGTATGCGGGAGAAGTAGATAACAATGCCGTTGTGTTTCCCTGAGAAAAGGACCTCGGGACCAGAGGACATCGTGGGCATAGCAGTGCTGACGGGGCTCATGGGAGTGGCAGAGATGAAGGGGGTAGACACAGTAGGAGGCATCATACCTGTAACACAGAGCCATATGAAAATTTTCACCCTTCACATTTAAAAAACAGAAAGGACTTGGGGAAAGGTCATGGAGAGGTAAGAAGGCAAAAATAAGTCCGAGATGTTTGGACTACGTGCTTCAGTAGGTTTTAGTTTCCCACAATGCCAAATGAATCAAACGTACATGGTGCAAAACTACAGTGGGGCAAAAAAGTATTTAGTCAGCCACCAATTGTGCAAGTTCTCCCACTTAAAAAGATGAGAGAGGCCTGTAATTTTCATCATAGGTACACTTCAACTATAAGAGACAGAATGGGGGGAAAGAATCCAGGAAATCACATTGTAGGATATTTAATGAATTAATTGGTAAATTCCTCGGTAAAATAAGTATTTGGTCACCTACAAACAAGCAAGATTTCTGGCTCTCACAGACCTGTAACAACTACTTCTTTAAGAGGCTCCTCTGTCCTCCACTCGTTACCTGTATTAATGGCACCTGTTTGAACTCGTTATCAGTATAAAAGACACCTGTCCGCAACCTCAAACAGTCACACTCCAAACTCCACTATGGGCAAGACCAAAGAGCTGTCAAAGGACACCAGAAACAAAATTGTAGACCTGCACCAGGCTGGGAAGACTGAATCTGCAATAGGTAAGCAGCTTGGTGTGAAGAAATCAACTGTGGGAGCAATTATTAGAAAATGGAAGACATACAAGACCACTGATAATCTCCCTCGATCTGGGGCTCCACGCAAGATCTCACCCCGTGGGGTCAAAATGATCACAAGAACGGTGAGCAAAAATCCCAGAACCACACGGGGGGACCTAGTGAATGACCTGCAGAGAGCTGGGACCAAAGTAACAAAGGCTACCATCAGTAACACTACGCCGCCAGGGACTCAAATCCTGCAGTGCCAGACGTGTCCCCCTGCTTAAGCCAGTACATGTCCAGGCCCATCTGAAGTTTGCTAGAGAGCATTTGGATGATCCAGAAGAGGATTGGGAGAATGTCATATGGTCAGATGAAACCAAAATAGAACTTTTTGGTAAAAACTCAACTTGTCGTGTTTGGAGGAGAAAGAATGCTGAGTTGCATCCAAAGAACACCATACCTACTGTGAAGCATGGGGGTGGAAACATCATGCTTTGGGGCTGTTTTTCTGCAAAGGGACCAGGACGACTGATCCGTGTAAAGGAAAGAATGAATGGGGCCATGTATCGTGAGATTGAGTGAAAACCTCCTTCCATCGGCAAGGGCATTGAAGATGAAACGTGGCTGGGTCTTTCAGCATGACAATGATCCCAAACACACCGCCCGGGCAACGAAGGAGTGGCTTCGTAAGAAGCATTTCAAGGTCCTGGAGTGGCCTAGCCAGTCTCCAGATCTCAACCCCATAGAAAATCTTTGGAGGGAGTTGAAAGTCCGTGTTGCCCAGTGACAGCCCCAAAACATCACTGCTCTAGAGGAGATCTGCATGGAGGAATGGGCCAAAATACCAGCAACAGTGTGTGAAAACCTTGTGAAGACTTACAGAAAACGTTTGACCTCTGTCATTGCCAACAAAGGGTATATAACAAAGTATTGAGATGAACTTTTGTTATTGACCAAATACTTTTTTTCCACGGGCGGCACGGTGGTGTAGTGGTTAGCGCTGTCGCCTCACAGCAAGAAGGTCCTGGGTTCGAGCCTCGAGGCCGGCGAGGGCCTTTCTGTGCGGAGTTTGCATGTTCTCCCCGTGTCCGCGTGGGTTTCCTCCAGGTGCTCCGGTTTCCCCCACAGTCCAAAGACATGCACGTTAGGTTAACTGGTGACTCTAAATTGACCGTAGGTGTGAATGTGAATGGTTGTCTGTGTCTATGTGTCAGCCCTGTGATGACCTGGCGACTTGTCCAGGGTGTACCCCGCCTTTCGCCCGTAGTCAGCTGGGATAGGCTCCAGCTTGCCTGCGACCCTGTAGAAGGATAAAGCGGCTAGAGATAATGAGATGAGACTTTTTTTTCCACCATAATTTGCAAATAAATTCTTTTAAAATCAGACAGTGATTTTCTGGATTTTTTTCCTCATTTTGTCTCACATAGTTCAAGTGTACCTATGATGAAAATTACAGGCCTCTCATCTTTTTAAGTGGGAGAACTTGCACAATTGGTGACTGACTAAATACTTTTTTGCCCCACTGTATATCTTATGTTCCTGTGAGGTTCAATAGACTTGGTCAGGGTTATAAAATCCTGATATTTGAAAATCACAGAAGGTTGTACTGAATTCGAAACATGTCATTTTCCTTTCATCAAGAAAGAACGCTCCGATACAATGATTCATAGAAGGGTGATTAGTGCATTAAAGGGGTACACAGAAGGAAGCAGGTACCTGGAGCTGGTGTAGCTAGGAAACTGGGATTAGGAAGAGGACTACCAAAAGGCAGAGGAGATCCTACAGCGACAACAAAATGTTATGGGTTAGAAACAGCTTGCTACCAAATCTACAATCTTCACAACAAACATTAGTAAGTCAATTCAAGTGAACAGTCCCTCCCCCCCAGCTACCTGGGACAGGTGAGCCAAAGAGAGGTCCAACAGTGCTCGGTGCACTCATGGCAGAAGGGAACCGCATTTGAGCCTCTCCTCCATATCTGTCCAAAAAAAAAAAAAAAAAAAAAAAAACACATACAGTGACTTCGATCACTTTTATCAGTATGTCAGAGTGCGTGTAACTTCACTGAAGAGCAGACCTGAAGAAAGCTCGAGTGGCCCACACAGAAACTTCTCGATCACAGGCAGCAGTAGAGCAGGCCAGGATCAGGGCAGTGGCACAAGCTTGCTCCTCCTACAGGACCCACAAAAGAAGACCCACCACACCAAGTCTAAATCTATGGCCGCTCAGATCCATCAGTGCAAAAAAAAGGCAGTAAAAGGTGTTCATCATACCCTATGGAGCTTGAAGAATCGCTCGATCTCATCACTCTCGCCACCACTGCTGCTCACCAGCAGATGGCGCAACTGATCCACTGGTCTCAGTTTGTGGAATATATGACTTCCCTGTTGTGGAGAACCAAAAAGGCAATGAAAAGTTTATCAACTCATTAAAAATGCAAAGAAGACCAAGAGAGGTGTTGATCTGCAGACAGTTTTTTTTTTTAAACCTGGGCAGAGAGGAGAACAAATTTCTGAGGTGGGATGTTGTGCTGCTGAACCACCACTGGAGAATCTGTGAGCGGGATGAAGTCCTTATTCAGTGGCGTGACAATTTTGGCTACTTTCATTTCTTCTATGGCACAGAGTGCCCATGAGTGACCGTCTACATTTGAGGTCATCTGTTTTAAACAAACAAAAAAAAAAACAAAAAAACACACATCTGAGTACATTTAGCGATTACGAAGAAAAAAGGGATATGAAAGAAGCTCTAACCTGAGCCTCCATGAGAGGCTTCTTAAAGGGGAAGGAGTCATGGTTTATACACCATAGAATATCGCTGTCCTCCGATTCTGATGCTGCCATCAACAGAACGCCTAACAAAGAGAAAGGCAGAAAAAGAAAAAAAACTGCTCAATTTACAGGTGTGAAAAAAGGGGTCCGAGAACATACTACTAATATTCGGATATACAAGTTGAAAAGCTACAGCAATAAGAATATGCATCTTCGAAAGTGTGCTAGTGCAACAGATTTTCACCTTTAAAAATGTCAAGCTGTAAGAAATCACCGTTTCTCTTTAAAGGTCCCATGGCATGAAATTTTCACTTTGAGGTTTAACGTTAAAATGAGTTCCTCTGACCTTCTTAAGTCACCCCAGTGGCTAGAAATTTCATAATGTGTAAACCAAACTATGCCCACCCTTTGTCAACATTTGAGAATGGCGTGTCAAAATGGCGCGTTGATAGGCTCTTCCCTTTACTACGTCAGCAAGGGAGATGATCCCCACACCCCCCCCCCTCTGGATTCCCACCCACTGTATGGATTGCCCGCCCAGCTCAAAAGTTGCCACCAAACATGGAAGTTGCGCTGTACATGGATGTGACAACACAGAAAGGAGTCTGTTTGTACTGCCGACGGGAGAGCCCCTGAAGACGCAGTGGCTTAATTTTATTTACTCCAATAATACGCCGTCGAGTCTACCTAAGACGGTGTATGTTTGTCGGAAGCATTTTCCTGATGAATGTTTCCACAACTTGGGACAGTACAGGGCAGGTTTTGCACATCAACCGTCACTGAAGCCTGGGTCCGTACCAAGCATCCCTGCCGCATCAGCCACAAACAGCGAACAAGTAAGTGTATAACTGTTAAGTCGTTTTGCCGTGTTTTAAAATCGGTGCGTTAGCCTTGCAATGGCTACATTAGCTGTGCAGCTAACCGCTTCCTGCAGTTAGCCAGGTACTCTGCGCTACAAAACCAAAAAGCATGCAGCATGCTCTGTTATAATAGCCAATCAAAACAGTTTTTACAAAGACACCCACATTCTTTTTTTTAAGTCACTCGTTCATTTTATTTGTTTGTTCAGTAAAAACCCAAACATTTGTTGAATTTATTTTATTTCCTCGCGTCGCACCTTAATGACGTCAGCGTAGGGTTGGGCGGTATCCAAATTTTGATACCTTTAAACCGTCTCTGTGTTTTCCCAGGGTATACGGTATTACCGAGAAAAAAATAATATTTTGTTTCGGCCTACTGTGTAACGTGCGCCTATGCCTCAAATGTACTATTTAAAAGCAGCATAGCGAATTGTGTGCATTGTGGTATGGATTAAGCAGCAAAGCGAATTTTGTGCATTGATGAATGGATTAAGAGATATTTCAAAGCATCACGCAACTCTTCCTTCATCTTGAAAATAGCATTCAACTGTCGTTTACACATGTCTGCGTTGAAACGCCATTTGCAGAACTATTTCACCTGCTCCATCAAAAAAAAGTACACGATGAGCAGGATCATACCCTTTCAAGCATGGGAAATAAAAAAAAGAAAAAGAATCAACCAATACCCAAGTCCGTTTAGACTGCGCGATAAACCATATTCTTCAGCGCAAATGAGGCGAACCTAATTCAAATGCGTGATAGCTGCACAAGGCAAAATCATATGGGCCCACGTCATGCCATGGCGGGGAAATTAATAATCAAATGGCCTTACCTTGCTTAAAACGTTGTCTTGATCACATAACTCCTTACAATTATTCCATTTAAATCCATACGGTTTAACACACCCAACAAAGATAGCAAGCGCATTGCTAATTCCCACCAGAAACCTAACAGTTTACGCTACGATGTTTTCTTCCGTTTCTTCAGTAGATGACATTTCAAACGTTTATTACCCACATCCCAAATGTCATACGTTATATTATTTTACCTTGTTGTTACTCATGTAACCTACTCAAAACACAACTCATTGGAGAGATCTCGTGGAAGTGGAGTACCCCAGGCTATGGTGTGCCTTAGGGGACATATTCAGGGATTAAAGCAAAAAAAAATCCTGAGCCTGAACTTTGTCGACACAGGCAAGAAACTAATATGTATGTATGTGTGTGTGTGTGTGTGTGTGTGTGTGTGTGTGTGTGTGTGCGTGCACGTGTTTTGGATTGTGTGTTTATTTTCAAGCCATACCAGGGGGTTTGTGGGGGCATGGGATCAGAGATTGCATGAATGGAAAATTAAATTTGACTTTTGAAAATCCAATACCAAAAACGGCCAGAAGATGGCAAAAGTGCATCTACTATATCTACCACCTGCATGTACCACATTTCTTTTGATATCCAGTTTTGGTGCTCAGCGTTGTCCTTAACAAGTAATAAATTAACCTACAGTCACAAGGTGAACTGTTACAAAGGTAGATGAAATTCAGTATGGCATTTAGAGAGCATTAAAAGTTTTAATAATTGAAATAATTTAACAATTTCACCATTTCAATAACTTTGAACATCAGTAGTAGAATGGCAAATTAAATACACAAATGTTATTTAAACCAATAGAACGTTAACATCAAAAACCCAGTAACATCAAAAACATTAAATACTACATAAAATGATAACTTAAATCAGATAAAATTCAACAAAGTGCTTCAGTAAGGTTGGAATGATCACAACCTGTTTCAAAAATGAAACATAAAGTGCTCCATTTTTTCCCCTTTTTACTGGGTGCTGAACAAAGTGCTACATTTGCATATCCAAAGTACTTTTCAGTGAAGTTGGAATGATCACAACTTGTTTCAAAAATGAAACACAAAGTGCACAAGGTGCCCACGCCACCATGCAATTCCGTTTTCTCTCTCTCTCCCTCGCCCTTCTCTCCAACACAAAAGTTCATTTATTTTATTTTTTTTACTTTTTACCCTCTCTCCGTTGAATGGAGCCGTAACGGCGCGAGGTGACTTTCCGTGTCGATCTTCAGCACTGCACCGCATCGAAGCAAGGAAGAAATGAGAGGAGGGGGTAAAGGCTTTCCTTAGACCCGCCCCATTCTTCTTCTGATTGGCTAATACTGTCAGTTTCAGAGCGCTCCTTTACTACCATTGGCTGACAAACAAGAGGGATTTCGACGGTCATTTTTTTTTTTTTTTTAATTGCCGTCAATTTATTTTCGATTTATTATTTTTTTAAATCCACGGGCAATCACTACAAACCGGAAATCCGGCATGGTGCCGGAGAACTTTAATCCCTGCATATTAGATTTTTTTCGATTTTGCGCGGTCATTTACATTATTGCTGGCTCTTCCTTGTCGTTTGGTTTGAAACCAAAATGCTGCCACACTGCCGATGTTGTATTTTTTTTTGCCACTAACTCGTTATCTTGACTTGCCATCTTTCAACCGCGGTCTCAGTCTCTTTTTTTTTTTTTTTTAGATAGGACAGTATAGAGAGACAGGAAATGAGCGGGGGAGAGAGAGAGAGAGACGGGATCGGGAAATAACCTCGGGTCGGAATCGAACCCGGGTCCCCGGATTTATGGTACGGTGCCTTAGCCATCTGAGCCATGACACCCCCGGGCTCAGTCTCTTGCGAAGCTTTCTGTCAGACTCCAAAATGTCACGCAGGGTTGCCATGGTAACGACATAAACAACCCTGCACGCGATGAAAACTTCTTTAGGAAATTGATAGAATTAGTGAAAATACGATCACACAGTTATTCGGGATGATCTTCAATTTATTATTTTATATTATGACCTCATGTACTCCATATTTATTTAGATATTATATATTTTTTTAAAATGACGGTAATGAGACCGATACCGTTGGTACTTTTGGATACCTCGGGATACCTTCTTACCGTAATACCGCCCAACCCTACGTCAGCGCGCGGTATTTTTCCCTTCGCGGTTTGTTCCTTCTCTCTCACCATAGTAAGACACCCACATCCGCTTGTTCTGACCCACTGGAGGTAGCATCACAGTGCTGTTAGCCAATCAGAGGTAACACGTTTACATGTCATGAATATTAATGATAAGAGCTGAAATCCTGTCGCTCTCCCGCCACCCGCTCCTCCACCAAACTAGAACAGCCTGAAACAGGAGAACCACGGCATTTTTTTTTTTTCACCAAAACCGGCTCACAGGGCATTCATTCATACTAGAGACCACCACACAATTAATGAAAAAACGATGCCATGGGACCTTTAAAAATCTTGAGACGGAGCTACACTGTACGAAAATAAACCTCACTGCTTTATATCTGTGTGTGACTGCCAGCTTACCCCTGTTGTAGAGCGCCTTGTGCACTTTGGCAGGTTTTTGCAGGGTGGACGAGGCTGAGAACCCAGGAGGCAGCCGAACGTGAACCAGAGCCAGGAGGCTGGGTCGGGAAGCGCTCTGCCTGGCGTTGGGTGGAGCGAACGGAGTGGTGCTGAAGTACAGGCGTACACCTGTAAAGTGCATAAAAACACCACAGTCACTATGGAGCACACAGAGGTGATGTATTCTTTAGAACGATCATCAATATCGATTCACACCAGCATGCGTTACAGCCAAGAGCTGGCAATCTGACGACTCTGAACGGTCGATAACGGCAATCTGGACGATGGGTTTGAAGACAGAACGATCAATTGTCCTATAAAAAGACACACAAGCAGCGATGCACGTGTTGAAAAGTTGAAATTAAAAACTGAATGAAGCGTGTTCAAATACAAATTGCACGGTCTTACCTGGCGATATTCCCAGCAGCTGAAACAATAGCGTTCTGAGACATGGCTGCAACTCGGCTCATTCCGTGGCCATCAGCTCCCAAATCATAAACCTGACGCAGAACAGTCAGTCACACAGTTAAATCAAAGAACTTAAAGGGGAACTGAAGGCAAATTTTAACATCAAAATTCTCTCATTTTATTAAATATCGGAATGCATTTTTGATCGCTATTTTGTCACTGCTATAGCAAGTTATGAGTGTTTGAAATATGCTCTGTAATATATCAGTCCGTATGTCAAAGCAATGGCCGTAAACGAGATTCGTTGAGACCTGTGCGAGACATCGTAGGACAGAAGTAAAACGTACAGCAGAAATCAAAGTGACCAACATCTGCCGATGCTGTCAAAAGACGCGCGTGCCCTCTTTCGAATGCTGACGTGATCGAGCCAAAAGTTTTCCGTGTCCGAAATCGCTCCCTACTCACTATAGAGAGCGTGCACGTGACGTCACGAGGTCACGTGATATTTGTTTATCTGCCATCTTGGACGGCATGACCGCGCATAGAACTTAGACGAACCCGTTCTAATTATCAAGTGTGTGGGAGTAGATCTTTCGAGAATGGTTATATCTTGTTCAGCATTTGGTTGTACCAATAGACAAGGCCAAAAGGACGGCCTGTCATTTTATAGATTCCCCGCAGACGAGGAGAGACGCGCAAAATGGGTGTCCGCTGTGCGAAGAGAAAACTGGAACCCCAGTTCTACCAGCCGAATTTGTAGTGAACACTTCATATCAGGTAGGTGTAATCTTCTAATTCAATACTCCTAGAACATCTGTTAAGTTGATTTTCGGATTGAATGATAACTGCATAGTCGGCGATTTGTGATTTTTTTTTCAGACAAAAACATACATATTTACAACCCTGTCATTATATGGAACTGAGTTTAGATTTCGAACATTCTTACGATAAAACGTCCTGCATAGTCTCTTTATGATAAACGTCTTAATGCCACTTACCCGTGAGGTTATCAAGTAGACATTCTTCTTCGGAACCTTCCAGAGGTATAGTTGGGATCCCCATCCCGCAACAAAATATTTATAAGCTTCCAGGCTCTTGTAAGCTTTGAGGGCTTTGCCAGTGTAACACGATTCACGATTAACAAGAAAATTGTAAATGTCGTGGTAGGCCAGATCGGGCAAATCGCCGGCACCGCAGCTCCGAATTTCCCTGAACAAGGATTGCGGCAAGTTGTACGGATCTGCAATCCCCAACTTGGAACACTTTTCCACGTAACGCTGCCTCACGTCACCTTCAAGATGCTGAACAAACTTAGACAAGTTATCGTGCGATGTAGATGGGGTATTTTCCGAATTTTCTTGGGGATTACCCCCTGGATCCATTACGCTCTCGCAAGGTAAACAATCCTGAAGCCGTCCAATATGGCGGAGTAAACACGGACGGGTCACGTGACTGCACATCCTCTATATAGGGCACGACGCCATTTTGTATTGCTGTCCGAAACCTTAGTGAGGATTGTGTGGGAAATGCGCTCAGTATAATATGTATTTAAATCACAAAAATACATGAATGTATTTATTATTTTGAAAACCCACCAGCCGCCTGACCTGGCACGTTTTAATTGTGCAACAGTAATGACGTAAATAACAGTGTGACGGACGAGTCCTTATTCTGTCGTCTTTCCACGCTGGTTCGAAGTCGTATGGAATAATCTCCATCACTGATGGAGCTGGCAAATCTTGAAATTAATCTAAATTGGAATGATATGGCGATCTGGCTGCTGTGTAAACGGTTTTCAAAATGGCGGCGCCGACACTTCACGTTTGAAGTCTCGCACAAGTCTTGTGAAGATTGCGCGGATAAGCGACGCCTGCCGTGGACCATACGAACTACGTTCGGCATGGCTACAAACCGAAAAGTCCGATAAGTGTATTATTATTATTATTATTAATAATAATAATAATAAGAAGAAGAAGAAGAAGAAGTTAAATTTATATAGCGCCTTTCAAAAAACCCAAGGACGCTTTACAATTATAGACAAGGAAAGAAAAAATAAATAAATAAATAAAATATAATAAAAAAAAGTAAAAAGTCCACCAAGTAGGGGTCAGGATGTAATTCCCGTGGTGTAGCAGCCACAGCCCCACCAAAAGGCGCACAAAAACAAGTCCCACATCTCCAGCACCGCCGCCGTGACGCCGTCAGCAACATTGCTCAACACCACGCCGTGGATCCACACAGCGAGCAGAGAAGCTCCGCCACGCAGAGCGCTGGTGTGTCCCAAACCGCCTGCACAGCCGCCGCGACGCCACCGAGCAACATCGCTCGGAACATCACGCCAAGCGTTAAAGCACAGAGCGCTGGACAACCACGATGTAAATTGAGCAACAGGCTCACTGCAGTCCATAGCTGGGAGCGCAGGCATCGCCCACAGCAAACCAAGGCCTGGAGGGAACCGACGCCCCAAACTGGGTCCAGAGCTACACCACAACCGGCGGACAAAACACTCAAACAAACACCAAACTACACACAAACACAGGAAAGAAAAAAAAAAAATAGAAAAAGAAATAAAATAAGAGCTCCGGTGAGAAGCGGCAGCCAGAACGAGCACGACGTACTCTCAACCAAAAACGAAAAAAAAAAAAAAATGCCAATACGAGTCACGATATAAGGTTAATAAAACCGAAAACGTAATTAACACGTTAATTAAGAAATAAAGCAAGTTTAAAAATGACTTCAGTTCCCCTTTAACATCATGACTGAAACAAGTATTAATTAAATCCACTGACCTGCAGCACGCCTTTCTCAGATCTTGTGTACAGTGTGTTGCGTGAATTGTCAATTGCAATCTGAACAACTGGATCTAGGATACAGGATTAACAAAGAAAACAACTAAAGTAACTGCTCGAGGGCAAAATAACAGGCCGTGGAATCTGAAAAACCTAACGTCAAGCACATTTACACATTCTTACCATCTTCAGAGAAGGAGAACTGCAGCAGAGATGGAATAAGGAAAGACAGGCTGCTCTTGGAGTGGTTGATCTTCCTGCAGCGCTGACTGAACCATCCAGCTTCGGCCTGGTAGGCGATTTCGTACAGGCAGCCGTCCTTTCCGGCCAGGAAGATGCGTCCCAGGTCGGTCGAGGTGATGGCCAGCATGTAGGTGTTGTCCGTGGGGATGGAGTACAGCGGGTCGGGCAGGAGCTGCATGGCTCCCGACATGCTGTCGTTTAACCCTGCGGAGAAAATGCAAGAAATCACCATAACATGAAACCATTTTCAGAGACACACAGATCGAGGCAAAGAGAAAGCGATAAAGAAATAGACACTCACCTGTCTGAGCCTTTGGGAAGCTCAGTCCGAGTATAACAACATCTACAGGTGTAGCCAGCACCAACAGGAAGTGGATGTGAGGCTGAAAAATCCCTGCAGGACAGTGACGGATACCCAGGAACAATTTATTAAAAGACAAACTCACATTTTTGACACAATGCGTCTTCACACCTACTCACCTGCTCTTGGTTTGACCAGCCCGACTGAAAGGATTGTTTCACTGAGACCATCAAAATATGCCACATCGCCTCTAAAGTAATAAAGACACAATCAGTGAATTTAGTTTAAAAAATAAAAATTCCTGCTCAAGTTTAGTTCCTCTTCATTTCAGTACTCACTCACTCACCCATCCTCATAACTCCACATAAATATATCATTATCGATTGTAAGCCACGCCCTGCTGATCTCAGGGAAAACGCCCATCATGCAATTGCACTGCATGTCTGTGAAGCATGATGGTTAAAGTACGGTAACTTATGTGAACAAATGAAGCACTTCACATACAAAAAAAAAAAGGACTTGATAGTTTGCAACACGACAGTTTCTTATAAAAGGAAGCAATGCACACACAAGTGAGAGGATACGGCTAAACTGCTCCACTAACTCTGGGGGCAGAGGGACCCGGCGGACGGCACTCAGCTCTGGTAAATTTGGCACGCTGACAAGACCAGGGCCTTGTAGAGGGTAATCCATGTCAGACACACCGGACAAAGAAGGCATATCTGCAAAAAAAAGCAAATGATATCAAGGAGAAACATTATTTGCAGTTCTGCATGAACCCATTCGACTGGTCAATTCACATCCCGTATATTATAAATGACTACAGTGTGCAGTGAGTGACAGCCAGCTGGTGACTTACTATGTGAGGGGACATTGAGCAACTCTGACAGGTCAGGAAAACAGCGGTCTTCCTGTAAGTGACGGTCAATCAGTCGAGCTGAATTTTCCAGAGCCTCTTGCAGTGCGGCTGCCACACTGCTGGGGCCCAAGCTGGAAGGCATGGCGAGCTTGAAGAGACGGTGCTCACCTACGAAACAGCAGTGCACAGAAAAAAACCAACATGTCACAAATCTATGAGCGGTGTAACAAACACTTTTGCCCTGTCGTTAGGAGATCGTGAAATCGAATCTCAGAGTAAACCGTAGCTAGGATTCTGAGTGAGCAAATTTGGGCACAGGATGGCATTACTTTTGTCAAACAGAACACTAATCAAACAAGTATGTGGAAGAGGATAGGTAGCTTAGGCCAAAAAAAAAATTAAAAAGTGTGTTTTTTTCCGGTTACCCAACCGACCCTAATCCGTACCGCCCGACCCTAAACTTTTTTTTTTTTTCCTAGTCGCGACTTTTACATATAACCCAACCGCGTGAACCGGAAGTTTTTGTCACTCACTGGGAAAATCAGGGCTTTCCACAAGCGCCGGCTGCCGGCCATACAGCCGACTACACAATTAAGTCTAGCCGGCTACTTTAATGACTTATTTTTGTAGCCCACAGGCTCTAAATATTAATTTTCGATTTTAATAAAATTAAATGTTTATCTAACGGACTGACAATAATGTCAAACTGAACGGCACTCATTTAAGTTGTGATTCGTGCTGTTTGTACCGATAATAACCACAAATTCCCCGCCGACTTCATTGATCAGGGGAGAGTAACTCATCCGCGGCCCCGACATGCGGTGTGCGCGCACACTCGGCGGAGGCAGTAGTGTGTCGGGGCCGTCGGAGGGAACAGAAGCAGAGATAACGCTTATTTTGTCTTTCACCTAGAGACATGATTCAAACTTTAAAACGGAGACAAAATTCTCCTGTGTGGATTTGGCATTCAACTTTTTTGCTAGGTTCTATACTTTTTGATCAGTCACAGATCAAACACCATGAGCAAATCTGGAGAAATTCAAGCTTTATAATGAGGGTCTATTGCGTTACACACCAGTGCAGCTCAGGAGTTGAGTGTAGGCAGCTTGAAAAAAAAAGCTCTAACTTTCTCATTTAAACTGTTTTCTCAGCCACAATTTTCACTCTACACACACAACTTTCTCAAAAGTTGTAGTCACACATTGTGTGAATCAAGACAAGTGTCTCCCTGAGCGATAGGATTTACAGTTTTTGAATGAGAAGCCTGAAAGTAAGGAGAGGGCAGCCGCGCTCTCCCAGACTCACATTATAAACGTGGCAGCGCTTTTACTGCAAAATCAGAAAAGTCACTTGTTTTTAACTCGCTCTAGTGTCCACATTTTTTACACTAGGGACAAAAAAAATTACATTAATGTGTTCATGGGAGCCTTGTAGCACTCAATGTGAAAGAATTTTGTGAATAGCTCCTTTCGTTTCCGTGTAAATCAGCGTTGTTCGAGGAGAGGGAACTCAGAAAAAGCGCTCTTTGCTTGTTATATTGTGTCTCTTCCCTGCACCGTTACCAAGGCGACGAGCTGCACTCAGGGAGCAGAGAGGGGCGGGGCTGCTCTCTCTCTCTCTCTCATGGTGTATTGAGCTGTTATATTTACAGAAAAATTCATGTTAAAAGGTGTCTCATGCTGCATCAGATTCATCAGAAGGTGGTAACTCAGGTGACCTGCAAAGAAATTCATTACATTTTGTGAAATTATTCCTGTCTAAATATAGGTTATGGCAGCCATCTTGAAAAAAAAAAGCCTGCCTACCGACCCTAGTTTTGAAATCTACGTAACCGGAAACACACTTTTTTTTTTTTTTGGCCTTATCCAGCAGTTTGAAAAGATACGGTTTGCATTTGAGGAATTTGGGAGAAAATGAGGTTATGAACCAGGGTGAGTTACAATGACGACAAACCCTGGTTCACAGATAGACAGCTAAGGTTGCAAAAGGAAGACGCGTTCCGAAGTGGGGACAGGGATAGGTTTAGCAAGGCGATGAGAGAAGCTAAATGATTGTACTCTGAGGCCAAGTTTACATTAGACCGTATCTGTCTCGTTTTCTTCGCGGATGCACTGTCCGTTTACATTAAACCACCTGGAAACGCCAGGAAACAGGAATCCGCCAGGGTCCACGTATTCAATCCAGATCGTGTCAGCTTCGGTGCTGTGTAAACATTGAGAATACGCAGATACGCAGTGCTGAGCTCTAGCTGGCGTCGTCATTGGACAACGTCACTGTGACATCCACCTTCCTGATTCGCTAGCGCTGGTCATGTGACGCGACTGCTGAAAAACGGCGCGGACTTCCGCCTTGTATCACCTTTCATTAAAGAGTATAAAAGTATGAAAATACTGCAAATACTGATGCAAATACTGCCCATTGTGTAGTTATGATTGTCTTTAGGCTTGCCATCCTTCCACTTGCAAGTGGTAAGTGATATGCGCTGGGATCACACACACAGCGGCTCAGTCCCGAATCACAGCTTGTGCACTTCACTCACGTGCTCTGTGAGCTGCGCAAGGCCGGAGTGCGCACCCTCCAGAGGGCACTCGCTGTTCAGGGCGGAGTGATTTGGAGCGCAGGATGCCTGCGGAGCCGAGCGTATCCGTGTATTGGTGTTGCTGTGTGCACACTAATCGTTTTAAAAACGTTAATCTGATGATCCGCTGATACGGTCTAATATAAACATGGGCTGAGAAACTCCAACATCAGTTCTCAGCCAACGACTCTACGTTTTGTCGAGAAAGGGCTGAGACAGATCATGAACTACACACCTTCAGTCCCCTACTCTGTTAATGACTTGCACCTGGCCAACCAACTGAATGAGTTCTACTGTCACTTTGAAAGACAATGGGACTGTCCTGATATCATCCCCCGTGACGCCACACTCCAGCTCCTGGGGCCTCTCTACAAGCTCTTAACCTGGAGGCCCATCCACCCACCACCACAGCCTCAACTCTTGCCATTCTGGAGAGGGACGTCAACAGGCTCTTTAAGAAGCTGAACCCCTGCAAAGCAGCAGGCCCTGACTCTGTCTCACCATTTACCCTAAAGCACTGTACTGATATGCGGTCTCTGGTGTCCACAGACATTTTCAACACCTCACCGGAGACATGCCATGTGCCAGCCTGCTTCAAGGCCTCCACCATTATCCCGGTCTCCATGACTACAAACCCATCACCCTGACTTCTGTGGTTATGAAAACTTTCGAGCGCCTTGTGTTTCACCACCTTAAAGCAATCACTGACCTGCTCCTGGACCCCATGCAGTTTGCTTACAGACCCAACAGATCAACATCATGGCTCTTCATTTCGTCCTCCAGTACTTGGACTCACCTGGACACCAACAGCTGCACCGCCAGTCAACAGTCTGTCAAGCGTCAAAAGTTTGCAGATAACGCTACCCTCACTGGACTCATCTCTGATGAGGAGGAGTCTGCCGACAGGTGAGAGATTGACCATCTGATATCCTGGTGCAGGCAGAACAACTTGGAGCTCAATGCTCTAAAGACAATGGAGATGATTGTAGACTTCAGGATGAGCTGCCCCTGTGGAGTATTTTCGCTTCCTGGGCACTACAATCACTCAGGACCTCAAGTGGGAGACCTGCTCTCTCACCAAGAAAGCACAGCAGAGGATGGACTTCTTACGGCAATTGAAGAAGTTCAAGCTGCCAAAGACAACGATGGTTTACTTTTACACTGCCACCATCTGGTACGCTGCTGCCACTGCCAGGGACAAGAGCAGACTGCAGCGCATCATTCACTCTGCTGAGAGGACGATTGGCTGCAACATTCCGTCTCTTCAGGACCTGTACAAGTCCAGGACCCTGATGAGAGCAGAAAGGATTGTGGCCGACCCCTCTCACCCTGGATACAAACTTTTTGAACCACTCCCCTCTGGTAGGAGGTTGCGGTCCATTAAAACCAGAACCTCACGCCATAAGGCCAGCTTTTTCCCCACTCCACCTGGCCTCATCAATAAGACCCGAGACCCCACACTTTCAATCTGTGACATTAATGCACTTTGTCTCCAAACTGCCATTTTGCACATTTCATGGTCATCTTCATTCTGTGAACTTTTATTGCACATTCCGGCACACACTATACAGCTTGGCTATTTATTTAACCCGTTGCACACATTTTCTTCTTCTCACACATACATGTCATGACTCTTCTTCATCTTTATCATGTGACCTTTTTTTTTTTTTGCACATTCCAAGACTTCAAAACAGCCCATGCACACTAGCCTAGTAAACTAGACCCACCCGTCTAGCGGCCAAAAATATTTTTGCCTACGAGTGGGTCTAGCCTCGGACCATATCAACAACACACCCCGGGCATCAAATCGTGCCCGCCAATCACAACGCAAGGTTTTTGTTTGGATTCTTTGGGCGGGCTTTTGCAGGAGTGACGACAAGGCTGCGTGACGCTGGAGAAAGCACAACAGGAAAGATGGCTATGGCTATTGAACAGCGCGCGTTTGACTCAGCTTTGGAATCAGTTTTAGAAGAATTAGACTTGGAGTTTTCATTGAAACATGAGCAGGAAGAGGCTCTCCGCTCATTCCTTTTCAAGAAGGACGTTTTCGCGGTTTTGCCGACCGGCTATGGCAAAAGTCTGATCTACCAGCTGGCTCCCCCACTGCTTTCTGTCGCTCTGACTACGTCACAGTCACTGTTGCGCTGATTGGTCGGAGCGTTGGCCTATACGCACAGAGACAGTTTGAAAGACAACGGGTTGTTCCTACCCACACACTTCGGAAATGTCTACGACTGAGACCAGACTAAATATTCACATTTAGTCTGGCTTGCCAGGCTACATGCACACACCGCTTAAAATATATCCACTTTTCACATTTGTATATTTTAGATGCTTATTATTATTATTTTTTAATTCTATTTATATAACTAGTCTACTTTTGTCTTAATTCCTCTATCTTAACTGCTCAAGCACCAAAGCAAATTCCTTGTATGTGAGAACGTACTTGGCAATAAACTTGGTTCTGATTCTGGACTGATGAAAAAACACCACTCGCACTGCAATCCTTGCACAGTGAACAATAATGCGCGACTGCTTTACAATGTCTCTCACACACGCAAGGTTTACATTTATTTATTCATTCCCTTTTCACATACTACTTCTATATGCACTCAACTCTACACTTTATATTGTTTGTCTCGTTTATTGTCTGCAGTGTCGCTCTTGTTGCACTTTACACTGCTCGAAATTCGCGGTGGTCCGGTCGCCCGAGGCGACTTAATTTGTCATTTGGCGGGTAATTCCTGTCACTAGGCAGCCCGGCTGGCTAGTTGAAAATAAAAAAATATGAAGCGAAGATTCAGACACACCGTCAACTAAAGCCACCACATATTAAGCGTGCCGTGTCTGTGTTAATCGATGTGTTTATCGGCAGGATGGAAAATACCGAAGAATTCCAAATCATATCATGTACGAGTCAGGCTGTCGGTTTTTTCACTACTGCGCATGCATATAACGCATCTCGTTGAATATCGCGGTAATCACGTTATCAAATTCAATAGATGTGGCCACATTATCGCCCATTTAAACATGTGGTTTTTTTTGTTGTTTACATCTACATCTGCCAAAGCTACACTATATTGCCAAAAGTATTTGCTCACCCATCCAAATTATCGGAATCAGGTGTTCCAATCACTTCCATGGCCACAGGTGTATAAAATCAAGCACCTCGGCATGCAGACTGTTTTTACAGTTTGGAGCTGGCCCCTTCCTCTTCCAACATGACTGTGCACCAGTGCACAAAGCAAGGTCCATAAAGACATGGATGACAGAGTCTGGTGTGGATGAACTTGACTGGCCTGCACAGAGTCCTGACCTCAACCCGACAGAACACCTTTGGGATGAATTAAGAGCGGAGACTGAGAGCCAGGCCTTCTCGTCCAACATCAGTGTGTGACCTCACAAATGCGCTTCTGGAAGAATGGTCAAAAATTCCCATAAACACACTCCTAAACCATGTGGACAGCCTTCCCAGAAGAGTTGAAGCTGTTCTAGCTGCAAAGGGTGGACTGACATCATATTGAACCCTATGGATTAGGAATGGGATGTCACTTAAGCTCGTATGTGAGTCAAGGCAGGTGAGCGAATACTTTTGGCAATATAGTGTACGTTGCGATGTGGAATTTTCTGAAAGGTGTACAGAAACCGCCAGAGACGGGGACAAAGGGACCTCGGTCTGAAGAGGAGAAAAAGGCCGCCGATAAAGCGTACGAGA
This sequence comes from Neoarius graeffei, assembly GCF_027579695.1. Classification (NCBI taxonomy): domain Eukaryota; kingdom Metazoa; phylum Chordata; class Actinopteri; order Siluriformes; family Ariidae; genus Neoarius; species Neoarius graeffei. Next base: position 7,127,860 of record NC_083593.1, on the reverse strand, counting down.
AGGAGAAACGACAAAGGACTTATAAGCAAACGTGGGAGCAGGGTAGGCCTTGGCTGCGATAAGATTTTTATGGAATAATTAATTTTTTTCAAGTTGATTCCTAGTCAGTATGACGCTCCTAATGCTTTCTCTCTCATAAATGGTTAAATACAGAAAGCACGTTGGACATATTTCGGGTGCTATAGTCATGATAGTAAGTATATTTGTTTTCAATACTCATACACCAAGTTGCCAAGTTTTCCAATATATTATTATTTGTTGATATTATATTATGGTGCTCTGTGTTGTTCTCATTTATGTATTTAACAACAGTATCAAAATACTCGGGTCTTGAAATAAATGCACATTAGTCATGAACAATGGTAACTACTCTCTTTTGTGTTATTTTTGACAGAAGTAAAATTCATCTCATCTCCTCATCTCTAACCGCTTTATCCTGTTCTACAGGGTCGCAGGCAAGCTGGAACCTATCCCAGCTGACTATGGGCGAAAGGCGGGGTACACCCTGGACAAGTCGCCAGGTCATCACAGGGCTGACACATAGGCTACGTTTACACTAGACCGTATCTGTCTCGTTTTCTTCGCGGATGCACTGTCCGTTTACATTAACCCCCCTGAAAAAGCGGAGAAACGGGAATCCGCCAGCGTCCACGTATTCAATCTAGATCGTATCAGCTCCGGTGCTGTGTAAACATTGAGAATACGCGAATACGCTGTGCTGAGCTCTAGCTGGCGTCTCATTGGACAACGTCACTGTGACATCCACCTTCCTGATTCGCTGGCGTTGGTCATGTGACGCGACTGCTGAAAAACGGCGCAGACTTCCGCCTTGTATCACCTTTCATTAAAGAGTATAAAAGTATGAAAATACTGCAAATACTGATGCAAATACTGCCCATTGTGTAGTTATGATTGTCTTTAGGCTTGCCTTCCTTCCACTTGCAAGTAATAAGTGATATGCGCTGGGATCACACACACAGCGGCTCAGTCCCGAATCGTGGCTTGTTCACTTCACTCGCGCGCTCTGTGAGCTGCGCAGGGCCGGAGTGCACACCCTCCAGAGGGCACTCGCTGTTCAGGGCGGAGTGATTTGGAGCGCAGGATGCCTGCGGAGCCGAGCGTATCCGCGTATTGGTGTTGCTGTGTGCACGGCTAACGGTTTTAGTGTAAACGCGAATCATTTTAAGAACATTAATCTGATGATCCGCTGATTCGACGTAATGTAAACGTAGCCATAGACACAGACAACCATTCACACTCACATTCACACCTACGCTCAATTTAGAGTCACCAGTTAACCTAACCTGCATGTCTTTGGACTGTGGGGGAAACCGGAGCACCCGGAGGAAACCCACGCGGACACGGGGAGAACATGCAAACTCCACACAGAAAGGCCCTCGCCGGCCCCGGGGCTCGAACCCAGGACCTTCTTGCTGTGAGGTGACAGCGCTAACCACTACACCACCGTGCCGCCCAGTAAAACTAGGTAACTAGTGGTGAAAAAATGTATGAATTTCATGGCCTGCTTAATGTTGTATTGTAGACTGTAGTCCTGTGATGTTTAATGTAGCACCATGGTCTTGGAGAAATGATGTTTCGTTTTAACTGCATACTGTACCAACTGTATATGACAAATAAAAAAATGACAAATTAAAAAAAAAACCATAACCTTCTGGTTCATGTCAAGCACCCTATTAACCCCAAAATATTGAAAACGTGCAAGAATTCTAACATTGGGTGACAAACATAACATCCAACAACATACTAATATTAAAGTATTTACTACTTCCGTTAGCTAGTTTATCATCAGTGTCCTTGTAATTCAACATACTTTAGTTTGATAGTTGCGGTGCTCGAACACATTACTTGCAATATCGCGATATTTTCTAACTTTCTCCGGTTGAAATATCGCGATATTTGATCACAATTTCCACTTACATTCTTAAGCGTGAAGAGGAATGTTAATATTTCAGCAAACATACAGAACAACCTGTCGACATGCCGGATAAGTTTTGCTATCGATACTACACAGCAAAACCCGAAAAGTACGTGAAGTAAAAAAAAAATAAAATAAACAACGCTACTACGCAATTAATTCCCTTATGCTAATGTTGCTGATATATATCATAGCTCACATCAACGGTTCCAGTTAGCTTAGCATAGTTCAGTTTAGTCAGTTAGCAACACGGCTAACTCATTCAAACATTCATACAGTTTCACTAACATGATAACTGTGTAAAAATAAAACTCACACAAAACATATTTATAAAACTCTCATGTATGTCTTTACATAAACAAATTATTTTCTCACACGCCGAAGTCATAACTTACAGTTTTATAAAGAAACAGCCGAGTGAGAATTGAAACTAGACCGTCCCGCCAAGCTCGCGTGCAGTAACGTTCCTGGAAACAATACCTTTCGTACTTCCGGTTCCGGGTCAAATATTTAAAGTGGCATTAACTGCTATTATAGACGTAACGGTGCCACAGACTGTAAGAGACTGATGTAATATTTACAGTCAGTGTTCTGTACATATAGTCTGAAGTTTGTTTGTTTGTTTGTTTGTTTATTTGACCATAAAGATTTACACTTTTTAAAAAAAAATCAATCAAAAGTAAGCCCTAAACTCATCCCAGTAAATAATCTCACCCGGATACTGTAGATTTGTCCCCAAGAGCTGCTGCTGTAATCATGAACACTCTAATTTTATTTATCAAAAAATTTTTTTTTTTACAAATATCTGTATATACACTCACCAATCACTTTAATAGGAACATGTTCTTAGCTGGCAGGAGTGGAACCTGATATGCTTTTCTGCTCACCATGGCTGTAAAGAGTTGCTCTATCCTTTCTGACAGCTTGAACCAATCTGGCCATTTTCCCCTGACCTCTCTCATCAACAAGATGTTTGTTTCCACCTACAGACCTGTCGCTCAGTCACTCGATGTTTTTTGGTTTTCGCACCATTCTGTGTAAACTCTAGAGACTGTCGTGTGTGAAAACCCCAGGAGATCAGCAGCTTCTGAAATACTCAAACCAGTCCATCAGACTCAAACCAACACCCACGCCACAGTGAGCGTCACACTTTGAGAAATCACAGTTTTTCCCATTCTGATGTTTGAAGTGAACATTAACCGAAGCTCTTGATTTGATGCATCGTGCTGCTGTCAAGGGATCGGCTGATGAGATAACTGCATAAAACAAACAGCAGGTGGTTGGGTGTTCCTAATAAAGTGGCCAGTGAGTGTAGATGTTGACTTATCCCTAATTAACCATCCAGAGGTGACAGCGACAAGGGAAAACTCCCCGAGAGGACATGAACAGTTAGTGAGAATTTGTGAAAATATATTTTTCATGACTCTTCGACAACTCCGGACTACTATAGAGTCAAGTCAGGCTAAGTGCATTTAAAAGATATTAAGCATCAGAATCATTTATTTATTTCAGAAGACTTTTAGCTTTAACACTCCTGTATAATGCCCAGGTGAAGTTCTCCACTGTATAATGGAGGCTTGAACACCGTTTTTAGCAAGTGCTATTCAGGTATCATCCACAGCAAACTCATGGCAAACTTTAGGATGTCCATGCAGGGCTAGAGAAAATGAAAAATTGATTCCTATCCATGAATTAATTATTATAATCAGATCCCAAGCCTGGCTTTATTTTACTGTAGAAGTTGAAATTGAACACTGCTCATGTTGTATAACACAATGTTGTATTAATTGCAAAAGTTCTTCACTCGTCTTTTATTCTTTGCTTCCCTAAAGGCAAAGATCTAACAGGAAATCAAAAGCACCCTTTTCGTAATATTTGAAATTCAGGAACTGATTTTGCCTCAAAAAAGGTCACCCAGAAATAGTTTAGTGCAAGTTGTATCTGTAAATTAATTTTGCTCGTGTCTGGTTTGCTTTCAGTGTTTAAAAAAAAAAAAAAATGAAGATGGACTACAGGCCACTAGAAGGTAATTCAATTTTTTTTACTCATTGATTTGTTCTTTTGTATTTCAATTATATTTTTTTGATTTGGCTGACTTTTTTATTCAGGTCACTCAAGATGAGATGGAATATAATCAAAGAACTTAGTTGAGCATTTATGGGTTAAAAGTCATATTTACAGCGTTGAACAGTGGCTATCTGGAGAGTCTATGGATTTTTTTTTTTTAAAGTAAATTTTCATCCCTGCTCTAGTGATGTGCGAAAGTTTGGGAAAGAACTCTGGAGGTTTCTATTATAGATATACGGTGTCATTTTCATACTGCATCTATTCACACATTATTACAAAACCCAAGCATCTCTTATTAAAAAGACAAAAAGTAAAAAAGTTGTAGAAAATCCCTCCAGCATGCTGTCATTATGTTCTCCTCTGAAGTTGGACGCGAAACAAAATCAAAGTGTGATTTAAAATACAAAAAGACTTTAAGCCCTATTTGATTTTAAAAAAAAAAATAATAGAAGTCAAATGCAAACAAGACAAGTAACAAAGAGAAGTAAAAAAATTTATTGCAGTATTTGTTCCGCCAGAAGTGCTGGGGATCCCTTTTTTCTCTCTAGGGTGACCTAATACATCAAAATCTACATTTACAAAAAAAAAAAAAAGGAAAAAAAATTAATCTCCCCCTGCATGTAGGCCACAGATACTGCATGCTCTGCTTTGAACAGAATAAATTATGTCCAGGAGACTCCATTGTACAGCATGAGTTTAAAAAAAAAAGAAAGGGGAAAAAAAAAAGGGAGTAAAACAAAGCAGAAGAAATATTTAAAAGTTTCTTTCCCTGGACACTGAGCTAAGCTAAAGAAATCCATCCGGTGCTAGGTTTAACTCCAAGAACACTTTATTAAGAACATCAACAGACTAATTTCCAACATTCACTTTAAGTTTATTTTTTTAAACAGATTTTTTCGTCAGAGATATAAACATTTTTGTTTTTGTGTTTATTGTTTTTTTCTGTTAAACTATGATACAGTGGGAGTAAAAATCACACAACTGAGTTGCTGCACAACAGCGAAGGAGCTCCCACACATTTTCCAAACATTTCCTTCTAGATGCGTTTGTCCTGTTTAACTTAAAATGTGTCCACAGAATGCTTTCCTGCAGGTCCTCACGACTTTTAAAATGCTTCCCCCCTTCCTTCCTTTCCCTCTCCTCACTCTTTAGACAGCCAATCTTGAGCTTTTGTGAGTCCATGAGTACTCTTGCCACACTGTCCGAGTTAGAAAATGTTGGATCCCAATAAAGTTTGGCTGCTGAGAGTTCCTGGTGGAGTAACTGGAGTCGGATTAGCTGGAAGTCCCCTCCTTGGCTGCGTACAGTGAGCGTAAAGTCTGCACCATTTTGTTAGTCAGCTTGTGCGCGCTCGTCAAGGCGATTTTCTTGTAAATGATGTCTGATTCCTTGATAGTGTCCACCCAAGGCACCAGTTTGCGTCCGTCCCGTTTCTTGGCCTCGGCCCAAGTGCCGGAGTACGAGCCAGCCATCCAGTGCACGCTGTAACCGTTGCTCGTCTTCTGGATAACGCGAGCTATCTGCGGCCGGTCCTTGTACTTGGGGCAACAGATGGCGATGACGTCCATGGCTTCTACCGTTTCGTTCATGTGACCTGATGCATCTGCGGAATCTCCGCCTCTTTTGGATCTCCGTGACGACTGGAGAGAAAAGGGGGGAAAAAAAATATGTATATGAGTGATTCCACGCTTATGGGTACTGAAATGGGGACATGAACTTATTTTTAAAAATTCACCTAAAACCATTTCTTTTTTTTACCATCAGGTCACAAAACATGTCATCTTTAATGAATGATACGTTAAAAGATAACTTTAATTTTCTGAGATGTAATAAAAACATATTTATATGCCAAAGTCAGAACGTAACAGAAGTGTTGTGGACATATATATTCTCAATTTTAACAATGTAGAATTACTTTTTGAAACATAGGAAGGTGATGTTTTAGCAAATATAATTAATAAACATGTGTAGTAGAATAAACATACACATTCTTTCAATAAGATTAACATGGTATATAGCTAGATTGTAATTAATTTGTAACAGACGCGAGATGGACAATCGTAACAGAAGTAATGGAACAGACATCATTTTGGAACTCATAGGCTTGACTTTGGCATATAAATATGTTTTTATTACATCTCAGAAAATTAAAGTTATCTTTTAACATATCATTCATTAAAGATTACATGTTTTGTGACCTGATGGTAAAAAAAGAAATGGTTTTAGGTGAATAAGTTCATGTCCCCATTTCAGTACCCATAAGCGTGGAATCACTCATATATATATATATTCCATCACAAGTTAACAATGAACATTTGCTACAACTTGAAATACTTGGTGTAATTTCAAGATTAAAACAATTCTAGATTTTTCTCAAAAGTGCCGAAAGGACTTACTCCAGGCATTTTCTCATCTCCATCGCTGTCTTCATCGTATGAGTCGGCAGCGTTGTTTTTCGGGCTGGAGCCTCCCAGCAGAGCAGTGATGGCTTTGTTTCTGGCATGGGTGCTAGCTGACGCCTCACCTTCCTCATCCTCTTCGTCAGGATCCAAGTGCTCCATCAGTACCTTAAACTGCAGAGCATGAGGAAGTCAGTGTTGTTTACAAATCCGCAGAATCTGCACCAGTCATCCATCAAATTGAAAGCATTTTTGAAGTCTAATCTCTTTACGTTATGAAAGAAAGAACACAATAATAAAAGACGAGATGAGATACCTCCCAGAACGGTGTGTGAATGAACGTGTGCTTTCAGTGTATAATGCTCGGCTCCCGGTGATGATCCTCAGATGTGGATTTTAGCAGGAAACACCAGATGTGTTTTTTGTGCTCCGTCAGGACGCACGAGTCTAAAAATAAATTTGGCACCGGGATTACTTACGTCTAAGTATTGCCTGACGATCCTTCTCTTGACTTCGTACGTGAGCTCGGCGTTGGAGAGACTGTTGGTCAGGAAGTCCAGCGTCTGCCGTGGGTTAAAATGCACGTTGGTTTTCCTGTTCACCGCTTTGTCGTACACTTTCGCTGACTCCGTTGGCGAGTATTTCTGGATTTTGCTGTGAACAGAAACATGGGTTTATAAAAGGATCTATTAGTACTAAATCAGGGATACTTGTGTGATTTTTTTTTTTCTTCCAAATTCAGTAAAATTGTTAAAGCAGGCATGCAAATATCCTGGAGGACTAAAAATAGGGGGGAGAAAAAAATAGCATTCGGAGCTGGATGAGTGTGTGATGGATACCTGTCAGAGAAGCCATAGAGGTTCTTTAAGTGCTGTTTGAGCACTAAGAGGAGCAGGATGCCCTGAGAGGCGTTGGCAAAATCAAGCAGAGGCATGGGGTTGTCCGGAAGACGGTCCATGACCTTGTCCACGTCGTCAGCCTCGAGGTCCGAGTCTGAATCGGAGCTCACCGCAGCCCGCTTAGCCTTCTTCGACCTATGGACGACCTCATCGTCTTCGTCGCTGCTGCTTTCGCTGCTGCTCTCAGGATCCTCTTCGTCCTCATCTTCCTCCTCCGAGCCGTATTTCTTTTCCCGTTCCTTCTTTTTCTTCTTCTTTTCCCTTTGCCTCGAGTCTTTTAGCAAAGACTAAATGGAGAAAAGTAGGCATGTGTGAGACAGAGAGACACAACCGAGAAGAAGAAAAAAAAGGGGGGGGGGGAGGGAGACAGAGACGGGACACAAACAGGAGCTCACCTCTTTGAAGGACTGCAGGAGGTTGCTGCCGGACACTGACAACGTGATGTCGATATGATGCATGATGAAGAGAGGCTCCTCCTGGGTCTGGTACGGGAAACACGCCAGGTTGTCGGCAATGAAGAGCAGCATGTTCACTTCCGTCTTCTGTAAGGGAGCAGGTGCAGTTTGGCAAGTTTAATCAAAGCAGCTGGGCTCATGTTATCTCAAACACATTCCAGTACAGTACTTGGTCAAGGTGAATTATTATAAATTTGATCAAAAGAATGTGTCAGATTAGAGGTGTAACTAGAGTTCAGAAAATCTAATAAAGTCTCCTGGATAATTATTCTGTGTTTTATTTTTTGCCTCCAAATACACATCGATAAATACAACTGCCAGCATTTTCGAAAAGTGCAGATGTCAGGTGTTTACAAAGAAATATTTGCACTGCATGATTCATGTCGACTTGGAATTCAACCAAAAAAAAAATTCAAGTGCATTCATCCACAAATAATCAGAAATGGGATGAGAGAAAGGCAGGAAAAATGAGAAACTATGACAACTTTAACTTAAGCTCTATTCGCATGGGATAAGTATTACCTGTGGACCTCTGGTAATTCGGAATAATTGCAGAGAATGTCTGAGTTCTTAGTCCCGTGCGAATGCGCCATGTCCGTAATTTGCCAAGTAATAAATCCGCCGCGAGTTACCTACTGTGTTTCGGCAAAAGACAGACGTCCAGTGGTAATACAAGTCCCGTGTGAATGCGCATGTCTGTGTTTGTAATTATTAAACGCGCGTCTCTTGTACTTTTCTGGAGTGAATAATGGAGGATACGGGCGAAATTTTGATAAACAGCATTTCAGGGGCAAGTGGTAGTAGGCCTATCCCGTATTTGAACCAGATAAGCATTTTGAACTCCTGTCTACTAGTGGTGTGACGTTCGCGAACGAACCGATTCTTTTGAACGGCTCCTAGGCATGAACGATGAGAACCGAGCCCCGAGCTGGGGGAGCCGTTCTTTCTGTCGTTCTTTTTCTGTACTGTGTTTCAGATGAAAAAGCTTTTGCCTAAGGACAAGAAGTAGGCTAAACAGCATTTGCCTTTTATTTATTCAAGTTTTATCTGTTTGCCTAATAGTTCAAATTGTTTTGTATATAGTTTATAATGTTGTTGTGTGATATTAATTATAATATTGTGGGAAAACTACTTTGCAGGGACGTTCATTTAATTTATTCTATCGTCATTTTGTTTGTTCTATTTTTGTGTATTTTATTTATCTGTTTGTCTAGTTGTATCTATTTTTCTAATAATATATTTTTTGCATTAATAGTTTGTTTTTTCCTATTAAAATAATTGTGTTCTTGTTATAACCATCTATTTATCTGACTGTTTAGTTGTATCTATTTTTGTTACAATTTCAATATTTTAATTAGTGCTGTCAAAAATGTCACGTTATTAACGCGTTAACTTGACTCAATTTTAACGGCGATAATTTTTTTATCGCGAGATTAACGCTCTGTGACATGATGCCACGCCCCGCACAGCCAGAGTCCTCTGCCCTCCCCCGAAGAGCCACGGTGCTCGGCTTACGGTAGGTTTCGTTTTCCCATCGGCGGCTCCAGCCCCACTTTGCAGTGGCTGTGACAAGACATGTTATGCTCTGCAATAAAAAAAAAAAAAAAAATTGGTACAACCAGTGTTTGAACTATGCCGATATTTTCGGGGGGTCCCTTATTTTCCCTTGGGGGTGCTTGCGCTTGTCTCAGAGCGCAGATCTCCATTGCGCGCTCACTTCGGATATGCAAATGCTTCCCGTTACACATGATTGCTATGTCAATAAACATCATTTTACCAATATTTTAGAGACCCCCCAACATTTCCCAAATCATGTTTTCAAGGGATCTCATGTCTGTTTCAGGGGATCTCGGATCCCCCGAGTACCCCCGTAGTTCGAACGGTGAGCAAGCCCATTCACTTTTTTATGCTGATAAGAGAATTACAATGGTTTTTCATGTGACAAAAATGTGCGATTAAATTGCGATTAATCGCGAGTTAACTATGACAGTCGCGACATTAATCGCGATTAAATATTTTAAATCGCTTGACAGCACTAATTTTAATATAGAAAGTTTGTTTTTTTCTATTAAAATGTTCTTGTGTGATAACTAGTTCTTGTGTTATATTTATTGTAGTTGTATCTATTTTGTATCTCAGACTTAAATATTTTTGTAAAACAAGTGTTTTTCTATAAAATATTCTTGCGTTCTTGATAACTATGTTCTTGAGTGGGTTCTTTTTTTTTTTTTTTTACAGAAAAGCCGTTCTGCATGGACATTCATTGAAGCCCTCATTGTTTTTTAATGGTTATTTATGAGCGTTTAGGGGTTACAATAATGTAAGTTTAGGTTGCTTTATATAAAAGGTATGTCCAGAAATATTGATGTCACTGTCTAAGCAGAGGGATCTGGCTTCTTTAGACGCTGTCTTCTTAAAACTGAATAAATATTTAAAAAGAGCCAAATGAGCCAGTCTTTTGAACGGCTCTTTTCAAAGAACGGATCATAAAGATGCGGATCCCATCAAAGAGCCATAAATCCCATCTCTACTGTCTACAAGACGAAACAGGATGCTGTGAACTTACGACACATCCGGTCACAATGCCTGTAAATTCAGTGAATTACAGACTTCTGCTTATCCCGTCCGAATGCGCCACACAATAACACAGAGGTGCGGGGGTAATTGCGAATTACCAGAGGTCCATTGAGAGTAAGTAAGAGCCTTTATTGTCTCTTCAAGAGAGAAATTTGTCTTGGGCACAAAGTCTGGCAATTCACATCGACTTATACACACAATGGACAACACAAAATACATTTAATGTTTAACATCCACACAACAGCATTCATAATAAATATTACCACACACACACCCACCCATAGACACACACACAACCCCATCACCCCATAGGTAATACTTATCCCGTGCGAATCGTACTTTAGCCTTTAAAAAACATTTTTTTCCCTTTTAAAATAAAGGGTATTGTTGTATTTAATTTTAGATCTCGCCCAGCTCTGTTCAGGAGAAAACTGGAGGCTACCTCCTCTATCCAGAAATGATTCCAGCTTGACCAGCTAGAGTCAAGGTCGTCTTTATTTTTTTAATTTTTATTTTTTTTAAAGATTTTTTTTGGGCTTTTTTTCACCTTTATTGGATAGGACAGTGTAGAGACAGGACAGGAAATGAGCGGGAGAGAGAGACGGGGAGGGATCGGGAAATGACCTCGGGTCGGAATCGAACCCGGGTCCCCGGATTTATGGTATGGCGCCTTAGCCACCTGAGCCACGACGCCCCCAAGGTCGTCTTTATAAAGAGATGAGAAACGCTCCAGCCTAATCTAACAAACTGACTCACCGCACTATCATCAAACAGATTGAGCAGTGAGATGAGGAAGGCTCTCCGGTGCTGCCGATTTCCCCGCACCATGGTGAAAAGGTGCGAACAGAGCGCTGAGCTAGACTCGTCTTGACGGAAACCCCGGATGATCATGTCCCGGGATGCCATTATGGCCTGCTGGACTTGGTAGGACATCTTCATCCCCGCCACAGCCTTCATCTGATTTTCAAAAGATCAGAGGATGAGTTCTTCGCGTTTTGATGCTCAACAGATATAATTAGTTGGTGTAAATGTATAGACTGAATGTCACTCACGTGAATAAATCCTGTGTACTTCTTATCAATTTCCACCAGCTGCTGGTCTGCTTTGTTCCTCATTGTGGGCTCGGGATCGGTTCCCATGGCAATCAAATAAGGGACACACTACACAAAAATACCATCAGGATTACTCAGACTCGCTAGATCAAAACTCCGAGAAGTGTTTAAGACTATAGGCACTGGTTAAGTCGTGTGTACCTGTACGGGATGAATGAGACCCTGGTTGAGTGTAAGAGCGATGACGTTGAGGGCAAAGTGACGCACGTTGGACTGCGTGTGGAAGAAGGCCTCCAGGACCTGCTTGAGGTACAGCTGCATGATGGAGCTGCTCATACCCGACGAGATGTCACCCATCTCCTTCAGATCCTCCTGCTTGGACAGCTTCTTCCCTGCAGAGAAACAACAGTCGGGGTTAAAACGTGGCTGACAAACACAGAGGAGAATTTTGGCTGTGGGAGACAGACACTCACACTCCCTGTCAGCTTCCTGCATTCGTGAGTCCTCTTCCTGCAAGTACGTCTGTAGGTTCTTCAGCACCTGGATCTTCAGGTTTACAGACTTCTTCCTGTCTGACAGGAGGCCGTTGTACAGGGTCTTCACGTCAGGGACGAACATTAGGCCTGGGTGCTGGATGAACAGGAAACCTGAGGAACAAGGAAAACATTTGTTAGAATAAAAACACCCTTGCACAAGGACGTGAAAATGGCAGCTTGACGGGGCCGGGCTTAGAACTCAACCTTCTAATCCCAAATGATTTGCTTACCCAAGCCAATGATGGCCTTCGTCTGCACCTCCTCGTCCTCGTTCTTGGTGAAATACAGAAGCAGCTCTAACACCTTGTCCTTTATGACAACCTGGGAACAATCAATAAAACATCAACGACTTTTAATTTTTTTTTTTTAAGTCAAGTTGAAACTCATGTGGCCGGTACAAGAGCAAATAGCAGACCTTGTTATTTCCTTTGAACTCTTCTCGGTCAAAGTCAAAGTGCCTGCACAGAGCTCCTACAGTGAAGAGAGACCGCAGCAGCGCCGGTTTGTTGGACACCAGCACCATGCTATTCGGGTCCTCCTGGTGCTGGGTCTTTAGCTTGTTTAGTGCCCCTGAGGACATTAAGTACATTAAGTCAATTTTTTTTTTCCCATCATCCAACAATATCCACGACCCAGTTATCCAACAAAACTCCTCGCCATTCACAAAAGCTTGGCTACATTGTACATTAGTGTCATCTTGATGCATTTGAAGGCCATGTTAGCATTTTTTATTTATTTATTTTTTATAATACGGATAAGAACAAGGGACTGCCTGTTCGTTTTGCTTGAGTTAGCACACAATAGCACAGAATCAAGAGCTCTCTTAAGAATAAAACTCTTACCATAGTACCGGTTAAAACAAGCCCAGACAAACTTGTAGTTGTGAGTGACCTTGTTCACTATTGCCCCAAGACAGCTTACACAATGCTGCACAACCTGGGGGGGACCAAACAAACAAAAACATTAAAGGCAACTGAAAAACAAGAGCACTGAATTGCAAACAGAAATGGTTGGAAACACCATGAGATCAAAATAGCTGGAAGCAAATTATAGTTTTGAGGTTTTTTTTTTTTTTGGGGGGGGGGGGGGCATGAATCCTGACTAACCGTCATTCCATATTTGATAATGAGCTTCATCAAGTCTTCCTCAATGGTGGTGAGAAAGGTCTCGCTGGGATGGTCCATCAGAGGCACCACCAACTCTAAGATTTTAGCTACATTACAGATGACCATGAAGTCATTCTGGTTCTGTGAATGGAAGGAAAGTAAAGAAGAGTTTCAACTTAAAGCTCATAGGCAACAGTTTTCAATTTATGCACATTTGAAACTTTATACATGTTAAAAAAACCCTCTGTAGTTTTCTTCTGGTCCCAAGAAATATTGTTAAGTAATAATTAAAATAAAGTTAGCGTGGATCACGGCAAATTTCTGTTTGGCGATTTTCGTGACCACTCGGCGCATGACGTCATTCAAGACAAACAAACCGCTTGAGTGGAGTCCACTTCCATTTACTTGCATTGCCGTTCGGCTCGAGCGCAGACGTGCATTCAGGAATTTCCAAAGAAAAACCATGCCTTATTGTTGTGCAGTGAACTGTAACAACGGGACTGGTTCAGAAAGAAGTTTTTACCTTTTACCAAGAGAGGAGAAGAGGCGGAGCGAGAGGACTGGGTTTTTCCAGAAGAGGAGAAGAGGTGGAGTGAGTGGGTTGGCTTTTTCCGAAAAAGGAGAAGAGGCGGAGCAAGTGGATTGTGCACGTGAAGCCAGAGGGTTGGCTTTTTCCGAAAGAGGAGAAGAGGCAGAGAGAGTGGATTGTTTTTTCTGGAACAGGAGAAGAGGCGGAGCAAGAGGATTGGCTTTTTCCGGAAGAGGAGAAGAGGCGGAGCGAGTGGGTTGGCTTTTTCTGAAAAAGGAGAAGAGGCGGGGCGAGTGGGTTGGCTTTTTCTGAAAGAGAAGAGGCGGAGAGAGTGGATTGTGTGCATGAAGCCAGAGGGTTGTTTTTTTTCCGAAAGAGGAGATGAGGCAGAGCGAGTGGATTGTGTGTGTGGAACAAAATCAAGCAGTCAAAGAAGAAACGGAGCAGCAACGCTCAAGCAAAAAGGAGAAGATTGGAGGTAAACATTTTTACTTTTGCTTGCAATTGACAAGTCAAGAATCCTGAGGGATCCTGTACAATCATTGTGCAAATGAGACAAAGGGATATTTCCTCACTTAGAGTCAGCTATAAATAGTATAACGGGGCGGCTGGCAGGCTAATGTGGCCTACCGGCGCGCTGTCCAGTAATCGTTCCCTATATCCACGAGGGAAGGCGGTTTAATTATTCTTCAAAAGGGCTCTTATTTAGTATTACGACGAAAGTAGGAATTTATCATAACTACCAGGATGAATCGTTTGGGCGCGAGTCTTGTTGAGGTCCGGGGTCACCGCGATCAGAGTTGGCCGAGTCGCCGTCCGATTCCGAGGCCGCATGGTCAAACCAGTGAGCCACATTCACCGACTGCTTCGCAACGGCCATAGGTTCATACATATACGGTTTCACCTCTCGATATTCAATTTGGAGAGTTCCTACTTCAAAATCACTATCGCTTTCAGACATTTTACACAACCTTTCACGACCACAGTCCGTACACATGCTCACTTCGCAGGTAAACGCAGAGCTGCTCCCAGTCTGTTTGCCTTGAATGACGTCATGACGACAGTCCCCTCGTGGTGAAAGTGCGCATAAGTGAGATGTAAACAAACCTTCGGAAATTGGGCAAAACAGTACTGTATATTTTAACCGTTTTATTCAATTTTAGGGTGCAAATTAGACACCAGGAAGATTGAATTCACTTTTTGGGTTGTTCTTCTAGACAATAAAGGTGATATTCTACGTTTCACCTCAGACCACTGCCTAGGACCTTTAAGAGAACTTAGCAAGCAAAATTTGTGCTGTTTTTCTTACAGACCACTAGATGGCGCAACATGGTTAAATGTAGTTCGAAACAGGCAGGGAGACAGAGAGATTTACTTTATTGATCCCAAGCTGGGAAATTGTTTTGTTGCAGCAGCAAGTTATCAGACATGCAAAAAGACAAAGACACACTGTTTAAAATAAAATAGAATTAAAAAAAAAAATCAAGAACAAGCTGACTATACAATATACAGGTAAAAATGTAACAATCTACATGTGCGCTTTGTACATAACAGTGTGCATTAATAGTGCTAAAAACAAGAATTGTGATAAACGAAGCTTAAAAAAAAAAGCTCACGTTGCACTTGGTGGTCAAATAGGGCTGCATGGTCATCGCGTGTTTCACCATCAGCTGCGCTCGGATCTTGCTGAAGAGGTAGAGCGTGGTGATGCAGGCCACTAAGCGATTTGAGTTCACCCCTTTACTCTCACAGTCTGTAGGGGAACAAGTACGTAAGCATTCAGAGACTGTCCAACACTAACGCTACGTTCACACTGCAAGGCTTAATGCTCGATTCCGATTTTTTTGTGAAATCCGATTTTTTTGTGAGGTCGTTCACATTAACGAATATATGCGACTTGTATGTGATCCTCAGTATGAACGAAAAGCGACCTAAGTGTTCCGCATGCGCACTGCAGGATACGACGACGTCACACGCAGTGAGCATGGCCAATGTTTACGGAAGTAAAACCGCCCGGTTGCGGTATGACCCATCCAATCTAGCTTGAATAGCTGCATCCCCCCAAATGGAAATCAGCTCCCTAACCTCTGCGTCCTTCCATTGAGAAGATTCAGAACCTTCACAGCCCGAAGCGTCCCTCGCATTGATGTCATGCGCAGGGGCGCAGATACGTTTTTTGAACTGGGGGGGTTGGACAAAGCTGCCAGCAAACCAACCCCAACATGCCTGTCAAACTTGTTGTGGGTTACCATAGCAACCAAGCTCGAGCTCGCAACCTGTGCAGTCTGCGCAGCTCAACCAACCGAATATCAGTCTTTGTTTTGTTTTATGTGAGTTGTTGCAACTATGTATACACTGCTGTGCACCTCAATAAACCGAATGGTAATTAGTCTTTTGATTTTTCCGTGAGGTTTGCCTTATGCAAAGAAAGACAGCATAGACGTTTTTTCCTCCCTGTAAGTGGGGGGGACCGAGCGAGGTGAATTTAAATCTGGGTGGGACGAGTCCCACCCTCTATCTGCGCCCGTGATTATGCGCCATGTTGTTGTAACTTTTTTTGAGAGACCCGCCGCCTACTTCAGCGCAGAATAGTGACGTTTGTGGCTTGTTGATGACGTGTAAGTCGGATGAATGCGACCTGGCGGTTCAGACTGAAGTCGCATATGAAAAGAGCGGATAGGAATTGGAATTAAGACCACATATCCAAACGGCCTGGGTCGGATTTGAAAAAAATCGGATCTGTGTCGTTCATATTGTCAATAAAAGATCGGATACAGGTCACATATGGGCAAAAAGATCGGATTTGAGTCACTTCAGCCTGCAGTGTGGACGTAGCCTAAAACTGACCACCATTTAAACTTTTGCAGAAACAGCTAAATTGTGTGTGAAAGAGAGAGAGCAGTACCAGTGAGAGACTCCTCCTCATATTTGAGGATGTGCTCCACGAGATTGTCGACGAGCTGGGCACAGGCTTTCCGGGTTGGCTTATAGGAGGCGTCTTCCTCAGTCTTTAGCAACTGTAATTGAGAAAAATAACCAAAAGGACTGGTGTCTCACACAAGCCTCTCCGCTGTACACCACATCCAGCATGAACAATAAAGGACGACACTCACATTCTGAAGCAGCTGTTCGAACCAGTCATAACCAGAATCCCTGCATGCAGACACCTGTCAAGAGAAATCCCCTTATGCTTTATCAGGTATGAACAGACACACTGTATAATAAAACATACAGGCATTACAGACAAGGACAAGTACTCAAGTAATAATTGTTCATCGTGAAAATGTAATAAATGCCTTGCCGAACATTTATTTAAAACTAGTAAATTTATAGGTCTCCATTTTGCACTCACGTCAGTCTAGTACAAAGAAAGCAGAACCTCCTAAATAGTTATATTCTTCAGTTTTACAGTGCTCAGCGTAAATGAGTGCACCCCCTTTGAAAAGTAACATTTTAAACAATATCTCAATGAACACAATTTCCAAAAGACAAAGTTTAATATAACATCTGTTTAACTTATAATGTGAAAGTAAGGTTAATAATATAAACTTAGATTACACATTTTTCAGTTTTACTCAAATTAGGGTGGTGCAAAAATGAGTACACCCCACAACAAAAACTACTTCATCTAGTACTTTGTATGGCCTTCATGATTTTTAATGACGGCACCAAGTCTTCTAGGCATGGAATGAACAAGTTGGCGACATTTTGCAATATCAATCTTTTTCCATTCTTCAACAACGACCTCTTTTAGTGACTGGATGCTGGACGGAGAGTGATGCTCAACTTGTCTCTTCAGAATTCCCCAAAGAAAATAATTTCTTTCCATCACAAAGGTGAAGGCTACAAGAAGATCAGCAAAGCTTTACTTATCAGTCAGAGTACTGTAGCAAAAGTGGTACAAAAATTTAAGAACGATGGAACCGCAACCATCTCACAGAGACGTCTAGGTCGTCCGTGGAAGTTAACACCTCGACAGGAGCGTCTTCTGATGAGAAGGGTTGAAGAAAATTGGCATGCAAGTTCACTACAGTTATCTAAAGAAGTAGAAAGCCAAACTGGGGTGACTATTTCCCATGACACAATACGGCGTACGCTGCAGAGGAATGGCATGCATGGATGCCGTCCACGAAAGAAGCCTCTCCTAAAGCCCAGGCACAAAAAAGCCCGCCTAGAGTTTGCCAGGGCCCATGCTGACAAAGATGAAGACTACTAGGACTCTATACTCTGGAGTGATGAGACCAAGATAAATGTTTTTGGAACTGATGGCTTCAAAACTGTATGACGTCGCAAAGGTGAGGAATACAAAGAAAAATGCATGGTGCCTACAGTGAAACATGGTGGTGGCAGTGTCCTTATGTGGGGCTGCATGAGTGCTGCTGGTGTCAGGGAGCTGCGTTTCACTGATGGCATCATGAATTCACAGACGTATTGCTCTATACTGAAAGAGAAGATGCTACCATCACTCCGTGCCCTTGGTCGTCGTGCACTTTTCCAACATGACAATGATCCTAAACACACATCTAAGTTCACTGTTGGATTTCTGAAGAAGAACAGGGTGAAAGTGATTCAGTGGCCAAGTACGTCTCCTGATCTGAACCCAATCGAACACCTATGGGGAATTCTGAAGAGACCAGTTTTTGGAAGTTTTTGTCTTGGCCAGCCCTAAGGGTCCCATCTGCATCTCATCATTGCTGAGGAGTGTGCTCCCATCACCCAATCAAGCATCCAGCCAGAGCAGGTCACGATATATTTTTTACCATATTAACATGCCATTGTTGTGTGTTATGCCTGATGTAAAGACTCTCGTCTCTGCGAGCCTACCACACAGATTTAATACTTGTCATTTTTAGGTCATACCTAACAACATGTGTTTTCTTTCTCTCTCTCTTCCCCCCCCCAATATGTCCCTCTGAGTTACATGTTGGTCCTGGGATTGAGATGCTGGCCTCTTCTGCCCCTCGGACCTGCGCGATCCATCCTGGTGCCCTGTGTCTGGTTGGAGTTTTATCGCACCGCTCCTGTGAAGGACGGCCCCATGAGGACAGTTGAGGGTTATACCTGGAGGACGCTCTGGACTCTTACAGTAATGCTTTTATGGCTGAGGTCTACAGTTGTCTTGCTAACTTTAGGACTGCAGTTATCATGAACAGTTTTGCACTCAAGTTTCCATCAATGAAGAGCTATAACATCAACGAAACTGTCCTCATGTTAAAACTGTTAATATTATAGTCAGGCTGTCTGTTGTTGCCCAAATGAGGATGGGTTCCCTTTTGAGTCTGGTTCCTCTCGAGGTTTCTTCCTCATGTCGTCTGAGGGAGTTTTTCCTTGCCACCGTCGCCACAGGCTTGCTCATTGGGGATAGATTAGGGATAAAATTAGCTCATGTTTTAAGTCGTTCAAATTCTGTAAAGCTGCTTTGCGACAATGTTTATTGTTAAAAGCGCTACACAAATACACTTGACTTGACAAGTTGAGCATCACTCTCCATCCAGCATCCAGTCACTAAAAGAGGTCGTTGTTGAAGAATGGAAAAAGATTGATGTTGCAAAATGTCGCCAACTTGTTCATTCCATGCCTAGAAGACTTGGTGCTGTCATTAAAAATCATGGAGGCCATACAAAGTACTAGATGTAGTAGTTTTTGTCATGGGGTGTACTCATTTTTGCACCACCCTAATTTGAGTAAAACTGAAAAATGTGTAATCTAAGTTATATTATTAACCTTACTTTCCCGTTATAAGTTAAACAGATGTTATATTAAACTTTGTCTTGTCAACATTTTGGAAATTGTTTATGTTCATTGAGATATTGTTTAAAATGTTACTTTTCAAAGGGGGTGCACTCATTTACGCTGAGCACTGTAAAATTGTTACGTTGCCATTTAAGATACAGTACAGTAGTAGGTACAACATACCATGTAAACAAATACTGCACACAAAATGTGCCCAAATAACATTTTTGGGCAACGACTCTAACAGTGTCCACATGTGATACGAGTAGAGCTCAGAGAATCATACTAATAACCAAAAAGCGAGCCCAAAACACAAATCCCGTATTTCTGATCCCCCCAGGAATTTGAGCACTTTTAAGTACTTGCTCATTTTCTCTGTCTAGAAAACAAACATCCCAGAGTGTTCGCTGCTATCGTATATTAAAGTCCGTCTTACCACATCAGTGATATTGATGATCTTCCTGGTCATGGTTTCCTTATCGTGATTTGGAGTTGGAGTGAACCACAACTTCTGGAATGTTTCATTTACCAGTTTCTGCGGGAAAAAAAAAAAAGTTTACAAAATAAAACAAAACTGGCCAGGTGCCAAAACATACATTACAATCCGAGAGCATCCAACCAAACGTCCATGAACGAAATATAAACTAAATTAATATGCATTACCCAAGTTGTAGCCTATACCTTAATGCCTTCTTCATCGTTGACCCTTCGGATCATCTTCACACACATCTCCGTGATCTTGTTGAAGGTGGGCTGCTCCAGACAGATGTCTCGCAAGATCTTAATCACCCTCTTTCTCACACTAATGCCCGTATCCTGCAAAGATGACCCCAGGTATGAACACTTGGACATGCTACATACTCTACAGCCTGTAGGTGGCAACAGAGCATCACAAGAGAAATTTACCCAAGGTGAACTTTCATACTCTGAACGAACTTTAATCTGCAGGAAAAAAAAAAAAAAAAGTGTGTTATCAACACAGCTGCCTTACTGCTCAGACGACTGCGGAAGCTACACAGTCTGATGTTCTCAGATCAGTATCTCATCCCATTCAAAACATGTCCGAGTAATAATATATGCACCTCACCACGCTACTGTATTAAATGTACATTTCACATCAACTACTGCACAGAGCTTTATAAATGATCTCGCAGAATTATCAACTTTGGGTCACTGTCAGCCCCTGCAGAACTTGATCAGGCAACTGAATTCTTCGAGTCAACGTTCCGCCATATTTTAGACACTGTAGCTCCTCTTAAATGGAAAAATGGTCAGAGACAAAAAATTAGCACCCTGGTATAATGATGGCACTCGCACTTTAAAACAGACCACTCGAAAATTGGAATGTAAATGGCGTCAAACTAAATTGGTAGTGTTCAAATTAGTGTGGAAGGTGAGCTTCCTGAAGTATAGAAGAGCTCTTAGTGCTGCTAGATCAACATCTCTCCTTCCTAATAGAAGATAAAAATAATCCTAGATTCCTATTTAATACTGGAGCAAAATTAACCAGGAATAAGTCCACTATAGACACATGCACACCTGTAGTATATCGTAGCAACAACTTCATTCATTTTTTTAATGACAAAATTCAGAATATCCGACAAAAAATTCAAACTACTAGTTTAAAAAGTCAGACGATGTAAGTGACCCTGTAGTTAACAATATAACCGGCATTTTTTTCACTCAGGGTACACATTTCTGTTCCAAAATGGTCATTTTTTGAAAGTTTAGTTTTCAGATTGGGCGGCACGGTGGTGTAGTGGTTAGCGCTGTCGCCTCACAGCAAGAAGGTCCGGGTTCGAGCCCCGTGGCCGGCGAGGGCCTTTCTGTGCGGAGTTTGCATGTTCTCCCCGTGTCCGCGTGGGTTTCCTCCGGGTGCTCCGGTTTCCCCCACAGTCCAAAGACATGCAGGTTAGGTTAACTGGTGACTCTAAATTGACCGTAGGTGTGAATGTGAGTGTGAATGGTTGTCTGTGTCTATGTGTCAGCCCTGTGATGGCCTGGCGACTTGTCCAGGGTGTACCCCGCCTTTCGCCCATAGTCAGCTGGGATAGGCTCCAGCTTGCCTGCGACCCTGTAGAACAGGATAAAGCGACTAGAGATAATGAGATGAGTTTTCAGATTTTGTCTCAGTGCATTCTGTTTCCACATATCTTAATATTACAGTGTGAAAATTTCATGAGGTATCCTCATCTGGTTCAGAAGATTTGGCCTGTTGATCAAGACCACCGTTTCGGTGAACTGGTGGGGGCTACGGAGACTACACCAGGGTATTTTTTTTTCCACAGAATAAAAAAAGAAAAAAGATTTAAAAAGGTATAACTAGATATATTTTATTGGAAATATTATGAAATACAATTTGTATGGCAATAAGCACAGAATCAAGTATCTTTTCTAACGAAGAAACGCCCAACGAAGAATTGGGGGCTACAGAAACTACATTTCTCAATTAAACCACTACTCAGTGCAACTACGACTAAAGGCATTTTTATACTTTTACTTCTCATGGTAATTATAAAAACATTATGGGAAATTCTTTAACCCTGATTAAACCCCGCGTTTAGAGAGGGCTACGGAGACTACATTGCTTTTTCCATTATCCCAGTGAACATTTTCAATGAACGCTGAAATGTGTCGGTGCCTTACAGTCAACACATTTTTTCTGTGCATTATTCCTACACATATAGAGATTGAAACTGCCAAAATGGACACCATTAAAAGAATCAGTGATTGAATTTTTGGGCTCCTTTTTGAGAACACTGACCAAAAACGTCATTTGGCATAACGACAGACACATTATTAAAGAACTGCGAAAATTTTTGCCAGGTGATAAATGACTCCATATATTAAATTAAGCAGAGATACTATATTGTCATTTCATATCAATCTTATAGCACAAAATGCACTAGAAATGTGGGATTTTGTATGATGTTATATAGTTCAATGTACAGTGGAACAGTAGAACATGCCAAAACAGCCCTAAAATGGACCAAAAAGGCATAAAAAAAAAAATCAACATGGAAACAAAATTTAAAAAGTGTTCTCTGTGGTGATCCGATGACACTAATGCAAAGTTTAATACAAGAAACTTGACATTTTTTAAAATACACCTGCATAACATCTTATTTCTCCAAATGTGTACCGAGTGAAAAAATGCCGAACTGTATCGATCAGCAATTAGAATGTTTTACTCCCCTTAGAGAAACTGAATTACTTTCATTAATCTCGGCATCAAAAGCCTCAACTTGCGTACTAGATCCCTTACCTACACGTCTATTCAAACAGATAATGCCTGAAGTAACTGAACCGCTTCTAAAAATAATTAACTCTCTTCTTACGATTGGCTATGTACACAAATCCTTTAAACTAGCAGTTATCAAACCCCAATTAAAAAAACCTGACCTTGATCCCTGTCCAATTATCGGCCAATATCAAACCTCTCCTTTATCTCCAAGATCCTTGAAAAGCTGTGGCACAGCAGTTATGCTCATATTTACATAGGAATAACATCCATGAAATGTAACAGTCAGGATTTAGACCTCATCATAGCACAGAGACAGCACTGGTTAAAGTAGTAAACGACCTACTGTTGGCGTCTGATCAGGGCTGTGTCTCGCTTGACCTTAGTGCAGCATTTGATACCACTGATCATTCCATTCTTCTGGATAGACCAGAAAATGTTGTGGGAGTTAAGGGAACGGCCCCCTCCTGGCTCAGCTCTTATTTAACTGATCGCTATCAGTATGTATGCTGATGTAAATGGTGATTTTTCTAGACATACTGAGGTAAAGTTTGGTGTTCCACAAGGTTCTGTCTTGGGTCCACTGCTTTTTTCTTTATCTATGTTCCCTCTGGGTGATATTATTCGTAAACATTCTATTAGTTTCCACTGTTATGCTGATGACACACAGTTGTATGTTTTTGCAAAACCTGATGAAAGACACCAGCTTAATAGAATTGAGGAATGTGTAAAGGACATGAGACACTGGATGCTTATTAACTTCCTTCTGCTTAACTCTGACAAGACTGAAGTACTTGTACTCGGACCACATGCAGCTAGAAGTAAGTTTTCTGATTACACAGTAACTCTGGATGGCCTTTCTGTTTCTTCATGTGCAGCAGTAAAAGATCTCGGCGTGATTATTGACCCCAGTCTTTCATTCCAAACTCGGATAGCTTTCTTTCATCTCAGAAATATTGCTAAGATAAGAAATTTAAATGTCGCGGAAAAACTAGTTCATGTTTTCGTTACCTCCAGGTTGGATTATTGTAATGCCTTACTGTCTAGATGTTCCAATAAGTGCATAAGCAAGCTCCAGTTAGTTCAAAACGCAGCAGCAAGAGTCCTTACTAGAACTAGAAGATATGACCACATCATCCCTGTCTTATCCATACTGCACTGGCTCCCAATCAAATTTCGTATTGATTATAAAATACTACTATTGACCTTTAAAGCACTGAATGGTCTCGCACCACAGTACCTGAGTGAACTTCTGCTCCTCTATGACCCGCCACGCCTACTTAGATCAAAAGGTGCAGGCTATCTGCTGGTACCTCGTATAGTGAAGGCTGCATCAGGGGGCGGAGCCTTTTCTTACAAAGCCCCACAGTTATGGAACAGCCTTCCAAGTAATGTTTGGGAATCAGACACAGTCTCGGCGTTTAAGTCTCGGCTGAAAACATATCTGTTTAGTCAAGCCTTGTGTTAATGGTGTTTATGAGGTAAAGGTGTAGATCTGGAAGGTCCTCAGACAGAGTGTTTTAGTAAACTGGGATGTATGGATGCTGTCAGTCCCCTACTCGCTTGCTCACTTGAGTTTGTTGACGGTGTAGTGGCTGCTGCTTTATGTCCCAGGGCTCCCTCAGGCCTGCGTTACCTTCTGGCTCTGCCCTTTATGCTGGTCATAGTTAGTTGCCGGAGTCCCTGCTTGTACTCAGTGCAATATGTATACTGTTCCTACTTATTCAGGTGACATTGGACATACCTAACAACCTGTGTTTTCTCTCCCTCTCCCCCAAATCTGTCCCTCTGAGTTACATGTCGGTCCTGGGATCGAGATGCTGACCTCTCCTGGTCCTCAGACCTGCCTGATCCATCCTGGTGCCGTGTCTGGTTGGAGTCTCATCGCATCGCTCCTGTAGAGGACGGCCCCATATGGACAGTTGAAAGTCACACTTGGAGGATGCTCTGGACTCTTAAGGCCAATTTATGCTGACAACCCAGTCCTCGCAGATAGCGTCGCAGACAGTGTCTGCGTAGCCCCCCCCACCTTCGCAGACGCTCTGCGCGCACCTCCCAAAAATTGTGACCACCGCAGAAGCCTCGCAGACAAGAGGGCTCTGATTGGTCCACTCTACATCCGCTGTACACGCACTTCCGCTTCCCTACTTTCCCGGTTTGGTTTGTTTTCACGACCGCCATTTTTAAAAACATGAGCGAAGATGGAGCAGCACGAAGAGCGGTTGATCGAGGAAGTGAGGAGGTACGTACATCTATACGACTCCAGTTCTAGTCATTATAAGTAACCGGAGGATAAACACTCCACTAACCACACCCACCAACTACTCCTAGCGATTTCGCGACTTCGCGCCCCCTTGCGTTGTGGCAATGAATAACATCGCACACGCCTATTACTCCCCGCTCAACGATAAATTACAACTGTCTGCGAAAAGCTATCTGCGAAAGCCTTGTCGCAAGAGCATGCAGAGGCCTTTACAGTAGGGCTGTAACGATATGCGTATCGAAATCGCGATACGCAGAGCCACGATCCGTATCGCGATACAAGAAGGCAGAATCGCGGTACACCCTTTCAAACTTCTCCTCAGCCCAAAAACAGAGGCGCTTCCAAACTTCAATTTATGAATACTTTACTTTTTATTTAAATTACATTTTAAACTTACTTAAATTACTTTTATTTTTTTTATATCTATTAGTAAGTCGTTTTTTCGCCGACCTGCGACAATCTTCTGCGAGTCACGCAACGTCCACACTCGCCACTGGCAGAGCATTCATTTCTTTTAAGCGGTCGCCATTCTGGTTGCGACGCGGGGAGCGAATCTGTAAACAAGCAGCTCATTGGCTGGCTAGGTGTGCCACAAGCCAATCACAATCACTTGACCGGAAAGGCATGCAGTGTTGCCAGATTGGGCAGGTTTAGGTGCTTTTTGGCTGGTTTTGAACATATTTTGGGGTGGAAAACGTTAGCAATATCTGGCAACACTGAAGGCATGTCTGCTTGGGCGGAAGCCTTCTGCGGCAGTTACATTTTGACACGCGAGCAATGTTTCACCATAAAAATTCCGTAATTTCCATCTGTTTTCCGCGATCACAGAAAATCATTGGCCCTATGAGAGTGAGACAGTGAGAGAGCCACCCCCCCAAAAAAAATCTTAACGGATTTACACGATTTGGAAAAATGACTTTTTCAGAACCGAAAAAAACAGAGCTTCCGGCTCAACAGTATTATTTGGAGAAATAAAACAGTCTTTGAATATACATTTGTTCATTTTTGCATACATATTACTCATTCTCTGCAGTGGTCTGAATTATTTGTTATTAAATAGTTAATGTAAGTAAGTAAATGTTAATAAGTCAAATTTACTACTTTAAAAAAACATTAAAAAAAAATCGTGGGCGTATCGAATCGTGGGTCAAAAATCGCGATACGAATCGAATCATGAGTTGGGTGTATCGTTACAGCCCTACTTTACAGTAATGCTTTTATGGCTGAGGACTACAGTTGACTTGCTAACTTTAGGACTGCAGTTGTCATGAACAGTTTTGCACTCAAGTTTCCATCAACAGAGAGTTTATAACGTCAACGAAACTGACTTCAATGTTAAAACTGTTCATGTTATAAGTCATGTCGCCTGTTGTTGCCCAAATGAGGATGGGTTCCCTTTTGAGTCTGGTTCCTCTCGAGGTTTCTTCCTCACGTCGTCTGAGGGAGTTTTTCCTTGCCACCGTCGCCACAGGCTTGCTCATTGGGGATAGATTAGGGATAAAATTAGCTCGTGTTTTAAGTCGTTCAAATTCTGTAAAGCTGCTTTCCGACGATGTTTATTGTTAAAAGCGCTACACAAATAAACTTGACTTGACTAATTTGACACACCCTGGAAAAAAAAAAAAAAAAAAACCCGCATGCTTCGATACAGACTGCATCTAATCCCGTTACAGCTGAAAATGACCTGACAATACAGCACGTGTATATGGTACGCTCCTGTGATGCAGGATTGTATAAAACCATTATGAGACAGCTGTTATCAAAAATTAGTCATGAGTTAACCTCTGATCTGTGGCATTTAATGAGCTTTACAAGTACCTTTAAAGCAGAGAATGAGAGACAAAATATTAACGCACCAGTATCCTCTCAATGAGCATGTCGTAGTATTGTTCAGTCAGCTGAGGGCGACTCAGTACGAATCGGCCGAGCAACTCAACAGCAGCTTCCCGCACACTGGTGGAGTTATCCATTAGCCGACCGTGGACTCCGCGCTGCATGTCCAACTGTGCATGAACACACAAAATGTTAGACCAAATGCCATTCCAAATCCTCTTCAAAAAAAGAACACGTCCATGTATGCTAGTCCATCAGTTGATAAATCATGTTACGTTTCTCACGTCAATTCCCCCCCAAGGACACATTTTAAGCGTTTCCTTTTTTTTTGTGTGCCTTATTTGTGAAAACCCACTCACCCGAGCCAGAATGCTGGGATCCACAGCCACCACCTCTGACAGACACTTCATCGCTTTCGTTCTCACAGCAATCGCACTCTCTCCCAGCACTCTCAAGATCTGAGCAACACAAAGCAGCAGGAGGCTTTTTGTAGCAACACATTGCCGGAACACTGAAAACTTGTAGGAATCCTTTTCATTTTTAAACCAATTTAAAGACCTTTGAAAGGATTTCTCTGTATGAAACAGCAGGGTTCCATTCGGTTTCCCTCAAGCTGTCTGAACGCAGGTGATGCTTTCTTACCTGTGTTAAATAAATATCAAAGCTCTGTGCAAACGGCCTCATAGAGGCCAAATATCGCACGACTAAACAGGCGTCTTCGTAGTCCACAGTGTCCGAGTTCATTCTGAAGAGGAGGGAAAAAAGCGTTAGGCTGATGCCAAGACAATACACTTCACCTACGAGAGAACCGATCACAAATCATGCAAGTAACAGGTCACCCAAGCTTACTTCAATGTACCAAACTGCAACGGAGTGGTCTTGATGATGGACCGCAAAAACTGCTTGCGTTTCTCGGCTCTCTGCATGATCTCGCCTGTGGTCTCTATGTCCTTGGCATGGTGCGCTCCTTCTGCAGAGTCTTCTTCCTTCTGGTTCTGAGACTTCATTGCCTTCTCGGTCTCTGTAGTGGTGTCCCTGAACCACTGAGCGATGTAGAACTTCCTTGCAAACTGGCAGGTCACAAGAACATCAAGTTACTCTTAAGTCCTTTACAACACAGTTACATACCATATTAAAAAGATTCTATTTACAGTTAGGTCCATATATATTTGGAGACTGACACAAATTTTGTTTTTTTTTTTACCTGTTTACTGAAACATATTCAAGTTATAATTATATAATGGACATGGACAAAGTCCAGACTTTCAGCTTTCATTTGAGGGTATCCACATTAAAATTGGATGAAGGGTTTAGGAGTTTCAGCTCCTTAACATGTGCCACCCCGTTTTTAAAGGGACCAAAAGTAATTGGACAATTGACTCAAAGGCTATTTCATGGCAGGTGTGAGCAAATCCTTCATTATGTCATTCTCAATTAAGCAGATAAAAGGCCTGGAGTTGATTTGAGGTGTGGTGCTTGCATTTGGAAGATTTTGCTGTGAAGAAAACATGCGGTCAAAGGAGCTCTCCATGCAGGTGAAACAAGCCATCCTTAAGCTGCAAAAACAGAAAAAACCCATCCGAGAAATTGCTACAATATTAGGAGTGGCAAAATCTACAGTTTGGTACATCCTGAGAAAGAAAGCAAGCACTGGTGAACTCATCAATGCAAAAAGACCTGGACGCCCACAGAAGACACATGATGATCACAGAATGAAGAGAAACCCCTTCACAACAGCCAACCAAGTGAACAACACTCTCCAGGAGGTCGGCGTATCAATATCCAAATCTACCATAAAGAAAAGACTGCATGAAAGTAAATACAGAGGGTTCACTGCACGGTGCAAGCCACTCATAAGCCTCAAGAATAAAAAGGCTAGATTGGACTTTGCTAAAAAACATCTAAAAAAGCCAGCACAGTTCTGGAAGAACATTCTTTGGACAGATGAAACCAAGATCAACCTCTACCAGAATGATGGAAAGAAAAAAAAGTATGGCGAAGGCGTGGTACAGCTCATGATCGAAAGCATACCACATCATCTGTAAAACACGGCGGAGGCAGTGTGATGGCTTGGGCATGCATGGCTGCCAGTGGCACTGGGTCACTAGTGTTTATTGATGATGTGACAGGACAGAAGCAGCCAGATGAATTCTGAGGTATTCAGAGACATACTGTGTGCTCAAATCCAGCCAAACTGATTGGTCAGCGTTTCATAATACAGATGGACAATGACCCAAAACATAAAGCCAAAGCAACCCAGGAGTTTATTAAAGCAAAGAAGTGGAATATTCTTGAATGGCCAAGTCAGTCACCTGATCGCAACCCAATTGAGCATGCATTTCACTTGTTAAAGACTAAAAACTTCAGACAGAAAGGCCCACAAACAAACAGCAACTGAAAACCGCTGCAGTAAAGGCCTGGCAGAGCATTAAAAAGGAGGAAACACAGCGTCTGGTGATGTCCATGAGTTCAAGACTTCAGGCAGTCATTGCCAACAAAGCGTTTTCAACCAAGTATTAGCAGGGTACCCCCAGGATTGTTAAACCAAAATTTAAGACTTAAGACTTTTTTAATGCCATTTCAAGTGAAATTTAATACCTTTGTCGCACTCATTAGGGAAGAATAAATCATATTGAGCACCAGATTAAACCTCAAATAATTACTATTTACGAGTGTTTGAAATAACAAAATTACATTTATTAAAATAATCAATCAGAATTCATTCTACTCACACCCCCTGGACACCATGCAGAGGAGAGCACCCCCATGTAAGTCCAGACAATCACCCCTCATACACATACACACACGCCAGAGAAGCATTCAAAAGACAAAAAGAATAGTATAGCTATAATAGTATAGTATAGCTGCCTGCTTCTGAATTGTGGATGCAAATGAAATATGTTTACCACTTTTCATGTGAGAATCCAGAGCTATAAGCCCCATTGTCCCTAGTTGAAAGGTTTTTTTTTTTTTTTACACAAAGTGCATAATGCCTCACGGTCATTATTTGGAACCCCCTTGACCCAGGCGTATTTAGGCCCCGGTCACACCGCCCGAACTTTGCTGGAGCGTTCCTGGAGCGGTGAAAAAAATTCATCACCGCTCGTAACTGTTCACCACCGTTTAACAAAAGTTGGCCCCCGTTAAAGCAATGCCGTATACGCTCGGCCACCGCTGATGTTTCTCGAGGGGCCCTCCTACCGCTCCGAAAGTTTTGAGCTGCACAAAATATTGCGAGCGGTGAGGAGGGGGCAATTTTCCGCCCCGGCAAAGTTCACCCCCGCTCCACCAACGCCCAGTCAAAGTTTGGCATCGCTAGACGCAAGTTCGTGGACGCTTGGGTCCGCTAGGCCAACGCAGAAATCTTGAACGCTGGACCACCGCTGCTTCGCCAGCGTTGCCCGGGCGGCGATTAAATGTTGCACAAACTTCGGTGGAGCGGTTGTAAGCGTTTTATGAGCAGACACGGGGTTGCTGGAACGGTGTCAGGCGTTGAAGCAGTTATCCATGGCGGCGATGAACTTTGGTTTGGCGTTGGTATAGCGGTGTCGGAGCGGGACCAGAATTTGGCTATAAATACGGGAGAAATGGACCAGGAGCTCATTTGGAATCGAGCTGCCGTTGAGTTCAGACCTCATCTATATCGAATTTGCTCAAAGTTACAGTAAAACTGTATCACCATGGATGCTGAGAGACTTGCTATGATTGGTGCTAAACCAACTTTATACCCCCGCCGAGCCAAAGCCCGCATGCGCAGAACGCCGTTATACCAAAGCTCGCTACCGCTAAACCAATGCTAAAGCAACGCTGGCTTCAGCGGTGCACCGCTAAGCCAACGCCCGTGTTTTCGATTTTTTTCCCCATTTTGTGTGCGGTGACGAGCGTTGTCGAAATTCGCCCCCCCCCCCACCGTTCAAGGAACGCTCCAGCAAAGTTCGGGCGGTGTGACCGGGGCCTTAGGGTCGAGCGGCCACTTCGGGTTGAATCTGCACTTCCCCATGCTCTCTCCCCCTCACCCTCTCTGCTCTATGCGCCTGCTGCTCTCGTTTCGTGTTAACCCTTTACGGCGCGACGTGAATTTCCCGCTGTTTGCGTGTGAACGCCAGGGCAGCGCAAAACATTTTAGATTTTGCTTCATTTTCATCACAGAGAATTTAATCTAGGTTACGCAACGATGTTAGACTTTCTTTGGAAAATTAAGACCTCCGTGGAAAAAATTAAGACTTTCAAGATGAAATTTAATACTTTTAAGGCCTTAATTCTGGAAAATGAAATTCAATACTTTTTTAATACTTTTAAGACTCCGCGGGTACCCTGATTAGAAATGAACATTTTATTTACAATTATTTATTTTGTCCAATTACTTTTGAGCCCCTGAAATGAAGGGATTGTGTTTAAAAAAATGCTTTAGTTCCTCACATTTTTATGCAATCATTTTTGTTCAACCCACTGAATTAAAGCTGAAAGTCTGAACTTCAACTGCATCTGAATTGTTTTGTTCAAAATTCATTATGGTTATGTACAGAACCAAAATTAGAAAAATGTCGTATCTGTCCAAATATTTATGGACCTAACTGTATATCCGAACATAGTCCTCACCAAAAGAGACGGGTCGGTCTCCACGTTTTCATCCAAGTAATCCAACAGAGCTTTCTGAAGCTGCTGAGTCTCATCATTGCCAGACACCTGAAGAATTAACACCGCAATAATGATTAATAAGGAGCTTAACAGGAAGAGATCAGCGTATCGATTGAGGATCATCATCAATAACGGCTTACCTCTCTGAGGATGCGGTCTATAGATCTCTGGTCCATTTTGCTCGTGACGGCGTCTTTACGGAGGCGAGCAGCAACCGTTCCCAGGTAGTCCAAAGAGGCCACTCTGAGTGCCATCTCAGTCTGCTTGTTACTGAACTGGTGCACCTGAGGACAAGAGACAAGGTGGTGGCGGTTTGTACTAGTCAAGAATCAGTCAAAGCAAAGGAGGCGATAACGCAAATTTATTAAACTAGCCTACAGGGCAAGTAAATACTCCAGTGTGCTTACCAGTTCCATGATTAACTCAGCTAAAAAGTGGTAGCTAACCATGTGATAAACGTATGAGGAATTTTGTCCGTTAAATACATAGCACATAGATTTTTGAGAATTTTGTCCTCAGAACATGCAGAAAATATTATCAGAGTCTGATAATCTTTATTTTCTCTAAATATGTTTATCCCACCTGGGGTCAACTGTGCAGGAAAATGGGGGCTGTGATAGTGAGGTGAGAAAGAGAGTGCAGGCAGGGTGGAGCAGTTGGAGAAGGATTTCGGGAGTCATTTGTGATCGGAAAGTCCCAGCAAAAGTGAAAGGTAAGATGTATGGGACAGTAGTGAGACCAGCTGTGATGTATGGACTGAAGACGAAGAGACAGGAGGCAAAGTTGAGGATGTTAAGGTTTGCGATGGGAGGTTGGACAGGATAAGGAACGAGCACATCAGACAGACAGCACATGTGGAGAGCTTGGGAATTAAGCTGAGAGAGATGGTATGGGCACATCCTGAGAAGAGATGCAGAGCATGTTGGAAGGAGAACGTTGAGGATGGAGCTGCCAGGCACACGAAAATGAGGAAGGCCAAAGAAGAGATACATAGATGTGGTAAGAGAGGACATGAAAGTGGCAGATGTGGTAGAGAAGGATGCGGAAGACAGGGAGCAATGGAGACAAAAGATCTGCTGTGGCGACCCCTAAATCGGGAGCAGCCAAAAGATGATGTTTATCCTCAAGGTGTAGTGCAGCAAGCAGAAGAGTTATAAGACAGCGTTACGCTAGCCTGGGCCCGCCCATCCTAAGCGTGACGCAACACGAGGGCCTGTTGCGAGCTTAGTCTGGCCAGGCAAGCTATCTACAGCTCTTCCAAGCTCCCGAAAAATCGGGAGCCAATCAACTTTGAGCATCTCCAACGGCCCTGGGTAGAGGCGTGTTCGAGGCAGTGACGTAGTAGAACTGCGACCGGAAGCCATAGATTGTTTACACAATCTATGCCGGAAGCGCTTCATTCACTAGAAACATTACGAACATGGAGCAAGTTCTCATTGAAAACGGAGCAAAGAGCAGCCCTGGAGGTATTTATTGAAAGGAAGGACGTTTTCGCCTTGCTCCCGACCGGCTTCGGTAAGAGTTTAATCTACCAGTTAGCCCCGTCGCGTCACATACGTCAGAGGAAAGAGTGATGTGATTGGTTTAAGCTTCGTCACAGCCTTTTCTGGCTTCGACCAGTAGCAAACTGAGGCATTTCAGTGAGGCGGGTCAACCACGCGCTTTGGGAAACGGTTGGGCTTAATATCTTTGCCAGACCAAATGCTCGCAGAGCTTTGAAGTCGCGTTAGCCAGACTAGCGTTACACTGGATTTTATTTTTCCACGGTCTTTCCACAAATCTGCATGTTCCTGATGCTGAAAAGATCTGTCATACACGCACACTAATTATTCCGATTAGTCAAAAATATTCTGCTTTATAATTACAGCATCGAGAGGAGTCGCATTACGTATGAAGTTCAAACATTCATAACCAGTAAAAACTTATCTACAAATCTGCTTGTCCTTAGCGGTCAGGCTAGTGAATCGCCCACCCCTGCAACGACACTTACCAGTAACCGGCCCAGGAGACTGAGCAGCAATTCGGCAGCGGGCCACTCTGGTTTGTTGACCGTTGAGAGAAGGTCCTGCACGAAGTTTTCAAACAAAGGCCGATAGTCCTCCTCTCCCTGTTTGCTGCCACATCTGGAAAACAAAAAGCAGGGTTGACATGAAGCAGGTCAGCTTCACTAGAGTGCTCCAACAAAACCCAAGTCTCCAAGCTCTTACTTTTTGAGGAAAACAGAGAGGAAATTCTGTGCTGTCCTCATTGCAGTTTCATACGAGTTTGTGATCAGGACATCCTGGTCCACCTACAAATAACATTGCCGATTAATTCCTTTATACTTGATAAATTACTGTCGATTTTATTTGGCCTGTCCATTTAAAACACGTTCTCTTACTTTCTTTTCGTACTCGTCATCTGTGTTATCCTTCTCGTTAGGAAGATGCACCACGCACTGTATAAGCTGCAGCACCAGAGCCGTTACCATCTGGATGTACATGGGCTCCCCGTCAACATCACTGCTGTTCAACCTGACAAACAGACGAGACCAAATATGGGTTATGAAAAATCCCAAAGTCATAATATGGTACTTAAAAGGAAATATCAGCCAACCGAAAGTTCCTCAAGCTTCTTTTGCTGGTGGGGAGCCTGGCGAGAGAGGTGAAGATCTCCTCCAGGATGAGCTGCCTGTGTTTCTCATAGCGGGAGAAGACCTGAGGAGGAAAGACATGCTCGGTCAGGTTCAGACAGAAGACTCCATCCTGCAAGGGCTTGAAGACGATTAGCTTAAAAAGGTGATCAAAACTTACAGCCGTGACCAGCTTAATGGCACAGAGCTGAAGCTCGCTGACATTCTCCACAAAGAACGGTGTGATTCCCATTGAAGAGACCTGCGAGAGATAGATCTGAGGTTAGCACGGACTTCGTTTTCAAGGACGCACAGAGGAACAGATGACGCAGACACTCGCCTGCAGAATTGTAGTGTCCGTGAGTAGCTGGATCTCCAGCAGCTCTGAGATGTTGCTGACGATGTCACACACTTTGTTGTAGAGCATCACGATAACCCTTTGCTTGTGTGTGGAACACTTGGCCCGTTTGGCTTTCGAGCTCAACATGCCACCTGATTAAATTTAAATAATAATAATAATAAAAAAAACAAACAAAAAACAAATCCAGAAAGGTTGATTCACGAATATACAGATAAGAGTAATACCCATACTAGCAAGTTTTTACAGCAAGACTTCAGTTTTGCCACTAGAGGGCAATGTTGGTTTAAATTTACCAGATTTAAAAAATAATAAAAAAAAAAAAATAGAAAAGTTATCCTTGGGAACAAGAAAAAAAGTTATGACAGTAAGTCTTGCCTGTAATCCTTCTTTATAACACGAGCAAGCAGCAAGTCACTTGTCACCTGTGCAGCTTATTTTAGTGCCAGTATAAAATGGGACATTTATAGCGTAAAATATAATGGCGTGTTTGTCATTTCTGAGCACCAGACACATGTGGCTTGTTTAGGGCATTCACTGGAGCCAAACTGTTTGGATTTATTGCTTTACTGAGTCATTTCTAATTTACATAAAATTAAGAAAAAAATATTTCATGCACTACTCTGCTGCCATGTCACATGCTACCATTGCCGGAAATCGCAAACGGGTTGAATGGAAAATTAAAGGTCATTTATCACTTGCTAGAACAAACAGAGTAAACGTTACCAGTGTATTACACTTAAAAGTAACAAGTCGGCGTTTTATATCCGAGTAAAACGTAATGGTTCCTTTTCTACCTCATCACACAAGAGCAGAACAAAACTTTAGGGCAAGCTTAACACTTTTTTTTTTTTTTTGCGCTCTAGTGGAGGAAGTTTACTAAAACAGCTTCAGGAAGACATTTTTGACATCATTTGGTGACGATTTAACAACCAACCAACCAACCACTGCAATCAGTATTAAAGAGATTTGCATATAATTTTTTTCCTCTCGCAGGAGATCACTGACCTCCGTGTGGGTCCACTCTATAGACAGGGTCATACTGAGGGTACAGGGTGTTCTGCAGATGGAACTTGGTGAACTGCAGCACCCTCTCGATCACGTCCTCGATGTAGACGGCCTTGGGCATGCGCGGTGAGGTCATGATGTTCAGGGCCGTCAAGCAAGAGTCGGCCGATTTGGTTACCCGCTCCATGATGAGGTCACGCCATAACCGTTCTTCATCTTCTGCCTCATTGTCCTAGATATACGTAGGAAAAAGACCCCGTTATTCACCGTCCACAGCAGAGCTGCACTGTATACAGAGCTACAAGTGCGAGTGTGAAAACTACACTCACGTGGTTCATGAGCGTGGAGAGCTTAGCGCCGTCCTGTATGTTTTTCTCCAATATGCTCAGCACTTTCACGAGCTTGTCAGATGGAATCTGTAAAGCGAAGGAGGTTGGACTTGGAGTGACACTTGGCAAAATAAAAGTTGCAACAAATACAAGAAGCTCATATCCATCAGGTTGCCATCTTAGATAAACAATCAGAGTTTGCTATCACTTAGCGCAAGCACTGCACTTATTGTACAGTTTATATTCAGCTTATCAGGTGAAAATTCAAATAGCTTGAAAATGCTCTACTTAATTTAGAATTGAATGCAGGACATCATAATTTTTACAGAATTAAAATATTTATCCGTTCTTGAGATATTACAAATCAAAAGATTGAAAGAAAAAAAAAAAAGCGGCTTAATTTTTAGAAAACCGCCGTAATGTTATATATTATTAGGATCACACGGTCCAAAATGGGCCTCATTAACGAATGAGATCAAATGTTTTTTTCTTAAAACAACTTGTCTATTTTTCAAGATATTTACATGGGAATTGGCAGGTACATAGATGGTTGTATACTGAATACAAAGCTTGAAAAATTATGAAAATTAGTATTTAACTAGTATTAATTATGCTAATTGGGTAAAAATTTTAAATCTGTACACTCAATAAAAAGGTAATAAAAGATTTCTAATACTTTGTGCTCTGTAGGCCTTTGTATTTCTCAAAAGTAGGGCCTATTAGTGTTCAGATGAAAGAATATAAAGGATATTCACAGCTTACAAGGCGAACCTCGAAAAAACGGCGTGATCCATATCCAATAAGCAATTCACGTGAACTGAACTGAAATTGACACTCGCATTTCTGACTTGTTTTTTTTTTTTTTACACCATCATTCTGACCACCAAGAGCTCAATATTTTCATAAAAACTACAGTTATATTATAAAATATTTTACATGAATCAGTTCGATTTGAAAAAAAAAAAAAAGTAGGTAAAGCTATGAAAACTCACTTCAAAGTTTCCCGTGAATAATAACATCAAAACTTGCTGACGGAAAACTTTGCTGAATACTTCATCAGAAACCGTGAGAGCGAGAGAACATCACTATAAAGTTATCTGATTGACATTCATGAGTAATCCAGTCAGAAACCGATCAGAAGACAGAGCGAGCACCTGACCACTTTCTCGTGACGCAAAAAAAAAAAACCCTGCCAGTTTCCCGATGTCACATGAGCAGAGTCTACTCTGTTGTACCAATTTCAACCTGTCGTTATTCCCAAAGTACTGAACAGGGGTGGGTTTCCCAAAAGCATCGTAGCACAAAGATCATCGATAAATGGTAGCGTGAGCATCACAATGAACACCCTCTCTCCTAGTTAAGATGCGCTTAGCATCCCACCCCTGATCTAAACGATATACATTTGTTTAGAAGGCAGAGATGAGCTTTTTAACAATAGTATTCATGATAGAAAACATTCAAGAGTGAAGCAGTGACAGATTTGGAAAACGTAGATGAGCGTCTACACGCACAATTTTCACAGCACGGCTAGCGAGCGTATGATATGCCCATTTATACTGACTGTTTATTTTAAAGGTCTTGTATGATCAGCTTTCAGAGTAAGTGTAAATTTTGTGATGCTGTCGAGGTTGATGCCCATAACGAGACACCTTGTGATGAGCGCATTGACCGCTGTGAGCTGAACGAACCCTGTAAGCAGCCTACCCTGTATGCGATGCCCATTGCTTTGATTTTGGCTGATTCACTGCCCAACTCCGATAGCTGGTGTTTCCCAAGGAGCAGTTCCTGAGGGATCTCGTCATCATCTGCGGCTGAAAAAGGAATGCAAAATTTCTGGTTAAAAATAAATTAAAAAAAAAAAAAAAAACCTGCCCATGCTTTGACATCACAACACAAACCAATAAAACGTCATGCACTGGCTATAGAGGTGAACTAATTAAAAATAAAACTGTGCGACCAATCAAAGTTACATACTTAACGATGTCAAGTCCACATCCTCCAAGTTTTCTAAAATGTTGTCCACACTTGCCAAGAATCTCTTGAACGTCGAAGAGTCCATCATTTCTGGTTAGGGAAGGCAAAATTTTACAATTCATATTAATGGTGGACTCAGGACCAATGCAGCAGCAGCAGCATCCTGTCTGACCTTAAAACCCAAACGTACCTTCTGGAGTTAGCTTCGGCTCGTAGGCTTTCCTCTTTTTCTGCTTTTCCTTCATCTTCATCTTTTTGAATACTAATAAAAGAGAGGCGTCTTATAGGATGCTAGACAAACCATTGGAGCATCGTGAAATAGAAGGAAAGAAAAGTCATTTGTGTCTGTGCGAGAAACTTACCATCACTCATACTGGGAGGAGGAGTCTCGTTCCCGGAATCGTCTGGACTGTGATCTCGGTATCGGCTGCCTGAACCTCTGCGGCCATCGTTGTAGCCTCCACTACGCCTACGCTCTCCGGAAACCCTTCTGTCCTCGTACTCCCACGTCCGATCCCGGTCCTTCTTCGATCGCTTTGGGGCCGCTGTGAGTCAAAGAATTAACTCTCAAACCACAGCGATAAAGTCTGGAAAACCAAATTCTCTCCTTTTTTATGGAGGAGGGAAAAATGCACAGTTCTGACCCTGCATGGTTACGGAAGGAATTTATGATTTTTACTCACACTCTGATTCAGTATCTTCATCTGAGCTGACCTCAGCATACTTTGGCTTCTCATTGGCTGTGCTGCGTTTGCGTTTGTTCATCTTCACCCTCTCGCACAGAGGCATGGTGGACTCGATTTCTGCAAGCAGATGAGGAGGAAGCTCCTTGAGCACCGACTCATCAATACCCCCTTGAAACAGGTTAATAAAGACTTTATTTAACTCAGCCATGGCTCTCCAAGCAAGTCTTTATGCAATACACAAGACAGCTCATCTTGTTTATATTTATAAAAACCAGTTTACATATCCAGGTATGTGCCCAATATTTTTGCTTTGAAGTATGCAACTAAACTGTCAGAAGTGATCGTCATGGTTGTCTTACCTTTTGAGGATTTCCCATAGGAAGACCTGTTCTTGCCGGATTTGGAGGTGGTCGCATGCCTCTCCTTGATGATTTTCTGCACCTCGTCGAGGGAGAGCTTCTGAAGCACCACCACAGGTTTGGACCGTTTGCTGATGTCTTCTACCAGCCCGAGCCTCTCTAGCTTCACCCTTGGCTGGCTCCAAAACTCCCCAGGTCGTCTGGGTTCTGCGTTCCCATCCTTGTCGCGTTTCAGCTTGGGAATGACAAAGTTTTTCAGTGCACCAGACCTGCCGCCCAGAAGGAAATCAGGAAACTCTCCAGCTTTGCTGTCAGGGGGAGGCAGCTTAGAGCCATCAGTACTTTTCCTGGTACCGTCAGAGCTCCGCCTCTCCTCTTTGCTGTTAGGAGATTTGAGGTCAGTGCGGGATCGACCTGAGTCTGGCCCACTTCGGCTTTCTTGTTTCACGCGGGGACTGTCAGGCCGGGACCGGTGCTCAGGAGAGCGCCTGTCCCGGTGTTCTCTGGATTCAGACCGGTGTTTACGCTCACGATCTCTGTCTTTGTCTCTGTCTTTATCTCGGTCCCTGTCTCTGTCCCTGTCTCGGCCAGGGCGCTCCTGCTCCGACCTGCTGGAAGATTTGGGTGTTTCCGGCCTTCGGATTTTGGAGCCGTCACTGCTGCGCTCCCTGTCCCGCTCTCTATCTTTGTGTTTTTCCTCTCTGTGGCCGTCCCGGGAAAGCTCCGGGCGGCTGTCTTTTCGGGGAGTCTCGGGACGGATTTTGTCCTGCTTGCCGTCGTGCCGGTGCTTTGACAGGTCAGGCCGCTTGTCCGAGCCCTGCACCTTTCCTGAGGAGTCACGCCGGCTGTCCTGCTTGTTTTTTGGCATCTCGGGGCGGCCGTCTGAAGCCGTTTTCTGCTGCTTTATAACCTCAGGCCGTCCGTCTGCTGCCCTCTGAAGCTCCTCATCCGTTTTTGACTTGAGTCGCAGTACCCCAGTTGAGTCAGAGCCATCCTCGGCCCAGCGCTGGGCCTCCTGAGCAGGCACAGGGCATTCAAGCTGCCCCTCGGCTCTTCCTGCCTGCTGAAGGTCTATGCTGACCATAAGTGCTGGACGGTTAGCCCCGTTGCTGGCAGCACTAGCCTCCTGAGGCGTTGGTTTGTTCCCTGCGCTGCCCCCACCGCCTACGCCAGGGCCTCCGGCAGTACCAGCAGCGCCAGGCTCCTGAGGGTATGAGTCCTGTTTCCGCTTCTTTAGGGGTTTATCTAAACAAAATAAATAAACTTCATTACTTCATTCAAACTTGCACGAAGGAGCATTTCAACTTTAAACTGGTTTCAAACATAATTCTGGCTAAATAAATCTGCTCTACCTTTATCCTGAACCTCCTTCGAGCAGCGCTCTCGTTCAATAGCCGATTCGCGCTCTATCCTTTCGATCTCAGCCAGCGCATCCAATTCAGCCTCATCGTAGGGTGTCCCGCTGACTGCTCCAGGCTGTTTGGCAGCGAGTGCCCCTGTGTTTTGCAGCACCGGGACCTGCTGGTACCCTGACTGTTCCCGAAAGCTGTTGCAGGGCAGATCGTTCTCTGCGTCTGAGCCATGCTCCATGCCACCGGACATAAGCTCACCAGGCTGCTCCGTCTCCGCCGATTTGACCCGCGAGAGCTTCAGCGTCAGCTTGGTGGAGTCTTTAGAGGGCGAGCTCACGATGTCGTACATGGCGCCTTTCTCACCCTCTTCCTTTATCATTTTCTTTTGCTTTTTCTTCCGCTCAGGCGAGTCCATGAGGAGGTCAGGAGCGGCATCTCGTGGTGAGGTGTATGGAGGCGGGGACTGGAGGATCAGAGGTGGCCGCGATCCAACTGGGAGGGGGTGGGAAAGAAAGAAAAATAAATAAATAAAAATACCCATATTGTTTTTTCCTATGGCACCGATTTCCTCCTCTCAGCATGCAGTTACCCTTCAACACGGTTTCACATTGGATGAAAAAAAAAAAAACATACATAAACTTAGAAATAAAACTACAGTCAGACAGCTCCAATCTGATTTGATCAGGAAAGATGTTCTGCAGTCTGAACAAGAAAATTGCTTGGAAATCGCTTTCAGATCAGATTAAAAGCTGATTTTGGGACATGTAGTCTAACTGACTGCACGCTTTTTTTTTTAAAAACATTCATCTGCCCAACACTGCTCAGATACATGTCTGTGCGGTTAGTATGACAACCAAGTAAACGTGATGACGGTCCAGACAGACAAATCAGATTTGGTTATTTGTAATTTGCAATGCTGACACTTTAAAAAATAATAATAATAAAAAATAAAAAAATTGTGGGTTTTTTTTTTTTTTTGGGGGGGGGTCTATTTGTCCAGCTGCATGAATACAGGCATGCAGTACACAAAACTATAACTATAATCTCAATAAATGTATTCCAAATCAAAGAAGCATGCTGGTGTGTATTTATTGTATACACTATAAAACAAACTTTGACTACTGTTTTCAGAAACCAAATACAAAAATAGAAACAAACTTTGAATAACATCAGGGATTCGTAAATACTAGGTAATACCCAACAGTCGTTTTTTTTTTTTAAATAAATAATTTTTTTTTTTTTTGGGGGGGGGGGGGGGGGGGGGGGGGCAGTATTTCATGGTTCTGGTTTACCTTTTGGGGTCCCTTCACTTCCAGCAGGAGAGCACACGGACTGGGGCGATCGGAGGGGGAAGGAGGCATTTCTCATCGAAGGATCAGTCTCCTAGAAAAGCCATATAATTTAATTAGTTACAATCTCAGCTCAACATTCAGTAAATTTGCTCATGTACTTGTCTTAATACATAACTTGCTACAAAACTTAACACCTGGCTATGAGATCCAAATCTATTAAGGATGATATCAAAATAAACGTTCCATATTTTTCTATTGCACCACAACAAAAACGAATCCTTCCATAGATGGGGAGTCGTGATCGTCATTTCCTGAGCAGTCTAGGTTTTTCAATTCGCAGTGCCCGAGACTCATCACTCAAAGAGCTTTGCTGATGCACACTTGCAACAAACACACGTACCAAAGCTTAATAATATCTGGAACAGCTCCGGAAATTAAATAACTCAAATACACCCACGTCAAATTCTATCAACAAGGGGCTGATGAGGCAAAAAAAGTGTTTGACCAAGGAGGCATGCTGATAGAAAAAGAGGCCCTTGGAAGCTGCCTAAGGTACGTGGTGCATCTGCTCACCTCATTTCCCAGTCTGTGGACTATGTTCATGTACTCTTCATTGGAGCAATGCCGCGCGTTGTGATTGGCTGAGTTACTTGACATTTGCCCGGAGACCTTGTTGTCGTGGATGTTTCTCATACCAGGCACCATGGGACTAGCCACAGAGACTGAAACAAATGAATAAACCTCCAGATAAGTTTTGATAAACTGGTGGTGCTTCAGGAACCAAGCCAACGTAAGATATTAAGGAAAATTTTTTAAACTTACAGCAGAGTTAAAATTTCATACTTAAACTGCAGCATGTGAACTCACCTTGGATCTGTTGATGCTGAGAGTAAGTGGGAGGATGAGGGTACTGCATGTAACCGGCAGGGCTCTGAGGGGCATACGGGCTGGGCACAGGGCTGTTTTGTTGGGGAATGAACCGGGCACCGGAGCCCGTCTGAGGCTGAACAAAACGACTACAAGCATCGAAAAGTATTTGTCAGCAGACACAAGTCATCTACGAGTAAATATATATCTTATGCCATGAAAAATTGCAACTGAGGGTGAAAAAAAAAAAAAATTTTTTAAATCCTTGCGGAATACCTAGGAGGGCTGGGAGTAACAGGGGTTTGCTGGTAGTTTGTGGATGCCGGGCTGCCATGCATGGAATTTTGAGGAATCTTGTATGGCGGCATCATTGGCTGTTGCATTATACCTTCAATGACAAAACAAATGATCAAACATCTCTAATACAAAACAGCACAAGAAGTCTAACTTAATCACCAGGTTAGTTTTAGCAGCAAGATTAGTATACATAGCCTTTATCATATGTAAGAAACAAAGGGCAAGGATCATTAGTCCGTCTAACTTCAGGATGCAGTGAAACGCCATTCGGTCAATCATGTGGCCAAACGCCACGGGTTACTTCCAACACAAATTTTAACAACATGACAGACAGACAAGTTTAGGGGGTTTTAGGACAAGGACATGAAATATGTTAGAATGTACATTAGAGTACAATTCACACATTGCTTATTGATTCATTGTTGAAGACAACAAAGGAACACAAGGAGCACAGCGCTGGGCGCGTTACAACAGAGACGTCTCTCTGGGTCGGAAACACCTCATTGGGCCTTTAGCATTTTAAATATTACAAGTAATTCTCATTCAGCCTTTCGTTAGCACATCAGAGACGTAGAGGTTAATAACACGACTGTACGCTAACCTCTCATGGCATAGTTTAAAATTTACTACGCAGCTGCAGATCAACTGAAAATTAAATGCAGCCAATCAGCTAAGACATGTTCGGTGTCCAAAGTTTGCTTCTTGAGCTACAAGTGAAATGTTGCGACCATGCAAGAGAATCAGACCATGTGCGAACTGCATGGCTAAATCAAGTTCTTAAATGATCTCAGACTTCCCGATGTGGTTGCGAACACTATGCATGATGATTATCTATAGAAACAGACATTGTCTGGTATCAAGAAGGCATGGTCCAGAGTGTGATGCTCGAATTGGGACTGGGATCGTACGACCAACTAAACTGATCTGAAACACTTCTAATATGCACTTAATTAAACTGTTTATGCACAAAATGGTATTGCTGAGCCAAACTACATCTTTTGAGGGGAGTCATGCATGTATTATTACTTCAATCAGTCAACTGTGACCACACAACTATTAATAGTCACAATCGTCGCTGCACGAAAGCTGATGTTTTAGACTTCTAATCTGAGAAACCCTCCAGGACAGAGGAAGCTAGAAAAGGCTCAGCTGCAGAAAAGTGCCGGAGCCGCACCAGGCCTCGCACTGTGCTCCACTGGGTTCAGAGTCAAGGGCAATGTCTCCATGTCTTCTCCTTACCGCCCTGAACCCCATATCGGGTGGGCATACTTTTCTCCCTGAAGATGTTGGGGTTCCTGGACAGCACCGTCTGCAGCAGCACCGGCATGTCGCCTTCCGGGTCATCGCTGCCCAGGTTGTCCTTCAGCTCTCTGCAACGAAAAGCCACATGGAGCGAGTGGAACAGTTCATTAGGTCAAACAGTAGAAAAGTCATTAGCAGTTCATTTAAAAAAAAAAGGTACATTATAAAAAAAGTTTATTGCTCCATTTTTATCCAAAAATTGTTTTAAATCAGAAAATTAATTTTAAGCTTATTTTGGTGAACATTATTAGAACAGTTATCGGGCCATTTCCAGGCCTAGAGGCTGTAATTTTGACTTCTCTGGTGCAGATTAGTGTCATATTTTAAAAAATAGTGATTGGCAATTAGCAAAAACTGTCCGAGGCTGGCATCACTTGTAGTTATCGTGCAAATATTTTCCACATAACTTAGCTAATAGCTGCTGAAATACATAATTTGCTCATTTTGAAGTTATAGCTTTAGACTGTCATGCAACAGAACATCCAATTCAATTTAAAAAAAAAAAAAAAATGAAAAGTTGCATGCAACCAACAAAACATAACTGTCTGTCTTTACTCAAGTTCATGGAAGACGGCTCTCCAGTCGAAAGCCCAAAAAGGTTTGCAGTGACTCAGGTTTACTT
Organism: Neoarius graeffei; assembly: GCF_027579695.1. Lineage (NCBI taxonomy): Eukaryota > Metazoa > Chordata > Actinopteri > Siluriformes > Ariidae > Neoarius > Neoarius graeffei. The sequence continues at coordinate 7,083,539 of NC_083593.1, read as the reverse complement.
TCTTCCCACAGGTAAAGCGGAAGCATCACTATATTTCTACATTAGGATGTACGCAAAAGCAAAAGATGCCCAAAACAAAAGCACCACACATGATCATCCTGAGGTTGAAACAGCAGAGATACGCACATGTGCTCGGTGGAGACCTGGTTAAGGCTGTGGACCAGCTGGGAGACAAGGTTGTCGTCCCTGCGGGCCAAGAGACAGTTGACCTCTTCGGCGATCCTCCCATTGTACAGCAGGCTCTTAGTGGTGGTGGCAGGGAGAGGGGAAGGCAAGGGCAGCTGGTTTAACACTGCAACACACACATACAAACGAGAGAGAGAGACTTTCTTCAGCATGGATTCCCACAGTGCCTGGTTTAAAAAAAAAAAAAAAGTTAATTAAAAAAAAAAGGGTTTAAGCACTGGATCAGATAAGTTCTGAAAGTTGTGATGCTTTTATTATTAGATTTATATTTTAATACATTGGCATTTTGCCTTAGTTAAGTAGCTGTTCAAAAAAAAAAAAAAGTGACAGTAAGTTGGAACTGTGGCCAAGCAGGTGGCCCAGCAGCACGCTGGCAGCAAATAAATAAACCGAAATGCTTTTGTTTCGACGCCAGCATGAAGTGAAAAAGAAGATTCAGCAAACAACGCTGTGCTTTCAGGACAAACGTCTGAAGTTTGGAGTGATGAGTTCGCGTCGATCACGCAGATGAACTGAAAAACGTGAAGGATGCTTGCTTATGCTATCTGTCAACGGTATTTTGAAAAGGTAGCCACCGAAATGAATCACACACAAGCACTGGGCTTCTACAGGACCTCATCAGTTTTCTTCCACTGACTGTTTGAACAGACATTTCCAAGTGTGTGAGCGTAGTTCGTGTTTGGGTCGGGGGGCAGCAATATGCAGACTCTACTGCAGAATTTATACTTCAAACTGTTCATGTGGTTTATTTCGTGTTGGAGCTAAACCTACAGAAAAATAAAAGACACCAGCTTTGCTTCCAGTTGGAGCGAGAAATGCAACTGAAGTTCAAAGAGTTTGAAGGTTAGTATGTGCGCTCGATCTGGAGCAGAGAATTCACCGAACCTGGTCATTTATATTCTTTACATTACACCACGAGTAATTTGCACTTGTTTCAAACTGCCTCTTGTTGTCTTCTCTGTTTCAGAGTTGCACTTAAAAGGAAAAATGGCTGCTTCGTCGCTTGCTAGTGTGAAATCGGGGAAAACCTAACAACTTAATAATGATGGTAATGATTCATTCATTTTCAGTAACCAGTTTATCAGGTGCCTACTGAAGGAAAACACCCTGGTAGGGGAGTCAGTACGTTGCAGGGCACAAAGCACAAGTGTGCACTCATACGTACACAATAAAAAGAGCAATTTAGACTATCCAACCCACACATGATGTTGGCTGTGGGAGGAAACCCAGAACACCCACACAGAGGTGAAGAGAACATGCGAAACTCCACACAGAAAGTAACCTGAGCTCAAGATGAACCAGGGAGCTGAGACGCAATAACGCTACCCAGACTGCCACTAGAAGAAGAGCAGCAGCTAAGGGGCCGACATGGTGTCATTCAAACTTTTATCCGTTATAACTGATTAATCTGGTGAGAGCAGAACACAACTATGTCTCTCTTCCCATCTACACCGTATTAAATCAACAGGCTACATGTACACGTACACAGTGTCTTTCCATTAATCAGAACAAGCTGAAATTATCTATGATGTATGTGAAATCTTGACAGAACGGTGATCTTAACGAGGTCTTGACTTGATTATAGCGTCCCTCCGTTTTTGTTACTTTTCCTTTCCAGAACAAACAACAGTCGACTCTCACGTCCCACCGGCTCACAGAGTTCAGTTTGCTTAAATGGGAAGGAGCTATATTTACTGCTGCCGGAGGTTCATCTGATCAACAGCAACTTTGTCAAAAACTGTGAGACTGCTGGCACACAAAATTAATCATTAGATGCATTAGACTGGTGTACACGTAGAGGTGTCCTGTGCTCTTAGTGAGTGCTCATGTTGGTTTCTTCCCCTAAACAAGTTCAAATCAAATGGCTCTAAATCCTTCCTCGTCAGCACAACAGAGAGGACTGATATACGAAAGCTGCGACATTACTGGTAGACAATTTTAGACTCTGAACCATTTGCTCATGTAACGATGTTGCATAAAATTTGTCCCATGACAGAATGCTGCATAAAGGCTGGCTTTAATCCTCAACTTTTCAAATGAATGTTCATGAAACTAACAGCCTGTTTATCAACCACTTAATGACCTGTGTTATTGGTAATTCAAGCCAGTTCGTCATGGACAATTAATTTACATTCCAGAGGATTGAAAGCATGACTCAACAGGTTAAGACGCTGGGTTACTGATCAGATGGTCAGGGGTTCGAGCCCCAGTATCGCCAAGTTGCCACTGTTGGGCCTTTAACCCTATCGGCTCGACCAAACCACATGGACCCCACACGGAAGTGGGAAAAAATGTCAGATGAATGTTTTGTTCATTGTGATTTCAAACTCCAGGCAGAAAAAAAAAAAGTCATTTTCTGGGCTGTAGTAGTTCAGTGGTTAAAACGGTGGACTGCCAAGCTGCCAATGCTGGACCCTTGAGCAAAGACCTTCGCCCTCAACTGCTCAGTTGTATAAATGGGATAAATCTAAGTCACTCTGTATTCACTATTAATGGTCAGTGGGGTGGGCAATGCAACTAAAATAAGGGTTGTTTTACAATCAGGGTACGCAAGCTAAAAATCACATTTAACACTTATCTTCAATATCAAAAGGCTTGACTAAATAAACTTGGTTGTTTATAGTAGCCCTGTGATGGCTCTATTTACCATGCAAAAAAAAAAAAAAAGTGGTGATAACGTTATTTTTGGTGAATGTATGGCAATGTGTGTCATATTTAGCAAAATTACTCGTGTCATTTAGAAAAAGTGCTTTTTTGACCACAGGTAGCTCCAAAAGGGATGCACTTAAATCATTCTTTATACCATAAAACAAATATTTGGTTCCATATCATTGGAAACATGGTTAAGTTTTAATGTTCAATGCCATTAAGTTTTCAGACTATTTTGATCAAATTAGTATGTAATTGTGTCAAAAAAATGTCCTCTCCGAGACAGCTAATTTTTCAATATAAAATAACATATCTAAAATGATTATTTTTATCCTAAAATGTGGTCAAGATATTGGGACATAAATATTAGAAACAACTAACACAAAGCTTACAGCCTTATATTTAAAAGCACTATAGAAGTAGCGGATTCTGAATTGTCAAAAAAAAAAAAAAGTCCTCTCCGAGAATCACTTCATTTGTTTCTCCCAGCCCTGCTTAAAGCGACACTTAATCTTCTTTATCTTATAGCAGATTACACAAAACTACCATACACATATCAAAAAATTACCTGAAATCTGTTCTTTAACTTGTCCTTCACTTAAAAACTGGTACAAGAACCAGTTTGAATCAATTTGAATTTTGGACCCCTGTGACAAACTTTGTACCCTGATTGTAAAACAACCCATAACAGGTTCTCAAAAACGATGTGATATTGCTACGATACACAATGCACGTGATATTATATTTTTATATATATATATATATATATATATATATATATATATATATATATATACACATATATATATATATATATATATATATATATATATATATATATATATATATATAAAGGTTTGCTTTATTGGAAAAAAAAAAAGCCAGCAAAGCAGTAGCACTGTTACATTCTGACCAGGCGTCACAAGCACCACATTATAAAAGTGGTTGATTTTTTTTTAAATGCCAAAAAAAATTTCATTTTTATTTCAAGATATTATTTTTAAATTATTTGATTTAAAAAGAGACTATGATTAAACCTTCCAATCTTAAAGCTTAAGTGGGGGGAGAGGGGAAGTCGCTTCCTGTCAAATTGCAACTTTAATTTAAATTTTTTTTTTAAAATGTACAATACTCCTAATTTCAGAAAAGAGTCATGTAACAATTAAGCAAACAAAAAGGAAATATCTAGAATAAATAAAATGACCAACTGGTACAGAACAATTTTCCATACATTGAGTTTAACCCATGATCAATCACCTCAGATTCTCTGCTAATTATTTTCCCATTGACACCCCAAGGTGTGTGATATTGTGGTTTGTTTGGGTTTGTCTTGTGACGTGATAGTAGTGAGTTGCTAAAACTGAACCACTCTATCTTTTATGAGAAACCACAAAGAGAGAATGAAGCGATCTCTCCGTTCGTGCCAGGAAATCGGCGCTGTCTCTGCAACGCTGAAGCCAATTCCATTCCCTCAGGAATCCCCTGGCATGGACAGCAGGAGGGCACACCTCCACATTACAGCCAGTGCGTATTTTATCAGCAGGAGCAGAGGAGACAAAATTAAACTAAACCAGCTTTATATATATCACTGCACAGGACTGAAACCCTCTCTTAGACTTCACTCTCAAGCTTTAAAATGGTACTCGGACCAACTAGTGCCAACAAAACGATCAGAAGGTCACTCGACACGATTGATAGCAAATATTCAGAATCCAAAGCAAGACGATCCAGGAGTAACAATTTCAGTGTTGACGTGCAGGCGCTTTCTGGGATCGGCGCGAACACAAGCGGGATTGCCATGGAGTAAACAACTCCCGATAATGACAGACTCTTCTGCAATAACATGCTGTGTGTGTTACTTACAGTCAGTGAGGCTAGCAATCCCAGCAAGAGTGGTAATGGGAACATGAGGCATATCCCCATTCATGCTGAAGATGGGGGTGGGGGGTCGTGTCGATGTGCAGGATGCTCAGTGTCGCTGCTCTCCGACCAGCCTTCACATCTCCCTTCTGCTGAAAGAAAAACAAAAGCGGCGTGAGCAAAAACAAGCCATCACCAACACCATCGACTCGGGATACACAAAGCAAAAATGTTGCAACTTTTCACAATCATCATCATCATTATTATTAATAAATCAACTCCCACTTTCAGAAAGTGTCAACACAAAACCACATCCTTCATTAAATCAAACAGTTTCGCGAACATCCTCCATCGAGACTCATCCTTACTAGAGCAAAAACAATGTTTTACATCCAAGGACCCCTTACAGAACACGACGATTTCACAGGACAGATTTAATTTGAGGAACTACAGAAATTATATACACACCATCATATTCATTTATTTGACCTGGCTCTATCTACAGACTTGAAACAGTCAGTGCGTTTACATGCACATAGAGAAAATCGAATTTCTGCAGTAGCTCGACTGAAATCGAAGTTCTAAATGCCATGGAAACACCTTAGCTCAGCTGAAATCGAACCGAACTGGATTTCTCGTAATTGAGCTACGCGACCTAGATTATGCGATTGTAGTCGAGCTACTTACTTCAGCACTGCCCCTTCCGGAAGTGACGAGACCACAAGCGGGAAACACAACAGCCTCGGTCGGCATGACAACAGTAATAGAAACGTGCACTTCTGGAGCAATGAGGAGATAGAGTTCATGCTCATTCAGCTTAAGGAGTTGAAAAAATATATATATATATATATATATATATATATATATATATATATATATATATATATATAAAATATAATATATCTCAGTGTTGCTGTCCTCGTCATCGTTCTTCTTGTGAACACGGAACTGATAACTTTGTTTATACTCTTGAATAGCTCTTCTTCATGACGACAACCGGAAGTGTACCAACACGATGGGGCGTGTAGCGCCACCTGTGGCTCGGGTGCACAATGTACCTCACACAATAGCTCGATTTCCTTGTGTGCATGTAGGATTGGATTTCTCTGGCACCCCTGCTGGGACCCTTAGCTCGATTTGGATGTGCATGTAAACGCACCGATTGTGTATTAGCTCAACACCAAATTCCTTACATTTATTTACACGGCAGTTAAATTTGACAGCACTTGCACTCCAATTTTAAATCACAACTCAATTACTCTTACGACTATACTAACTAAATCATAAGCATAACACACCATCATACTAGTGGATCATAATCTCCAGTACAGTCATGTGACTTAAAAACAGTCCAGGACCCTGTGGATTCACGCCACAGTCTCCTGTGGATCCCTGGATCCCAGCTGGGTTTCAGGAATATGAAGAAATTGTTATAGAAACAAAAGTACACCCTTCGGTATGCTGAAATAGTCTTCTAAAAATCAGACGTTGCATATGCCTAATATGAAAATTCTTGCGATGGCAAATAATCCAGTCATCTGATGCAGGTTAAACAGACTGCAAAAAAAATTGTCCCAAAGCACTGATATTCATACGAATAAACCAAAAAAAAAAAAAGTGATACAACCATGATACAAGCCATATCACCCACCACTGTGTGCAAAAACAATTCTAAAACAGAATATCGCGATTCACCAATGGATCAGAATCTAAATGACCTGCTTAACTCACGCTCGTGCAACAATTCCAAGTGCACCTATTTACATTTGCAATGCAACTTGAGTCAATATGCATTTAATATACAGTCAAAGCGAGGGTGAATTCTGGACTAGACAAGACCTACATAAGAAGCCACACATCACATGACACTTTGCAACGATCGACAAAATGATTGTAGCTTATAAAACGGGAGGAAAAAGCGGGACACAGGTGTTAAGTGTGCAATGTGCACTTATAAGCAGTGATGTGAAAACTGTCAGCAGCGAGGACTCCAGCGTCATATCACATCACAGGTGCAAATCAGGAAGTTTACATACCAGAACATTATACATCTTTTAAAATGATTCTCGAGATCACAAACTTTTGTAATATCTGCAACTCATCATAGCAACATTTGTGGGGGTTTTGTATAACAGTTACATTTCGATGCAATATAAATATCCAGCCGAGTGGGGGGGGGGAGAAAAAAAAAAAAAAAAAAAAGCAGTAACTGGTCTGTTCTGGTTTCCGTTCACATGGAAAACTCTCTCATGTCTACTTCTTAGATAAAACCGATTGCGGCCCCAAGCACTCTGTGCTGACTGTAGTAAAACCTCGCATACACACGCACTCTGGTTTCCACTTACAAAAAGGTTTGAAAGTGTCTTTCCTGACTGTCACATGTCAAGAACAACTTTGTTCATCACTTGCTAATCATCAACTCTGGCACACGGAGAGCGCAGCCCTCCACCAAGGACAAGTCGGCTCTTCTACGATACAAAAATCTGCAACCGCAACCACTTTATATGTCTGGATATGTTTCCAAAAGGTTTAGAATTACGTGCCGAAACATGCATCCTAGAGAATCAATGAATACGGATTGAGATATGAAGTCATCGTATTTCTACATTGGCTATGTTTTGTCACTACTGAACTTTACTGCCATCTACTAGATTCTAAGATGAGTGGCATTTTTCATCGCGGCCTTCCACTAATGCTGAATCTGGCAACGTTAGCGAAAGAGAACAATGTTGACTCGGAGTTGCACAATCCTGCTTACAGACAGACAGCACCGAAAACATAACCTCCTTGGAAGAGGTAACCAGTCCAGTGTCCTTTGGCTGTAAACATGCTGTTTTTAAACATTTTCAGTACCATTCATAATAAATATAGTCAGCTGATGCTACATTAAGAGATTTAACCAACTCAAAACATTCTCCATTGACTGGACAGAACATCAGAGAACATCTTTCGAATCCAAATGAGAGATTACGAGAGCTTGTTAAATGGTGTGTTTGTTAATATGACAGCATTTAAAATCACCCATCAATTATTCCAGATTGCTTTGCTGATTGGCTTGTCTGCCACTGTAAAAGAAGGCTGACCCGTTTTGTCTATTTTTGAGTGATAACACATCACAGTATACTCTAATATGACCGGTTTGAAGGGTTGGATAAATGTTCTGCCTTGCCTGTATATCTGTTGCCTTGATATTTATATATAAAAGTGCCTTCAACCTCTCCACATATCCCTCTGAGGAGCGTTTGAATCCTCTCCGTTGTAATATCCGACACTTGTTCTCCGATGCATCTGTTCTAACTCTACCAGATTGCCTGGCCAATCTTTTTGACATATCTTTTAAAGCGCAACAAAATGCCATGAACTGTCTTCTTCTAATAGAGTCTGGGGAAAAATGGGAAAGTGGATTTTCTGCTGGCTTTGCCTCAACTGCTCAATTGTTGTCCTGTTGCAACATTTCACTTAACATCCTGGAATTCAGGTTATTCCTGGATATCCATGCTTCTCAAAGTGGGGTCTGCAAGGCATCGCCAGGGGGTCTGTGACTTACACGTTTCTGTTGCAATCATGGAAAAAATAACCTGCCATTATCAAAGTTATTATAAATCTCATGACGATTTTAACGTGTACATTTCAGAAATACTCCAATAAATAGATAAAATAGTTCCATGCACACTGAAATAATGTGCATAATTTGAATTGCCGGAGAACACCTGCTGTATATAAACTGCTTAAAAAAAAAAAACCTAAATCATGGGGGATGCAAAATTTTGCACTCAACTGTGTTGCAAATTAATTCTGACCAACCTAACAGTATACTGCAATCCACACTCAGAAATAAAGGTACTCCTTTTCATAGCTGGTGTGGTACCATGAAGGATTCATATTTTCCCTGAGAAAGTGTGCATGGCGTAATTTTACTTCGCTCTAAAAAGGTACGCAAGGGGTACTTAAGGCCCGACTTTGTACAGTAAAGACTTTGGATCTGCAATTTACTGAAGATGAACACATGAAATAAATTTTCATGGTAAAAAGCAACTTTTTTTTTTAACAAAGCTCCCAGCTCAAATGTGGCGCAAAGAAGAAAAATCAGTGGAGGTCTTCTGGTCCCTTGGCAATGCTGAAGCTTTTTTTTTTTTTTACATAAGTGCATTTTTAAGTCACCCATACAATGTGATATTTACTAGTTTAGAGTAGATACAGAACTAATGAACAACTGCACTACAAGCTCCAATAGAAACTGACGGTCAGATCGCTCTCATTCATGAATCTATTGCTTTAAGGGGTGGGGATCAAATAAATAAACAGAAGCTCTCGGATTACAGATAACGCCCCCCACACAGACCTCCAGCAGAACCACACTACTCTGAGAGGGAGGGAGAAGCGCAACATGTACAAAGGATTAGCACAGAGAGAGAGAGAGAGAGAGAGAGAGAGAGAGAGAGATGGACAGAAAGGGAGACAGAGGTCGTGAGACAGACACAGACAGGGAAGGAGGGAGAAGGAGACAGATAGAGTGAGGGAGATGGGGGAGGGCGCGAGTAAGACAGACAGTCAGTCAGTCAGACACACAGAGGGAGGGAAAGGGGGAGGGAGAGAGAGAGCGCACATGTGAGAGAGAGAGAGAGATGGACAGAGGGACAGAAAGGGAGACAAAGGTAGTGACAGCGAAACAGAGGGAAGGAGGGAGAAGGAGACAGATACAGAGTGAGAGAGATGGGAGGGAGGAAGAGAGAGACAGCCAGTCAGTCAGACATACAGCCAGACAGAGGTAGTGAGAGCGAGACAGACATGGGGAAGAATGGAGGAGGAGACAGATACAGGGAGGTCATGAGAGTGAGACAGACAGGGAAGGAGGTAGAAGGAGAACAGATAGAGAGTGAGGGAGAGACAGACAGACAGGAAAGGAAAGGGAGACAATCAGACATCCACTGGGAGACTTGTGTGCTTATCACCACATTTACATACCCAGATTTCACATCACGCTGTGTGTGTGAGGTGAATCGGGGCAACAAAACATTACAATCACCCTCCCAACACTGTAAAGCGCAAAACTTAAACCAAAACACGAAACTGAACTGAACAAGGAACTGTCTTCCTGCTTGCGAGTTTCCTGTGTGAGCATCACAGTATGACGCGACAGCAGCAGCTGAGCCACCTCTACATGAAATGTCTTCATACAAAATTATTATTCACTTTCATTATTCAGGCTGCAGAATAAATGCAGAAAGTCGGGTCCGACTCCACACTTTTCTCTCTCTCTCTCTTTTTTTTTTTAAACGCCGTGGTCATTCATTCTCTCCTGAAATGAACAGAGCTTATGAAGGTGAAGGGTCAGCCCGCGACTCCGAGGGCGGAAAAACATAGAATGAATATATAATAATTTCATTTGTACTGCACGTAAAAAAAAAAAAAAACTACAAATCGCTGCTTTGTAAAGAAATATCCATATTTGAAAAGAAAAATTGTACAAAAGAGCCTATTCTTATCTCAAAATAACGTTGCATGCCTTGAGAACTAGCCAGCTAACCACCCCGCTTCGCTAGCAATGTGCAAACACAGCAAAACTATAAACACTTTTCAGAACGAGGTCAAAATGAGAAAGACTCCTGGTCAGACAGTCAGCTTTGACTTGTCCGGCGAAATAACCGACTAACTAAGCAGCTATATGAGTAGCAACGCCATGCTAACTAACTAAACTAGTTCAGTCAGTCTCGCTAGCGCTAGCTTTCACTCTGCAACGCACTCACTCGTTCAGCTGTGCAAGTTTTACATTAGCATCAAGAACGCCAGTGTTCTACTTAAACAACACACAACAAAAAGCAGAATTACCTTTAGCAAACCTGGAGTTAATTATGCTTTAAAACGTGTTGAGGAATAATTACAGCTAAAAGTTTGCTAGCTCGGTAGTTAAGTCAGTCGGCGGGTTAGAGGCTAATAATACCAGCCAGCAAGCGCGCTTCGATTTGTTATTAATTTGTTTGCGAGAGTAAAATTCCTGAGAGTTCTATTGATATTAAAGTTAAAAAATACCAAGCAATAGATTTCAACTCCATTTCCGGGAGTCAACTTTAACTTGGATATCAATATACACACATATATATATATATATATTCAAATAGCAGTGTATGCTAACGCTAACTACAGCCAGTTTAACTGAAACTGTGCCTCACGGTGGCAGAAGGTCCTCACAAATCCTTATAGTTTAAACGCTTTAGACCAAGTCTTGGGTGGGTGGGTGTGTGTGTAGAGCGTGGTCAGTGAAGCGTCATTAACACCACGACATTATAACAACGAGACACTAGTTGAGGTTACACAAGCTTCAAATTACAACATTTGTAGAAGTTGAGAAAGGGGGGAGGGGGTTGTTGATGTGAAAAGTCTCTGAAGAGACAAACTTGACAACAAGCCTTGGACTTCATCAAGTCTCCGGTTCGTTTCTATTTTACTGCGATTTTCCGATATAGTCCACATTCTAGCAGATAACAGACTGATTGCAAGACATGGCCGAGAGAAGTGAAATGAAACGAATAAAATAAGATGTCCACATCATATTTTTATCCACCTGGACGACAGGAAATGCCTTGAAAGAGTGCGAGAGTGTGTGCATGTTTGCTTTCTAGGATCAAGCAAAACACACCGAGTGTGTTTTGACTGCACTGGTGCCTGAACCAGTGTGTTCCAGTCGTGAGCCTGGAGTCTCGTTGATCCTAAATAGCACTTTAACCTGTTTAAAAGTCTTGAGGTGTTAAAGGAGGGACGAAAGAAACATTAAAATGTCCTGTGCGTTGCAAGTCTAAGAAAACACATTGGTCTTACCTGCTTAATGTTAGCCAGGAAGCAAATCTAAAACCTAAATAACTCTCAGACTTGCTAAAGGTGCACCCTGCAAAAGTTAGACGACGGCGAAAAAGAAGAGTGTTTACTACACTGAGCTAAACCAGCCAATTTGCCAGCTAGCTCTGTAGGCGAGTCAGTGTAAACAATGCTAACTGGCTAGGCTAACTTACCAGCTAGCCAGGCCTTTTCTTGTTCCCGTTTATAAGCAGCGCTTTAACCAGATAAGATAACGAGTTAAAGTTTTTTTTCTTACTAAAGTGTTCGGAACATGTCCCGGCTTGAAACTGGACTGGCTAAGAGGTCGAATTTGGGCATTTTTGTGCTCACTGAAGCAGTGTGGCCTTGTAGCTTGCTAACAAAACCGCGAACCACGGACTCGCCTAAGGTCACTTGCCCGTGGCCCCGACGCCGCGAATCGGCCACAGAAGGCAACACGTAGCGGAGAGAACGGAAAAGAAGCTAGAGGTGCTAGTTTAGCTTCAGCTAACCCAATTCGAGCGAGCGATGAATAACATTGAAGTTTCGCCCGGCCCCAGATGTGTTATCGGGTATTTTAGGCTATTCTCTTTGATCGACCGCGGATAAATGAAGTGATCAGTGCGTTGGGTATTTACCTCAGGACTTGGGTGTTTCAACAAAAAGAAATTGTAGTAAGCGTTTCGGATCAGCCTCTTGAGCTCCCCTCACCGTTCCTGTGTCGCTCTTTGCAGCTACTCCGAGTAATATAACAACAATAATCCGGGTCGGGAGGGTTCGTTCTTCTTCCTTCTCACTGCAAACATGAAGCCTTGAGGGAGGTAAACAACATTCCTTTCAACCGGTGGATTTTCGCCCACTTTTACACTCCAGCGCCGATTGAAGATGGTTGTAAATTTCCAAGCGATTTCAGGGAAATATTTAGCGGCGGAAAAAAAAAAACCCCGAAAGACTATTGACGCGGTGATAAAAGAGATCCACTCAGACTCTCCCCCCCCCTCTCTCTGGCAGAACAAAATGCCGACCGGAAGCACGGCTGCGGGAATGACTCCCTCCACCGGCGCCAAACCGACCAGCAGCGACTCGGGCCGAATCCCAAACCACTCCATTTTGGACCAAAAAGTGCTCCATGCTTCAATGAGTACTCTTACTTCCTATCCGAGATAGTGCGTGTATATAGGGAGCAGGGAGTTATTTGGGATTCAGCCACAACTACTTCCGCTGTTTTCTGCATGCTTTCTTTCCTACTACTAATTCTACAGTAGTCCAAAGACTCGGTATTGGTAACAAACCAGTGGACTTTTTTTTTTTTTGGTCTTTGTTTTTTTTTTTCATTTTCACTGTCACAGTTCTCACAGCAGGTTAACTTTACACATCATACTTTTACAACCCGAAGCACGGTTTATTTTATTCCGAATATACAGTACTGTGCAAAAGTCTGAGTTAGGCAACCTGTTTTTTTTAGTCCAAACTTAGTTATAGATTTTAATTTGATGAACATTTAGATTTCTAAACATTCGAAACTGTTTGTACAGTCTGTCAGTAAAAACAGAATTTCTTTGCGTGAGCCTCAGACTTTTTGTTCTGTTTGAAAACAACTGATGTGCAAAGACTGATGTACCCGTAGCTGTTTCAATTATCTTCCTTTCAACTGATCATAACTTTTTCTTTCTTTTAGTTGCTCTACTCTCTTTCTTTCTATTGCTCTACTCTTTCTTTCTTTCTTTTGCTCTACTCTCTTTTGCTCTTCTTTCTTTCTTTCTTTCTTTCTTTCTTTCTTTCTTTCTTTCTTTCTTTCTTTCAATTGCTCTTCTTTCTTTCTTTCTTTCTTTCTTTCTTTCTTTCTTTCTTTCAATTGCTCTTCTTTCTTTCTTTCTTTCTTTCTTTCTTTCTTTCTTTCTTTCAATTGCTCTTCTTTCTTTCTTTTTCTTTCTTTCTATTGCTCTACTCTCTTGCTTTTCTTTCTTTCTTTTTCTTTCTATTGCTCGTTCTTTCTTTCTTTCTTTCTTTCTTTCTTTCTTTCTTTCACTCTACTCTTTCTTTTTCTTTTCATCCATTGCTCTACTCTTTCTTTCTTTCCATTGCTCTAGTCTTTCTTTCTTTCTTTCTTTCTTTCTTTCTTTCTATTGCTCTACTTTCTTTCATTCTTTTTCTTTCCATTGCTCTTTCTTTCTTTCTTTCTTTCTTTCTTTCTTTCTTTCTTTCTTTCTTTCTTTCTTTTTCTTTCTATTGCTCTACTCTTTCTTTCTATTGCTCTTTCTTTCTTTCTTTCTTTCTTTTTCTATTGCTCTTCTTTCTTTCTTTCGCTCTACTTTCTTTTTCTTTCTTTGTTTTTCTATTGCTCTTTCTTTCTTTCTTTCTTTCTTTCTTTCTTTCTATTGCTCTTTCTTTCTTTCTTTTTCTTTCTATTGCTCTTTCTTTCTTTCTTTCTTTCTTTCTTTCTTTCTTTCTTTCTTTCACTCTACTCTTTCTTTTTCTTTCCATCCATTGCTCTACTCTTTCTTTCTTTCTTTCTTTCTTTCTTTCTATTGCTCTACTTTCTTTCATTCTTTCTTTTCCTTTCTATTGCTCTTTCTTTTTCTTTCGATTGCTCGCTCTTTCTTTCTTTCTTTCTTTCTTTCTTTCACTCTACTCTTTCTTTCTTTCTTTCTTTCTATTGCTCTTTCTTTCTTTCTTTCTTTTTCTTTCTATTGCTCTTTCTTTCTTTCTTTCTTTCTTTCACTCTACTCTTTCTTTTTCTTTCCATCCATTGCTCTACTCTTTCTTTCTTTCTTTCTTTCTTTCTTTCTTTCTTTCTTTCTTTCTTTCTTTCTTTCTTTCTTTCTATTGCTCTACTTTCTTTCATTCTTTTTCTTTCTATTGCTCTTTCTTTTTCTTTCTATTGCTCTTTCTTTCTTTCTTTCTTTCTTTTTCTTTCTATTGCTCTACTTTCTTTCTTTCACTCTACTTTTTCTTTCTTTCTTTGTTTTTCTTTCTATTGCTCTTTCTTTCTTTCTTTCTTTCTTTCTTTCTTTCTTTCTTTCTTTCTATTGCTCTTTCTTTTTCTTTCTATTGCTCTTCTTTCTTTCTTTCTTTCTTTCTTTCTTTCTTTCTTTCTTTCTTTCTTTCTTTCTTTCTATTGCTCTACTTTCTTTCATTCTTTCTTTTTCTTTCTATTGCTCTTTCTTTTTCTTTCTATTGCTCTTTCTTTCTTTCCATCCATTGCTCTACTCTTTCTTTCTTTCTTTCTTTCTTTCTTTCTTTCTTTCTATTGCTCTTCTTTCTTTCTTTCTTTCTTTCTTTCTTTCTTTCTTTCTTTCTTTCTATTGCTCTTCTTTCTTTCTTTCTTTCTATTGCTCTTTTCTTTTGTTCGCTCTACTCTTTCTTTCTTTCCGTCCATTGCTCTAGTCTTTCTTTCTTTCTTTCTTTCTTTCTTTCTTTCTTTCTTTTGCTCTACTTTCTTTCTTTCCATCCATTGCTCTACTCTTTCTTTCTTTCTTTCTTTCTTTCTTTCTTTCTTTCTATTGCTCTTTCTTTCTTTCTTTCTTTCTTTCTTTCTTTCTTTCTTTCTATTGCTCTTTCTTTCTTTCTTTCTTTCTTTCTTTCTATTGCTCTTTCTTTCTTTCTTTCTTTCTTTCTTTCTTTCTTTCTTTCTTTCTTTCTTTCTATTGCTCTTTCTTTCTTTCTTTCTTTCTTTCTTTCTTTCTTTCTATTGCTCTTTCTTTCTTTCTTTCTTTCTTTCTTTCTTTCTTTCTTTCTTTCTTTCTTTCTTTCTTTCTTTCTATTGCTCTACTCTCTTTTCTTTCTTTTTCTTTCTATTGCTCTTTCTTTTTCTTTCTATTGCTCTTTCTTTCTTTCTTTCTTTCTTTCTATTGCTCTTTCTTTCTTTCTTTCTTTCTTTCTTTCTTTCTTTCTTTCTTTCTATTGCTCTTTCTTTCTTTCTTTCTTTCTTTCTTTCTTTCTTTCTTTCTTTCTTTCTTTCTATTGCTCTACTCTCTTTTCTTTCTTTTTCTTTCTATTGCTCTTTCTTTTTCTTTCTATTGCTCTTTCTTTCTTTCTTTCTTTCTTTCTTTCTTTCTTTCTTTCTTTCTTTCTATTGCTCTACTCTCTTTTCTTTCTTTTTCTTTCTATTGCTCTTTCTTTTTCTTTCTATTGCTCTTTCTTTCTTTCTTTCTTTCTTTCTTTCTTTCTTTCTTTCTTTCTTTCTTTCTTTCTTTCTTTCTATTGCTCTACTTTCTTTTATTCTTTGTCTTTCTATTGCTCTTTCTTTTTCTTTCTATTGCTCTTTTTCTTTCTATTGCTCTTTCTTTCTTTCTTTCTTTCTTTCTTTCTTTCTTTCTTTCTTTCTTTCTTTCACTCTACTCTTTCTTTTTCTTTCCATCCATTGCTCTACTCTTCTTTCTTTCTTTCTTTCTTTCTTTCTTTCTTTCTTTCTTTCGCTCTACTCTTTCTTTCCATCCATTGCTCTACTCTTTCTTTCCATTGCTCTTTCTTTCTTTCTTTCTTTCTTTCTTTCTTTCTTTCTTTCTTTCTTTCTTTCACTCTACTCTTTCTTTTTCTTTCCATCCATTGCGCTACTCTTTCTTTCTTTCATTCTTTCTTTTTCTTTCTATTGCTCTTTCTTTTTCTTTCTATTGCTCTTTCTTTCTTTCTTTCTTTCTTTCTTTCTTTCTTTCTTTCTTTCACTCTACTCTTTTTCTTTCCATCCATTGCTCTACTCTTTCTTTCTTTCCATTGCTCTAGTCTTTCTTTCTTTCTTTCTTTCTTTCTTTCTTTCTTTCTTTCTTTCTTTCTTTCTTTCTTTCTTTCTTTCTATTGCTCTACTTTCTTTCATTCTTTTTCTTTCTATTGCTCTTTCTTTTTCTTTCTATTGCTCTTTCTTTCTTTCTTTCTTTCTTTCTTTCTTTCTTTCTTTCTATTGCTCTTTCTTTTTCTTTCTATTGCTCTTCTTTCTTTCTTTCTTTCTTTCTTTCTTTCTTTCTTTCTTTCTATTGCTCTACTTTCTTTCATTCTTTCTTTTTCTTTCTATTGCTCTTTCTTTTTCTTTCTATTGCTCTTTCTTTTTCTTTCTATTGCTCTTTCTTTCTTTCTTTCTTTCTTTCTTTCTTTCTTTCTTTCTTTCTTTCACTCTACTCTTTCTTTCTTTCTTTCTTTCTTTCTATTGCTCTACTTTCTTTTTCTTTATTGCTCTACTTTCTTTCTTTTTCTTTATTGCTCTACTCTCTTTCTTTTTCTTTATTGTTCTACTCTTCTTTCTTTCTTTCTTTCTTTCTTTCTTTCGCTCTACTCTTTCTTTTTCTTTCCATCCATTGCTCTACTCTTTCTTTCCATTGCTCTTTCTTTCTTTCTTTCTTTCTTTCTATTGCTCTTTCTTTCTTTCTTTCTTTCTTTCTTTCTATTGCTCTACTCTCTTTTCTTTCTTTTTCTTTCTATTGCTCTTTCTTTTTCTTTCTATTGCTCTTTCTTTCTTTCTTTCTTTCTTTCTTTCTTTCTTTCTTTCTTTCTTTCTTTCTTTCTTTCTTTCTTTCTATTGCTCTTTCTTTCTTTCTTTCTTTCTTTCTTTCTTTCTTTCTTTCTATTGCTCTTTCTTTCTTTCTTTCTTTCTTTCTTTCTTTCTTTCTTTCTTTCTTTCTTTCTTTCTTTCTTTCTATTGCTCTACTCTCTTTTCTTTCTTTTTCTTTCTATTGCTCTTTCTTTTTCTTTCTATTGCTCTTTCTTTCTTTCTTTCTTTCTTTCTTTCTTTCTTTCTTTCTTTCTTTCTTTCTTTCTTTCTTTCTATTGCTCTTTCTTTCTTTCTTTCTTTCTTTCTTTCTTTCTTTCTTTCTTTCTTTCTATTGCTCTACTCTCTTTTCTTTCTTTTTCTTTCTATTGCTCTTTCTTTTTCTTTCTATTGCTCTTTCTTTCTTTCTTTCTTTCTTTCTTTCTTTCTTTCTATTGCTCTACTTTCTTTTATTCTTTGTCTTTCTATTGCTCTTTCTTTTTCTTTCTATTGCTCTTTTTCTTTCTATTGCTCTTTCTTTCTTTCTTTCTTTCTTTCTTTCTTTCTTTCTTTCTTTCTTTCTTTTACTCTACTCTTTCTTTTTCTTTCCATCCATTGCTCTACTCTTCTTTCTTTCTTTCTTTCTTTCTTTCTTTCTTTCTTTCGCTCTACTCTTTCTTTCCATCCATTGCTCTACTCTTTCTTTCTTTCTTTCTTTCTTTCTTTCTTTCTTTCTTTCTTTCTTTCTTTCTATTGCTCTTTCTTTCTTTCTTTCTTTCTTTCTTTCTTTCTTTCTTTCTATT